>NC_136061.1:1227880931-1228480931 GCF_964261635.1 Lissotriton helveticus | reverse complement strand
GTGGCAGAATGGGCGATTGCCAGCGCTGGCGTCCTTACAGGGATTCCGAGGCTGGGATGCCATTGGTATTTCGGCGCTGGGCCATGTCATGAAAGGCACGACCCTCAAATCGTTCCAAGCCCTGAGAGAAGAATACGATATGCCTCAGACCCAATTTTTCAAATACCTGCAGTTCCGGCATGCCTTGTCCCCCTCCTTGATATGCCTAGACTCGTTGCCTGAATTTAGTCCCCTTGAGGCCAAGGTGTTTATGGGAGAACTGGGAAATAAGAAAATATCCATATATATCAAACCCTGATCACGCACTGCTCTTCTCCACTAGATAAGCTGCGCACTGTGTGGGAGGAAGACATAGGTACATTGGAGGAGGAAGACTGGAGGGAGGCCCTGGAGGCTCCGAGAGGAGCAGCAATTGCGGTGCGCCTGCGTTTAATTCAGTTTAAATACCTGCATCGAGCCTATTATACTAGAGATCTATTGTGGAGAGCTGGTCTGATTGCCTCCCCCGAGTGCCTGCGGTGTGGAGGCACGGTGGGCACGTTTATACATACGGTGTGGTCGTATGTGAAAATGGCAAGGTTCTGGACTGGTGTATGGAATTGCTTGTCTGAGGTGTTGGGCTGGGACCTCCCCCGCTCGCCGAAACTAGGCCTTCTTCATGTTATGGAACAGGTTGGAGGGAATATATACAAACGGCATCTGCTGCTTCTAGGCCTCACGGTGGCCAAAAGAGATGTGGCTCGGGCCTGGAAAGATCCCAGGGCTCCCCTGCTTGAGGTGTGGAAGAGGGGATTGGACTTTTGTATGGGGCTGGAACGCCCGATTTTCGAGGCCAGGGGCTGCCCCCGAAAGCATTTTAAAATATGGAAGCGATGGGCGGACTATAGAGGGTTGCGGCTGGAACCACCAGCGCCACAGGATGCTGCTGTAGATCATCTACGGGTTGACCCTGGATGAAAAGGGGTACACACTGATTGTGTTTTCATAAGCTTTTATGTTTGGACCATGCCGGGAGGGGGGTGGGACCCGGGAGGGAAGGCAAGGGGAGGGCGTGGGGGGGAAGGGAGTTGGGGTGTATTCTTTTACCTCAAAATGTTTATTGCAATGCTAGTATGTGATGACTATCTATTTGCTCACTGGACCTCCGGTTCCTCGGGGGCAGTGTCCTCTTTGTAATGCTTCATCGACATAATAACATTTGTTCTGAAAAAAAAAAGAAAGGTGACTCGATAAAGGGAACTTAGGGCTAGATGTAGGTAATTTAGATTTACCGATTCGAAAATACCAAATTTTACCGATTCGGTATTTTCGAATCGGTAAATGCAATGTAGGTAATTATTCGGTAAAAAATACCGAATCGGTAAGATTCGGTATTTACCGAATCGGTAATTACCGATTCGGTATTTGCCATTCATTCCTATGGGCCTACAGGCCCATAGGAATGAATGTCAATTACCGAATCGGTAATTACCGATTCGGTAAATACCGAAAAGTTCAAGGGTGGCAGGGTGTCACTTTGACACCCTGTTGCACCCCTGATTAGTGCTGGTGTGCACATGTGGCATACATACATGCCCTAAGGGCATGTATGTCTGTCACATGGCACAGGTGTAAATGCACATTAATGCATTTACATAGGAATTCCTTATTTACCACCAACTAATAGTTGGTGGTAAATAACGAATTCTTAAAGTCCAGAAGCACTGTTTTCAGTGCTTCCTACATCTCATTTACCGATTCGGTAAATACCAAATCGGTAAATGATGATTCGAAATACTGAATCGGTAAATACCGATTCTTTATTTACCGAATCGGTAAAATAGCCTCCTACATAGGAAAAGGCTTTTACCGGTCGGTAACCGCCGATTTCGGCCGTTACTGACCGGTAAAAGCCTACCTACATCTGGCCCCATATTTATAGAAAATGTAACCACACTTATGCATGCCCTAAATATGGCTATGCTTTGACACACAAGCAGCAGCACGCACACACATATGCACAGAGGCACACATTGATACATACACATATGTATGCATGCACATACTCACAGAAACATACACACACACACACACAGTTTTCCTCACACTGAGTTCTGCTATTTCCATTCCATGAGTTTGTATCACCTTTTCATCTTGCTGCTTGTTTGTCATGGAAACCTTGGCTACTAAAGATTCAGAACCTGATTTGGTTGTGCCAGCCTCCCCTCCCCAGGCTATGTAATCTCTCGACTTGATTGTCGTGGTCAGAGAGGAGGTGGCCTGGCAATTATATTTAAAGATTATTTTAATTGGACACTTGAACCAGTCATGATGTATGCATTATAGGCTGCTGGAGTGGATCTTTTCAGACGGAAATACTCTGCCAACCCAGTTCTTTCAGGACTTCTGGTGTATCGCCCACCAGGCCCCCACACTAATTTCTTAGAAGCCTGGTGTCAAGTTTTGGAGCCATACTTGGTTCACCAAAACTTCACTATTCACTGGGATTTCAACTTTCATTTACAATATCTTTTCAATAGGGATTCCACTACTTTACTTGAATCTATGATGAATGTTGGATTCATTCAACTGGCAAAAGTTCTCACCCATATAGCGGGACTTTACCAATTCTAACACCCTTTCTTTTGATAAAGTTATTCCCCTTAATTGGGTGTATCACCAGGCAGTTATTTTAAACAAAGCAAACACAAAGAGATGATAGACGGAGCACTGAAACTTTTCAGACACTCACCCCCAGTCACAGATGATCTGGTTTGAATCCAAAGTTCTTTAGCTCACTTCGCCACCTCAGTTCAGACCCAGCTATGTGCAAATCAGTCTTGACCCTGTGCCTCCAGCCCGAACTACCAAGCCAGGTCTTCCCTGAACCGGAAACAAGCATCCTGGGTACAGTTTCGGGGTAACACCCCTCATCAGGTAGGCTAGCTTGAATCCAGTGGCAAAGTGAGCAAGGGACTCATGTCTGAGCATACCCTGCCAACTTAGGGTGAACAAAGCAAACAGAAAGTGTTATTTTAAACATCCATCATCCTCTAGCTGTGCTGTGCCTAAGGTGGGCCCTGTCCCATCCAAACCGAAAGCGGTATCATGCAGGAATTGGAGTAAAAAAAAACTCTTTATGCCAGGAGCAGGCACTTAATATTTCTAATGTAAATGTAGATGATCCACTTGGTTGTACTGCTAAAGGTTTTCAGAACTGGATTAAAGCAGCCCTTGGCATCATGGCACCTCTGAAAGTGAAATGCTGAACCAGAGCCAAACCTTCGGGTCTCTGGCTCTCAGAAGATCTTAAAAATCTTCGACAGCTTTGTTGCAGACAGGAGCGGATATGGCATCCGCATTGCAATCCTACAGGTAACAAGAAACATAAATCCCTTATACTTCCTTGTAAACAATCTATCGGTTTAGCTAAATCGGCTTTCTACACTGAAAAAAACAGATTTGTAGGTAATTCTTCCAAGGAACTCTTTGAGGTGGTTAAAGTGTTGTCTCAACATCTCTTTCAAGCCCCTTGCAAGAGTTTTGCGATATACTCTCTATCTACTTCAGAGAAAAAATCCTTCAGTTATATTCTGGGTTTAATCTATTTGTGGGATGTGATTTTTCTACTGAAGTGTCTGCAATCTCAGCCAACTCCTCACGGCTTTGTGTCTTTCCCTCCATCTGGGTGCAGTAAACTAAGGAACTCCTTATGAGTCTCAAGTCAAGGTCTCTAATGGACCCCTGCCTGCCCACAATTCTACAGAACGCATTGCTGATACTCTGAATGGAGAGTTCAATCACACAATTGATACCAGCATTTATCCTCACCCCTAGAATGAAGCCCCAGCTATTCCTCTACAGAAAAAACCTAATGCGGATACGGATAATATGAAAAATGTTCACCCAATCTCTCTGCTGCCCACACCTGCAAAAATATTAGAAAAGTATCATTGGGCCTGATTACGATTTTGGTGGATAGGAAACTCCATCACAAACATGGCGGATATCCTGTCTGCCGTATTACAAGTTCCATAGGTTATAATGGAACTTGTAATAAGGTGGATGGGATCTCTGTCATGTCTGTGACAAAGTATCCCATCTGCCATTTGTGAAACTGATCGACGCCCATGACATTCTTTTCTTAAATTTTTTTTTATTGATTTGAACAATCAGGGCACAATATATTCATAAGATACACAAAGGAGGCTGCAATCAAAGTCATTGTACACGACAAGTCTGCCCAATAGAAAATTGTCCAGTTCACCATCACAGTCCATTTAACTCCCACCCCCAACCATCACACTTTTGTATCACATCACATGGTCACATCCTCTACCTCTAATTCAGGTGGGTCTCAGATATCCCCTCTAAACGTATTGCATGCCCAACATACCTTTTCCCATTTTCGAGGACACCCACGGTGTATAAAGACCATCCTTTCGGCCACCATGGCCTCATCCATGTCCTTGCACCACTTTCGGAGTGAAGGTGTGTCGCCTGACCCCCACAACATGGCAATATTACGTTTGGCAACTGTCATTCCCAGCGTCACCCAGTGTTGCGTCTGATGGGTGAGGTCGTTAGGCTCCCACACATGTAATAGACATCGTCTCGGTTGTGGCAGTATTGATATCTCCACAGTCTGCGAAATGGTAAGCATCACCTTAGCCCAGTAAGCTGCAATGTGCGGGCAATCCCAAAGAGTGTGATAAAAAGTACCCTCCTCCCCACAACTACGCAGACAGAATTGGTGTTGGGCTTTCCCTATGCTATAGAGTGCCGTTCTAGTATAGTATGTGCGATGTAACACCTTTAGTTGTACAAGGCGAAGCCTTGAGGATATAGCAGCTTCACGCAGCAAAGACACCGCCTCCTGCCATTCCGACTCTTCAAAGTCTCCCAGTTCGAGGGACCATTTTTGTCGTAAAGCTGTTGTCAGGTCAGGCAAATTATTAATCCATTTTCGGTACGTGAGAGATGTCGCCCTTTTAGTCATATGTTCCGTCAGAGGAGTAGCCTCCGGTAAGACAGTACCAGGTGTTAAAATCGCCTGTAGCGTATGTTGAATTTGCAGATATCTGAACTTTTCCGTCTGTGCCAGTTCATATTGGGTCTCCAGGTGGGCAAAGGTGACTACTGCTCCATTGTTTCAAAGATCACCCATGGTGGAAATACTTATAGTATCCCTATTCTTGAACCCCTTACTGTTCTTCAGCCGCCCAAGCCGCAGTGAGTCCCAGAGTGGTGCCATCTGTGTGATAACCCCTGAGCATTTTAATCTCGCTTGCACCTTATACCATACGTGAACCGCATGTGCTGTTGGACCAATCAGGGAGGGGGGTCTATGTTTGCCATATAGCACCGACATCATTTCATCCTCTCCGGCTCGTCATGAGGGGCCGCCCAATAATAGTGTTGCATATCTGGGAGGGCTATCCCCCCATCATACCAGCTATGCACAAACTTGCCTTGAGCTATTCGTGCCGGCTTATTTCCCCACAGCAAACTGGAGACCTCAGCCGTTATGACCTTGAAGTATACCGGTGGGACAATAAATGGGGTATTTTCTAAAGCATATAAGAAACGGGGAAGTGTCATCATTTTAAAAACCGCAGCCTTGCCCAACAACGTGAGGGGAAGGCTACGCCAGGATATTGTGTCTCGCTTGAAACGCTTTAAAGGGGGCTTTAGATTTTTCTGATAGAAGTCATCAAACTCAGGCGTCGCGTAAATGCCCAAGTATTTGAAGGCCTCATCAGTGACCCGCAGTGGACAATTCCGGGGCAGTACTGGCGGCGGACACCTCAGAACATAAAGAACCGATTTAGACCAATTAATGGTATACCCCGACACTCTACCAAATATTTCACAGACGTTGAGGAGCACTAACATAGATTTTTTTCGGGGATGTGAAGTAGAGCAGCACATCGTCCCCATACAATGAGATGCGGTCCTCCGAAGTTTCAGTCCATCTAATCCCACGGATCTGAGGTTCCCATCTAATCCAGGCTGCTAGCGGTTCCAGCACGAGTGCAAATAATAATGGGGATAGTGGGCACCCCTGTCGCGATCCACGTGTAAGCGGGAAGCGCCTGGATTTATGACCATTGGCCACTACATGCGCTAGTGGGTTAGTGTAGAGTAGGCGAACCCACGCACAGAACTTTGTGCCGAAGCCCAAATGCCGCAGACAGCAAAAAGATAAGGCCACTCCACCACATCAAATGCCATGCTCGCATCAAGCGAAAGAATGACAGCAGGCTCCTAAATGAGTGACCTCCGAGCCATCACAGCTTGCAGTCGTCGTAAGTTAAGCGCCTTATTTCTCTGCGGCATGAATCCGGATTGATCTGGGTTAACTAGGGTCAACAAGTGAGGGGTCAACCGCTTCGCCAAAAGCTTGGCAAGAATCTTAGCTTCAGCGTTAATTAATGATATGGGGCAGTATGAGGCACATTCCTCCGGCGGTTTGCCGGGTTTATGAGTTGTTATTATCGTGGCCATCCGCTGATCTCGTGGCAACTCCCCAAACTCAAGACTCTCATTGAACATATTTAACAAAAATGAGGCAGTTAAAGCAGCGGTCTTTTTGTATAGTTCGATAGGGATTCTGTTTGGTCCTACCGCTTTACCTGAGGCTAGGGAGCCAATAGATGTCTGCAACTCGTCTACCGATAGGTCGGCCTCAAGCAGCAATGCCGCCTCCGGCGTTAGTTTAGGCATAGCTATATCTTTAATATAGTCTTGAGCTTCCTCTACTGAAAAAGCTGATCAAGAGGCATATACTTGTTCAAAATGGTCAGCCATCACAGCAACTATGTCCTGCGGGGCATTCACTAGGGAGTCAGCAGGGGTGCGCAATTGCGCAATCGTTCTGTCTGCTTGTTCCTTTTTATCTAGCCAAGCTAGTAATTTGCCCGCCTTATCACCCAGTTCATATACTTTGTGACGAGTGGCCAGGAGTCGTGCATTAACTATCGCCTTTTGGTACATCAAAAATTTGTGTTGTTTAAGACGTACTGTCTGAGTGGATTGAGGCGTTGGATGATCTGCATGTCAAGCCGTGGCTGCCGCAAGCTCAGATTCTATAGTATCCAGTTCAGCCTGTTTACCCCGCTTATACCCAGTGATTGATGCTATAGCACACCCACGCACCACCGTTTTATAAGCCTCCCATAAAATACTGGATGACTCAACCGAAGAGTCGTTGTCTTGAAAGTAGTGCTGCACTGTCTCAGTGACTTCTTTCAGCACCTCCGGTATGAGCAAGAAACTAGGGTATATAGGGTAGATTCAGCGTCTTATTTTCTGATGATTCGTGCATGTCAACTGTATCGGGGAGTGACCAAAAATACCCCTCGGGCAAATATCAACATTCACCACTCCCGCCAGGCTGACTGTTGTGGTTAGAAAATAGTCAATGCGTGTGAGGCTATCATGAACTCCAGAGTGGAAAGTGCATTGTCTTGCAGTGGGATGTCTATATCTCCATGTGTCTGTGAGTCCCATGGCGTCAAGCAGGCCTCGCATACGAACATTGCCAGTCCCATTGACTTTGGGGGAATACCTGTCCAATGTCCCGTCCACAATGTCATTAAAGTCACGCCCAATCACCATCTCCGCCTCCGGGAAACCAAGCAGAAATGCAGTAAATGCAGGGTGAGCTATCGCATGGAGGGCTGGGGGGATATCTACTGAGACAAAGTTAAAGGACTTGCCCTCCCATTGACACGTGATAGCCGCAAATCGGCCCTGGTCATCCGTTCGTGTCTGTTGTATTATCAGAGGGAACTGTTTTTTGACAAGTATGCCCACGCCCCTGGAACCAGACGAGAATTCAGAATGCGCTACCATTTTATAGGCCCAATGATCCAGTGCCTTACACGGAGAGCCCATCAAATGTGTTTCTTTCAATAGCGCCACCGCAGGCGCACACCGCTTCAGGTATTGCAGTACTAGGCCCCTTTTTACCTTATCTCCCAGCCCACGCACATTCCATGTAAGGAGAGTCAATGGGGCTATTGGGGATAGTGGAGTCATTGGTTGACTAGAGTCTAGCTGTCCCTGCACAGACATACGTGACAAATAGAGTGCGCATTGCCACCAAAACAGCAATGCAGTATATCTCAGAATGTTGGCAGCCACCTGATCCAATATGTTTGCCCTTAAAACCTGCTACAACAAACAAAACACACAACCTTTGGAACAGTTCCCCCCACCCCCTTCCCTGCCTCCCTGGCTGACGGATTCAAAACTACCCGCCTCCCCAACCAAGCAGAGTGCTCAATTCCCTTCCCAGTTTCCAGTGGACGGGGGTGAGAGTGAGTGTCTGTCGCCCTCTCAACCCCACACAGTTATTTGTTCCGCAGTTTTCTCCCGACCCTCCCCAAACCAGACGACAGGACTATCGTAATGAAGGATACAAAGCATCTAATCCAAACGGCTCGTGGGTCACCGAATCCAGGGTACAGTACACCATGGTTGCTACCAGAATATTCAATAATGTCTCAGTTGCTTCTCCGATGTCGAAAATAGCCGTTTCGGAACTCCCAACATTTGTCAAGTTCTGATTAGTGGTTCTCAAAACGTTGTTGCAGCCACGTCGACGGAGAGCAATCCGCAGCCCATCTCAGATCCCGATTCACTCATGGTCCTCACTCACTGGGCGGTCCTTGCGTCAATTATCCTTGTCCCCAGACCTGCCAGGCCAACCGGCTTTTCGCCATTCCTCCAGCCATTCCTGCGCCTCTTCCGGTGTAACGAAGAACCATGTTTTGCCGTCAGCCTCTACCCTCAGCTTGGCAGGAAACAACATGGAGTATTTAATGCCTCGGTCGCGAAGGGTCTTTTTAACATCCAGAAAACCTCTCCGCTGCTTCGTGACGGCCGCCGTATAGTCCGGAAAAATTGTAATGGCCGCATTGTCGATCTTCAACAGAGGAGTTGTACGCGCAGCTTGTAGTATCGCGTCTCTGTCCCGAAAATTAAAAATCCGGGCCAGAATCGGTCGTGGGGGAGCCCCAGGCCTCGGCCTACCCCCAGGGACCCGATGCGCACGCTTAACAGAAAAATAATTGGACAGACCTTGTGGTTGGAGATGGGTCGTGATCTGCTCCTCTATGAACAGGTCAAGGGCCGGACCACCCGACCACTCCGGCACACCAATAAGGCGGATGTTGTTTCGTCTCGACCGCCCTTCCTGGTCCTCCAACTTGGCAGCCATTATTTTATTTTCGGCCATAAGATGATTCACCTGCTGCTTAAGAGTGGTGGCGCCAGCAGTTAGTGTTGCTGTGACAGTCTCTACCGCCGAGATTTTGGTATACATTTTACTAAATGTCAGATCCACTGCGAGGGTCTCAATGCGGGAGTCCACCCTGTTCAAGGTCGCCATGATATCGTGCAGGGTCGCCTCCGGCATCTCGCCCACACCTGTGCCATTTGAGGAAGTGGCCTCTTTCTGGGTGCTGCCGCCTGCGTCTTGGCATAAGCATATTTGTCCAGTTTCACTTGGTTGGGGCCATTTGCTTTTCTTCCGCTCATTATGGTGTCCAGTGAGCTTCTATGCCCAACCCCTGGATAATTACACTACGTGCAGCAGCTTGCCAGGGGGCCTCAACAGGCTTGTCGTTACCCTCTCCTAAGCTTCTAGCCTCGGGCGCTATAGTGCACTCCAGCCAGGCAAATTCACGCTCAGTCTCGTCGTAGGCCTACTACCAGTGTACTCCTTTATATTTCGTCAGAATCAGTAATGCCTGCAGAATGGCGCCGATCTCCGCACCTCCCTGGCGCCGCAGTCAGCCAATCTGCTTCGCAGTAGGTGCTCCCACACTGCGCTTACAGGTCTCTCAGCGGGGGTCAGGAATCAAACCCGCCCCACTCACTGCCGCATCCGATCCCCTTCGGGCACTGCAGGATCTCTCAGCCAGGTGGAGCGGTACTCTGAAATATTGGCGTTCGCCGCTATACGCCCCCACTTTCTCTGCAGCAGTCCGTACGCCACGCAGGATCCTCCGGGCAGTCACCAAACTCGAGAACCCGGCTCACCTCGCCGCCCCAGGCCACAGTTCTTCTCGGACCGCAAGCGTCACCGCAAACAGTTTTCTTCACCCGGTGATGGGCTCGCTCCACGCCCTGCCTCCTCTACCACTCTTACGCCTAGACCGGGGAGGTAAAAACTCCCGGATTAGTGCACGGATCGGCGGGGTCGAGTCAGGAATCACAGAGCCTCCCTAGGCTGAGGCCATTTCCATCGGCTGCTACCCACGCCCCTTGCCTATGACATTCTTGACCCTTCGCAGAATGGCTTTGGGAGAGACAGCACTCACTGCAGCACTGACAGTATCAGGTGCCAGGTTGCTCGGGGTGGGGCAGCTGTCTTGATGCTGTTGGACTTGTCAGCGGCATTCAACACCTTCTCACAACTGCGATTGGTACAGTATCTTCTGCAGGCTGGATTGGGCGGAAAGGCCCTCAGTCTTCTCCACTCCTTTCTTATCGACGGGTACAAATTGTTAGTTGTGGTTGCTTTAAAGCCAAGGAATTCAGTCTTCCTTGTGGTATTCCGCAGGGCTCTTATCTCACCCTTTTTAATTTGTATGCCACTCCTCTTGTAGAACTGGTATGCTTATTCAGTTTCTAACTTCTTCTGTATGCAGACGACACACTAATTATTGTGTCACAGTTTAACAGTACAACGTGCACCTGTTGTTATATCATCAGAGCTCTCAGGAAAATCTTTCCATTAATCCTGCCGGAAATGTGACATTCAGTAGTCATCGCTTTGATTACCTCATGTCTTGACTACTGTAATGCAATTAATCAATCAAATTGATAGGTTGATTGACTCCCGTAATGCATTATACCTGTATATTAACAGTTTGTCCCTGAAAAAACTCCAAGGGGCTCAGAATGCGGCTGCTCACCTCATTGTGAACAATCCTAAACATCTTTTAGTCAGAGGGTATTTGTGCCCTGCCCTCCACCGGCTTCCTATCAGAAAGCATATCTCCTTTAAAGCACTCTGCTTGGTTTGTTTTTTAGCCCTTCATCATAAAAGATCTAGAAATATCAGTGCTCTCTTTAACTGGTAATCACCAGGTAGAACTCTCAGATCTTCCTCAGGCAGAAAGAGGGCCTTTTCTAGCTTTCGTAAAGTCAGATAGAGTGTCTTTCTGTTGCTGCTACCAAGTTGTGGAACATACTGCCCACTCACATTTGAATGTTAGATTCCTTCTCACTTTTTCCGAAAGCCCTTGAAACCTAGCTCTTTTCATCTTAAATTCTGGCTTGGGCTTTTCAGACTTCTTGTTGTGAATGACCTTGCTTTGGCTTAGCGTTTCGACACTCTTGGGCTTTAGTGTGCTTTATAAATATATTTTTCATTTAATTTAATTTCATTATTTCTATTTGAATATGTAAAACCTGCTAGTAAGGGTGCCAGGACTATTTTGATATATGTTGAAGATATAATGGTTTTTGTGCAACTTTTTTAAGGTGTGCCAGGGCAGGCAGGGGTTACTGAGCTCTAATTGTGACAATCAGAATATTTTACCACAAGTGTTAACGCTGGGTTTCTGGTCTCTAGTTACCTTACCAGATCCCTAATCCTGTCGACTGAATCGTTGGTACCTGTCATTGAGTAAAAGACAATCTACTACTAGGTTAGTCAATTAGGAACTTAAACCACTCTAAAGAACCACTTACCACTGGGAAAGGTTAAAAAGTTTTAATTCAAAGTCAAAAGTATCTGGAGATACAAACATCTCAGAATAAGATTCAAAAGGTATACAGGTATTAGTACAAAAAGGTACTCTCTGAATATTCTCAATCGGCAAAAGGAAATTATCAAAAATATCTCAAAGAACATGAGTGTTGCAAGAATCGCTGTGAGTTGCAACTTGAGAGTCATTTACAGAAAAGAAAAATATAAGTTAGTCTGTCCCTACACTAGACTAAGTGACATCCCTACTTAACAAGATCTTTACCTAAAAAGATGTCAGCAGTGGTGACTTCCAAAGAAGATCACACACTTCTCCTAGTCTCTGAACCAAGTTGGTTTCTTTCAGTTCTCTATCTGCCTACCCATCCGCTCTCTAAGGCTTCTCAGATCATCTGCCCTAACTCCACCCCGGGGTGCTTTCCCTAATACAAAATCACATTTCCAATAGGAACGCCCCTTGAGACGCCTCTCACGTGGCGCAGTTTTGAGCGGCAAATTCCGTCCTGGTGCTCCTCTGGACTCTTCATTAAAGTTGACCTTGCTTCCCAGGCTTCTCTCCGTCCAAGCGGTACCCCCTAAAATTCCTGAAGACTCCTACAGGCCTCCTGGCGCTTCTGAACAAGGGCCTATTCATTATTTCTGATTTAAGTTCCCCTTGCACCTGCAAACAGACACTCTCTCGGTAGGCCCCAAATTCCAGTCTCTACCATATCTAAGAGTCATAAAACATCTTGAACAGACCTATCGTTCGTGCTCTGTGCGACTTCTCCTTAACGAGCTCATACAGATCAAAGAGAATGACTTGGTCTTTTCAGGCCTAGTTGATTTACATTAAGCGGGTCTCTGCCTTCTAAAACATTTCCTTTCTTTGGTTTAAACAGTATTTTAACTAACACGTATTACTATAGTACAATGCAACACATCTATATAAAACATATATTTCAATTCTATGATTAAATACTTCTAAAAAACAATGTTAACCACGTCTCACATCAGTTCAGCAGCACTTTATCTTTACTGTGAATTGCCCTGCGGCCTACACATTCTCATTGGTTTGCTAGGTTTCATTTCCTTTACACACAATCACTTAACATGAGGAACGTGAAGTTTCACATCATTCTAACATTTCTACATTAGTTTCCATACTGCTATAAGTACCTCTATGCTAGCTAAACACTCTTATATAAGTTCACTCTATGAATATGACACTCGTGTGCAATAAAATGTAAACTAACACTACGTGCTTGTAAATATGGTGTACTTATACATTTTTTCAGATTTGTGCTCTCTCAGTCCCCCCTTTGATGACTTTCAGGAGTCATCACCATCAAAACACCATCTCTAAAATGTAGGATCTTTCAGACTGAAGTTGTTGCAATACCCCCTTGTTTCATTGTCTCTAGAGCCTTCAGACTCTTATATTGTGTATCCTGCATCGCAGTCAGTCTTTTCTCCTGTTCCCTCATGGATCTCTGCAACCTGCTTGCTCTATACCATTGGTACAGTCGCACCAATCCCCACAAAGTGATTACACAAATCACAATTATGATGATGGGTTTCAATATGTACCAAATGATACCCTTTCCTAAATTGGAAAACCAGCCTCCAACTTTACCCATTCCTTGACCTACTTTTTCCCATACATTTATCTTTGTCAGATCCTCAATCTCATGATGAATCGCAGTAATATTTCGTATGTACTTCTCTAAAGGTTTTGAATTGTCTGGAATGTAAGTGCAACATTCCTGGACCTTCAAAGCCTTACAGACTCCGCCCTCCTTGGCTAACAGAACATCTAAAGCAAGTCGGTTCTGAAGAACCATTGCTCTTATCGATTGCATCTCTCCCTCCACCAGCATTAAGGATCTAGCAGTACTGGCAGATAACCTATCTACGACTGTAGCCAATCTTCTAATTTTTATGTCATTCAGTTTCAATCCCAAGAGAGGGAATGCAGCACCGAATACATCTCCAACTACCTCTTCAGCACCTAGATCTCTTCTCCCTCTTGTTGGTATTCCTCTCTTTGTCGTTTCTAAATTCTCAACATGGTATATTTTGGGGAAGACAATTGCTAAATAGCATGATCCGTACCAATTATCTGGTAGCTTCACATATGCATTTCTTCCACATACAAAATATACATTTGGAATTGCTTGCATCTCCTTCAAAAAGTCTTTGGAGTAGTACTCCAATTGGAAAGCATGTTCACAACTGACTTGACCTACAAACATATTCTCATAATAGGAGTAACTTCTGTGAATGCACAGTTTCCCCCGTTTCTCCTTGTCTAAAGCAATTGGACCAAGGCTACCCTTTCTTTGATGTATCCTTTCTTCCTTGGTCCAGTCTGTTTCCCATTGTCCTGAAGCTTTTAGAATCTTTTGCCTCCTATATCTAGTATCCACCTGCCCTATAAACTTTTTCTCAATTTCTGACACTTGACAAGTCAGATTATTTCTTCGGGCATGTGAGGTATCTAACGTTTTCCATGGAATTACAATTTCTGTAACCTGTCTTCGCACTTGTAATAGTCCCACTTATTCAGATGCTTATAATTTGGGACCTCTGGCAATGTCGAGTCAAAATTTGAGAAATAATACTCGAACCCATCTCGTCCATAGAATATGCTCAACAACAAACTACATGTGATTCCATACGTCAATGGAAGATGATGGTATCTGATACCCTCATCCACAGAAGCTGGTAATTGCATACAAACGTAGCAATTCTTCGCCTCCATGACATCAATGTATTCGTAGAGCAACTTGGCATAAGCATTTGACCTAAAGTTCCCCTGTGATTCGTCAACATGTAATCTTTTGATCTCAGCATCTAGCAAAGCCTTTTCTTTCTCAGTGTTTTCTCCTTTTACCCCAGCAACAGTGGTAGGCTTTTGTGTTGATGCTTTCTTTGTTTCTGATCTTGTCTTTGTTTCATTCTCATGCCCCACTATATATGATATAGTAACTACTAAAACTATAAGAGAAATCACTACCACTAAAAGTGTGCCTACTATGCATTTTGCCCTGCGGTTCGGGTTGCCAGTCTCCATGATCTCAAACAGTGTAGCTCTGTTTGTCGTTCTCAGCAAAGTCCCTTACTTCTTCTCAATGTCCTTTTTGCTTTGCACAAAGACTCCCTTCATTTGAACCACAATGTCTTTCTTTGAACCACACTTGGAAGCTGACAATTCTCTCCCGCAAGAACAGTCATTAAGTTCTGTAGCAATAGACAACTCTAGCCCTTCTCCATCCACTAAAATGGAAGTCCATAGTTTCTGTCTTCTTACATTTGGCACTAGGTTATCCTTTTGATCTGTATTAACAAATGTTCTTTATCAAAGTCTTTTTAGCAATCTGAAACTATGCTTGTTCCCAGAAGTTCCACCACTAGCTCAAATATTTCCATACGGAGAAGGACTCCCTCCAGTATTGGACACCTTGAACAGCAACACGGAAACTCAACAGTCTCAAATATCAATTTTCTTATTCCGCTCAGGAGAGGAGGATAGACGATGTTGAGTGTCAGCAGTCTTTCGACCTCCAATCCTGGCAACAGGAATCTTACTTCCACTGTGATGATTGGGTCAGTTCTGGTCAGGGTCACTTCCCTCACCCTCCCAGCTCTGCGTCCCTCGGACATCTGCAGCGAGGTAGGTCCACTCAGGTGTAGAGTATCTTCTGCTAGGCACTCGTACTCTCCTTGATCTCCTTAGACCCTCCTGCTCTTGGTCCGATACACCTTCTTCCAGATTCGAATCTTCGGATATAGGAGCAAGAGTTTCTTCTCGAGCTAGCTTCAGGCTCGGCCTCCTTCTTCTTTCAGGCCAAGTAGCAGCCCCACTTCTTGTTCTCCTATTGCTTTCCCTCCTGCTCGGTTCCTGATCACTCTGTTCCTGATCTGTTTCCAAGTCACATTCACAACTGCTCTCTCCTTCTGTTGCAGCTTCAGTTTCGCTACCGCCTTGCCCTTCTTCTTCTGGATCTGCAACGCTCCCAACTTCTTCAGACACCCCCACGGCTTGACTGATCCCCTCTAATGGTTCACCATCTTCAGCTGGATTCTCATCCGTGAGAGGAGCTATTTCTTCCAGAGGTGCTGGAACTCTTCGGGTGTGGGAAGCGTGTATCCAATTCGGCAGGTCTCCACACTTGACAGCCGTATTCGTGGTCAGTATGACCTGAAAAGGTCCTCTCCAGCGCACGTCTAGGCAGTTTTTCCGGACGTGTTTCTTCACCAGCACCCACTCTCCTGGGCACAGGTCATGACACAACTCTCTTGAAGATGGGACCTCAGCAGCCTGCACCTGGAAGGACACAGAATGAATGGCGGCAGACAGTCCTTTGCAGTAATCCAGGATCAGGTCATCTGTAATGTTTAATAGTGTCGCAGTTGGTACAGAAGGAAGCCTCATTGCCCTCCCCATCAGCACCTCGTGTGGAGAGAGACCTGTCCTCCGGTCGGGTGTGCTGCACATGCTCATCAACACTAAAGGCAAAGCATCTGGCCAACTCAAGGAAGTTGAAGAACACACTTTGGCAATTCGACACTTTAGTGTCCCATTTATCTGCTCCACAATTCCTGAAGCCTCTGGTCGATAGCTACAGTGCAACTTCTGATCAATGTTCAATGCGGCACAGAGCATCTTCACAATTTCACTGTTAAAATGTGTTCCTCGATCAGATTCCAGAGAGCCTGGCACCCCGTAGCGCGGGATCAATTCTCTAAGTAACAGTTTTGCTCCGGTGAGTGTATCGCACCTACGTGTAGGGTATGCCTCGACCCACCTGGAAAATATGCATACGACCACCAACACATACCTAAGGCGGTTGACTCTAGGCATTTCAATGAAATCTAATTGCATTCTGTTGAAAGGCCCCCCAGACCTCCCAATGTGACTCATGGTAACTGGTGTTCTTTTCCCTACATTCAGTTGCTGACATGTGACACATCTCCTACAGACTGCTTCTGCTGCAATCCTGAACTTTGGGCAATACCAAGTTTGCCTAAATACTCTCAGCATGGCATCCCTTCCTAAGTGTGTTGGACCATGTATTTGTCGTGCCATTGTACTCACTAATTCCTCTGGTAACACTGCTCTTCCATCTGCTGAAACCCAAAAATCCATTTCACTTCTCACACAACCTGCTTCTTCCCAGGACCTTTTCTCTGACTCAGGTGCATTTTCTTGCATTTGTTTCAGATCTTCCCATGTATCTACGGTCTCTAACATCATATTGACTTCTGTTTTTTCCTTTGCCCCGCCTACTTCCACCTCCGTGAAAGTATACCCTTGCTCCGCACAATAGCGGGCAACTTCATCTGCATATCTGTTTCCTTGTGACACAAAATCTGTATTTTTAGTGTGAGCTATACACTTGACCACTGCAATTTCAGCTGGACCTTGCAATGCTTCTAACAGCAGTCGTACAAATTCCCCATTTCTGATTGGCGAACCAGAGGAGGTTATGTAACCCCTCTGAGACCACAATTGCCCGAAATCATGAACTACACCGAAACCATATTGGCTATTGGTATAGATGGTGACTCTCTTTTTGCTACCTGCTATACAGGCACGTGTCAATGCAATGATTTCTGCTACCTGAGCGGAGTGTACTCCTTCCAGGCAAGCGGCTTCCACAACTCCAGTAATGGTGCAAACAGCATAAGCTGCTCTCAACCGACCAGTATCGTCTCTTAAGCATGAGCCATCAACAAAGTAAATTTCATCAGGGTCGATCAATGGCTCATCCACAATATCTGGTCTGGGCTTCGTGCATAGTTCAGTCACATCTAGGCAATCGTGATCTTCACATTCTTCGCCTTCTATATCATTAGGAAGTGGCATCAATGTAGCAGGATTCAAGACCGAGCACCTCTTAAGGGTCACGTTCTCTGCAGCAAGAATAACTTGCTCATAGCGCGTGAGCCTACTATTGGTCAAGTGCTGCGTCTTGGTCCTTGTCATTAACAATTCTACCGAATGCGGTACATACACCACTAATTGATGTCCCATTACTATGTTCTCACACCTCTCAATGCTGACACCTGTTGCAGCAACGGATTTGAGACATCCGGGCAACGCTGCGGCTACCGGATCTAATGTAGCCGAAAAATATGCAACTGGTCTACGGGCATTTCCGTGTACTTGCGCCAACACTGATAACGCACATCCTTCTCTTTCACAGCTGTATAATGAGAAAGTCTTCTCATAATCTGGCATTCCCAAAGCCGGAGCACGACACAAATCCTCTCTTAGTTGTAGTAACGCCATTAGGCACTCGTTGTCCCATGGTACCGGATCACTCACCTCCTTGTGCGTCAGTTTCTGTAAAGGTTTTGCTTTCAGTGAAAAGTTAGCTATCCACTGTCGGCAGTAACCAACCATTCCTAAGAACATCCTAACTTCTCTCTGTGTCGTTGGCGCATTCATTTTCATGATGGCCTCTATCCTGTCTGGAGACACCTTGCGCTTCCCCTTCTCTATTCGGTGACCCAGATACTGTACTTCTGTCAGACAGTACTGTAATTTGTTCGGAGATACCTTATGTCCATTCTCAGCTAAATGATTCAGTAAAGCAATCGTGTCTTCCTTACAAGCTTCCTCTGTTTCTGACGCAACAAGTAGGTCGTCTATGTACTGGACCAGAACCGAGTTCTGTGGCAATACCAGACTTTCAAGGTTCTTCTTCAACAGCTGACTGAAGATCGAAGGGCTATCTGTGAACCCTTGTGGAATTCGACACCATGTTAAGGCGCGATCTTTCATTTTAAATGCGAAAAGATACTGACTGTCCTCATCTAATGGGATGGAAAAGAAGGCTTGACAAAGGTCTATCACTGTAAACCACTCAGCTTGGAATGGTATTTGAAACAGTATCACTGATGGATTCGGTACCACTGGACAACATGAAACCACAATGTTGTTAATCTTTCGAAGGTCCTGAACTATTCTGAACTTCCCACTAGGTTTCTGCAAACCCATAATCGGGGAGTTACATGGACTACCCACGATTTCTTTCAGTATTCCCTGTTAAATCATTGAATCAATCACAGGTTTTATTCCTGCAATCGTTTCCTGGGACAGTTTATACTGAGGCGTTCTTGGAAATTCAGCGTTTGGTTTTATCATGATCTTCACTGGTTCCACCCCTTTGATCAGTCCTATCTCTTCCCCAGTAAAATCCCATACTTCAGCTGAGACAGCATCTCTTAGGTCACCAGGAAGGTCTTCCACAGTCAGAGTAGGATACAGTTCTATACATGTTCCCTCATTGGCAATCTTAAAGGTAGCATCATCATCTGCGGTCTGTACCTCCACACCCTGAGGGGTGCAGTATATGGTGCAATTCAATTTGCACAACAAATCCCTCCCTAACAGACATACAGGACTAGAATCACATACCACAAACTGATGTTCATTTGTGTGATTCCCTATTTTCACTGACACTGTTTCTGTCAAAGGTCTAGTCATTCTCCTATTTGGGACTCCAACCACCTGAATTGTTTCCCCCGACATTGGTAGGTCAGGAACCACTGCTGATCTCAGAGTTGATCGAGTAGCTCCAGTATCCACCAAGAATGTCATCGGGCACCCTGCTACCTCTGCCTCAACAAATGGCCCTCTCTGATCTACTTCTAGAACTGCCCCGAGGGTACAGTCCTCTTCTCTGTTCACACGTTGACCGGTCATTGGGTCAATGTAATAACATTTTTCTTCTTCAATAAAAAGAGGCATTTGTTTATAGACTTTTCCCCCTGTCGCGATCTTTGGTGGCTGTGGAAACTGAGCTCGTGGAGCCGAAGTCCCCCCTTTGACCACCTTGCTTCCTGGGACTGTCGCCCTTTGAACTGGAACCTCCTGAACTTCCTGTTCTAATTCTAGTTCTCCACTTTCAGGGTTAAAGGGACACTCGCGTCTCCAATGTCCCACCTGGTGACACTGGTGGCACTTTGTCGTTTTCTTTAAAGTGGCAAAATCTATTCTAGGTCTCTGACTTTCTTCACTATCCTTGTTCTGACCATTCGACTTCCGTCCCATTGTCCCCGTTCCCTGTTTCTGCTGTCCGCCCTTTCCGGCTGACTGCATCTGTACCACCATCAGCTTCTCCTTCATTTTCTTTGTCTTGGAATCTATCTCATCGCTACAGTATCTGGCATACCTTAAAATTTCATCTAGTGGTTTGTTTTGCCAACAAATTAAATGTTGCTGAATCATCAAACAAATATCAGGTCTCAACCCCAAAACAAACTTTGACACAAACTGTCCTATATCTTTGGGATCCATTACATCGAGTCCACTGTATTGTTTGAATGTTTTCAACAACCTTTCATAGAACTCATGAACTGTCTCCTTTGGTTCTTGTCTTGTTCGGTCTATTTTTACCCAATCTATGTCCTGGGGTGGTACCTTATCTTTCAGCCAAGCTATTACCCTTTCATACTTTTGCATGACAATTTCAGACGGTCCATTTGTCTGAGCATCCCTCACTGGTTCATTAGTTGGCCATTCAACACTAGTCTTGCACGATGTCCACAAGTCAGATGGTACCACAATGTCAAACAAAGTGTTCAAATCAATCCACAATACTTTCGAGATCTTTACAAACCTTTCTACCTGCTTATACCACTCTACTGGATTGTCCCTTAACTTCGGAAATGAGTTGGTAAATGCAGCTAAATCTCCTCTACTCCAGGGCACATGTACATAATTCCCATTTGATATTTCTCTCAAAGGGAATGCCTCCATCTGCATCAACCTTCCCTCAGGAGACGTCCCATTCGCACACCGCCTAACAGTTCCCCTTTTGGACCATCTCTCCTCCCATTTGTCCAGATCCCTCCACGCTCTTATTCCTGCTATTAGTTCCCTTATGTGTGTCTTTAACCCTGTAGTTCTTTTCTCATCTAAGTCTTGATCTGAGTATTGTAACCTATGGTTACTCTGTAGGGTCTTTGTTCTGGACAAATCTACCATGTACCTGTCTGCCAGTTCAGACAGTTTCTCATGAGTCGCTCTCGCCTTTCGAGTAACATCTTTCGCTATGAACAGCAACTCATCTTGTTCATACAAGTCGATCCTTTCTAAGGCCAACGTACCATCTATGATCTCATCCAAATCAGATTTTAAACTGGTGACATCTAGTCTTTTTGTCCTTATTGTAGCTTTCAGTATACCATCTCTATGGGGTCCATTTCCATCTTTCCCATCCCAGCTCCGAGTCCTACGTCTGGGCTCAGGTGAGTTACGTGGAGTCCTCCCATGCTCCCACCCCTCCAGGTCCCATGCTGTTCCGTCCTCTCTGGGTGGATGATGAAACACTCCATTGTGCCTCATAGTCCCACCTTCCCCTTCATGCCTGGATTCTCTGGGTTCATGGTAAGACATTCCATTACTCCCCTTTCTTCACAATTGGTCTGTGACCTCTGATCACCCGATGTATGGCAAGATCTTTCATTGTTCCCCCTATTCCAGTGTTGCACATTCTCCCCTGGCGCGTGATGAGTGCACCTAAACCTATCTCTGTATGCTAGTACCATTTGGTCTCCACCCTTTTCAAAGAGCCGAGACATCTCTTCACACTCCATGCTTCTACCATCTCGCTCCTGCTGGTCCCTCCCATCATTAGGACGTATTACTCCTCTGTTCTCCTGGCTTTGACCCTCACGTCCCTGACTGCTTTCGCTAGCCCCGCAGTGAGATACTGTCCCATTGCCTCGATTTCCCCACTCAGCTTCTGCTCTTGACCTATTGCTCTGCGTTTCTGCGGACCCATCCCATTCTCTCAAGTCAACTCTTAACTCTTTAAAGGATTTCGGACGTGGTCCCCTTAGGTCCATCGGTCCTCTTTGACCCCCCTGCTCTGTTGCGGGGCTCACTGTCGGTTCGAATGGGGTGTTCCACGTTACCGGTCCTGGCAATTGCTTCCAGGCATTTGTCGTGTTATTCCTCCTTTCCATCTCAACCCTTTCTCTGTCTAACCGTATCTGTTCTTCCTCTCTCCCATTCTCTGGGTTGTAAATCGATACTATGGGTCCTATGGTAACGGGTACTTGGAGAGCATCTGGCAATCTACAAGGTTCAGCCCTCTCTGCGGTTGGCGTTTTCTGTACCACAAACCTTCCGACTACACTCTGTGCTGTACTATGTTGAGGTGTCTCCCCACCTTTGATAGGTGTCCATTCCGATATAGGAAGTGGTACATACCCCTCTATGGCAGCCCCATCTTCCCTTGCGAGTCCTCTACTTTCAATCTCCCCAACTCTCGGAGGCGGTCTATCCATCAGTAATCTATTTATCAAGTTGTCCTCCGAGTCGCTCTCCTCATCTTCTTCCATGAGTGTCTTTTCACCTGCCACCTCTCTCACTGGGTACAACTTATCCACCTCAATAGCCTGTACCCTCCATCTCTTGGCGTCCTCATCCCATTTGGAATCTCGCACTGCTCTTACCGATCGCGTCAGCCTTTCTTGACGCCTATTCAGATTCCTGTCGTGCGCCGCCCTAATCCATGCGTTAAGGGCCTCAAACTGGGTCGGTCTAGGCGGGGGTTTCAATGCGGACATGGTTGCTTTTAGCCGATGTAACACCTCTAACTTAAACGTCCCATACTTTGGGAACGACATTTCCTCATTCCCTTCCGTAAGCTTGTTCCAATCCCCAATCCATAATATAGTGTGCAGCCCAACATTCGCTGCCATATAATGAGCTGGTGTACCCTCTGGCGGTGCCTCTTGCCCGTAAAAAGACTCTCTCCTTTTTCTTTTAAAAATATCCTTCAAACATTTAAAACACTTCATTTTCAATCTACTAGTTTCCGTTTTCTCCGGTTTGTTTACTTCCTGATGACAATCCACCAATCTCAGCACTGTTCTTCGCTAACTGGCCTATCAGAGCGCGACTTCTCACTGACGTCACACCAGCCGCCCAATCCCGTCGCGGCTCTTGCCGACGTCACTCGTCCCCCTTCGCAGCAGTTCCCCTCCTTTTTCAGCTCGTCTCCGCGTTTATGCATGCGTCCCATTCATACTTCGAAAAAAATGATTACTTCCGTCCAAGCGATCACTTTTCTTTGACTGTACGCCCACAGTCAATCTGTAATTGTCACCTTAACTGGCGAAATGTCTTTCCGTTTACGTCCAGACAATCGCCTTCTCTGATAGGTTACTTACACACAGTAACTTTCGACCAGCGTCCGTTACTCACACCCTCACTCTTGCACTCCCGCTATCTCGGTTCTGCGGCGGTCAATGGTACCTCATGACCTCCTTACTCTGGTCGACAATTACTCTGGATGTTCGATACACCCGAACCACTTAAGCTCTACCCCGAACTTAAGATTTTACCAGGTTGCGCGCGCTCACAACCTTCTCACAATCACGCTACAGGCATTCAACTCCGCAAGACATTACAATACAAATACAACACAAAACACCGCAATCTGTTCACGCATGACCCTTGTTATACTCACTCTCCTCCGATACTGCTGCTTTTCTCGCACCGTCAGCACCCTCTTCGGCACGCGACTCTTCCGCTGCTCATCTCTCGATGTCTAGCTCTAGGGGCCTTGGGGTAAGCTAACCTAGTCTAGATTACCTTCCTCAAGAAGATAACCATCCTACACTGCTACCAACTGTTAACGCGGGGTTTCTGGTCTCTAGTTACCTTACCAGATCCCTAATCCTGTCGACCGAATCGTTGGTACCTGTCATTGAGTAAAAGACAATCTACTACTAGGTTCGTCAATTAGGAACTTAAACCACTCTAAAGAACCACTTACCACTGGGAAAGGTTAAAAAGTTGTAATTCAAAGTCAAAAGTATCTGGAGATACAAACATCTCAGAATAAGATTCAAAAGGTATACAGGTATTAGTACAAAAAGGTACTCTCTGAATATTCTCAATCGGCAAAAGGAAATTATCAAAAATATCTCAAAGAACATGAGTGTTGCAAGAATCGCTGTGAGTTGCAACTTGAGAGTCATTTACAGAAAAGAAAAATATAAGTTAGTCTGTCCCTACACTAGACTAAGTGACATCCCTACTTAACAAGATCTTTACCTAAAAAGGTGTCAGCAGTGGTGACTTCCAAAGAAGATCACACACTTCTCCTAGTCTCTGAACCAAGTTGGTTTCTTTCAGTTCTCTATCTGCCTACCCATCCGCTCTCTAAGGCTTCTCAGATCATCTGCCCTAACTCCACCCCGGTGTGCTTTCCCTAATACAAAATCACATTTCCAATAGGAACGCCCCTTGAGACGCCTCTCACGTGGTGCAGTTTTGAGCGGCAAATTCCGTCCTGGTGCTCCTCTGGACTCTTCATTAAAGTTGACCTTGCTTCCCAGGCTTCTCTCCGTCCAAGCGGTACCCCCTAAAATTCCTGAAGACTCCTACAGGCCTGTGCCTGGCGCTTCTGAACAAGGGCCTATTCATTATTTCTGATTTAAGTTCCCCTTGCACCTGCAAACAGACACTCTCTCGGTAGACCCCAAATTCCAGTCTCTACCATATCTAAGAGTCATAAAACATCTTGAACAGAACTATCGTTCGTGCTCTGTGCGACTTCTCCTTAACGAGCTCATGCAGATCAAAGAGAATGACTTGGTCTTTTCAGGCCTAGTTGATTTACATAAAGCGGGTCTCTGCCTTCTAAAACATTTCCTTCCTTTGGTTTAAACAGTATTTTAACTAACACGTATTACTATAGTACAATGCAACACATCTATATAAAACATATATTTCAATTCTATGATTAAATACTTCTAAAAAACAATGTTAACCACGTCTCACATCAGTTCAGCAGCACTTTATCTTTACTGTGAATTGCCCTGCGGCCTACACATTCTCATTGGTTTGCTAGGTTTCATTTCCTTTACACACAATCACTTAACATGAGGAACGTGAAGTTTCACATCATTCTAACATTTCTACATTAGTTTCCATACTGCTATAAGTACCTCTATGCTAGCTAAACACTCTTATATAAGTTCACTCTATGAATATGACACTCGTGTGCAATAAAATTTAAACTAACACTACGTGCTTGTAAATATGGTGTACTTATACATTTTTTCAGATTTGTGCTCTCTCACAAGTATCATGGGACCTTAAGATTGAATTGAAATTAAGCACCAAGTACACCCTTGTAGCACTAACCCTACAGAGCAGCAAGCAGCTCAATGCTTACTGAGGGATGTGGAGTGAAGTTAGGGACTCAGAACTCAGTCAAACAGTGATCAATAAATTATAGTCCAGCCAGTGCTTTTGTGTATGAGATAAGTACGTTCGTCTACCCCACAATCACCACACAAAGAGAAGAGCCCACTGGGTGACTGATCTGTTGGACGCAAAACCTCACAAGGCACTTTGCTTCTTTCTGTTGTGCTGGTTGACCTCGTTCTTCACTTTTCCAGTGGCAAGTAATCTCATGGGCTACGTCTCTTCTGCAGGGAGTTTGTGGGAATGTGACTACCGTCCTCATAAGCACCTAGTCATTTCAGATCAGGCGGGCAACTAGAGCCAAATTTCGGGGGCGGGGGGCTGAAAAATATCTCGGGGGGGGGGGCTAATTCTTCCAACCATAGACAGAGTGGCTTTAAGAAAGGGTGAACACACAACAAAAGCCTCATTTACAAGTAAATGGTCTTTTAAAGGCCTGTTAAGTACTCGGGTGCGGCTGCAATTAGATGCTCGCCAGCCTCGAAACTGTCTCCGCCCGGGCCAACACACTACGGGGGGGTTGACGGGTGTTGCGCGCCTGTTTCAGATGCTCAAACATGCATCATAGGGACCAGGGCCTCAAAGCCTTACAACATGGCCTGAGATTGTAGGTCTTTCACTGGGTCTGAAAAGGGAAACGTTCTGTTCTTTCCTGCCTCAGCTTCCCACAGTCCTCATCTTTTTCTAGATAGCACCTTCCTCATGGGAGAGGACCCCCAGAACCATTCCCCAGCAGTTAATAAGCTCCTTCCCTCAAAGCAGGCCCAAGACAGTTCTTTTCTTGGAAGGTTGATGAACTTCCAGATGTCTGCTCCCAGAGATGGCTACAGGAAGTACATAGCTACAGCAACCGCTTGTGTGGGACCCTGGATTGTGGTATACAGAAAGCTTGGGCACATACTTGTAGTTTCTAACTTTTACTTGTACCACTACTACAGAGTTAGTATATACAAAAGATTCAGCTCTGGGGACGGCTTAAGGCAATTCTTGCTGTTTTGCTTATTCGTCCAAACTGGTCCAGCCAGAGTTTTTGTCTGCAGGTAATAGCAGGAAGGGTGGTGGTGTTGGGTAGTTTCCGGTTAGGGAAACCCTCAACAAGGGCACAAATAAGTGGACGGTTGCCTCACTTAGGGCCAGATGTAGGTAAATCTTTTTTTCCGACTCTTAAATACCGACTCATACCGAATCGGTATTTTGGAATCGGAAACGGGATGTAGGTAAAATTTCGCTAAATGTTACCGATTCGGTATCATTCGGAATATCCAATCGGTGTTTACAGAATCGGTATTTACCGATTCGGGAAATACCGAATCGGTAAGTCACATACATTCACATGGGCCTTCAGGCCCATAGGAATGAATGGGATTTACCGATTCTGCATTTTCCGATTCGGTAAATACCGATTCGGTAAATACCGATTCGGTAAATACCGAATCGGCAGTTTTGAAATTGACATGTGAGCCTGCAAACCAATCAAGGACACCCTGCACACCCCACAACCAAAGCCCAGAGTAACCAACCAATCAGAATGAAGCACCCCTCCCCAGTACCTGGGAGTGGCCACACCCATGCAGGTGCAGAGCAACTGAACAAACAAAAGAGCAGAGGTGAGATGAGCTGACTATCCAGAGCAAAGCTGCTAAACAGAATGGAGTCTTAGGAAGGGCAAAAGGACGGTGGTGAGCGCAAAAGAAAAATTAAGTTCAGCCCAGCAGAACTGCAGGTGCTTGTGGAAGGAATTATGAGTCACTACACCCAAATTTTTGGCAAACAGTCTCTGCATGTTGCAGAGTCTGTTAAGAGAAACATATGGTTTGGCATACAGGCAAAGGTCAATGCCATTGGGGTGACGCACAGGGAGATTGACGACATAAAGAAACGATGGTACGACCTGCGCATCATGACCAAGAAGAAGATTTCTGCACAAACAAAGGAGGCTGGTGTGACAGGAGGTGGTAGAAACAAAGCACCAAAACTGACTGAGCTGGAGGAGATAGTGGAATCAACCCTGGAGCCAGAATGCATCCATGGGATAGTTGACTTGGACAGTTCAGCAAGAGCAACAAAGAAACAAGGTAAGATGATTGGACCCTAATCCAAACCCATTACCCTGAACCCGTTCCCCACTGTGTATAATCATTACACTCCTGAACAGCTTTTACTGGGGACCAGCAATGCATCATGGGAGACGTAGTCATAGTTACATACATGCAGTGCATACACCATACAATTCAGCAAGACATGCCATACACATCTCCAAGCACACAATGTACACTAGCCAAATGTGTGTAAACAATTTATTTAAAAAGTACACACAGGTGAACAACACCATTGATCCTATGTCCATATGTTTTCACAGGAGAGTCCTCACGCAGTACAGCACCAGCAAGGGAGGAGAGTGCACCAGCAACTAACAGAAAAGAAAAAGAGAAACAAAGCAAAGGTCATAGCGCTGTAGAAGGAGGCAACAACACATCCCAGGAAGCCTCAACACCCGAGTGAGCCACAACACCTGTGCCGCAATCCCCCCTATTGTTTGGAACCCCTGAGTTGGAACCCACACCGCTTACACCAACACCAACGTCCAGGTCGTCCATGCAGGGAAGGGCAAGTAGGCCTGATGTGCCCCCACTGAGGATCCTGGATACCTCAGATGAGGAGGATGAGGAGGGCGAAATTCAAACCATTGCACCTGTGGCTGACAAGGCCAGGCCGCAGATTACAGCAGGCGCTGCGCGTACCAGTGTCCTTGGCAGGAGGGCACATGAGGGTGGCGAGGGGCAGGAAGGAGAAAGCGTCTTCTGTGGCCTGGAGGCCGCAATGGTGAAAGTACAGCGCCTGCAGGCTAAGGCAATGTTGGCCGTGCACAGGCAGGTGCGCAGCATAAACTACAAACTGTCACACATAGACAAGGGAATAGGCAACATTGCTGGTAGCTAGGAGTCAATTGCCAAGGGGATGTCAGACATCTCAACATACATGGGTATACTGTCTGAAAGTTGTACAGGGACCATCTAGAGCGTCGCAGGGAGCAGCAGTGTATGCGGCAGCAGTTCAAGGCACTTAACCGATTTGCAACATCAACATCACTACTGTGCCGCCGCTCAATAACCATGCAGGATGCAATAGTGCACTGCTGCACAGACTTGACACGGGGCATGGGAAGAGTGACCTCTGCGATGGAGCATATGCTCACCACTCAAACAGGCACTGCTGGTGACACGGGTGTGGAGGAGACAGAAGGGTCCACCAGCAGGAGTGGCCCCAGCACACCTGTACCAGAGGTGTGCAGGAGCTTCAGGCGCAGCAATGCTGAGTCAGGCCCCAGCCAAGATATGGAAACCCAGCCACGTAAATGCCGCAATGTATTGCGTGGCCGTAAGCATTGAACATTTGTCTGAACTCCACAGGACTGCTCACAGTGACGGCAACTGAGCACATGCAGTCATGGACACGGACATTGATGGACAATGGCTTTTATTTCTTTACATGATGTAGTGAATATTAAACTACACTCTTCAGACACTATACTTGTCTGTGTGTCATACATTACCTAGAAATATCGACGTGTGATCTCTGCCCGTCTAAATCCACCATCTGTTGCTGCTGCTCCTGTTGCTTGGGGATCTGCCTGTTCTTGGTCATCATCAATGTCCTTGTGATGTGTCACCTCCACCCCTGTGCCTTCTTTGGTGGCAAGATTGTGCAACATGGCACAAGTCACTATTATCTTGCAGCACAGGATGGGGTTGTACTGCGTGCACCTCCACTCTTGTGAAGGCAGCGGTACCTGGTTTTGAGTAGCCCAAATGTGCGCTCAACTACGCTGCGAGTTGACCTGTGAGCCACAATATAACGCCTCTCACTCCTAGTAGTTGGATTGAGGTAGGGTGTGAGCACAAAGGAACGCAGGGCATATGCACTGTCGCCCATGGGGGAAAATAGAGCACCATTAGTCACATATGCATCACACATACATCTGCCATGACTCTCAGGGTGTGTCACTGTTGTTTACCTAGCAGATATCCATCGCCAAAGTCTCCAGCAACAAGCCGTGTGTATATCCCACTATTCTGGAAGATGTAGGAGTCATGGGTACTACCTGGAAATTTGGCCACTATGTCTGTTATGATGTTGGCAGCATTGCATATCACCTGCACATTGATTGAGTGCTACCACTTACGGTTTCTGTAGATGTGTTCAGTGGCTGCAGGTGGACAGAGTGGAATGTGGATGCCATCTATGCAGCCTATCACGTGAGGGAAGTGTGCCAGTTGATAGAAATCAGTTTTTGTTTTTGCAAGTTCCACAGGTGTGTCAGGGAACCGGATGTAATGTTCCATTCTCTGCGTCATGGCCTCCAGGAACTTCTGGGAAAATCGTGATAGGCAGCTCTGGGACACACCACCAACTGCAGCAATCACACTCTGGTAGCTCCCAGAGGCAAGCAGGTGTAGGCTACAGAGCACCTGCACATGGGGGGGGATGGCGTGGGCCCTGGATGTTGGGTGATCCAGGTATGGGTGGTGGTCCCTAATCAAGTCCAGGATGGTTCTGGGGTGCAGCCTGTACCTCTGCAGTATCTCTGGCTCAGTCAGTTGAAATAGGGTGATCCTCTGCCTGTAGACCTGCTCCTCCCTCATCCAGACCCTCTCTCCTGCTGCCTGTAGCCGTTGCTGCCTCGCAATGACATAAAATGCCGCCATTCTTGCAGAACTGTGGCATTTTGGGCCCCTTTTTAAAGGCTGCACCTGGTTACCACCTGCTTTCAATCCATGGTAAATACCGACTCTTAAATACCGAATTTCATCGGATTCGGTATTTTTTCCCTTTCCTACATCTCGATGGCCCTTTTTTACCATTTCTTATTTTCCGAATCGGTAAATAAGAACTCAGTAAATAGGGATTCGGAGAATTACGAATCGGAATTATACCGACTCTTATTTACCGATTCAGAACTTTTTTGGCACCTACATCTCAAATTCCAAAAACCGGTCGGAAACGGCCGAAATTACCGAATTTCGCCGTTACCGACCGGTATTTGGCGACCTACATCTGGCCCTTAATTACCTGTTAACCTGTGTGGGTAGCATTTTAAGGAAACAATAGAGTAGGAAAGAACATATTCTTACCCTATATTTTAAAGTGAACCCACTTTCTCGAAACCTCAACACCTCAGAGCGTGATATACTATGAAAGCTTCATGTAGAATGCAAATGGAAAGCCCTACTATCTTTTTCTGCTGTCTGGCAGGCTCCTTACAAATCTCCATCTTAGGTTCCACTACCATGCTTGAACTGGATTTCAGTTTGCCAACTGTACCACAGATGCCTCATGTGCATACTTATTCGTATTTACTTTATTCGATAAAAGATTTCATCATAAAAGTATACAATTTATACAGTACATTAAAGAGGTAAAAGAGCAGGAACCCACCAATCCTATATATACATACAACATCACATACTACTCGATTTTTTTAAATCTCTAAAATGTACACTAAAAACAGTTACATAAGAACCATAAAAAGACACTTCCTGCCATGGGGCCATCTGGTGGTTAGGTTAAATAAGGGGTAGGCTTGGCCCTCCTTGTGCGTGTCTGCCATGCACTACCCAAATATTTAGCTACCCCACACACCATAGCGATAGAAGACGTATCAGTGCAAAGGACCCGTAGGGCCATTTTGTGACATCTAAGACCCAACCCCCTGCATAGTGGTTTTAACCATATCTTCCTGGCAACCCTATATGTCGGACAGGCAAAGAGAAAATGCGCCACAGACTCATTGGGGGCTGCACATCCAGGACAGGCTTTAGATAGAACACCTACGTTTTTCCACCCAGAAGAGAAATTATTCACCGGTAAAGTCCCGAGCCTGAGTTTTAGATAAAGTGATCTATCCAGAGGTTTCTCTATGAAGTCCAAGAAGGGTTCGAGTTTTCTTGTCCATTTGATCTCAAGGAATCGCTGGGAGAGAGGGCCCCCTTCATTTCTACGTATGGCCACCTCCTGTACCCAGTCCCAATAGAGCTTCTTGATCACTGACTTGAGAGGCGGTGTTTGGCTCGTCCATGATTCACTTAAGCCCAGTTGCATAACCAACTGTCTCAGGTTGCACAACCACTTGATCTTGTTACCTGTATTGAGCAAGATAAGTTCATCTAGAGCTGCAGCATAGTTGTGGAGCTCCCGGGTCCTTCTTAAACGCACCCAAAAAAGTAGTGGGCGCAGACGCACTATATCTTTGAGGGGACGCCTACCCAGGTCTAGCCGTAGTGGGATTATCGGGGTGGAAACTGGGAGGGACACCAGATCTCTCATAAACTTCTTTTCAGATGTAGCTAACTCCGTTATGTTCTCGAACCCCCACAACTCTGATCCGTATAGGGCTGCCGGCAAAACTTGGCCATCATATATTGCAAGAGTCCGTGCCACAGGTTTGCTCGACGACTCCCGCTGTTCCCTTAAAACCACCCCTGAGACTCTTTTGTGGTTTAGTAGCATTTTGGCCAAGTGATCTTTCCATTTCATCCGGCTATTTACCCTAACACCCAGATAATCGAAGGAATCAACCAACTCCAAGGGGGCACAATTTAGCGAAACATTATTCCTGAATCTTTTGGAAGGTGAAATGGCCATAAGCTTTGTTTTAGAGGTGTTGATGGTAAGACCTCTATCAGTGCAAATTACACTAAAGCGGTCCAAGAGCTTTTGAAGACGTGTGGGGGATTTAGAGATCGAGATGTTATTGTCCGCGAAGAGTAGGGTTGGTGTTTTTTCCCCCGCCAGGGATGGCGCATCTGCCGCTTCCTCCCTCAGATGATCCACCACTCCATTCACAAAGAGGGAGAACGGGGTCGGTGCCATGACACATCCCTGGCGGACTCCACTCCTCACGGGCATCCTCTCTGTCAGTTGTCCCTGGGTGCCCCATCTGATCCTCGCATAGTTCCCCCCTTGGAAAGCCCATCTTCTCCAGAATATCCCACAGCCTTGCCCGAGGGACCAGGTTGAACGCCGTTTTGAGATCTATGAATGCCAGGTAGAGACTACCCTTGTTGATGGTCACAGCCTTTCAATAGATCGCAAAAAAACAGAAGACCTGGTCCATCGTGCCCACCTTCTGGCGAAACCCTGCTTGGAAATGAGAGAGAACATGCTCCTCTTCCATCCAGACACCCACCCTAGAGATGATGACCCTGCCAACCACCTTCTGGATCACGTCAATCAGACTGATCGGTCTGTAATTGGCAGGGTCATCTCTGGCGCCCTTTTTGTACACTGTTACCACCTTTGCTCCCTTCCATGAGTCTGGCACAGGATAACCCTTGGAGATCAAATTCATTATTAAGGCAATAAGTCTGGCCCAGGCATCAGGATCGTTCAAAAGAAGGTCCCCTGGTATCCTGTCCGGTCCAGCTGCCTTCCTAGGGGTCAGATGTCTAATGGCCAGTATTACTTCAGAGGGCAGAAATGGTTCTTCGAACACCGGTGGGGGTTGAGTCCTAGTATCGGGGTCTGGGGGAGATGAATCTATTACTTCTCTCCCACCATACAATGCAGAGAAGTGGGAGTGCCATTGATGTTCCGTTATGTGGTTAGCAATGGGTGGTATACTTTGCTGCCTAGCCTTGTTGATCAGATCCCAGAACAGCATGGCATTCTTCTTATTGGCAGCGGATTTAAGATCCTGCCAATGTTGTTCCTCCCACTCTCGTTTAGCCAACACTAACACCCTCGCATAATCCTTCCTAGCCGCTCTAACTAGTGAAGGATTCTTTTTAAGCAGGGTGACTGTTAGCTCCTTCCGTTTCGCTTACACTGGTCTGTATACCACGGGTTACTGGATGTAGCTGGTTTATTGTTCACTCTGCCCCTTTTACCCTGGACTACAAAGTATTGTCCTACTTCCTCAATCGAGTTCTTGTAAGCCGAGGAGAAGGACGGCCCCTGGGCACTACCATTTCCCAGTTCAAGATCCTCCAGCTCTACTGTCAATTCTGCTACATGCGCCCTAATCCTCTCAAGATTCCCTTCCTGGAATTGAACCTTATCCCATTTCAGCCTGCGATTACCATTGTAAGGGACTACCTCGTTGGTTGTCCTCAAAGGGGCTTTGTTCCCACTTCCCTTTAGTTTACCCCACCTTAGCTTCGTGCATAAGGGGTTATGGTCGCTATCCTGCGAAGGTACAACCTCCATATCTATTAGGTCGCACCACAGTTTGACATCCAATAGGATATAATCAATTCTGGACGGGCCATTAAGCCTGTTAAAGGTCATTGCTCCAGCACGGTCAGAAATTGTCCTACCATTTAACGCTCTTAAATTAAATTCCATGGTCAGGGCATTGATCTGAATTGCCCTTGCTGACCATTTTCTAATTGGAGCTAGTGACAGGGCTGGGATAGACCATCTAGAGTCCTCCTTCTCTATACCCAGGGGATCGTCCATAGATAGGGGTTCAAATGTACAGTTGAAGTCCCCTCCCACTATAATTTTAGAGGTTGGGGGGCATTTGGCTAATACCTGTTCTAGGATCGTCAATGTACATGAGGTTGTATCCCCGGGAACCCCTCTAGAATAGATATTAAGTAGGTCTATCCTACTCCCCTTAATATGTCCTGCGAATGAAATATGTAAGATATCTCTACTCGCTGATTCATGGATGTCAGTATCCCAGTTCAATCCAATTTTTACCCAGATGTGTAGTCCACCCGCCGGTCTGCCCTTGCCACAGCTTGATGCGGGCACAAAAAAGGTTACATAACCGGATTTGTGCACTGGGAACAGGCTCCAGGTTTCTCGGAACATGCATACATCGAACTTCTCGATGAACGCATTCCATTCTGGTAAAATCATCTTTTTTTGTAACCCAGCTACGTTCCAAGATAGCAAATAGATAACCTTGTGGCCTGTAACAGACATGTCAGGGGTTACTCCATTATTCCCGCCCTGCGCACAGGAAATAGGCTCAATAATTTCTTCTAAGGGTCTAGGTAATTTCAGGGGTAAATTGGTGTCACCTATACCCCTCGGGAACTTTGTTTGTATGATAGCTGCAGTCCCGCTGCTATCATGGAAGTTGGCAGCTATAGGGTCCCCTTTCCCAGTCCCACAATTGGTCGCAACTGTAGGAACCATGTTCCCCCTATTTAAGAGACTTGGTGATAATGCGTGTCAATCCACCCTATCCAGGCAACTAAACCTATTCATGATTGGGAAGCCACCCCAATTATCCCTAAAAACTGGCTCTGTGGGTGGTTGCTCCCCCCCAAGGCTCCCGATTCCAACCCCAATCTCGATGCCCTACTCTATACCAGTTACTATTAACTCTAGGATCCCGAGTGGGCCCACTCATTGGGGGATAGAAAAAGGAGAGTCGCCTAGTAGCTATACCCTCAAACCTATCTTGTGTGTCCCATGAGCAGACTTGAGCAGCAGAGTGTGGGTCCACAAAATTAATCAACACACAGTCTCCCTGGACAGTTTTCCTCTGGTGCCCCAGCCATGCCACCCTCCGCACTGTCAAGATCTTGCTTATACGATGTGGGGGTAAGGGTCGATTTTGGTTGAGCCAATGTCGGACCTTATTAAGTAGCGACCAGTTGGTTTCCTCATGGGGATCCTCCTATTCTGGGACCCCCGTCATGACCACCACATAAGGTGTAGCCTCCGGAGGGAGGTGCACCACTCTTCCTCTGTCTGCTACTCCGCCATTTTTGTTTCCCTTTGGCTGCGCAGTATGTTCCCTAGGTGGAATGGTCCCTTAACGGGGAAGGTCGGGACATATATTGGATATACCTTCCTTTTCAACTCTCTTCTCAGCAACTGGGGCTGGGTTGGAATTGGTATTCACCGCTACTGGTGGAGGGTTTTTAGAAGCTCGTACTGTAGCTTTATTACAGCATGATTTGTTATTCCCTGCTTTTTGGGCCCCAGGTGGTTTTTGGTTATTGGACTTAGTACAGAAATCGGCTAGTTGTTTTTCGATATGGGATAACCTTTTCTCGATAGGAGAGAGATAACGTTTAAAGAGCTCTTCTACCTTCATTAAGAATTGGGTGTCAGCCGCTTCCCCACTGACACTTTTCCCAACCGGGCTAGTAGGACCTTCTAAATTCCCTGTACTCCCAGTCTCTATTATAACATCACTGCCCTGAGGGTCATGATTTATATTTGGTTTTAGAAAAACGACCCCATTAGTCTTTTTCTGTTGTCGTCCCCTTCCCCTCGCTTTTTTTGACTTCTGTAATTTAGGGATGGCGCCCTCCCTCCTGCCTCTCAGTGTAGTAACGCTTGTGTCTTCTTGAGTGGTACTGATAGCTAGATCCGGGGTGTTTTCCAAATCAGTGCTTAGTTGCGAGGCACATGATAGGTGAGACACTGAAAGGTCTACCGTATTGGGCAAGCTACATCTATCAACATGTACATCTGCCTGGATTTCTATAAGACCCACTGCCTTGGAATGATCAGGAGTTTTGGCCATTGCAAATGGTCCCATAGATGATCTTTTCTTTGCCAAAGCGAGGTCTTGGGACACCCTACGCTCCATTAGTGTGATCCCTTGGTCTATAAAGGTGTTAGCCCTTATGATAAAGTTATCCAAAGTGCCCTTTAATAAGGTCCCTCCTGCAGCTGTTTTACTTCTGCTCCCTCTGGTAGACATTATTTCAGGGGCAGATCACCAGTCTATGCAGTGTGTAGCTACATAGAAATGTATAAAATGTTTACAATGCATACATACTGCAACTCAGCAACCAGGGTTGGAAATAAACGTTAGAGGGCTGGCCCAGCCAGGCCTCCACCGGTCTCTAACGGGCTACAACGGGCCCGCCCTTGACCCGGGCTTCGCCCAGCGCGTCCCGCGGTCGCGGTAGTGGGCGTGGTTATATAGGTGCAGCAGGGGGCGGGAAGAGACGCCAGGTGCGCTGTGTTGGAATGCGCGGTGACTCCTGGGTCTCGCAGTCCCGACCCCTTGAAACACACAGCGGTAGTCCCAAAAGTCAGCAGTTATCCCGATATCAGGCTCCTTTGAAGTCCGTAAAGGCAGGAATAGTAAGCCCAGAGTCCTCAGCCCAGCAAAACGGCTACGAGCGGCTCCCGCGGAGCGGGGGCCGCGAGCCGTAAATAGCTGTGAGGGAGCAGGGGCGGGAAGAGACGCCAGGTGCGCTGTGTTGGAATGCGCGGTGACTCCTGGGTCTCGCGGTCCCGACCCCTTGCAACACACGGCGGTAGTCCCAAAAGTCAGCAGTTATCCCGATATCAGGCTCCTTTGAAATCCGTAAAGGCAGGAATAGTAAGCCCAGAGTCCTCAGCCCTGCAAAACGGCTGCGAGCGGCACATGTGCATACTACTCTATGTACATCCTGTATGCAGGTAAGTGGCATCCATATGGCTCACGGATGAAATGAAGTAATGTGTTTTCTGGGGACCGGCAGGCCACTTTCAACAGGAAAGGCCAGTACACACTCTCGATGAACTCAGTGCCTACTTTGTCGAAGAATAGGTTTGAGGACACAATGATTTTCAGAGAACTAATGGTCGGAGCTGCCGAATGATGGGGCTACGGAATACCAAGGCTGTCTAGTGTTAATTCCAGCTAACGCGTCTTTCGTTCACCACCATGAACTCCCTGTCCTTTTATCTCACTTTTACAGGCTCTTTCTCGTCCCTGCTTTCTACCTGTGTCACTGTTTTTCAATGATTCTCTTTCTCCCTCTTTCATTCTTTTCAGCCTTTCTCTCTTTTGTTCTGGGTCAGAGTTTGATTATGGAAAAATAAGGGCCAGTTCCCAAACAAGCATTGCTAATGCATCGGTTTTGCCTATGTAATGAATAAACAGCTGTTTTCATCAATCATAGTCCGGCAGAAGGAAAGAGCTACCTGACAGATAACACGGAAGTGGAGAGGGTGGGGTGCAGCAGCCACAGGTGATGACTCAAGAGCTGGGGATCCCGGTTCGAGTCTTGGCGGTGCTGCAGCATCCTGTGATTCTCTGCAAATCACATAGGGGGTCATTAGGATGCCGCAATCCTATCGGGACCGCCCGCCGTAAGGGCGGGGGTCCCATAGGGGCAATTAGGATGCGCCCGCAACAGTGGGGGGCGCATCGTGCATTCCTGTAATTGTGGCGGGCGGTGCACTCAGTTCCGCCCGCCACAATATCAGGAAGGCACGTGGTGCACTTCCATGCACAACATGGCAGGCACCACGCGGTGCATGCCATGTTGTGCATGGAACTGCTGGGGGGTATCATAGGTACCCCCATGTGCACCCCAACCCCTTAGAGTCCCTGGGGGCCCGCAATGGGCCCCCGCAGTCTATTCCCGCATGCCTGCCGCCACGGAAAGGCATGTTACCGCACCCATGGTAATATGGCTGGCGGTGTCTAACAGACACCGCCACCATATTAAACCCTTTTCCGCCCGGTCAACGAGTTGACCGGGCGGAAAAGCGGCGGACGGTCTTTCCGTCCACCGTGGTCCCCCCGCCATAGTAATATGGCGTAGGGAAATGGGTGGCGGGCGGGGTCGGATCACGGGCGGATCGCCACTGTCATGCGGGCGGTGGGGATCTGCCCGTGATCCTAATGGGCCCATTATCTCTACAGGTGATACATTGTTATATAAATGTGCCCAAAGAGTCAAAGGCAAAACTTTATGAAAATATAGTTCCACCAAAGCGGATTATAACAGTATTTCGGCGGCGGGAAACCGATATGAGAAGCAGACGAGGAGCAAGCATTGGTAAATGCAGGAAAATAGGTCACATGCAATAGAAATGGAGGAAAAGTACGTGACACGCACAGGAACCAAAGAGAAGCCAGGAAAGAGAGGAGACTGGATGTACGCCCCTATTAAATTTGTAATAAAAAAAATAGATTTCTCTGGCGAAACCTAAAAAGAGTGCTTGTGGGCCCCACCTACAAACACTGACATAAATTAAACACTACCTGCCCATCTATAGGATAAATAGGCCTACCCCACATTACAATTTTTGTTCTGCCTCCACTGTCAGTCTTCCACAGCCTGGCCAGCTGACGGGAGCCTCACTGGCAAAAAAGAGCATACATATGAGGTGCCCCTCCACTCTAGCCCATTGAACCCCACTCTGGGTCAAAATCTGCATCACAGAGTAACAGCATGCAAGCTTGACTGTTATCTGTGCCTCATGCAAAAAAAAAAAAAACAGCAAAAACACAACGGGATACATGCTCTCCAGAGCCATGCGGACGGGGCCTTTTCCTTCCAGTTTTTAAATGTTCTAATTTTACCCAGTCGGTGGTGTATGCAGGTGCGATAGATAATGCTTACTTACGACTTGGCGGTGATGCCGGGGAGGGACTAACTTCTGCCCAGCATCGCTCGGTGAAAACGCGTGAAAAGGACGAGGGCGTAATTCAGATATCCAACGCGGCCCGGTAGAGCTCAGGTACAGCTCTCTTTTAATCAATAGCTCGATGAACATTAGTGATGAATAATCCTGTCTAGAAATTACAAGCATCCTCAAATACGGGTCTTTAAAGGATTCCTGGTGCCGTAGGATCAGTGCTACTTCAGAGCTCCCACCAACAAGGGGTGTAACATGTTCAGGGGTGCACCCCCCCCTATCCCTACCACCACCAGAGACGTTTTGAGGCACGGGCAGAGCAAGTCATTGTCCACGGCCGGCCCCCATCCTTAAAGGGCACCTTTGGGAAGGCGATCTCTCCCTCTACATCGACTCTATTTCACTATCTCAGCCTCTCTTCCTTTCCAGTTCGATTTTAAGGCCTCGCTAACCGTATAGATTAGCTATTTTTGTGTGATTTAGTTATTCTATATTTAGCATACCTTAATCTTTTGCGGCATTATACTAGCTTGAATTAACAAAAAATGGGTGATAAAATTCGAAGTTGTTTCGAACAGGGGGCACCAAAGTATCTCTTGATCAGGGCCACAAAAAAATCCTTAAGATAACAGTCCTCCACGCCCTGCGGGGCCCCTAAATCTTACCTAAGGCTTGTGAATATCTGTGAGGCATGGAGTGGCAGAGCACCGCGCCACATTCTGCTGGGGGACCCCATCATTTGGCGTTACACCTCTGACCCCCAGCAGGAGCGGTTTTCCACTGCATACTCAACGCTCTTATTCTCTTTCTCCAATCATTTCCTTTATCATAAGAGTTCCACTTAGTCAAGACTTGTCCATCAAGAGGCTGATAACGACGAGGAAGTGACATCACTGAAGGAAACCAAGGTCAGGAAGGTCCAACTACAAATATAGCCATCCCTCCGGTGGAGCAACGTTCGCAACAGCGACCTGCTCGTACCAGACCCCAGTGTCACTGCGTGTGACGCAGTTAAAAAGTGTATTCCAGGACGTTAACACAACAAAGAGACAAAGCAATCATTTTAATTACAACAACAACAAAAATAGGAAGTGAGGTAACTTCACGCCAGAGGGTGGAACGAAGAAGGAAAGACTCCATGCAACTTATCTTGGGTTCCAGCCTTCCCAGCAGTGACATCAGTGGTGAGATAGTTTCAGAGACTGCAACTGCTGCTTCATTTTTTATATTTTGGCAAGTGCTCCACACTCAGCAGGTGCTGATTAAACACAAAAACATACATAGCTTTACAAATTCCCAGTGATAGCCAGGTAGAAAATAACTGGGAACTGCAAAGTAGGTATTTTGCAAATACAGCAGGTGGGAACTATGCTTTGGGTGTATTGAGTATCCTGAAAGCGTTACCAGAGAGAAATAGACATAAAAATCACATAGACAGGATATTCTGAGATGCACATCAGATAAGCCAGGTAATGAAAATACAAAATAAATGTGCATTGCTTGTGCTTTGACAAGACATATATTTCAAAATATTTGTTATCCTAAATACAAATATATCTCTTTTGTTCATAATCCCTTTCCCTGACTCTTGTGTTTCCATGTTCATTCATGGTCACATATTTCATATTGTTGTAAATGGATTACAATATATGGACCATAAAAAACACAGTCAGTGTTGAATATTGGTCGACAGTTGACTTCATCATTTGATTGCAACCGTTAGCACAATGACACTCTGCTAGTGGCGTAGCAAGAGTGGGGCGGGCGGTCTGCCCTGGGTGGCACGAGTTTTGGGGGCTGCGGCCTACCCTCCGCTCTTACCTGCGGTCATGTGGGGTATCCTTCGCGGGAATCAACAGCACCCTCGCTGTTACGTGCGGCCGCCGGGGGGCTAACGTCTAGTTACGCCATTGCACTCCGCTCACCTGTATTCCACTGTTCTAGCCTTCACTTGAGTCCGGTCCTGCTCCATTGCTTTCTGCATCCTTCACATCTCCTATACTTTTCCACGGACCATTATTTCTTCCGCAGCAAAGGCCAGATTTTCTAATATTTTGCGCCACGGTTGCCCCACTGTTTTGGCGCAGCTACAAGGACAAATGCTAATCAAGATTTACAAAGCTATGCCATGCTTTGTATCATACTTCATCAGTTAGGCACTACATGGATGGAGCATGGCATTCTCATGCATCCTCCCTTGTATTTTGAAGCAAATCCATATTTACTAAAGGAAATAAACCTTGGTTTACAATAAAATGGCATGTCTACCCTAGATGGGGTTAAGAAGGAGAAATATTTTAATTTCTTCTTGTTACTTCCTCTTTCCATGTGTGCTGCATTCTTCAGAAATGCATAGAAAGTGGAATATGTCTCTAAGGATTGTTTTTGAGCAGGAAGGTCCCCCTTTCTGCATAAAAATAATCCTGCTATAATGCAGGCACCATTGTGTTGGGCCACAAAGGAGTCTGCGTTGCCAGCCACAAGTGAGCAGGGAGAGAGCTGAACAGTACCACATCTTTGTAAATATGACGATGTTCAGCTCCGTCCTAATTATGCAGCGCAGTGCCGCTACTTGCATGAACTTTTTGTAGATCTGCCCCTAAACTACATATGGCATTTACCGCTGCCCCTTCCAGAAATTCCTCTAAAATGCTATACGGCACATTCCAAATTCCCTTACCAGAAGCAAACACTTCTAAATGCCCCATTGTTACCAAAACAGTATGGCCCAACTTCCATAAGGACTTTTCTTATTTCTTCAGTAATTAGCTATTAACAGTGCCTCAATAATCCCATGGCCATACTGGGAACAGCAACCAGACCTGGGAATGTGCTTGGCCGGCCCCAGGAGCACTGGGAGTTGCCAGTGAAAATCACCGCTCCCTCGTTTGTTACAGGGGTCCGATATTGCAGCCCTGCTGCAAAACCAGCACCCATTACCAAAACCGCCCCCCACCCGTCGGGGCCACTGGAAAAACATCATGGTGCCCGCTACGCAGGGCCGGACTGGGAACAGCAACCAGCCCTGGCAGGTGCTGCTCGACTGGCCCTGGGAGAAGGGGGGGTATGGGGTGCTAGTAAAAGGCCCCGCTCATGCTTTTCTTACAGGGGGTTGCTGCTGCTGCAAAACGGCCCTCCAGTAAGAAAAGCCCCCCCCCCCCTCCGCGGGCACTAAACCATCCTCCGCCCATCCGGCCCACTGGGGAAATGACCGGTGCCCGCTATGGCCAGTCCGGCCCTGCCACGGCAGTCAGTCCTGCCATCTATAATCCTCTCTCACCAATGATCAGCACTCTACTCTTTCACTCCAGATTTAGATTTCGAAATACTGGAAGGGTTATTTATGTGCCATGTATTTGTTTTGTGGTTTTACAGAGCGCTTACAAGGCCTTAGTGTGTGTATGGGGGGAGTGGAGGCAGAGCGCTCAACTCAGTGGCATTGAGAACATACGAACAGCTGGGCATCAAACAAAAGGTGCGATCACATCTTTTAAAAACAAGAGATCACAAGAAAAAGTGTAAAAACATATTTACAAATTGCTTTACTTCGAGAAAAGGAGTTAAGCTAAGCGAGAGAGAAAGGCTGGAGGCATACTCCTGCAGGCACAGACAGGTGCACAGTAAAGCTGCTTTGACACTGGTCAAATGCTGAGTTTTCTTTGTTGTGATCAGATACTCCTCTGCGGATTGCCTTTATCTCCGTTGTATGGTATTTCATTGCACAAAAGTAAGCCCAAAAAATGTAGCGCATTTCTTTCACATCTTGACTATCCATGGCAGGTTATGATTAAGAAAAGATGAATATTTGTACTTGCTTCTGCAGGGAGGCTATTGATCGTCGTCCTGTCTGAGTCGTTTGGTCATCAGTAACTTGCAGAACCTCAATATAAGGAGTTAGATCTTTGAACTGAAATCGAATTAAATCATAGGAAGTGCCTGAAACCTGGGGACCTTGGCCTCCGATCGCCCTCTCTAATTGGGTTTACAGGTATCCCGCTGGCACATCAAAATACGTGAATTAAGTTGATTTTTTCAGTTTATAAACTTTATTTCGATTTGTTAAAAAAAAATATAAAAGTTACAACAACATATACAAGGAGGCCGGATAATGATACAACATAATTCTAAAACAGGAGACTTATTGATTGAATAAGTGTACAGATAACACCCTGGATGTCCTGCATAAAACAATAAATAGATTAAAAAGAGTTTAAAACAGACACACAGTTTGGGAAACTAATTAAAAAGTTGACGTTAACATTCAACTTTATATGTATGGGGGAGTGGAACCATGGTACATGAAAGTGCATAGTGCTGTAGTAGAATACAGGAGTATAAGACAACATAGACAGTTACAAACATCTCGTATTATTCCATCTAATCACCCACACCCAGCCCAGAAACTTTGCTGTAGCAACCACAATCGGGCCTTCCACAGAGGTTTTTAAAATACTGAAGGCCTCACTACTAGATCTAGTGCCCAATCTAGAGGAATACAGGTTTCAGCCAAGTGCGTCTGGGTTTGGTGTAGGCTTGACAGACAAGAAAATTATAAGCAAACGTTTCAATCACATCTGGACAGTAGGGACAAATGCTGGTGTTTGTGTTGCTCCATTTAGAGGTGAAAGTGTGTGTGGGCAAAGAACCTACCCTAAACTGGTGGAATAATTTCTCTTGTTGAAGTAATTAGGTCCCAATACCCCTCAAACTTGGGCTCGTGCTTTATTTCGAGAAACGCTTTAGACAGAATGCTGCTGGAACAAGATGCAAATTGTTTCATGTTAATCAAGTTCCAATAGGCTGCCTTTAGCTCAGGTTTACTAGGAAAAACACTTCCGGCTGGGGTGGTCCACAAACAGCTCATCCCTAACTCACAAATTTTAAACAGAACTAAACCACACAATTTTTCGGTTAACATCTAAATCCCTCACTTCTAGAAGGGCCTGGGCATAATGTGCAAGCTCAGGAGTTACCCAATGCCGCTTCCTATCTGCTAAGAGCCTGTAGTGTGTCACATCCCTTATTGAATGGCAACCCAGATCCAAAAAAAGAGGAGCTATTGGAGTGGATTGGGGAGGCCAATTAGGGACCTTAAGAATTTATTCTGACCCACCCCTAAGGTATCCAAATTGGCATGTGCCCACAACTCCACCCCATCTAGGATTGAGGCGCCAATTTTGGCATTATAAATCTGTAGCACAGGAGCTATTGATTTAGTGTGTGAGCGTTTGTGTTCCTTGAGCAGGGTGCCAGAAAGTTGGGCGTGTTTTAGTGATTTAGTATATATTCCATGTTGCTCAGTTACTGGCATACCTTAGGGCTCTAACACACCCGACAATTATAAGACACAATGTTCATGATATTCCCTAGCTCTTTCAAGCCCATTAAGTCCTATTTTATTATCCTCCCGGTGTTTCCATTCACATCACTTACCTTTTTTGTATTTCTCTATCTTAATTGTTAAGTGGTTTGCTATTTATCAAAGGTACTTATGTACATATTTCTTCATTGCCATTTTTCTATGGTTTCTTTCTTTTTTTGTTTTTGGGCTGCGCAGCTTCTGTTTGTATCACAGAGCCTTTGCAATGTTAGTCTATTTGAATGTATGTTCTTACTAAATGCCAATAAAACTTTTTAGAACAAAAAACAAATATGTGATTTTGCCACCATCTGTCCAAAAACACACACCTTTCCTACACAACCCGGCAGCGCTACCTATCAAACATTATCAATGAGAGCAGGTGAACCCGAAGGTCTCAGGCACAAGTAAGGCAAATGCCATCAAGATAGAACAAGAGGCAATAGGCTTTCATGAAGAACATGGTGAGATAAAAAAAAAACATTGATAATCAGTTTCACCTATGTAATGAATAAAGAGCTGCTTTCATCAATCATTGTCCGGCAATAGGAAAGAATTCCATGACAGATACCACTGGAGTGAAGAGGATGTGCCGCAGCGGCCAGCACTGCTGACTCGAGGACTGGGGATCCCACTGTCCGAGTCTCGACCGCGCCGCACAACATCCTGTGATTCTAGGAAAATTACTTAATATCTCTGGGTAATAAATTGTTATATAAATATGCTGCATGAGTTAAAGGCAAAATTTTATGAAAATATAGTTCCACCAAAACGGTATTTTGGCGGCGGGACACTGATAAGAGAAGCAGGCGAGCAACAAACATTGGTAAATGCAGGAAAATATGCTACAGCCAATAAAAATGCAAGAATAGTAAGTGGCACACACATGAACTAATCAGAAGCCAGGAATGAGAGGAGGCACAATGTAAGTCCCTTTTAAGGTTATATTAAAAACAATAGATTTCTCAAACACAGCGCAAGCGCTGTGCAGGCAAAACCTAAAAACGCACAGGAACACAAGAACACTGGTGAGCAGTCAGATAAACTTTTTGAGACTGAGAGTAAAAGAGCACCAACTAATTTCAGCCGGCGGTGAGATGGGGGTGAGGAGGGATTTCAGTAATTGGGAATAGCTCGGGAGAGGATTTTACTCCTGCTAAGCACAGAGCAACAGCCAGACCTCGCTTCTTCAGTGGAAACCATTTAAGTAGTGACAGGGTGAGCAGCCGGAACAGGAAAGCAAAGGGTTTCATGCATGTTCTTACAATTTCACAGCAGCCTGACCTTTTCAAGCCCAGGTAATATCTTGACAGCACCTCCACTCTGGGGTATTCTTGACTGAGCAGTTAATTGCACGCGGCTGGTATAACAGCGCCTGACAGTCCATCTTCTGCTGGGGTAGGAGGATCAAACATGTGCAATATGAAGGCGGTCATACACCTGCAGTCTGGAGCAGTCGGGGCACTGCCAAGCATGTCCCTGCCTCCCTCTCCGCAGGAGGCTTGATGGAAGTGTCCTCAGAGAGCTGTCTGACAGTGGACTTTGCTCACAGAGCATAGAGAGTGCCAGCCAGGAGCAGTTTACATCTGACACCTGGTGTTTAGCAGCGGTGATGGACCTGGGGATGTCGGCTGCATGGCAAAAAGCTTGAGTGACGTGTAAAGAAGAGAAAGCAGGGGGTAGGGGACAGGAAAGGGAAAAGCAACGGGGATTCCAAGAGCAAAACACAGATTGCCAACCCTATCAAATAATGAACATTATGTTTTTCCAAATTACATATGCTGCTGGAGCCACTAAAAGACAGAGCTTCAAAGAAATTCAGGGCCTCCTTTATGAGACCCTACCGGCCCTTTTGCGCCGCTGAAACGTCACTTCCTGTGGTGCAATGTGCCACGGCATATTGATAATGCTACATAAGGCATATTGATAATGCCACATAAAGCCACTTTACGTGGATTTTCATGGTGCTCCGTGGGTGTTCCCACGCAACACCCATGAACCTGACACATTCCCAGATTTACGAGAAGTCATAAATCTGGGAATAGGTCAGAACCTAACGACGGGAGGCGCAACGAGGAGACATTTTTTAATGTCTCCTCATGCTTTCCTTTTTCTATATGTGCTGCAGCACACATAGAAAATGGAAATCTCCTTGTGATTGATTTTGTGCAGGAAGGTGTCCCTCCCTGCACAAAATCAATCAGCCCCACAACGCAGACACCCTTTCACCATGTTGCAAGGGTGTCTGCCCGGCGCATGGCGCCCATTGTGCGCCGGCACTGGGGAAAAGGACAGGAATGCGTCGTATCACATGGATACAGCTAATTCCTGCCGCTTTGTTTTGATGTAGGGCAGCACAACAAGAATCTTTGTGGCACTGCGCTACGCAAAAACCTCATAAATGAGGCCCTCCGTTTCCAACGAGTAAGGGAGGGGGAACTCAAGATCCCACCATGCAGTATTAGCAAAACTTTACTGGGAAGGAATATGTGTGATACCCAGCTCTTTGATCTAAACACTCCAGTCATGTGGGCGTAACCAGAAGACCAGGGGGGGAGGCAGTTCCGAGCTGCACCTACAGACGGTGGTGCTTCAATATGGTACAATTAATTAATATAGTAATTGCTTGTCATGTGACATTCCGCATCAGTTTCAGGATGAAAGTTGTTTTACAGAGCTCTGTAGAGTGCGGGTTTCCTTACTTCTCTAGATTCCCGAAAATCGCTATATTACCCTCGTTGTGACGTGTGCTTCCTCCCACTAGAAAGGACTGAGATTGTATTTAATGTATTCTCAAGACAATGACGAGGGTAGCTTGTCTGGTTTCTAGGAAGCAGAGGGGGGATTTGGATGAGTGAGGGAATTCATAGCTACAATTTTTAAGTGGCTTAATTAATGACCCCCAGACACTAGGGCACCAGGATTACTGATTTTTTGCTTTGAAGGTCAGCACCGATTTCCTATAAAGATTTTTTTCTTCACGAAAAAAGGGATACTCGCTACATGACAGGAAAAAAATCCCAATCAAGCCTGCAGGGATCTCTGAATATTAAGAGGGGTTAGTCAGTGGAGCAGTGTTTGTAGGGCCTCCACAATCGGGGCAGGTTGGCAGGCCATATGCTAATTAGCAACCCTAGTTTAAAATGTACACAGGATAACATCACTGTGGTGTGTGAAAACACATTTCTTTCAGAAATTTATGAAAATGATTCAAAATTATTCAAAATCTCATGATATTAACTCGGCAGTATCTTGTGTGAAAATTGGCACGTTCAAAATGAATGTGAAATACTGGCAAAGTGACTGGCATGAGGAAAACATGACTCTCTTGAGTCATTTTCTGTTCCTGTCAGATACTTTATGTTTTGAACGAGTCTCCTGTAGAACAAAATCATGTGAAATGTGCACATCCTGACATCAGAAGGCAATCCTACCCCTGAAGCTCCTAGCGCCTAGAACATTTCCATTATGAAGAGCAAATGTTGATTCTTTTAGGCATAGTTTTGACATATGGGTGGGTAAAGAAGGGTCAAATCAGAATTTCCTCTCATTTGCCATACTCAATGGTCTCAATATTCGATCTATGAGTCAGATTGCAACCAGGGAACCTACAAACTCTGGACATCTCTGAAACCTAGACACCCAGGTGGTTCCAGGGTGATATGGATCCCACTATGTTTTCTTAATCAGTGTGCCCTGAAACGTCAAGCTTTGGCTAAAAAGTATGCATTTTCCTCACATTTCTGTGAGGGAACATTATGGTGTCTGCGGGGATCCACAAAATTCCTAGCACCCAGCATTTTTTTTACTTACTTACTTTTTTCCATTTATAGAACGATTCCGCTGCTACAGTTTGCTACTAAGCTGCTTCTTTTTGTGACTGCCATTTTGTGCACCATGTATGTTTTTAATTTACTGCTCCAAGATGAGTCCACTGTCTTGGAACAGTATAATAAAAACATGAAATGGCTGCATTGTCATTATGTATGCGTGCATGTGTGATGACGAGGGAGCACATATACACCATCCTGCTGGGGGCACCACCATGTCATGACAAATAGGCATACCTTCACATTTTTTTTAAGTTGCCAGTGATGAAGAGCACCATTCTTCCCTTTGGTTGTGCTGTAGCTAAATAGCATTGACAAAAACCAACCAGTAGCATAGCCATTAGGAATGCATTAGCGAAGCCAATTGGCAAGAATGGTTGAATGTTTCAATGGTTGCTTCTTGTTGTTTCTCGTATGCTATTATACTTTCTTATGTGTAGTATTTAGCTAGATGTAGAATAAAGCACTTCTTCTTAAAAAAAATAATTGCCCTGACATTCAATCAGTAATTTCTATTGTTTTGCACTTAGTTTTGAATGCCTAGCCCACATAATCTCCGCGAGTAACTCATGCATAACTTAGCCTAGCTACCTTTAACATGACTTGCTAAAAGAGCATAGCTGGTGCTTATGTTTATGTCCAATAATAAGTTGGCAACTGGACATTAAAGAATAATTCTCTTAATTGTCATAATTGGAACCGAGTAACAGCCGATTGCCCTGTGACCCACTGAGCCAGTCCCCTCACATTGATTTGTTGTGCTTGGCTCAAACAGTGAGCTTCCTATATTTCAGTGTCCTGTTAAATCCTACTTCACCTGCTCTTCAGCCTTGCTCTACCCAGGCACGCGCAGCTCAAACTTTAATCTGTTGATTTCCATTCTCCAAATCAACCCCGTGTCAGCCATATCTGTGCTCCTTAGGGCTGCTATGAAAATATTCTCACCCTGATAAATTGTGGTTCCTTTTATCTAAGTTGAACAGTTGAATTGTTTTTTCTATTGGACAGGAATTTGAGCTTGTTTTTCTGGGGTGGCCAATATAAAATGACGGATCCATTGGACCACCACATTGTGGCATCACTTGTAATTAGGCTATGCTCGAGAGGATCATACGATAAACCTTGTTTCAAATTCTAAGAAGAAAGTATGGAGTGTGTCAAATGAAGGAAAATGTGCTAGCAGCATTGGTGAAGGAGAGGAAAAGGCAAAAAATAGGTAAACGTGCCAGGATTGGAAAGGAATCTTCAGATTTACCGTGTTATTTGCAATTTCTAAGTTATGGTGCAGTTACCTGATATTAACCCATTCAAATTTGGAGCTCCCAAAGGCAGAAGAGTTGTTTCACATAGGCGTATCATTGTCTATTCTCCTTTTGATCACATACCTCATACTGTTGCATCTGAACCTCAAAAAAGGTTCACCATCCCTCCTCAAAAGCACACAAATAGGACAAAGTACTGTCTTGACATCTGTTCCAGGTTAAACAAACAGCTGTCTGTTCAATGGCACCAAAATTCTACCAAATGATAGTGACAAATAGAGGGGGGGTGGTGGAATTTGTGGAATTTCACTCTGCTTCGCGAGGAGGCGGAAATCAGTGCATGGCGCAGGTCTTGCTGATTTTTAGCACCTGAAGCTTGTTCCATGCTGCAAAATCATTGCACCACATGGCATGCGAGAGGGAGCTTCTTCTTTGCTGATGCTCGAGGAGATTTTCTGCTGGAGTGGCAACACTCTCAACGCAAACAGTCATGACCACCCAAGACTGCCCAGGTTGAGAAAATCTTGCCAGGTGACATTCAAGCTCCGAAAGCATGCTAGGAGATGCACATTCTCTCTCGCACTCCCAAACATTGATGAGCTGCTTGCAACAAAAAACTCTGCTATATGGCGTTTGGTGGATTTTTGCCAGTACTACACATTGCAAGGGTAACGCGGAGTGGGCAAAAGTCTACGAACTCTGCCAGCTGAGCGGAATTTATCGCCCTCCCCTAGAGACAAATCATGCTCATTCATTGGGTCCCTTCCCTACTCTCGTTCCCTTTCCATCACAAATATCTGCAGGCGTTCCAACACTCACTTTAAAATAAATGTTTTATCCACTTATCAGGGTGATGTAGTTGTCAGAAGTAGTGGTCAAGTTAAACAAACCTCCACCTACCCCCTGCTGTATTAATAAAAGACACAATCGAAGTAAAATAGGTAGTAAACTTTGAATTTCACACCAATAATCTTAATGGCCCAAATCACTATACCAATCACATTCAAAGCACTGAGGTCCACATTTACAAGCCCCTGTGCGCCACTGGAACGTCACTGTTGTTGATGTTCCAGCAGCACGCAGTGCTATTTCTACAAGGCCGCGTTAAGCCACCCTGCATGGCTTTTCATGGCATTGTAGATATGGTGTGAGGCAACGCAGTGGAAGTCACTGCATTGCCTCACCCTGCGATGGGGAGGCGTGCCATGGGCGTTTGGTGCGTGTGTTCCGTAATGCCCATGCCATTTAACACATTCCCAGATTTACAACATTCGATAAAACTGGGAATGCGTCAAAAGCCTACGTCTCCCCAGAGGAGGTCTAGGGGAGGTGCAATGAAGAGAAAAATTCGATTTCTTCTCGTTATTTCCTCTTTCTATGCGTGCTGCCTTCAGCAGAGCAAATAAAAGGAGGAAATCACCTCCATTCATTGTTTTTGTGCAGGTAGGTGCCCTTTCCTGCACAAAAAATCATGAATTCCCCCAACGCAGACAATCTTGAACCGTGGTGCAAGGGTATCTGCATTGGTGCATGGCATCCAACTGTGCGCCAGCACTGGGGAAGAGGACAGGAATGCACCTTTTCTCATTGATACAGCGTATTCCTGCCCTTTTCTTTTGATGTAGGGCAGTGCAGCAAGAAGGCTTGCGGTGCTGCCCTACACCAAAAGTTTGTAAATGTGGCCCTAAGTATTTTGAAAACCTGTTCAACACATCAGCAAGACCATGTTAATCCTTACAACCCTGCATAAATTCAGCACTCATGCAACTGAGATAATTTTGATGTCCTGCTTACCAGAAAGTCTGTAGCTGTCTGTGGGCGAAAGTGTGTTGTGGGCCATACCAAAACCTTACAGTGGTTTCAGAGCCTTGCCATGTTTCTTGTCACTCTCATTTGCTTGCTTCTTATTCAATGGCTTTCCTTCCGCTTCTGTATGTTCCTTGAAGCATATACTCTTTACCATTTTTTAATTGGCTGACTTGCATCCTCCCACTGCTCATATTCAAGGAACTTATTTTTTCTTTCACTTTCAGCACTCCCTGAAGGTGTGTTTTTCTAGTTCTCTCCCTCATGTGCTGTTTCCCCCAAACCCAGCTCCACCCTACCCGCTCTGTGTTACTCCCTCATCTCTCTCCTCAAGCTCACTGTTAGACCTGGCATCATTGGCGTGGGTTTACCCTGTATTTTTGCCTTGACCTCCTGTTATGTTGCTGTGTGTTGGACTTCATGTTTGCTAGTCTAGATGCTTAGGGCACTTTGTCTCTGTATTCAGTGCCAAAGTGTGAGTGCTCCCTGTAAAGTGTTGTCATGGACTGGTGATTCCATGATTGGCATATTTGATTTACTAGTCAGTCGCTAATACAGTGCACTATGGATGCCCAGGGCCTGTAAATCAAATGCTGCTAGTGGGACTGCAGCACTGATTGTGCCACCCACATAAGCAGCCTTTAAATATAACTCAGGCCTTCCATTGCAGTGCCTGTGTACAGTCTAGTACCGACATGTTGACCTGGCAACTGCACCCACTTACCATACCCTAACCTTCCCTTCTCTTACATGTTAGTCACCCTTAAGGTAGGCCCAAGGTACCCCTGTGGGCAGGGTGCAGTGTATGTGAAAGGTGGGACATGCCCTGATGTGTGTGGCATGTCCTGATGGTGAAATACTGCAAATTGCGTTTTTCACTTTTGTAAGTCTATCTGTCCCCATAGGATAGAACGGGAAGTTTGCTCATAACATCTTCTGAGAATTGCTGCCCATGGGAACAAGATAAGAAGATAACGTTTGATATGCCTGTGCTCAGAATGTTAAGGTGCATATTTTAGTGAGCATGATTGTTACATTCTGGGTTTGAAAGTACCACTTTTATTTTCTTGCCTAACCATCCAGTGTGCCTCTTCTATGTTTTGTATTGACTGGAGTGACAGGGGCTGGGGATGTGCATTCTTTTCAGACAGCCACTGGGGGGCTGAGGTGTGTGTGTCCTGCCTTTCCAGGGTGAGTCAGGGCTTGGCTGAATAGACATGGGCTACATTCAGAGTAGGGGGAGGAGATTTCTTACACATCTGAATGGGCCTGGTCTCCACGTCCTGCCAGGAAGCTGCACCAGAGAGGACACATCTGTTTTTGGCTGGGCAAAGAGAAAGAGATTTGCTGTAAAAAAAAAGTGGGGCTCAGACCCCACATTTTCAGATTACTTTTGGAATTCAAGACAAACCTGTGCAAAGGAGAAGAGCTTGAGAAACTGAGAAGTACTGCCCCTTTGCTGTGTGCTGTCTATGGTTGGCATGCAGTGGCTGTTTCTGCCAAGGAAAGGAGAAAAGACTTTGCTGTGTGCTGTGTCCCCTGCTTGAAGAAGATCTCCAAGGGCTTGCTTCCTATTCTGAAGTCTCAGGGACACACAGACTTCACCACCAACTCCCCTGAACTTCCTTGCTGGGAGTTCTGACCTGCTAAGAGGTGCCTGCTACTGTTTTGGACCTCTGGAGGCGGTTTGCCACTAGGAGCTGGAAAAGTAACACAACTTCAAGAAGCGCGACACATCTGCACCTGTTTCCGACGCATCGCCAAAGAAATCGTCTCAGCGCCTGCAGCGGCTCGAGAAATAGCAGCATTTTCCGTGCACCGATCTCTGAAGTCCAAGATCACCCCACTGATTCCGACGCAAGCCCTGCATTGAGAACCAACACATTGAGAACCAATGCATCGTTGATCCTCACGTATCGCATCTGGGCACCAAGCTGGCAAGAACACCGGGGATGCAAAAAGAAACTGACACATTACTTCCCCCCACATTAAGAAACCAACGCATCACCTCCCCTTCAATAAGGAACCGATGCATCACCGTCCCTGCGAGGCATTAAGGCACTGACACATCACCTCCCCTGAAGTAAGGAACCGACGCCTCACCTTCTCTGGGCATAAGGAACTGATGCATCACCTTCTCTGTGACAAAATTTGTTTATGTTTGCGACGCATCCAAGGTAATTTGTGTGAAAAGTGTTGCATCTGCAATTTGCTTTGAACAGAACTATTTTTACATTTAAAAGTCATATCTTTATTATTGTATAGTGGATTTTTGTTGCTTGGTCTTGTTTTGGTTTAGATAAAGATTACTTATTTTTCTAAACTTGTGTGGTGTCCGTTTGTAGTGTTTTCACTGTATTAGTGTATGTGTTCACAAATGCTTTACACACTGTCTCTGAGATAAACCTTTCTGCTTATGCCAAGCTACCAAGTGGGTGAACAGGGGTTATCTTAGAAGTGTATCCCCCTTACCCTGACTAGGAAGAAGGGTCCCTACTTGGACAAAGGTGCAAAACCTTTTCAACTAAAGACCCTCATTTCTAACACTCACCCATTGCTTCCTCCACTTTTTCTTGGCTTTTATAATGGTTTGAAAGGCCTCCCTGGACCAAGCTTTAAGTGCTGTTTTTGCTAGCCATCCCCTTTTTTTAAGGGCCCTGCAGCTGCAATTGCAGCTGGGTCGCATTGAAGTATTAAAAGAGCTTTTGAAATTGCATCTTGGATTAGGAAATAAAAAACAAAATTGAAACAAATGGAAGCCACGTCATTCTCTAGGGTATTGCACCATGCATGTGCGTGCTTATAACACGATATAACCATCAGCAGCATTTGCATGAGCGTGCCTTTTCTTTTCTATCCTTTTTTTTTTGACGATGCTAGTAGGACTGCAACACTGAGAAAACATAAAGGTGAATAAGGTGAGACCTATTCTTTTTGCCAACTCTTTTCCGTAAACTTTAATTGAAAGAAAAACATTAGGAAATACAATGCTCACATTTCAAGGTCATCGTAATAGAAAGCATAACTCCTCACACTAAGGAACGATCCACTCTACACCGCATTCACGGTAATTCACTATGACTACTGTTGACAAAAATAATACATAACTTTTAACAAACACTGGGGCATATTTACTAGGGAAACCTGTAACCTCCTTGGCTTAATTCCTCGCTCTGCCACTTCTGAAACGCAGGGCTGCACCATATTTACAACAGTATGGCGCAGTCCTGCGTTTCCCTCTGCGCCATAGTGCAAGCGTGTCTGCGTTGAGGGGAAGATTGAATATGTGCAGGAAGGTGTCCCATCCTCCACAATCTTTAAATGGCGTTTTGAAACTTCTATGTGTGCTGCTTGATACAGAACACATAGAAGTTGCAAAACATAATGTATTTTTACTGATTGTTTATGTGTAGGAAGGAACAACTTCCTGCACATAAACAAAGGCCTTTTGCTGTTTCTATGTGTGTTGCATACCGCAGCACACATGGAAACTTAAAAAATGGCGATAAATTAAACATTCCTCCTCGTTGCGCCTGTTTAAGGGCAGCTTTTCCCTGGTCTTAATCTTGGTGCTGCCTATATTTACGCTGCCCTTGTAAATATGGGTCAGTGTCAAAATCAATGGGTGTTGCGGTGGAACGCCCACTGTAACACCCACTGCCCACCACTTTCACGCTAAGTATAGCGTGAAAGGGGGCCTTATTTACAAGGCAGCGTGGCTTAATGCTGCCTTGTAAATAAGGCGAAGCGCATATCACCATAGGAACGTCACTGGGGCTTGTAAATATGCCCCAATATTTTACCGGCATCCCTATCCCTTCCGTCACTTTTAATTGGTCGGTGTATCCGCAACTTAATCTCACTATTCAAATATGTTAATTAAGGACGCAGGTGGCTGTTTCCAACGCTTTACCCTCTCTTGGGTGCTGCCTCCTCCGTCAACAATATTAAAGATCTCCGGGACGCTCGGGCGCTGCCGGCTCAGCTTTCCTTGTTACTAAATCCTTTGATATGTGACCTTTTAGATACACCTGCATGGATTCGGTTTCCTGAGCATCTGAAAACCTGTTTCTTCAAGATTCCGGCCTGCCCTCTCCACAGGCTTGCTTTCCCTTTTTCCTTTTCACGGAGATTGTTAATTTCGACCTGTTTTTCCTTTCTTGTTGGTATTTTACAAGAATGACAGGACGTACCGGAGGACAAGAGCTCGCTCTTTTAAAAGCAGGATGGCCATCTCCGGGGAGGGTTTTGTCATTATTGTGCTGCATACAAAGCCTGCTCTTCCGCTCTGACGTCATTTGCAGTATCAGCAGTCCCCTGCCCTCTGCCCGAGCCATCTACTCCCCACACTACTTATCCAGCTTGGACGGTGAACCGGGACAGCCTCGCTGCGTCACCTCACGTCTGCTTCCCGAGCCCGATGCTTCATGGGAGCCTGTCAATAACGCGGGAACCTTCTCGTTTCTCCATTTTAGAGAGCTGGAAGGATCGAATCGATGTTAAAAGAGCTCCGGGAGCGGAGGGAAATCCTATAGACATGGCTGACTCGGAATCGATGGCCGAGCTCTCGCAGGCTTGATCAAGGCTTCGGCGCCCAGGGCTGAACCTGTCCTGATTTACTGGAACTCAGTTTACCTGCATTAAAATCCTCCCCATGGTGCCATAACAGCATGTACATTTACTTTACACTCAAATGTGCTGTTTGCCTTGAGTCTCCACGCCCGCCTCCTCTTGCGAGATCGAAGGCATGGCTCCATGGAGGCCTTCGCAGTTGTAGCCTCGCGGCTTGCTGCTACTGTGCGGCACGAGGCAATGATCGCTGCCTTTGGACTTTTCTTAGTATGGCCAGGTCCGGAAAGGCCTTTTATTCCACTGGGCATTTCCCTGGTGGGCTGGTGCCCTTGAAGGCTGGCTTTGAGAGCTCAGGACCGCTCCTGGTGCCTCTGTCACTTTCCCTAGCTAACAGAGCATAACTGCCGCAGGCACAGGAGGCTTCAAGAGAGAGATAAATAGGGAGGGGGAAGAGGTAAAGAGCGAGATCAGAGAAGAGTGAAAGGAGAGGATAAAAAGGCTGGCTGGTTGGCTTGAGTTTTTTGCCACAGTTGCTTTTGGTTCCCCAGTCTGGCCCTCAGCATGGCAAGCCAGAACACTACTAGTGTGGGCTCCAGAGATTGGGCGTTCTCTGTAAGCATATCTCTGGTGGTTCGTCATTCATGTGCCTGTAACGTCTCAACAGGTCTCTAGCTTTCGGGGTTTGTGCACAACAATGTCAGATTTGTGTCAAAGTAAAAGGCATCTCATTGTATTTATGTCCAAGTGTGTGTGTGGTGCTTGTGACACAGCATGTGCCTCAGAATCATACAAGTGAACTATTTCATTTTACATCATTCTCCCTCTCTTCCCATGGACTACGGGGCTTAGCACATGTCAAGTGGAGAGAAAATGTCTTTTGATTATTACTGAAATGTAAAAAGTCATGTTTTTAGGTCTCCGCACAGCGAAGGCTGAGCTTACGCAGTTTCGCTGGGGAGAACTGATGTTTTCCAGAGTGGGGCTTGAACCCGCCTCTCTTCTCCATTGGCTGGCTTCCTAAACGGAGGCCAGCCATTGGAGGAGAGGGGCATCACTTCGTTCAAGCCCCGTCTTTTTGGGATTCGGGGGTGTGTTTTTTACTTTCTTTCTCTTTTCTTTCTCTCCTCTTCCCATTTGCTGGAATTTTACCTTCCAGCCAATGGGAAGAGGAGAGAAAGAAAAACACGCCCCCGAATCCCAAAATGAAGCTGCGTTTCTCCGAGGCATTTCTGCAGGACCTCAGAGAAAGATGGTCGTTGGTCTTGTTTGGAATGCAAATATACATAACTGCAGGTAAACAAATTTTTTTTTAAAGCAGCACTCCCATTCATTCCATGAATGGCAACGTATCTGCCTTGGAAAGTTTGCATGCTATGCCAGCCTCCAAAAGACAGGAATCTTTAGGTTACAGAATGATCGGTGCAACAGGCGCATTAGCCCCCTGAGTTACTTCCTCAGATTGCCCTATTGCCGGGCCGTGGGCATGTTTCCTGGCTGGTCTCCGCATGCGACTTACCTGCCTCATGTTTAGAATCCCATAATCCATTCGGCACAAAGGAGTCTGAAGTTTCCCAGAGGTACAATCCACCCACGGTTCCCCGGGCACCGGTCTCATCTGGCGCCTGCTCGTCAGGGCTGCAGGAACGGGGAGAGGCAGTGGCAGCGCTCCGTCCATCCGTCTATCTCCAGTTACAGAGCAGGGATCGGGCCGGTGCGGGCTGCGCCGCACGCCCGGGCGCTGTCACCAATCGGGAGGCGGGGGGAGGGGAGCGGCCGTGCACGGCCTGCCCACAGCGGGATTAAGAAGCTTTCAGGAGTTTAAAGGGCCGAAGGCAGCTGGGCGCAGACACAGAGCGGGGAGTCCCTCTGTGCGGTGTCAGGGCGCATCTGTGTGAGCCTGCAACGCGCTCGTCTGTACCCACAGGGCGCCCAGTGCAGCACCCTCTGCACCTTAGGGCGCCACCCACACCGCCCACAGGGCACCTGGCACACTGCAGCCACACTCCACAGAGTGTTCCAGGAAGCGTGAGACTGCCACGCAGCACAGGCGGAAAGGCACCACGCACACAGATGCATGCCTCGTTTCCAAGTCATGTTACTTTTTAAAAGTCACACAGAATGCAAACAGATCATTTTAATAATGGTAATGAGATGTCACAGTCGAGTCCTGATTGGCCATGGCATTCTGGCAGAGGTGGTTGATTTTCTTCCACAGCTGGATGCGCTGCCTGGCACATACATGACTGTGCTTGTCCTACGTAGTTTATAAATTGTCATGCGCTGTGCACCATCTATTCTAGACAGATCCCCCACTAAATTTTCCCTTGGGTGAGGATTGCACCTAAGCCCACTGGAGCAAAACAGAGGAGTGCCCATCACAGAGCAAACTCATTTCACTGTCACAATAACTCACACAAACCATATCAAAACTTAACTGAACAAACTATGCAGCACTTGATAACAAACCACCTGGAGGTAGGTGCTTGGCCATTGAGGCCCAGGTATGAAAGTGCTGTAGGATAAAGTCCCTATTGGCACTGTCAGCTTCCCATAAACAAACTGTACCCTGGTGCGCAGTGCAGAAAGTAGCTGAGACTGGATACGTGGGTGACCGGAGGGAGTGGACTGTGAGCAGAGGCCGAGCTGTGGCCTCTCAGCGAGCGCCAAACTGAACCTCCAAACTTTGGTCTCTCAGCGAGGGCCGAACTGTAGCCCCGAGTCTCATACCAGGCGCCAAGCTGCACCCCCAAGGAGAGGGGCCAAACTGTGACCTCTCAACTCCAGTACCTCTCTGAGCTGAGTGTGAGCCTTCACTCACTGTCGAACTGTCCACTCTCCACTCTGCCGGAACATCCTTATTGACGAAGAATATTGAAATGGTCTATATTTTTTTAAATTAAAATAAAATATTACTTTGGCATGCAAGCATTCCACACAGCCGTGCCTACCAAAAATCCACTCGAGAAGTAGAAAAAAAACAAAACATGGCGGTACCGAGGATTTGCGTTGCTTCCGGACAGGAACCTGAAAACCTCTTCAGATGCGCTATTTCGTTTCTTGTCTTGTGTTTTAGGGACTTTTACCGGCGTGACAAAATGTGTTTCCCCTTCCCAACACGGAACTCTAAAGAAGCCTTCATTTATTCCTTTTGTAACCCTTCCCAAGCTGCTCTCTTCCTCTGATACCTTGCAGAGCCAGTATTGTTTATTTTTAAGTAAGGCCAATACGAGCGCTAAACTTAGCAACTGCACTGCCCTTTAAATATTAGGCTTAAAGCAATTCAGTGTATTTTGGCCAAATGTTAATATTAGTGTACAGAAGCAGAGAATGCTATCCTCAGTGTAGGGCACTTCTCTGCTGCACCTAGTATTATGCGATACAAAAGGGGATGATGGACGTAGCGTTTGAGCAAATCAAACACTCACCCCCAGTCAACTGATCTGGGTTTAATCCATCACCATTCTTTAGCCCACTCAGCCACCCCATTTCAGACATGGCTATATGCAAATCAGTCTGACCCTGTGCCTCATAAGAACAGTCCAGCCCGAACTGCCAAGCCATGTCTTCCATGGACCGGAAACAAGCATCCTGGGACCGGTTTCGGATTCATAATCCTCATCAGCCAGGCTATCTTGAATCCAGTGGCCAAGTGAGCAAGGGACTCACGTCTGAACATACCCTGCCACACTTAGGGCGAACAAAGCGATACAAAAGGGGATGATGGACGGAGCGTTTGAGCAAATCAAACACTCACCCCAGTCAACTGATCTGGGTTTAATCCATCACCATTCTTTAGCCCACTCAGCCACCCCATTTCAGACATGGCTATATGCAAATCAGTCTGACCCTGTGCCTCATGGGAACAGTCCAGCCCGAACTGCCAAGCCATGTCTTCCATGGACCGGAAACAAGCATCCTGGGACCGGTTTCGGATTCATAATCCTCATCAGCTAGGCTATCTTGAATCCAGTGGCCAAGTGAGCCTGGCTGATGAGGATTAGGAATCCGAAACCGGTCCCAGGATGCTTGTTTCCGGTCCATGGAAGACATGGCTTGGCTTGGCAGTTCGGGCTGGACTGTTCCCATGAGGCACAGGGTAAGACTGATTTGCATATAGCCATGTCTGAAATGGGGTGGCTGAGTGGGCTAAAGAATGGTGATGGATTAAACCCAGATCAGTTGTCTGGGGGTGAGTGTTTGATTTGCTCAAATGCTCCGTCCATCATCCCCTTTTGTATCGCTTTGTTCACCCTAAGTGTGGCAGGGTATGCTCAGACGTGAGTCCCTTGCTCACTTGTCCACTGGATTCAAGATAGCCTGGCTGATGAGGATTATGAATCCGAAACCGGTCTCAGGATGCTTGTTTCCGGTCCATGGAAGACATGGCTTGGCAGTTCGGGCTGGACTGTTCCCATGAGGCACAGGGTCAGGCTGATTTGCATATAGCCATGTCTGAAATGGGGTGGCTGAGTGGGCTAAAGAATGGTGATGGATTAAACCCAGATCAGTTGACTGGGGGTGAGTGTTTGATTTGCTCAAACGCTCCGTCCATCATCCCCTTTTGTATCGCTTTGTTCGCCCTAAGTGTGGCAGGATATGCTCAGACGTGAATCCCTTGCTCACTTGGCCACTGGATTCAAGATAGCCTGGCTGATGAGGATTATGAATCCGAAACCGGTCCCAGGATGCTTGTTTCCAGTCCATGGAAGACATGGCTTGGCAGTTCGGGCTGGACTGTTCCCATGAGGCACAGGGTCAGACTGATTTGCATATAGCCATGTCTGAAATGGGGTGGCTGAGTGGGCTAAAGAATGGTGATGGATTAAACCCAGATCAGTTGACTGGGGGTGAGTGTTTGATTTGCTCAAACGCTCCGTCCATCATCCCCTTTTGTATCGCACCTAGTATTATAGCGCACACTATATGCACACAGTCTATATTTACTCATTACGGTTATGAGCCTGCCCCTGTTTTTTTTCTCTCCATATTTTGCCTATATAGCTCTCACTCGCAGCTGCTTAGGGACATAAATGCAATTGAAGGCTTTATCCTCCGACGTGCTGTGTGACTGGTCTAGGAAAGCTGTGGCAGAAACTCTTGGTGTTAAAGCCGTACCCAAGTACTTCACAGCTCTTCTTGAAATTGTTTGCTTGACGGGCACAACTAAACCAAATAACTTCAAAGTAGCTGCATGGCTTGACGTTCGTCTTGTTGGCGCCACAAGTAACTACTTAACAAGTGTTTGCAAATAGCATGCTTATGTGTAAAAAACTGTATTGTTACTGTTAATTAGAGGGCTTCCATTTCGAATGTTTTACGTCACAAAACTCTTGCACCAATGGCATTTCGAAAGATATAAATACCTTAAAATAAAGCCAATGAAAACGTTATCTATACTAAAAGCTTTTGTTTCATTGGTTGCCAACTTTTTGGCATGGGTGTTTTTTTATTTCTTTGAGTGACATTTAAACTGAAAACAAACATACAACAGATACTGTTTTGATGCTTTAAAATGTTTGCCGTGAGAATAAATAAAAAAAAGAATAATCCAATAGCTTTTATTACACACAATTTTAACATATAGAAATAGTACTAATATAATTATTTATGTGAAAAAAACGCAAACCTCATCCAGATGGCGAGACCAATTGCCAAGAAGAGGAAATCGTATTTTCCGTAAACCTTTATGTATATGCATGACTTTGTGTGTGGCTCTATGTGTGTGTGTGTCTGTGTGTGTGTGTGTGTGTGTGTGTGTGTGTCTGTGTGTGTGTGGGTTTGTGTGTGTGTGTGTGTGGCTCTGTGTGTGTGTGGCTCTGTGTGTGTGTGGCTCTGTGTGTGCGTGGCTCTGTGTGTGTGTGGTTCTGTGTGTGTGGCTCTCTGTGTGTGTGGCTCTCTGTGTGTTTGTGTGTGGGTGCAAATACAATAGGTTTCAAGAGATTAAGCTATTGGCATTGTAAATGACAATGCCATTTATTTATCTGTTTTCAAAACCAACATATAAATAAAAATGTTGTCATTTACAATGCCAATAGCTCTAACTTTTGCAAAGGCGAGCCCGTTCCATTGTAAATGCTTGTTTTAAATGCAGTGTACTTATACATTTTCAAACTCTCTTAAAGATAACAAAGAACAGCAGAAAGGGAATAAACCTAAAAAAACTGCAGTCAAAGTCATAACATGGTTACAATGCAAAACCTGAAAAACAGTACTGAAAATTTCTAGTTAGGTTAAGAAACACAAACCATAACTGACACCCAAGCTGCCATTTGCTCATGAATTCACACACAGACTCACTGATGTTAGAGCCGTCAATCGTAGGTTGGCACTCCCCCAAACTTTTTGCCTTCAACATCCTATTTTTTGTAATTCATTTTTCGCTGGGCTTAGGATTCTTTGCACATCACCTCTGCTAACCAGAGCGAAAGTGCTTGTGCTCACTCCCTAAAACATGGTCAAGTTGGCATACACCGATTGGCATAGTTCATTTTTTATAACTCTCTAGTAAAGTGGTACACCATATACCCACGGCCTGGAAATTAAATGCTACTTATGGACCTGAGGCACTCAATGTGCCACCCACTTAAGTAGCCCCTTACATGTCCCAGATCTGCCATTGCAGCCTGAATGAAGTTTTATACTGACAATTTGACTAGGTAAAATAATACCCTTGCCAAGCCTTAAACTTTCGCCTTATTACTTATTAGACACCCCTAAGGTAAGCCCTAGGTAGCCCATATGGCCGGATGCATTGTAATTAAAATATTGGAAATGCACTTTTAAGTTTTATAGGTCCTAGCTGTAAACAACTCACAAATTAGTTTTTGTCTACTGTGAGGTCTACCTCTTCCATTGGATAACATTGGGCTGCCACTTTAGATTTGCTAAGTGTTAACATTTTATTCGGAACAGGTAGAAAATTGATGTTTGGTGTCTAGGAAATTGTAATGTAAACCTCTCTTCTAAGGTAAAGTTAGATTTCAAGTTATAATTTTGAAAATGTCACTTTCAGAAGGTTCACATTTTCCTGCTATTTTGTGCCTGCATGCTGTTCCTGGGTCACATGACGTGAGATAGTTGTCAGCTGGGGCAGCACAATAGTGAAAGACAGAACAGCAGTTTGAAGCAGGCTACTGTTCTTTAATGGGGGAGATCCCCCTGCAGGCAGGTGTAGTAAGTGACTGCTCCTGCCTGCAGTGCATGCCTGGGGTGTCCAGGGGGCTGCTTTTTAGGGGTGCTCTTAATGTGTGCCACCCTTTTGTGTCACACAGTCGGTGCACTTCCTGCAGCCTTTTTGCCTCTTCACCGAGTTCATAATATTGGTGCAGGTACAGAGGCAAACTGTTTTACTCATTTGCATGTGATCAAGACCCCATGCAAATGAGGGATCACCCTTTAGGATACATGTGTGCCGATGCTATCTGTATTGTAGAAGAGGCTGCACAGGTGTCTGTCGCCCATTCTGTAATACATCAGTTCCCTTGGGGCACAAAAAATGGGGCCACATGCCTGTTGTTCCCCGCAGGCACTCTACGTGGTATTGCCTCTGATGTAATCTGATTTTTTTTTTACAGTTTAATGAAATATTCTTGTAGGACATTCATTGGTAGGTCTTTGAAAGAACAAATTGTGCATTTTTCTTTCTTTCATTTACCTTGATATGGTGGAAAGGTGTCTGCATGGGGAAAGAGAAAGTTAAATGGTCTGTCCATTGAATGACAATTGGTCACCATAGAAGATTTAATGTGATGCTGAGAGGATGAGATTGAGGTTGTTGTCTTTGAAATGGTTAGCGGGGTGGGGGCTTAGTGGCATGCGGTTGGATCCCAAGAGTGTAAAGGAGTCAGTCAAAAGATTGCTTCATTGCCTTTGAGATGAAGTCAACCAGTGCTTCAAAACTATAAGGATGGAAGTTAAAAGTTGTTTGTGTTGTCAACCTCACCCTTTGTAATTTTTCAATTTTATTTATTATGTTTTGGCTCTCAGAAGAGGGCCACATAAAGATATACAGAATTCAACACAAAGCAAATACTTTACAAACAAGAAAACACAACATATACCATATAAAAGACCTAGGTTAAATACAATACTGACATGTGAAACAAAACTACAGAAAGTCGGAACGTCAAAACATCTCCAGGAACATATTAATAAATAGCTAGGAAACCTTTAAAAAAGTTAAAAATATGAGAGCAGAACATTCCATTGGGAGGGAAATAAAGTGCAGAAAGAAAGCCATTCAAAGTGACAATGCCAAGGTGAAGACAGATAGATTTTAACCATCTAGAGCGCAATTTACGAAGCGCAGGGCAAATCAGTAACACATGCATACAGTCCTGGATGTTTACTTTACATAAATTGCACAGAGGAGAGGAGCCATACCATTTAGATAACAATCGATTAAGAGGTATTAAATCGTAGCGTAGGAGAAACCAAAATCTACGTATACCATGCGGTAGGTTCCATAAAACATAGGGTTGTGGTAGTTTCATCTGATAAGAATCAAGGAGAAGATCTACATTCCTTTTTTCACAAATGAATTTTTTATCAGATTGAAAACTTAGGTCCCATGAAGCTGCTCTCAAAACCAATTTTAACTGTAAAGGAGAGTACAGAAAAAGAGCAGTTTCATCTAATTTTAATAGGGTTACAGCTTTTCTAAAATTACGAACAAGTTGAGAAAACTCATTAAAATTACCCAACAATTCACTTCTGAGGAGAGCTCTCATTGTCCCTACTTCAGCTCTTGCGAGGCAAGCCACCCATCTTACAAGGGCACATAGTCCCTGGACCCAACTACTCCTCAGACCAAAGTCGAGCCTACAGGCTGCCAGAGAGCACGCAGTATTTAGAGAAGTGAGAGATCTTAAGAGTTTCCCCTCGATCTTATGGCAGAAGTCCCAATTTTTCACCTCGATAAGTTCAATACCATACAGTATTGTTGCGGGGATTTTAGATCTATACACTTCCAATAAACTCGGAAAGTGCCGCTTCCCCGTTGCATGGTATAGGGAATGTAAACCTTTGCCATGGGCAATAGCTTTGCGTGAGCAATGCTCTATATGGAGCTTCTCACTCAGGTTAGCCGTGATGATTTTCCCTAAAAAGTATAGGACTTTACCACCTCTAGTTTTTGATCCCCAATGAACCAACCGTAATCTACGGATCGGCACCTCTTCTTGCCAGCTATACACATGACTTTACTTTTGGTGATATTGATCTTCATGCAATGAACTACCACAAAAGTGTGAAGAGCATGTAGCCGATTTGCTAGTCCTTTAGGAGTTAAGTCAAAGATAAGGACATCATCGGCATACATCAGGAAGGAAATCTGGGTCCCCCCACCACCGGGGCAATGCCCTCTCTGGCAGCCAAGGCGGCGGGTAGGTCTGCCGTGTATAGGGAGAACAAAAGGGGAGCTAATAAGCAGCCTTGTTTGAGGCCATTCAAGGTTGGAATTGTATCAGATAGCCCCCCTTCGCCCCCCAACAGGACCCTACACCAGGTCTCTGTATGTAAAGCCCTCACCAGCTCCAACAGATAGAGTGGGAGCCCAAACGCTGCCAATTTTCTCCACAGCGTTCCACGATCAACTTTGTCGAACGCCGTGGAGAAATCAATAAAGGCGGCATACACAACCCCTCCTCTCACCCGAACATACTTATCTGTAACCACATGAAGAGCGGTGAGGTTATCTAACGTACCATGGTTCCTACGGAAACCAGTCTGTTCTAATGGCAAGATATTATTCTCCTCTACCCAAACGGAGAGGGAGGTTAGAAGACATTTCGCAAAAACCTTTCTGATTGAGTCGAGGAGAGCAATCAGACGATAGTTACTAGGACTATCCCTAGTTCCCTTCTTAAAAATAGGGACCAAGATACTTCCCCTCCAAGAGGCAGGTACCGTTTTAGACAAAAAACAGGCTTTATACAGAGGATACAGGATTTTACTCCACCTTGCAGGGTCCGATTTCAGGACCGTCATGGGGAGTTCATCAGGCCCCATTGCCCCTGAGACACGCATGTTTTTTATAGCCATCTCAATTTCTTTTTCTGCGTGATAATTAATAAGACCCACAGGAGTGGCGCCGATGTCAGTATCATTACTAATAATAGCACCGATGGCAATGTCATCATTTAAACTCCCGTTCCCTGCATAAAGATCTCCAATATAGGTAGTCCATACCTCTTCCGCTATAGGGATAGGAGATGGGCTTAGTCTAGAACCACACCCCTTACCAATTATTGCCCAACATTCTCTAATCCTGCCATGAACAACAGATTCCCTCAAGTTAATCCATACCTTATCCTCCTGTTCCTTTTTTATTTTTAGCTGGAGTCTACTTCTCTTTCTTTTTAGCCTGAAAATTTCTTTTCCGCGTTCCATAACTCTATCTATATATTGTTCACGGACTAATTTGTTTATTTCCTTATTCAGGCTACGCAATATGCTAGGGACCGCTACTCCATTTCTGGGTCTGGACGTTTTTTTAGCATAAGAAGTGATCTTTCGCACAAATTCTGCAAAGTAAACTATTTCATTCCCACGCCACTCATTTAAAACTAATAGGGTGTCGGATAGAAAATCCTGCACCCCATTAATGGCTGAAGGATTCCAAAAGCACCTTCCAGAAGAAGCGTGGAAGGCAGCGTCACTGCCATGTAAAGACCAAGGTGCGATTGTCAAAGGATTTAAAGAAATAGTTACAAACAATATGCTATGGTCACTCAGCGGAGTAGATATGACCTTAAGGTCCTGAATAGACGGACAGGCCATAGTCTGCAATTGCATAATCTAAGATAGAAGACCCAAAGGGAGACTTGTGAGTAAATTTTGCAGGCACGTCAGACGGAAATCTCCCATTTAATATAAGTCCGTCGACGGCCGCTAGTTCTTTTAGCAAAATCTTCCCTCGTTTATTTGTCACTAATTTATCAGGGAAGAGTGATTGAGGAATAAAATATGCCTCTTCCTTAGGTTTATTCCTAAAAAGTTCCAAACTAACATTGGAGATTTTGCAATTCAGATCTCCCACAATCATAATTTCAGGAGGAGAAGGGACATTTTTAATTAGTTCAATATATCGAAATACCTGCTCTAATATCACATTAAAACACTCCTCCGGAGGAATATAAACATTCAAAATTACAATAGGGGACTTTATGCCGTTATTAAACAGGTTATCTATGGTTATAGCATGGAAAAGTTTGCTTGGATCAATATAATGGGAGAATCTCCATTGCAATTTATTTGATAGTAGACAAGCGAGACCCCCCCTGGCGTGACCTTTCTTAGAAGGAACAGCAGGCACTTCCAGGGCATAATAATCCTTAGAGACCTTCAACGTATTGATACACCACGTTTCCTGTAAACAGATCACGTTAGCTCCAAGAGAAAACAAAAAATCAAATTTCTCTGGGCTACTGTGAATCCCTGCCGCGTTCCAGGAAATAATATTTAATGAGGTGTTAAAGATGCTGAAACAATCTGGGATTATCTTTTGTTTTTGTGGATAAGGCACTATGCAGCCAGTTCCACCGATTATTATCCTCTGAAAAGGAGGAATTCTGCGTCAGCGGAAGTGGCTTCACTTGGGAGACCGAACGTTTTCCCTTAGATACCCAAATCCTCAGGTCTCTAAGAGGAGAGGCTACCCCATTTTGCTCCTCCCCTCTGAATACCTCCCCAGAAGACAGGTTTATGTTACCAAGGTTGAAAATCGGGAGAATATCAATACCTGTACGTTGGAAATTCTCAGCTTGCTGCAATATCAAATTTACAATAATAGGTGAATAAAATTTAACCCTTATACTCGTTACCTTGACTTCACCAAACAGGGAAACTAACTCAATGTCCCTAGTTTGAATATGACGGAGACTTTCTATCTCACTGAAACGCTTAAGGAGCCAGGCTCTGTTTAAGGGCAAGTCAACATCAAATAGGGGTAAAAAGTCTAACACAAGAATTTCCACTGGAGCTTTTAAGGATGTTGAAGGGCGATCCGAGGAATGGCGATCTCCACCCTCTGAAACTACAAAGAAAGGAGACGCCAAAGGATTAAGGGACCCCGCTTGATATTGAATTGAACCTCCAGTCACTGTCGGTGGAGAGAGACTTGGAAGGGGACCCCCCATTTGTGGAATAGCTTCCCGGGATTTTGGCGGACACAGTTCACTTTCCACCTTAAAAAAAGTAGAAATTGGTGGGTTCATTTCAATATCAATATCCGCCTTTGCGGATATAGAAGAAGTATCCAAGACGATCACTTCATTCTCCAGTGTGGTCAAAGAATTTTGAAAAATTATCCGACGCTGCCTTTTCTTCTTGTATTTTCTAATTGGTTTCTTTTTATTCCCCTTATTGTTTCTAAGTTTACCTTTTTTTTACCTTTACCTCCTGTTTATCATCAATAGGTTCTTTGTTATTTTCAGACGTGAAGATGGGAAAAAGGTCTTGAGCCACTTTAAGGCCAGATATGGATTTATCCTCCTCCACAATCTCAAGAACTGAGTTATTAATACAGTTGGGTACTGCAGTTAGGGGGATAGCTACAGTATGAGATAACAAAACCGATGTCCCAGCTTTCTTGTCACATTCCACTGGAGCCACATTTATTTCCCTCAGTGGCAAGCTATGTATGATCATGGATGAGGGAACACTTCTCATATCAGGTGACTTTTGTAACAAGGCCTTCAGTATTTGGGTGACAGAATCCAAAATACAATCCGAGTTACCAACGAATTTCCCTAAGAGAGACAAAATAGAGGCTAATAATTGTTCCAAAGCAATCATCGATTCAGAGATTGGTTTTTCACATGCTTCCACAGGCCGGCAAATACCAGATAGGTTAAGACCAGGGGGGCCAGAAACGTCTAACAAATCGGACATGTCCTGACCATTCAACGAGGGGGTACTACTATACAACAGTAATCCAGATGGGGTAGCACCCCCCGGAGGTTTGATAGGGGTCAGAGACTCCACTTTCGCTGTATTTACATAACGGCTGCAAAGTTCAAGATCAATGGATAGTGGTGACAGATCACCGCCCAACCTTTCCGTCGGAGGGGTTTGCAACTCAGATGGATGATTAGTGAGTTCCCTCTCAGGTACTGAAAAGGAGAACTTACTCTCATCCTTCCCTTCCGAAAGGACACGGGGAGGGGACACCACTGGCACAGAATGTTGTAATACAGACTGTACAAGAGGGGGCGGCAGAGATGTAGTAGCTTGAGTATGGACCCCTAAGTCCATGGCACAGGAGCCTTTTTTAATAGATAAATTAGCGTTCTTAGGGGAGGGCAAATCCCAAAGCTTGAAAAGTTGGCATTGACCCTTCAACGGGGGGTTATTTACAGATTTATTTCTTGTGCGAATAATATCTTTGTTTGCACCAGGTATACCACCCACTTCCCTTCCTGAGCGCAGTTTCTTGAACATCTTCCAACAGAATGTATTCACAAAATTATATTATAAAGGTAAAATTCCTCCGGATGAGTGAAAGCAAACAATGATACGATACACCTAAAATAAAAAAATATAGTCCTGGAGGTGCAACGATGACTCCCCGACAATAGAAACCAAGGAAGCTACCAAGCAGTGTCAATGGATGGTTACTTCCTCAAACAGTCAGGCGTATTTCCCATAGGCAGAGGGAGAGAAAATGTATAACTTATAAAATAGCAATAAATACAATACAACAGCAATAAACAAGAAATAAAATCAAAGGGACTGGGCCCAGCCTAGCCTCCTTCGGCCTCTGACGGCCGCAGACGGTCCCGCCCTTGTCCCGGGCTTCTCCCGGGACGCTCCCGCGCGCTCCCGCGCTGCGGAGAGGTGTACTAAGTTTGTAGAGGAGTGATGGAGGGGGGGCGTGGCGGACAGGGAGAGCGGACCAGGTGACTCGGGTCAGCTGCAAGGACTCCTGGGAACTGGAGTCCTAGCACCGCCTCACTCGCAGCCCTGCTCCAGCCAACGCCCGCTGCAACAGATTTCCAAGTGATTACACTCCTCAACACCCAAAGCGCCGCGAAGCGGGACCCGCGAAGCGGGTCCGGCAAGAGGTAGCGCTTTGCTGAGGGAGGAGCGCTCAAGGTTCAGATAAGGCCAGATAGCAACACCAGCGCCAAAGGTCCAAGTCCGGCAGGAAGCACACGGAAGCAGAGAATCCACCAAAGGAATAGAAGCTGGTGATTTTAAATGTCTCGAGGGGGGGTGTGGCGGACAGGGAGAGCGGACCAGGTGACTCGGGTCAGCTGCAAGGACTCCTGGGAACTGGAGTCCTAGCACCGCCTCACTCGCAGCCCTGCTCCAGCCAACGCCCGCTGCAACAGATTTCCAAGTGATTACACTCCTCAACACCCAAAGCGCCGCGAAGCGGGACCCGCGAAGCGGGTCCGGCAAGAGGTAGCGCTTTGCTGAGGGAGGAGCGCTCAAGGTTCAGATAAGGCCAGATAGCAACACCAGCGCCAAAGGTCCAAGTCCGGCAGGAAGCACACAGAATCCACCAAAGGAATAGAAGCTGGTGATTTTAAATGTCTCGAGGGGGGGCGTGGCGGACAGGGAGAGCGGACCAGGTGACTCGGGTCAGCTGCAAGGACTCCTGGGAACTGGAGTCCTAGCACCGCCTCACTCGCAGCCCTGCTCCAGCCAACGCCCGCTGCAACAGATTTCCAAGTGATTACACTCCTCAACACCCAAAGCGCCGCGAAGCGGGACCCGCGAAGCGGGTCCGGCAAGAGGTAGCGCTTTGCTGAGGGAGGAGCGCTCAAGGTTCAGATAAGGCCAGATAGCAACACCAGCGCCAAAGGTCCAAGTCCGGCAGGAAGCACACAGAATCCACCAAAGGAATAGAAGCTGGTGATTTTAAATGTCTCGAGGGGGGGCGTGGCGGACAGGGAGAGCGGACCAGGTGACTCGGGTCAGCTGCAAGGACTCCTGGGAACTGGAGTCCTAGCACCGCCTCACTCGCAGCCCTGCTCCAGCCAACGCCCGCTGCAACAGATTTCCAAGTGATTACACTCCTCAACACCCAAAGCGCCGCGAAGCGGGACCCGCGAAGCGGGTCCGGCAAGAGGTAGCGCTTTGCTGAGGGAGGAGCGCTCAAGGTTCAGATAAGGCCAGATAGCAACACCAGCGCCAAAGGTCCAAGTCCGGCAGGAAGCACACGGAAGCAGAGAATCCACCAAAGGAATAGAAGCTGGTGATTTTAAATGTCTCGAGGGGGGGCGTGGCGGACAGGGAGAGCGGACCAGGTGACTCGGGTCAGCTGCAAGGACTCCTGGGAACTGGAGTCCTAGCACCGCCTCACTCGCAGCCCTGCTCCAGCCAACGCCCGCTGCAACAGATTTCCAAGTGATTACACTCCTCAACACCCAAAGCACCGCGAAGCGGGACCCGCGAAGCGGGTCCGGCAAGAGGTAGCGCTTTGCTGGGGAGGAGCGCTCAAGGTTCAGATAAGGCCAGATAGCAACACCAGCGCCAAAGGTCCAAGTCCGGCAGGAAGCACACAGAATCCACCAAAGGAATAGAAGCTGGTGATTTTAAATGTCTCGAGGGGGGGCGTGGCGGACAGGGAGAGCGGACCAGGTGACTCGGGTCAGCTGCAAGGACTCCTGGGAACTGGAGTCCTAGCACCGCCTCACTCGCAGCCCTGCTCCAGCCAACGCCCGCTGCAACAGATTTCCAAGTGATTACACTCCTCAACACCCAAAGCGCCGCGAAGCGGGACCCGCGAAGCGGGTCCGGCAAGAGGTAGCGCTTTGCTGAGGGAGGAGCGCTCAAGGTTCAGATAAGGCCAGATAGCAACACCAGCGCCAAAGGTCCAAGTCCGGCAGGAAGCACACGGAAGCAGAGAATCCACCCTTTGTAATTTGTTCTGTCTTGTTGCCTTTTTAGGTCTCGCCTACGCAGCGCGCAAGAGCTGCTTTGGAGTGACCTCTTGGAATCACTCCGGACTTTTTCAGAAACGCGTGCAAGTACTGCACTCTTTCCAAGAGCACTCGCACATATACGGCGTTTACCTTGCGGGAGCGAGCAGCGGCACCATCTGTTTGCAATTATCGCGCCCACGCTTTGGAAACAGATGGCACCGCTGCTCACTCCCACAAGGTAAATGCTGTACATATACTGAGCGCTAGCTCCAGACGACCCTTTCCATGACCTGGGCCTGGGTTTTCTGGCAACTGGTTTCCGGCAGCCAGAGGCTCCTCCAAGCTTGGGTTAGGAGCCAGGGCATAGCCGCTTACCTGCGCCTCACGTCTGCATGGCCTCTGCCTCGAGCCTTGCATTCCCGGACCACGCCTCACAGGAGGCACGGGCGTCCTCCGCTCAGCTTAAAGGGGCAGAGTCTGCTAACAGAAAGTATGCTGCGTGTGGCAGTAAGAGCCAACCTCAGCACAGGGCGAGCACACACTGCAGCTTCCTGTTGGCTGAACGAGCGCTGCGGTTATTGCTCGTGGGCCAAGCCTGCCTTTCAGCTGCCTTGCAGGTGAGCTTTATTTACCTGCTGCTGCCTGAGGTGAGATTACGGTTCTGCCTGAATTGAGGTTGGGTGGTAATGTTCTTGCATGAGAGGTGAGCTTCTTACACTTCTGCTTCATGAGAAATTAGCCTCTGCCTGCGAGGTGTACTTGCACTGCTGCCGGAAGAGGTGAATTTGAACTGCTTCTGCAGACCTGTCAACTTGTGAAATGTTCTCACTGTGTGAGGAGGGGGCGTGGTCATGAAGGGGGGGGCTTAGTGCTGAGCACAGCCTGAAAAAGGTATACATCTACAGCTACCCCTCCCACAACGCCTCCCCTTCCCTCTCACCCCCCTACCAATAAGCATTGGAATAGCCAATAGGTCTCACCTTTGAGACCTTATAAATATTTAATTATACAGCACAATATTCTCAGTGCATAATCAACTGTTGCTTGCAGTGGTAGAAGTGGACGGGGACGGAAGGGCACGGCGTGCCCTTACTTTTAAAATTTAACATAGTCCGTTCCCCTATTTCTATATTTTAAAAGTGCATCCCAGGATGGCAGGAATGGTACGAATGTATAAAGTACAACGTGATTGTCCAGCCCTGTGTGATGCAGATTGGGGAAAGTCTCTGAAGTCGCCACAACTTCCTCCCCCTTCCCGTCTGTATCTGGGCCCAGAAGCCCGCCCGACAATACTGTAGAAGTGTTTTGTTTCACTGTAGAAGCAATCAATCAGCAGTGAAAACGGCTTCTTTGATGGCCCGGGTGCTGCAGTGATTTACACTTCATTTAGTGAGGAGGCCCCCTGCCTGCCCCCCACTGTGACCAATACAATGGTCACATCAGGATGCATTTACGGCACTACCCTTGACCTCATCTGCCCTTATTTGGGGCTCACTCAGACTGATGACAGCACAAAGAATTCCTGGCAGACTGTGCCCAAACCTTGGCGCTTTTAAAAATAAGTATTTACAATGCAATTGGTCTCGCATTTGAGAAATGTTAAGGTAATGGTATTGTTAATGACAATGCCTTTTATTTATCAGTTTTCAAAACCAACACAGATAAAAGGTTTGTCATTTACAATGCCAATAGCTCAAAGTCTCGCAAATGCGAGACATATTACACTGTAAATGCTTGTCCATGTTTGTGAAAAGCAAACTTTGACAATCTTGTATACCGAGCGCTGTTTAGTAAATTCGCAGTTAAAAAAGCACATACAAAGAAAATCACAGTATACACATAAAAACAGCAAACAAAGCAAGAACTTACAATGTACAGAGAACACAAGGGGTTTCCATACAATTTATTATGATGTCTGTCCAACAGCACCGACCCTTATAAACATACTCATGAAGCAATGTACAAAATCTGCCCTGACACGTGATCAGCGGTTATTGAACTGAACTGCACTTCTATTAATTACACATAGTTTCACTGGACCCGGTTAGAAGCATTAGGCAATGCAGTCATTAACAGCAAAGAAAAAGGTTTAAAAGGTGACAAAAATCCAAGAGTAATGAACGTTGTCTAGCTGGATTTTGGCATAGGCTGGAAACAAAATGGAGAACATCTAAGTTCACTGCAGCTACATCTTAGAATTGGCATCTATTAGTGTATATTGATTTAAACTAGTATTTAACCAGTGCAAATCCGCTTCTTAATTACATACATTCTTTATTTTATACATTTTGTATTTATCATATGTGCTATAATACACCATAAACAACTGATAAGATGCAAATGGATCCAGTTTCAACCACTTCATACCAGTTCAAGTATAGCCATTTATAATTGTTCAAGTAGAATATTCACCACAGTCAGACACCTGACCGCAAACTAACAATTTAAAGCTTAACAAAGGTTGTTTTTAAACAAGTTCTGACGATTCACAAATCTACTGTATGAAATAATAATGTATTTGTTTACCGTGGTGAACACTCTGGCATTCCATACAGCACACTAGGTCTGACTCCTCCTGCCCCAGGAAACCCACACAAAGTAGTGAGCCATCAGCCACACATAGTGTGAATTACAAGTGTCTTTCAAGCCTAGCCTACAAAGCAACTCAGAGTCATTCACTTCTACCTCGCCCCAACGGGTAGTGACTTTGAACCCCCTATTCGTTCCATGAGATCAGCTAACCATCATCCTCTCATCGCGAGAAGCCCTGTCTTGCCCTTCAATGTGCTCCCTCAAAGTTCTAACTCTTTCGACTACTCTGAACTCTTCCATGGAAATAAATGTCTTCCAAATCACATCAGGGGCACACTCTTCCTTACGTAATTCAATAAATAAATAACTTGGAACAAGCTTCCCCTATATCTTAGAGGTATGTCGAGCCTTATGGCCTTTCGAAAAGCTTTAAAAACCTGGCTGTTTACTGATTAGCATGACACTGGTTTGATCCTCAGGCAAGATATCACATAGCGCCAGGACACCTACGGGTAACAGAGGCGCTCAATAAATGTTATAATAATAATAATAACTCACCTCATTCAAGCGAGGCCTAACTCGACCTTTAACCTCCCACCACTAGCCTAGTCCTAAAATGTAAGTATTTATATATAGTATATAACAGTAAGTGCATTATCATTATTAGTATACATCGACATGCAATGCTGCAACGCCTCAAAACAATTTTTTTTTACTACTGGCAGCTACCCAAATAACTATCCTTAGCTTTAAAACTAAATAAAGTGAAAGCGCAATACAAAAATAAACATGCGGCCGGCATTGCCAAAGCCGGCTCGGGGAGCGCGAAACAACAAGTGGCTTCGAAACTGGCATCCCACAAGTGTATTTAAAGTAAACAGCAGGCATTATTAAAGCAAAAGCGCACATGGCAAGCTGCTGCAAATACAAACAGTAGGGTGCAGTTTCTATGCGCTCTGACGTGCCTGCTTCAGCAAGATTGGAATTAAGTAAATAGTGCATCCAACCTCTTAATGAAAGGTAGAGAGCAGGGACACATGTAAGAGGGGCAGTCCTGATGGGAGGTAACAACAGGAGACAGGGAGGGACTAATAAGCCTATTAACAAACCAAATCCCAAAATTTACAAAGGACAGTCACAAAAGCCAATACAAAATTGGGGGGGAGAGTGGGTGGAGCTTCAAATCTATACCTCAATACAGCATGTCTCGGAGAGACAGCGCAAGCGATGCCTAGGCAAAACCTAAAAATACTGTAGAAAATATTTGATGTCTTATCAGCTGTTTTCCTTATTTTATTTTATAAAATGGGTAATGCTGCTCTGTCTGTGTTCAGGGATGTGGTCTTCTTAAAAATACTGTTTACCTTTTTTAAGGATATGAAATAAAAAGCAGCCCTATGTGTCTAGTTCTGTGACACCCGACCACCAGAGCCACTTGTGTACCCCATCCAAGGTGGGACTGTGAAAACAAATAGGCCCAGGCACCAAGGCAGGACTGGCGTAATAGGCATCGGGTGGGAGGCAGGAGGCTGGAGGGGTGAGAGACTGGTTTTGTTACTGGGGGCTGAAAAAACGTCCCTCAGTAACAAAACCAGCAGGACTGTCCAGCAGAATGTCTCACTTCTCACTCTCAAAAATTAAGTCACATCTAGGTGTTTATAACTGGGCACAATTGGGTTGTAGCTGAAGGCAGTGCATGTTTATCTCAGTGGTGCAAAAGGCGTTCGGGTGGGGGTACCGAATTTGAAACTGGGAAACCAGGATCAGGCTTCGTGACCAGACCAGTCTCCTGAGGGAGCACATTCCCCTACTAGACCATAGAAGGCCTGGTCTCTTAGCACTAGCAGGTGGACCCTACTGGTGGCCAGGGCGGGTTAACCTTGAAGCCCTGTTCACCACAATCCATAGTGAAATTCACCTCCAGTTTTGCAGGCAGGCCTGCGAAGCAGCAAACTCTAGATAAACAGAGGCTTTGTCACTGAGGTCACAGGACCCTTGAGGCCAGTCCGCCTCACCCATTGGTACCTCCATTGGCTTTGTTCCAGCAGTAGTAGTGCAACTCACCAGGGATCGACAATGCAGGATTTGCACTCACACCAAACTAAGGGACCTATTTACGAGGACCTTGCATCATGTTTGCAACACGGAACGTGATAAATGCACAACGCAAATCTCTAAGTCATATTTATGAAGCCACTCATAGCCCCTTTGCATAGCTTTGAATAGTTTCATAAATATGGAGAAATGCGACACAGCGCAAATCGCCGCTTTGCCTTCCTCTGCACAAGGCACACTTTGTGGTGGGTGTTCCCATGCACCTCCCATGGTTTTTGATGCATTCCTAGATTTACAAGGACTTGTAAACCTGGGAATGTATGGAAATCTTACGCCTCCCCAAGGGAGGCACAACAAGGAGAAATATCTTTATTTCTCCCTGTTTTTTTCTCTTTCTATATGTGCAGCACATATAGAAAGAGGAAAAAGCCTCTCAGCATTGTTTTTGTGCAGGAAGGTGCCCCTTTCTGCACAAAAACAATCCTGCATGCAACAGGGTGCCTGCATTGGCGCTAGGCTGACGAAACAGCGCCAGTGCAGGGGGAAAAGACAGAAATGGACCGTATTGGATAAATATACGGTGCAATCCTGCCCTTTCCCTGTAACGTAGGGCAGCACAGCAAAAAAACGTGCTGCTCTGTCCTGCGCCACCATTCCCGTATATATGCCTCTAAATTTGCCAACTTCACGGTCTCTCTGCTTCTTGCACAGGCACTTTTAACATGTGCTGCCTGCTTCGGGGCCACTGCAATTATGCAGCAATAGAGTACAAAATTATGTTGCAGTGTTGACTTAATTATGCAGCAAAGAAAGGCTGAAGGGTAATGTGTAGTACATTTTTGGATTCTTTATTATTTTGACTTTTTTAAACATACTAACAGTCTCTGCAAAACTTTTGCCTCATTAATACCAGTTTAACATACAAGTGCAGCAGTGACAACGGTGACCAGTCAACCTTTGTAAAGGGCCTTCTACTTGACAGCAACACAAGTCACGTGTTTTGATCCGTTTGAGCTACAAACACGTTTTTTACTTCGAACCATCAGATTATGCAACGTATGATGTATTATGTGGCAAATATGGCAGATCTATAATTATGTGTAAAACATTTGCAAACTAGGACATTTTGCCATTCATGTGCAGTCTCTGTTGGGTGGTATTTCTAGACGGTATGCAGACAAAATATCAAAATTTAAATATCAATATACAATAATATCGATGTTTAAATATCGAAGGGACATAATATAGAAGGTAAGTAATGTCGATAGATATTAATATCGAAATTATTAATATCGATGTTTTAAATATCGATGTTAGTAATATCGATGTTAATAATTTCGATGTTACTAATCGATTTTTATATTATTTTTTTGTATATTATTATGTGTTTATTATGTTTTTAATTTATTTTTATGTAATTGAATTAATTTTTGTATTTTAGTACTGTAGCGGGTTGTGGGTTTATAGGGGAATAGGGTGGGAAGTAATTTAATTATATTATATTAATTATTAATTAGTAGGAATTATAAATTGATTTTAATTAATTGGTAATTAATTTTAAATAATTGGTAATTAAATTGTATTAATTGATTAATTGATAATTATGTTCTGTAGCGGGTTGTGGGTTTATAGGGGAATAGGATGGGAAGTAATTTAATTATACTAAATTAATTATTAATTATTAGGAAATATAAATTAATTTTAATAATTGGTAATTAATTTTAATTAGTTGATAATTAAATTGTATTAATTGATTAATTGATATTTATGTTCTGTAGCGGGTTGTGGGTTTATAGGGGAATAGTGTGGGAAGTCATTTAATTATACTAAAATAATTATTAATTATTAGGAAATATAAATTAATTGTAATTGGTAATTAATTTTAATTATTTGGTAATTAATTTGTATTAATTGATTAATTGATAAATATGTTCCGTAGCGGGTTGTAGGTTTATAGGAGAATAGGGTGGGAAGTAATTTAAATGCAATTAAGTAATAATGTTTTTCAATTAATTATTTTGTTAATTATATAGTTGTTTATTAATTATTAATTGGTAATTAAATATTATTAAGTGGCATTTTTTATTAATATTTTTAGTTAAATATGTATTGCTAATCATGTTTTTAATAAGTATGTATTGGTATTTGTAAATGGTTTATATTTATTTAATAGTTACGTTTTTTATTATTTAAAAATTGTTTTTTATTTATAAGTATGTTATTTTTACCTCTACGCTATCCAACACTTTCCCTACTGTTGCACTCTTTGGAGTGGGAATAGTAATTTTTACCCCTACGCTATCCAACACTTTCCCTACTGTTGCACTCTCTGGAGTGGGAATAGTAATTTTTACCCCTATGCTATCCAACACTTTCCTTACTGTTGCACTCTCTGGAGTGGGAATAGTAATTGTTACCCCTACGCTATCCAACACTTTCCCTACTGTTGCACTCTCAGGAGTTGGAATAGTAATTGTTACCTCTACGCTATCCAACACTTTCCCTATTGTTGCACTCTCTGGAGTTGGAATAGTAATTGTTATCCCTACGCTATCCAACACTTTCCCTACTGTTGCACTCTCTGGAGTTGGATTAGTAATTGTTACCCCTACGCTATCCAACACTTTCCCTACTGTTGCACTCTCTGGAGTGGGAATAGTAATTGTTACCCCTACGCTATCCAACACTTTCCCTACTGTTGCACTCTCTGGAGTTGGAATAGTAATTGTTACCCCTACGCTATCCAACACCTTCCCTACTGTTGCACTCTTTGGAGTAGGAATAGTAATTTTTACCCCTACGCTATCCAACATTTACTTACTTTTTTAAATGTGTTGTACATTTTTATTAATAGTTATTTATATTAATATTTTATGTATATACATTTATTTGTAATTTATTATATTTTCATTTATTTATAAGTTATTAAAATATTTTTTTAGAGTTATTATTAATGAAGTATATACTATGTATTATATCTTTATTATTATTTGTTTTTATTACATACTTTATTAATTTTAAATGTTATAATATATTTTTAACTATGTGTATTACATGTATAAGTATTATTTTATTAATATTACATTTTTTTAAATAAAAAAAACTATATTTTTCAAAAAACGATATTTTTGACATCTATATATTTTTTTCGATATTTTTGTACTTACCTTGTTAGAGATAGGATTTCGATATTATTGTAATTGATATTTTTGTTGCGATGTTTTTGTATGTAGATATTTTTGTATTCGATATTTTGTCATAGATTCTTCTAGACACGTACAGTGCTTGTGGAGAGACAAAGGATGAAGTTGTCTAATAGTAATTGCAGAGAATATTAGTCTGAAGGGGAGAAAATAACTGATTGAGATAATCCAAGGTCCACTACCTATTTTTAACTCTACCATTGTTTGAGTGAGTCTCATAATGTCAGAATTGATACATTTGCAAATCTCATTGCTAACTAACTTGAGTAGTAATTTCACAAACTACTGATATAATAATTGTTTCTCATTCATCCGATATTGCTAAAAGCATCTGCAAAACCAACATGTTTGGGTTGTTTTAGGTGTATATATTCATTTTTGAGTGCTACTTCTAGATACAATAACAGGAAACCAGGAGACAACTAAAGCTGGTTTCATGACATGTTGTTGGAAGCACATAAAAAATGTCGGACTATAATTTTGCATTGATCGAGGGGCACAGAATGATGTAATCAACAGTGCTCCCCAACACATCGGGGTTCTTGTCAAATTTTATGTTCAGAAATGGTTAGAAAAAGGGAGAAGTGCTGATGAAAGAAACTGCATGGCTCGGAGACAAATGGCGTCTGGTTCCACTTATAAGCGTATTTGGGACATTCTGTGATTGAAACGTATCCCACATTGTAAATGAATTTTAATGTCATTACCTCATATATTAAACCTCAAATAAACGTGTATCCGTTGGTTGTATTAAATATTGGTATAAGCTGTAACTGGTCAGTGAAATGCCAAACATACTAAAAATTGGTATGTTTCGCCCTTTTTAGCCACATCTCTTGACTCCGCCCACTAACTCAATCCTCTATTATTCCCACCTCCTGATACTCCGTCCACAGTTCCCCTAATTTTTTTTCCCCACTTCCACCACTGGTTGCTTGTTTAAACACTTATAATGTCCCAAAGGCGAGACCTATTGGCTATGCCAATGCTTGTTTCTACCTGCTGTCAATGGTCATCAGACACTACCTTGAACCAACTCTGATGTGCGCCAGCAGCGAACTAGACTAATTTTGCTAGTTTTGGGGTACAACCTCTATACACAAGTTAGGATGCCCCCCCCCCCCCCCAGTCCCTGTGTTTAAAAGCAAGCTGTCTCCTATAATGAAAGTTTGTCCTACACCCGAAGGCCTTTGCAATTTTGTCTTTCCTTAGATTATGACTTCCACCTTCTTGAACCTTGAGGCAGAAATATAAGTATATTATTGATAAACCCCAGAAGGCTCTTATCGTACTAATCATATGAAGGGGTATTGGGATTTTTTGGAGACGAAGAGGAGACTGGCATAAATTTTCTTTCATACTTGAGATTTGCCCTTTAATAACTCCTGGGCCACGTGGCCTTTTAATATACATTATGTGGGCATCATTTGAGGCTTTATAAACCAGTACGATTCTTGATTTCCTAAAAAGGAACACAATACTAAAGAGTACATTAACTAATGAATTCAAAAAATAAAAAAAATTAAAACATTTGTTTTTGCTATGTTTTGTTCTTTGAAATGGTTGTAATTCTCGCAGTTACTTATATCAAAAGGTGGCTTATTTTCTAGTGTTTCTTCGGTGGTAGCCATTTGCTCTTCAGAAAAGCAAGACCCATCTCGTCTTTCTGCTCGGAAATATGGTTTTCTTTAATAAATAGTGTGATCGGAATTGTAGATGTTCTACTATGCTTGAGTTTTTGATGCATTAATTTATACAGGACAGGTATGTTTGAGGGTTTTCCAAAACACGTGCTCTAACACAATGTGCCTGCAAAGCATTCTGGGTAGGGGACATCAACAGACCCTCAGAGATGGCGCAAATGTGCTTTCAGTAAAAGCAAGTCTGAGCTGCACTTAGTGTCTCGAGCTCACTGTTTGAATATCTCTGGGCCCCAGGCTTTGCCTCCGCTCATCCTCAGAGCTCTCTGCATCCAGGCAGCCGGCGCCCCACCTGCAGAACATCTGCTGAGGTAGAAAACACACATTATCCTTTAATGTCTCTGCCAGGATTATTTTCATTTATCAGTCTCACAATCTGATGAGACGTTAAACCGTCTGAAGGCGAGCAAAGCTCTCGGGCATGCCAAGCAGACGACCGAAGCCTCGTTCACCGGCTGACTGTGCGCACAGGGAGAGGGCGGCAGGGGTCGGGCCTTCTGTACCAGCTTTGTGAGTGCATGTGAGGAGACGGTAACGTTTCAGGTTTCATTCACTCGTTTTGTCTGCGCCGTCGAGGCTGCAAGCCGTCAGGGTTCCTGCATTAGCCATGTCTGTGCCGCCATGCTTCCTGCACCAGGGCTATCAGGCTGCACGCGCAGCACCCATGCATCAGGCACTGTCTGTGTTTTCCAGGGAGCCATGCCTCGGGATGCTGAAGCAAAATAGGGGTGGAGTCACGAGGGGAAGAGCTATGAAATTCAAAGTCTGACAGTCATCTTATAAATTCTTGTTTAAAAACTCAGATGAAAAGAAATTGACTACAAGGACAGACGTGACAGTAAATCGGTTATGGCGTTCTTATTTGATCACAAAGAAGCCATGTTTTAAAATTTCCTATGGCTCAAGACACCCACTGAAGAGAGCTTTGTCGGACAAGCAATTTTCATGGTATTATTATTAAGGGTGGGCGTAGTGGGGCGTAGTGGGGCTCGCGGAGCTACGCGGAGAGGGCGAGAAGCTACGCCCACTCCCGCACTCCGCGTAGCCCCACTACGCACCTCCCTCCCGCTCTCCCCTACATACTTTATTAAGCAATTACACTGATTAAAACAATTTTAAAGCACTTACCTTGTCCGGGGCTCGTCCGGGGCTCCCTCTTTGAATAGCGTCCTTTTCCTGGATACCAATGCGCATGCGCGGGCGGCCGCGCATGCGCATTTCTCCCGAGAAATGCGCATGCGCGGCCGCCCGCGCATGCGCATTTGTTTCCAGGAAAAGGACGCTATTCAAAGAGGGAGCCCCGGACGAGCCCCGGACAAGGTAAGTGCTTTAAAATTGTTTTAATCAGTGTAATTGCTTAAATAAAGTATCTAGTGGAGGGCGGGAGGGAGGCGGGTGGCGGCCGACTCGGCTACGCTCACGGAGTGGGCGTAGTGTTGCCGGCTACGCTGTCTATGCAAAATGCGTAGAAGGCAACACTACGCCTACTCCGTGGGCGTAGCCGATTCCTCCGCCCAGGGTTAATTATTATTAACCCTGAGCGGTGAACTCCGCAAAAACTCGCTGAGTTTGCAAAGTTTTCTGCACTTTGCGTTACGTGGAGATTGCGGAGTTTCAAAAAACTCCACTTCGCATTGCGGAGCGGAGTTTTTTTCCTTGCTCACATTCGTCAACGTCAAGTTGGCGACCGCGAGCAAGGAAAATCAACCTCCTGGCGAGATTTTTCCGCATTGGTCAACATCAACTTGGCGAGCGTGAGTGTGGAAAATCAACATCCTGGCAAGATTTCTCAACGCGGGGGGTCAGGTTTCCCATTGCGAGTGGTCGCGTATGCTCACAACAGCTCGCATTGAGAAACTGCCTGTTCGCATTGAGAAAGCTGCAGCTCGAGTAAAAATCTACTCAAGCGTCAGAAGAGGAAAGCATGGACCGCTTGCACTGTGCATGGCGCCCTTCGCAATGATTGCACAGTGCGGACAAGCATCCAGCAGCATGCAATCACCGCGAACTGCATTTTTCTATCATACTCCGCCGCTTGCGGAGCTTCGCGTAATGTGGCAGAGTTGTTTTTGCACTTCGTGGAGTTCCGCATAGTGCAATTCCGCAAACTCCGCCCAGGGTTAATTATTATCATAATGGTAAGATATCTAATGGTTATTCCACTAATTGAGAGATATGTTTTTTCTTGTCACACTTTTCACTCATAAAGTAGCATAGAGTGTTAACGTGCCTGCTGCAAAGCACATTGTGTAGCATTCAGATCACAATTTTTAATTTAAGTAGATGGGTTACCACTTTTGACACAGTGTTCCTTTTGTTGCTTGCAGCTCCTAAGTTTCAATCCTACTAATATAGCACAGTGAGCTATGAACCAACATCAAGGAGCTGCATACAAACTCCAACGCACACGTTTTCTTGTTGTTTCTCAATCCTTTATTATTATAAGATTGCTAAAAAGGGTTCCTCAGGTATTAGTACTGAAAATCCTGACTTTGTGTTTCCGCCAACCATGCACTCTTAAGATGCAATGTCTACCAGTATGAACAATATGTGACTCCTGCACCTTGTAACTCTCAGTGTAATATCTAACATTTTCTATACATTTATTTGCACACTTACATGATTCACAGTCTCGCGATAATTTGTGTTTGTGTGTGTGTGTGTGTGTGTGTGTTTGAATAAAGTGTTATGACACCCTACTTTGGGATGGGTACCGCTAAAAAGAATTGAATAAACAATAAGTTGATATGTGCTCTTTAAATTGTTATTTGTGTAATTACTCTATACATAAAGATAGCTCTGTCATTCTTTCAATCCATGCATAGCTCTTACATATAAGGGTTGAACAATGAAAAACAGTCTCTAAGTCATAGTGTCTCTTAAGTACTTGTGAAGTGATAAAAAGCTGGCATGCTTTTGTTTCCCTCCATTTTATAGGCATCTAGGTGTTAGGAGCTAGATAGCTTCCAGCCAGGATGATGCTGTAAAAAAAAGAAAAACAGGCAAAGCTAATAGGTCTCGCCTATGCAAGACCTATTGACTTTGGCAAGGTGTTTTAGTCATTATGCACACCAGTATGGCTGCTGTTCAGCATGGCTAAAAGTTAGTGGCTTAGAGTGGAGTAGGTTGGTGTGGGGCAGAGTGGCGTAGGTTAGATCGGCGTAGAGTGGAGTGGGCGTTGAGCAGGATAGAATGGGGTGGGATGGATTGGTATAGATTGGGATAGATTGGAGTGTAGGAGAGTGGGGTAGATTGGAGTAGAGTGGAGTGGGGTAGATTGGAGTGGGAGAGCTGCGTAGATTAGCATGCTAGATTGAAGTGAGGTACATTGGGGTGGAGTGGGGTAAATTGGGGTGGAGTGGGGTAAACTGAAGTAGAGTAGGTTGGGGTAGATTAGAGTGGGGTAGATAGGAGTAGGGTAGATCGGGGTAGATTGGGTACAGTGGAGAAGGACATATTGGGTTAGATTGGAGTGGAGTGGAATAGATTGAGGAAGAGTGGGGTGGATTATAATAGGGTAGAATGGAATGAAGTGAGCTAGGTTGGGGTAGTTTGGAGTGGGGGTATTGGGGTACAGTGGAGTGGGGCAGATTGGGTGAGTTGAGTACATCAGATTGGTGTGGTAGTTTGGGATGGGATGGGCTAGATCGTAGAGGGGTGGAGTAGGGTATATTGAGGTAGAGTGGGGTAGATGGAGGTAGATTGGAGTGCAGTGAAGTATATTAGAGTGGAGTAGATTGGGGTAGAATGGAGTGGGGGGTTTAAATTTGATTTGATTGGAGTAAAGTGGAGTTGAATTGGGGTGGAGTGGGGTAGATTGTAGTGGAATGGGGTAGGGTAGAGTGTGGGTGGGATAGATTGGAGTGGGGTACATCAGGGTAGAGCAGAGTGGGATATTGTGGGGTAGACTGTAGTTGAGTGGGATACTTTGGGGAAGTGTGGAGTGCAGTTGATTGGGATAAATTGGAGTGGAGGTAGACGAGTGGAGTTAGGTAGATAGGAATGGAGAGGATTGGAGTGGAGTGGGGTAGATTGGAGTGCGGTAGATAGAAGTGGGGTAGTTTGGAGTGGGTTAGATTGGTGTAGATTGGAGTGGAGAAGGGTATATTAGATTGGAGTTGGATAGAGTGGTGTGGGGAAAATTGGGATGGGTGAGGTAGATTGGAATGGGGTAGATTGGGTAAGGGTGGGGTATATTTGAGTAGAGTAGATTTGAGTGGAGTCGATCGGGGTAGATTTGAGTGGGATGGATTAGATGGGGTAGATGGAGCTAGATTGGAGTGCAGTGAAATAGTAGATTAGAGTGGAGTAGAATGGAGTGGGGGAGTAGGAGAGTGGGGGAGGTTGAATTTGGGTTGATTGGAGTAAAGTGGAGTTGAATTGGGGTGGAGTGGGGTAGATTGTAGAGGAATGGGTTAGAATGGAGTGGGGTAGATTGTAGTGGGGTACATCAGGGTAGAGCGGGGTGGTATATTGTGGGGCAGACTGGAGTTGTGTGGGATAAATTGGGGAAGTGTGGAGTGCAGGTGATTGGGATAAATTGGAGTGGAGTGGGGCAAATTGAAGTAAGGTAGACAAGTGGAGTTAGCTAGATAGGAGTGGAGAGGAGTAGATTGGAGTGGAGTGGGGTAGTTTGGAGTGGGCTAGGTTGGTGTAGATTGGAGTGGAGAAGGGTATATGAGAGTGGAGTTGGATGGAGTGGTGTGGGGAAAATTGGGATGGGTGAGGTATATTGGAATGGGGTAGATTGGGTAAGGGTGAGGTATATTTAAGTGGAGTAGATTTGAGTGGAGTCGATTGGGGTAGATTGGAGTGGGATGGATTAGATGGGGTAGATTGGAGTAGGACAGTTTGGGGTGGATTAGGATGGAATGGGATTGATTGGGGTGGAGTGGGGTCGGTTAGATTGTACTGGAGTGGCATAGATTTGAGTGGCATGTGATAGATGAGAGTGGAGTGGGGTAGATTGGGTAGAGTGGAATGGAGTATAAAGTAGATTGAGTTATAGTGGAGAGGAGTGGGGTAGATTGGGGGAGTGGGGTAGGTTGGAGTGGGGTGTGGTAGATTGACTTGGGGTGGGGTAGATTGGAGCAAGGTGGAATCGGATAAATTAGGATAGAATGCTGTAGATAGGGGTAGATTGGAATGGAATGGAGTGGAGTAGATTGGAGTGAGGTAGATTGGAGTGGAGGAGTGGGATAGATTGAATTTGGGTTGATTGGGGGTGAAGACAAGTAAAGTATATTGGGGTGGAGTGGAGTGGAGTGGGGTAGATTGGAGTGGAATGGGGTAGATTGGATTTGAGGAGATAGGAGTGAAGTGGGGTAGATTGAAGTGGAGCAGGATGGAGTGGGGATGATTGGAGTGATGTATATCAGGAAACAATGGAGTATGATATATAGGGATAGATGGAGTAGATTAGGGAAGAGTGGAGGGCAGTGGATTGGGGTAGATTGAAATAAAATGGGGTAAATTGGAGTGGCATAGAATGCAGTGATGTAGGGTAGACAGGAGTAGATTGGAGTGGAGTGGGGTAGATTGGAGTGGGATAGATTGGAGTGGGGTAGATTGGAGTAAGATAGATAAGAGTTGGGACGTTTGGATTGGGATAGATTGGAGTGGAGTGGGGTAGATTAGAGTTGGATTGAGTGGTGTGTGGTAGATTGGGATGAGTGAGGTCAATTGGAGCAGGGTAGATGAGAGTGAGGTACATTGGGTTAGGTTTGGGTAGATTGGAGTGGAGTAGATTAGGGTAGATTGGAGTGGGGTGGATAGGATGGGGCAGATTGGAGTAGGTAGTGGGGCAGGATAGATTGGAGTGGGATGGTTTGGGGTGGAGTGGGTTAGATAGGACTGGAGTGGGGTAGATTTGGGCGCCAAGCTGTAGATTGGAGTGAAGTGGGGTGGGTTAAATTGAGTAGACTGGAATGGAGTGTGGTAGATTGGGGTAGAGTGGAGTAGGGTAGATAGGGTGGATTGGAGTGAGTAGATTGGATTGGGGTAGATTGGAATAGAGTGGAGTGTGGCAGATTAGCCAGGAGTGGATTTGGATAGATTGGAGCAAAGTGAAGATTGGAGTGGAGTGAGATAGTTTGGGGATGAGTGGAGTGGGTTAGATTGGAGTGGAGTGAAATGGGGTAGATTAGGGTGGAGGGGAGGGGGAAGATTGGGTGGATTAGAGTAGGGTAGATTGGAATGGAGTGGGGTAGATTGAAGAGGGATGATTGGATTGGTGTAGTTTGGAGTGGGGTAGCTTGAAGTTGGGTAGATTGGAGTGGAGTGAGGTAGACTGGAGTGGGTTGGATTAGAGGGGGTTAAAGTGGAGTGGGATAGATTGCAGTGGGGTGGAGTAGAGTAGATTAGAGTGAAGTTGATAGGGGTAGTCTGGAGTGGAGTAGATTGAATGGGGTAGATAGGGGAGGGGTAGATTAAAGTAGGATAGATTGAGGTGGAGTAGGATGGGGTAGAGTTGAGTAAGGTGGATTGAGGTGGGATGGGTAATATTGGAGTAGAGTGTGGTAGACTGGAGTGAGGTAGATTGGAGTGTAGTAGAGTGGGGTATATTTGGGTTGAGTGGGGTGGGGTAGATTTGGGTGGAGTGGGGTAGATTAGGTGGATTGGAGTGTGGTAGATAGGAGTAGAGTGGGGTGGGGTTGCTTATGGTAGCTTGGAGTGGGATAGATTGTGGTGGAGTGGGGTGGATTGGATGGATTATAGTAGGGTAGAATGGAATAGAGTGCGGTAGATTGGGGTTGTTTGGAGTGTGGTACATTGGGCTAGAGTGACTGGAGAGGGGTTGATTGGACAGTAGGCTAGATTAGAGTGGTGTGGGTAGATTGGTAGGAGGTGGAGTAGACTGGTGTTGGATGGAGTGGGATAGATATTTGTGGAGTGGGGTCGATTGTAGTAAAGTGGAGTGGAGTAGATTGGAGTAGATTGGAGTGGGAGAGTGGGGTAGATTGAAGTGGGGTTGATTGTGGCCGAGTGGGGTAGATTGGAGTGGGGTAGGTCTGGGTAGAGTAGAGTGGGAATTAGTGGGGTAAACTGGAGTGGAGTGGGATAAATTGAGGAAGAGTGGAGTGCAGTGGCTTGGGCTAGATTGGAGTGGAGTGGGGTAGATTGAAGTTTGATATATTGGAGTTGAGTGGGGTTCATAGTAGTGAAGAGGAGTAGATTGGAGTGGAATGGGGTAGATTGGAGTGGAGTGGGATAGATTGGAGTGAGATATATAGGAGAGGGCTTGTTTGGAGTGGGGTAGATTGCAATAGATTGGACTGGGTTGGGGTAGGTTGGAGTGGCGTAGATTGGAGTGGATTGCATTGAGTGTTGTGGTGTAAACTTGGTATGGGGTTGGTTAGATTTGAGTGGGGTAGATTGGAGTGGAGTAGATTAGAGTGGAGTAAATTGGGGTAGATTGGGGTGGAGTGAATTTAATGGGGTAGATTGGAGTAGGGTAGTTTGGGGTGGGGTAGGGTATGTTGGCTAGGTTTGAGTGGGATGGGTTGGGGTGGGGTGGAGTGGATTAGATTGGACTGGAGTGGCGTAGATTTGAGTGGCATGTGGTAGATTAGAGTGTAGTAGAGTGGGGTAGATTGAGTAGAATGGAATGCAGTGTGGTAGATTGGGGTAGAGTTGAGTGGAGTGGGTAGATTGGGGGAGTGAGGTAGATTTGAGTGAGGTAGATTGGAATAGAGTGGCGTACATTGGAGGGAGGTGGAATAAAGTGGGGTAGATTTGACTGGGATAGATTGAGGTGTGGTAAATTGAATTGTGTTTGATTGAGATGAAGTGGAGTAGATTAGGGTGGAGGGTAGTAGATTGAATTAGAGTGGGGTACATTGGATGGGATTGGAGTATAGTGGAGTAGATTTGATTGGGATAGATTGGAGTGTGGTAGATTGAACTGGGTTGATTGAGATGAAGTGGAGTAGATTATTGTGGAGGGTGGTAGATTGGAGTAGAGTGAGGTAGACTGGAGTGGGGTAAATTAAAGGAGTAGATTGTAGTGGGGTAGATTGGAGTGATGTATGTCAGGGTAAAGTGGAGTGGGATATACTGAGGTAGACTAAAGTGGGGTAAGGTAGATTGGGGAAGAGTGGAGTGCATTGGATTGGGGTAGATTGGAGGGTAATGGGGTAGATTGTAGTGAGGTAGATTCTAGTGGAGTGGAGTTGATAGGAGTGGAGTGGGGTAGATTAGCCAGAGTGGGGTAGATTGGAGTGAGATAGGAGTGGGGTAGTTTGGAGTTGGTTAGATTGGAGTGGGTAGATTGGGGTAGATTGGAGTATAGTTAGATAGAGTGGTGTGGGGTAGATTGGGATGGGGTGGGGTAAATTGGAGAGGGGTAGATGAGAATGGGGTACATTCTGTTAGGGTGGGGTACATTGGAATGGAAAACATTGTTTTGGAGTAGATTAGAGCAGATTGAAGTGGGGTAGATTGTAGTGGGTTGGATGAGGTAGATTAGGTTGTAGTGGGATGGATTGTAGTGGGGTAGAATAGGTTAGGTTTGAGTGGGATGGAGTGGGACGGGTGGGGTGGGTTAGATTTGACTGAAATGGGGTTGATTTAGGTGACATGTGGTACATTGGAGTGAAGTGAAGTGGAATGGAGTGTGGTAGATTGAGGTAGAGTGGAGTGGGGCAGATTGGGTGGATTGGAGTGGGTAGATTGAAGTGGGGTAGATTGGAGTGGGTTGAATTGGATGGGGGTAGATTATAGTGGGGCAGGGTTTATTAAAGTGGGATGGAGTGTGTTTGGGTGGAGTGGGTTAGATTTGACTGGAGTGGGGTAGATTTGGGTGACATGTGCTACATTGGAGAGAAGTTGAGTGGAGTAGAGTGGAATGGAGTGTGGTAGATTGAGGTAGAGTGGAGTGGGTAGATTGGGTGGATTGCAGTGGGTAGATTGAAGTGGAGTAACTTGGGCTAGAGTGGAGTGGGGTAGATTGAAGAGAAGTGAGGTGGAGTAGAGTTGGATAGATTGGAGTGGAGTCGATATTGGAGTGAACTGAGATAGATTGCAGAAGAGTGAAGTATGGTAGATTGAAGTGGAGTGGAATGTGGCACATTAGGGTGGAGGGGAAAGGGAAGATTGGGTGGATTAGAATAGGGTAGGTTGGAATGGAGTAGGGTTGATTGGAGTGGAGTAGATTAAAGAGGGATGATTGGAGTGAGGCAGTTGGAGTGGGGTAGATTGGAGTGGGGTAGGTTTGGATGGGGTAAATTGCAGTGGGGTGGGGTGGGGTGGTGTAGGGTACAGCGGGGTAGAATGGGGTGGAGTGAAGTAAATTGGAGTGGAGAAGATAAGGGTAGAATAGAGTTGGGTATATTCGGGCAAGGTAGATTGGGGAGGGGTAGATTTGGGAGGGGTAGATTAAAGTAGGGTAGATTGGGGCGGAGTAGGGTGGGGTAGACTTGGGTTCTGTGTAGTGTGGTAGAGTGAAATGGGATAGATTGGAGTGATGTGGGTAGATTGGGTGGATTGGAGGGTGGATTGGAGTGTGGTAGATTAAAGTTGAGTGGGGTAGGTTGTGGAAGAGTGGAGTGCATTAGTTTGGAGTAGATTTGAGTGGAATTGGGTAGACTTGAGAGGGTTATATTGTAGTGGAGAGGAGAGGACTAGATTGGATTGGATTGGGGTAGATTGGAGTGGGGAAGATTGGAGTGGAGTTGGATAGAGTGGTGTGGGGTAGATTGGGATGGGGTGGGGTAAATTGGAGTAGCATACATTGTGTTATGATGGGATAGATTACAGTGGGATACATTGGAGTGGAGTAAATAGGGTAGATTGGAGTGGGATAGATTGGATTGGATTGGATGGGGTAGTTTGACATGGGCCAGGTGCAGATTGCAGTTTGATGGGGTGGGTTGGTTTGGGGTAGAGTGGGTTAGACTAGACTGGAGTAGATTTGGGTGGCATGTGGTAAATTGGAGTGAAGTGGAGTGGGTTAGATTGGTTAGAATGGAATGGAGTGTGGTAGATTGGGGTAGAGTGGAGTGGGGTAGATTTGGTGGATTGGAATGGGTAGATTGAAGTGGAATGGAGTTGGATAGACTGGAGTGGAGACACAATTAGAGTGAGAGACTAGGGAAGAGTGGAGTGGGCTAGATTGGAGTCGAATGGGATAGATTAGGGTGGAGGGAAGTGGGGAAGATTGGCTGGATTAGTGTAGGGTAGGGTAGATTGGAAAGGTGTGGGGTAAATTTGAGTGGTGTAGATTGAAGAGGGATGATTGGAGTGGGATAGTTGGAGTGGAGTAGATTGGAGTGGGATAGATTGGAGTGGAATGGGGTAGACTGGAGGGGTTGAATTGAAATGTGTTGGGTAGATTGCAGTGGGATAGGGAGGATTGGGGTAGCATGGGGTGGAGTGGAGTAGATTGGGGCAGTAATATATAGGGGTAGATTTGAGTGGGTAGATTGGGTTGGGTTAGATTTGGGAGGGTTAGATTGGGCAGGGGTAGATTTGGATAGAGTAGGTTGGAGTAGATTGCAGTGGGGTGGAGTGGGGTGTATTTGGTTGGACTGGGTTAGAGTGGAGTGGGGTGGTGTAGATTTGAGTGGATTTTGGTAGATTGGAGAGAGGTAGAGTGGGGTAGATTTGGGTTGAGTGGAGCGTGGTAAAGTGGAGTGGGGTAGATTGGAGTGGAGTAGGTTGGATAGAGTAGAGTGGGGTAGATGGTAGTGGAGTGGGGTAGATTGGATGGTAGTGGAGTAGATTGGAGTATATTGTACTGGAGTGGGGTAGATTGGATACCAGTGGGGTAGATGGAAGTGGAGTGGGGTAGATTAGGTGGATTGGAGTGTGGTAGATTTGAGTGGAGTGAGGTAGATTGCTGTAGATTGGAGTGAGGTTGATTAATGTGGAGTGTGGTAGGTTGGAGTGGAGTTGGGTAGATTAGAGAGGTGTTGGATAGATTGCAGTGGAGTTTGGAGTGGAGTATGATAAAATGGCACTACATGTATACAGGGCCTGTAATTTAAATGCTACTAGCGGGCAGCTGCACTTATTTTGCCACCCACTTAAGTGGCCCTTTAAACATGTCACAGGCCCGCCATTGCAGCCGGTGTATGAAGTTTAAGACTGCCATTTTAGCATGGAAATTTACACTACTTGCCAGGTCCAAACCTCCCTTTTTAACGCATATTTTCACCTCTTCGATAGTCCCTACAAATCCCATAGGACAGGGTGCAATGTAAGTGAACAGTTAGACATGCCTCTTTTAGTTATACATGTCCTGGTAGTGAAAACTCTTAAATGTGTTTTTCACTACTGCAAGGCCTACCTGTACTATAGAATAACATTGGGTTCCCTTATTACACATTATTACATTTAATAAGTGGGCTCTTTCAGATGGGGGTAGGTAGGTGTTTTGCTGTTACCTCCTGTGTTTTTGCTGTGTTTTGGACTCCGTTTTGCCAGTCTGGGTGCTTTGGGCACTTTACCACTGCTGTTCAGTGCCAAAGTGCAAGTGCTCCCTTTGTAAATTGTTGTTATGGATTAGTGATTTCATGATTGGGATATTTTATTTACTTATCAGATCCTATCATAGTGCATTGTGTGTGCCCAGGGCCTGTAAATAAAATGCTGCTAGTGGACTGCAGCACTGATTGTGCCACCCACAGAAGCAGCCTGTTAAATGTAACTCAGGCCTGCCATGCCATTGCAGAGCCTGTGTGTATTCTGGGAGTGCCTTGTCGATTTGGCAAGTGTACACACCTGCCAGTCCTCAAACCTTCCATTTTCTACATATTAGTTATCCCTAAGGTAGGCCCATGGTACCCCTGTGCACAGGGTACATTGTATGTGAAAGGCAGGACATACCCTGATGTTGGTGGCATGTCCTGATAGTGAACTACTGCCAATTTCGTTTTTCACTATTGCAAGGCTACCTGTTCCCATAGGACACACTGGGGAGTTTGTTTATGACATCTTATAAACATAACTGGTCTTGGGAACAAGGTAAAAAATAAACTTTAGTATGCCTGAACTAAAGAATGTTAAAATGCATCTTTTAGTGAAGGTGATTTTTACATTCTGTGTTTGAAAATACCACTTTTAGAAAGTAGGTATTTATTTACCCTAACCATCCAGTGTGCCTCTGCTAGTTTGTGCATTGCATGGCTGGCTTTTGGATGACAGGGGCTGGAGAGGGGTAGTGGCTCCAGAAGTCTTACAAGTGAGGACTGGGCTGAATAGACCTGGGCTGAATTTAGAGTAGGGGGAGGAGATTTCCTTTCGCCTGAAAAGTGACATTCAACAATGCTGCCTCCGCCTCCTGCCAGAAAGCTGCACCAGTGAGGACAGAAGTGGTTTTGGATGGGTACAGACACTCTCTGCCTTCAGAGAACAAAGGATGTTGGTGTATTAAAAGAGGGGTCTAGACCCAAGACTTTTAGATCACTTCTGGGAATCAAGAGGAACCTTTGCCACAGAGACGAGCCGGGGAAGCTGCGGAGGAATACTGTCCCTGTGCTGTTTGCTTTCTGGGGTTGGCCTGCAGTGGCTGCTTGCTGCCAAGGAAAGGAGAAAAGGACTTTGCTGTTTGGTTTGTCACTTGCATGAAAGAAGATCTCCAAGATCTTGAAACTGAGCTTGCCTCCTGTTCTGTAGTCTCAGGGACACAAAGACTTCACCACCAGCTCCCCTGAATTGCCCTGCTGGGAGTTCTGACCTGCAAGAGGTGCCTGCTGTTTTTTTTGGCCTCTAGAGAACTGTTTTCCGCAGGGAACTGTGAAATTGATACAACGTGGAAGAAGCGGAACGCATTCGCACGGTTTTTCAACGCATCGCTGAAGAAATCTTTTCAGCGCCTACCGTGGCTCGAGAAATCGCAGCATGTTGCATCAAGAGCTCCAATCTCCACGGTCCGAGACCGATTTTGATGCAAGGCCTGCAATGTGATTGCAAAAGTTCACGCATCGTACCCGATCGTCGCATCGCATTGAGGCGCCAAGTTTGTCACATCGTTGGGGGAAGTAGTAAGAAACAGACGCACCATCTCCCCACACAATAGGAAATACACCTCCTCTCCGGTAAGAAACAGACGCATCACCTCCCCAGCGCTGCAGTAAGGAATTGACGCATCACCTCCCCTGAAGCAAGGAACCGACGAATCACCTTCCCTGTGGCCATTTTGTTCGTTTTGCATGACGCATCCAAGGTACTTTGTGAGAAAAGTGTTGCCATTGCAACTTGCATTGAACTAAACTATTTCTACCATTTGAAAGCCTTAATTTAAAATACTGTATTGTCGATTTTTGTAGTTTGGTCTTGTTTTGGTTTAGATAAAGATTACTTATTTTTCTAAACTGGTGTGGCGTCCATTTATAGGGTTTTCACTGTCTTACTGTATGTGTTCACAAATGCTTTACACACTGCCTCTAAGATAATCCTGTCTGCTTGTGCCTAACTACCATGGGGATGAGCTGGGGGTATTTTTGGAGTGTATCCCTCTTACACTGACTAGAAGCACGGGTCCCTATTTGGACAAAGGTGCAAACCATTGCCAACTAGAGACTCCAATTGCCAACTAGAGACTCCCATTTCTAACAATAGAAATGTTGACATTGGTGTCTATTGAACTGTAATTTAAACCCTCTTTAAAGGTAAAAGTCGGATTATATAATCACACTTCTGAAAGTGCAACTTTTAGAAAGTTTATATTTGCAATTGCCCAAGCTGTAATTATTCAATTCACACTTTTTTCATGGCCAAGTATTGAATTAACTTTCCCCGTATTTTATTTTCAAAAGTTAAATTTTTGAAAAATTATGTTTGAATGAGAATTTTTGTTAATGGGATCTTTTCAGACATGGCTGAAGTAATGTGCCTTGTATTTGAATTATGTTAAAGTACAAATAAAATATTCACAACTCAATCTAAAACATTTTTGAAAATAAAATACGGGCCAAGTAAAATAACTTTTTGTTCCATGAAAAAAAGTAGTGAATTGAATAATGACAGCTTGGGTGATTGCAAATATATACTATCACTGTGGCCTAACTCAGCTATTTAAAAGGCCCAACCCCTTGTCACATACTTGTAGAAAGTTGGTTTGTTTTTGTCCTACCAATTTGGTGTCTGCAGACTGGGTCACATGTATAGCTGGCAGTTGGTCTTTGTGTTTTGTTCCCAGACATTGAGACAAAGCGGAAATAGGCAGATGGACCAGCTCTAATTTGATGAGTGGGATTAGCTGCCACCTATCACACTTGCACATCACAAAGGCCCTGCCTGGGCACACTCACAAAAGCTTTGTCACTAGTCTTTTGTGATCCTAGACAAGCTGGAGGCAGGGCAGGGAGGGAGGAACATTGTCCAATTTCAAAGCTGACACCAGGTATAAATATTGGCCCCACAGACCCAAATCTACATTACAACTCTGGAAATGTGGAAGATTCAGAAAGACTGCAACTCTGCTGCCCTGCTTCCTGAGTGAGATGGACTGGGACTGTATCCTGAACCCAGGACCACCATGGTGCCTCCAATGGCTATTTGACTGGCCTCCTGATCAGAGCCTCAAGTACAGAAAAGACTCAACCAACCTGAACCCAGTCCATCGGCTCTGTCTGCCGTGAGTGCTAACCCCAAGTGGTTCCATCCCAGTCTTAGACCCTTGGAAGAGGGCTTGAAGGTATTCTGCCAGTTCAGCTGTGGCCTTGCGGGCAGAATTGACGCAGCACAACAGATCTCTTTGCAGCTCTGCTTCTAGACTGTTGCAGGGAAATGCATCTCTGATGCCACACCTTGTATCACAGCCCATAGTCTCCTTATAACCGCTGCAGTGTGAAACATCCCCAATCCTCGACGCAGGCCTTCACATTGCAAGCCTTTCATCAATGACATCCTTGACAATGACATAGGACTTTGCATCACAGCCCTGCAGCTTCCTCTGAATGGCTGCTGTGTGACGCATCGATGATGCGGGATCACGCAACGCTCCGCAAACCAGGAGTCAAGGTAATTTGTTTAGCGCCCATAACTTGGTCCCTGCATCCAGCCCACAGTACATCGTTGTTGGCCTGAACTTGTAACTTTGTCTCGGTCCAGTGCTACCAGATAACCACATGTGGCATGTTGTGCTTCTAGCACTGTTTTCACTTAAATCTTTAAAATTGCATATCTTCGGTTCTACTGAATGGATTTTTCATATTTGATCTCAAATGATTTATCACATTTTATTCTATCTTTCTAGATTGGTGTGGGATTTTTCTTGTGTTGTGTTTTCACTGCATTACTGTTTGAAGTGCTGCAAAATGACTTAACCTATTATCTCTAAGTGAAATCTGACTGCTTTGTGCCAAGCTACCAAAGGGGTAAGCACAGAATAATTTGGGGTTTGTTTGGGATTCACATCCCTCAAACAGTAACCCAATTTCCAACAAAGGATAAAGGATGAAACATGAGGAGAGGTCCTTTTCTGGGATCCAAGATATAACCAGTTGAAAGGAAGCCTTTCAAAACCCCCTTAAATCCTCACCGATTGCAGGAATATCTACAGTTGCCTACCTTCTGCATCTGCCAAACTGCAGTCAAGCTGCAGTGTAATTTGTTTTTGTTTCTTGAAATTTGTGGTGAGTGTTCGGGGCTTGTCCTCAGCTGCTGACATTCAACTTGTTGCCTCTTTGGTTGGATCATCTGGATCTGGACATCCGGACAACCCCATCAATTGTGTCCTCTAAGTCTTTTGGGTATTTTGAATTTCCTTCAGGATCATTTCTTGAGATACAGAATCCAAAGCAGATACCTGTGAACCCTTCAAGTGCTTGTTCTGGTATTCCACCTTTGTTAGGGAGGGCCTAGTGTATTTGTCAATCCGATCCGGTTATCCAGGGCTCAAAGTGTTGTCTTTAAACATTGACAGGCTGGAGTAGCAGTGCTTAATGAGTGAAATGAAGGAATTGGCGTTCCTGATTTACTAAGGAGGCACTGTGTGTTGCCTCCAATATCTAAAAACCACCATTGCTCTTAAGACTACAGCCAAAAAGCACCACCATGCCCTCCGGGCCCTGCCCCTCCAGATTAAATGTTTCGGAGGGGCCAGTGCCTTGTATCAAACACAGTGCCAAGGTTCTTGAGAGGCATTGTGATGGCCACAGTAGCTCATAATGCCACCCCCATTTATGGTTTCAACGAGGAGTTAGGGCTGCCCCCCTTCTGATATAGTTGTGGTATTCCCACTGTTCTTGAAGATAGGCAACCATAGATAAAAAAGAAAAAAGAACCTCCCCACTACTAGAATAAGTCATCGGGAGAGGAACCTCAGCCCTCTTAGGAGAACAGTATTCAGTCTTTTGGTACACACAAACACCCCCATTTAGCCAGTCCATCCTCCCCCTGCATCCACTGCCACAACGGGGACACACTCATCTCCGGGAAGGCCAGCTGAAGTCTGCCAGCTTGTAAGAGGAGGCGCGAACAGGTAGCGGCCACAGAATCCAGCCCGACCCAAGCCTGTGGATGAGTGTCTCTCCACAGCACAGCCATGGGCTGGCAACATCAGAGGGGCAGCGGCAGTCACACTCTGCAGCCGGGTCACGGAGAGTGAGTGTGGAGGCTCCACTATTCTGCTATTCAGTCCGCTCAGTCATGAGGGCGTGTCTAATCCCATTGGGTGAGTCGCATCATCAGGGTGCCATGCTCAAGCTTTGGATCTTGTCCTCGCTAACAATTAAATGCGTACTCAGGGAATAGAACACTTTACAACGCACGCATCAAAGCGTGCCACTACAACGCCTTTTTTACAACACAAAATCCATTACAACGCATGTCATTACAAAACACCAGCCATTACAAAGCATAATCCATTACAACGCAAATTACTATTCTAACTCTGCCGGGATGTTACTTTGGCGAATGTGTAGGAATGGCATGCGTTGTAATGACATGCATTGTAATGGATTTTGTGTTGTAAGAATTGTGTTGTAATGGCAGGAGTTGTAAAACGTGCATTGTAAATGATGTCTCCCGTTCCCAGGGCTTTAAGGAGGATGAAAAAACTTGGGGTCACTCAAAGGGAAGTGGCCAATGTAATTAAGGGTGTGGCTTAAAAGCACCTGAGCTGAAACTCTGTGCTTAGCTTAGTGTGCTGCCCAACTGGTACTTTGCTACTCCTGTCATTATAAGCCAGATATATAATACAGCAAGCAACATTACACTTACCACAAGCCAGCACTATTGGCTTTGTCAATGGGTGTTAGTTGCATAAGATAAATAAGCAACAACTATGGCTTCGCTGTATAGCATATTGAAAATGCTTCAGGTCTGAAATTATGAGACTGTGAAAGAACCATAACGAGTCTCGCTGAAATGACATCAAAGGCAGTGGTGAATGGTGGCACTGCTGCAGAGTTAAGCTGTATCTTTCATCCTGAAGGTGAGGGCAGAGGTGGAAAGCCCGATAGAGACCGGTCTCGGCATCTGCTTTTCAGAACTGCCGGTGCTGAGCACGGCAAGATCCGCCCCACCTAAAGCCCTGTCCGTACCCATTTATGGCAGGATTTGGGTCCCCGGCGGCACCGCGGCAATGCTCACAATCTTCGAGCTGAGGCTCGGCTCCACGGAGGGCCAGGATTTCGAAGGATTAACGCTGTCAGGAAAGGAGTTTTTTTTAGCTCACAACTGCCATTTTAACCCATCAACCCCAAAGTCCATCTTAATTCATCATTGATTGCTCTTAGTAATCAATATGATAGCTTTCACTGTATCTTTACAGAATGCCACTGTCATGTTAGCAATATGTGAAGTTGCTAAACCATGCGCTTGACAACTTCATCAATTTTTCATACTTTTACCAGCTTTACAGTATTGCACAGCCAGCAAAGATTTAAACAACATAAAATGAGGCAGGGTTGGTGTCAAAATTCCCTCATGCCTTACACAATTGTTTCCCGGTGTGGATCGACAGACCTGATTACAAGCTGCATGCATACATCCAATTCTCATCTGGCTGTAGAGTGTCTGGCTGCAGGTTGTGAGGGTGCACTTTCTGCTGCACTTGTGCTAGTGGGAGAAGTGTTTTCCTGGAAGTACTCAGGAGCTAATACCAGCTCTGGGTTTCAGGGCAAACAAGTCCCTACAGCTTGATGGCTCACTGTTGTGCATTCTGTGTTGATTGCTCTGGTATCTTATCTTGCACCCGCCCATCATTCCTTCAGGACATAAGGGTCTTACATGTGTTTTTTTTCCCCAAGCATGCCTGTTTCTTTGCACTTACGATTGTTATTGTGTGGTAATATGTTTTAAATTCATGATCAGTTTTGATACTATGGGCCATATTATCAAGAAAGGGCGCTACATTATCGCCGCTTTTATCGGCAGGAAACTGCCCAGGTTAATACCAGAACCTGGGCTTCTAGGGGAATTCACAAGGGCATATTATCAAGCCGAGTTTCCTGCCGATAAAAGCGGCGATAATGTAGCGCCCTTTCTTGATAATATGGCCCTATGCTTTTTATCTACAAAAAGGTGAGCTAGTTCTCATACGTTTTTGATCTGTATTCTGTTTTGTTTTGCACTCTGGCTGGATGCTCATCTGGACCTTTCCAGGATCGGTGACGAGACTGAGGTCAAGGATTCAGGAATGGGTCGTTGCTGTTGTCCCGTTGTGCCATTCTTTCATTTAAGTACTCACTGTACTTTCACATCTAAGTCCTGCTGTTTTAGAGCAGTCAGCGTTTTCTCTCACAGGTCTTAATTTGATCCCGTGGTTTCTGGTGCTCAGCACCGGCACTTAATTGTCAGCACCCGCATTAGCAACAGACCACCACATGGTGGCGCTGTCTGTTTAAGTTTGAAAGGAGCACAATAACCGTATTTATTATGTCAATTCACATTGGAAATCATTAAAAATACCTGCCTCTGCTTATTATAGCTTTCTGTGGTCTGAAATAGTCTGAATTGTCACACTTGTAGGAGTGCGATGTTCAGGTGTTATGTTGGTACCGTCATTGGCAGAGCTGGCAGGGGCTCTGGGTGGGGCAGGCTGCAGTGGATCTAATTTTTTACAAATGAATCACTTCTCACAATACATAACAAATTATAAGCAGATTTTTTACAGTGGATTTGAGAATCAATATAAAATAAAAGCAATGTTAGTAGCACTTTCGGGAGAGATGAGCGTTCCGACTTCCGGGATACCTGTAGACTTTCTGTAAAGGCTACAGACTAAGAGCACCTGGCTTCTCAGAAATATACATTTTTCCTTGTAGGCTGCTCTGGGGGATTTGACTTCAGCCTTCATGTATGCAACCAATACTGTGCACCCCTTATGATAGTAAATCTTTCAGTCTTCTGATCAGTATTGACCTGGACATGTGACGTCATCATCATATAGCTTCAGGCTACAAGGAGAATAGTCAGGGCTATTGTGATGAAATACAGTGGGCCTCATTTATGAGGCCCCTTGCGCCATCGGAACGTGACTTTTTTGTGACATTCCCTGGCGCAGAAGCCTGCATGATATTTATCAGGCAGCACTAACCCACTTTTTTTGGCTTAATGCTGCCTGATAACTATCAGTCCCTTTAACGCAGTGATCTGCATTAAAAGGGCGTGCAATGGGTGTTGCTTGGGGGCGATCCCAGCAATATCCATGGCCTTTTGACACTGCCCCAGATTTACGAGAAATCGTAAATCTGAGGCAGTGCCAAAAGCTTACGCCTCCTGAGGCAGAAGGGAGGCACAACGAGGAGAAATATCTTTATTTCTCCTTGTTTTTCCTTTTTCTATGTGTGCTGCATTCTTCAGCACACGTAGAAAGAGGAAAAGCCTCTTGTGATTATTTTTGTACAGAACGGTTTCCCTTCCTGTACTAAAATAATCATCGCCGCAACGCAGGCACCCTTGCACCATGGTGCAAAGGTGCCTGCGCTGGCGCAGGCAGCCCATTGTGTGCAGGCACAGGGGAAAAGGACAGGAATGCGTCGTATCTTATAGATATGGCGCATTCCTGCCCTTTTCTTTTGCCATAGGGAAGCGCAGCAGGAAGGCCTGCTGCGCTTCCTTACGGTAAAACCTCATAAATGAGGCCCAGGGTTGGTAAGTGTAGTCAGTGTAGCCACGAAGCATAGACACTTCAGTACGAAGGGTCAACTTTGCAAACTCTGATCTAGTTGACCCACCAGGTTCCTCCTCACCCACAGTCCATTCAAGTCAACCTTGTTTTCTTAAAGTAAGCGTTAAATATATATTTAGGAAGAGTTATACTTGTTTACATTTGTCACAAATGATTGAATTAATACAGATGTGGCAGCTCAGTGGAGTAACCGAAACAATGATCTATTGCATTGTTGTGTTTTGACCTCATGGTCATGTGTTTATATCCACTGAGTCAGCTGGACCTTAAATCATCCGGTGTTTGAGAAATGATTACCATAAAATTGGGTGACAAGAAACAATTATTATTTGTCAAAAGTGACAAACCCTTGGGCTGAGTGTTTTGTCTACCAATATGCCTGTAGTTTTCTGTTGACTCAGTTTTAATCAGGTGATAAAGTAGCGTTGGTGCGTAATCAGATAAAAGCGAAATGTCCTTGTCTGCAACTAACTTTGCTGCAAGAATGTTCCCTTTTAGAATGATAGACACTATCTATATAGGACTGATTCTGACCTAGCTCGCCTATTATAGAGACACAGTGATTTTACTTACTGTGTCCAGCGGGGAACAACCTTTACAACGCAACTTTTACAACGCACTACCATTACAACAAAACTTTTGCAACGCAACATCTATTACATCGCATGCCATTACAACGCAACCATTACAACACATGACACTACAACGCATACCCTCTCAACGCATGTCATTACAATGCATGCCATTAAAACGCATAGTACCCTTACACTATCCAACACTTACCCTACTGTTGCACCCCCTGGAGTTAGAATAGTAATTTTTACCCCTACACTATACAACACTTACCCTACTGTTGCACCCCCCTGGACTTAGAATATTAATTTTTTCCTCTACACTATTCAACACTTACCCTACTGTTGCACCCCCCTGGAGTTAGAATAGTAATTTTTACCCCTACACTATCCAATACTTACCATACATGCAATGTAATGTTATGCGTTGTAAAGGTAGTATGCGTTGTAATGGAATGCGTTGTAAATGTAGTTTTTAGAAATTCATTGTAATAGCATGCGTTGTAATGGAATGCATTGTAATGAATGTTGCATTGTAAAAAATGCATTGTAAAGGTATGCGTTGTAAAAGTATGCGTTGTAACGTCATACATCCGTGTCCAGCACTACCATATCAGATAAGTACTGCGAAAGTAAATGCAAGGCTTACTTAAATTACACACAAACGAGAAATTACACCTTAGATCGCCATGCTTTGTGGAATACATTTAGTGATTGTATTCCTACTCAGTTCATGAAAAAATAAATGCTCCAAAGTTGGTCATTGATAAGTGGATCTGAAAGGTTCCAGGCCTACAGAATATCTATAAATCCAAAGGATGTGAGGAAGTTAGGGAAGGGTGTTCTAACAGTTGAACACTCCCAGTTTTTTACTTTTACTATATGGTAAATCTTTCCTATGGAATCTCTTATGATGTAAATTGTGTTTAATTGTATTAGCGGCAACTTGTAGTACCTGCCTTTTAATATAAGAAATATATGGAAATGGACTACAATGGTAGGGGAATCTAGGGTGTTTGCAGGGGATGTGTTTGGAGAATTGGTGGGTACTGCATATATTGTATTTTGTATGTGTTTTAAGGTGAGTATGGAGTATATCTTTAATACTTTACAGTTTGTGACAGGGATCCATTTTGCATTCCTTGTGCATTACTGCTACTCAAGATGGAAGATGGGTCTGCCAGACAAAGATGTGAGTTGCAGCAATATTTCTGAGGTCCCTTCAAACTGGATCAGTACTCTGTGTAAGGAAGTAGTGAGGTGGATTCCCCTTTGAAGTTTAGGGATGGAAACAGATAATGGGGAAAATGATGGCGACTGAACACTAGCTGCTGCTGGACTGATCATAGACAGATCCCTGTCTCCTTTCTCCTCATCAATAAGTTGGTTTTAATTGACTGCTGGACTGCCTGCAACAAGACTGGTACACCTTGCTAGAGGGCCAGCGGAGGCCACGCATCGAAGGTGCAGCCCGATGTAAACAGCCCCCTGGTAAGTGATGGGAGTTGATTCCTTGACAGCGGTGATCGACTATGAACAGGCAGCCTAGGCTGCCAGTGGCAGGCAGAGAAATGCACTCAGAGGCAGACACAGGCTCACCATCCAGAGAGAAGAGCTGGACAACAAGATCTCCCAGCAAACCGATCCCGGCTCCTCCACCATGGCAGAGACAGCTCTTCTTCGGCTCTTGAGCCAGTATGATGGAATTTCCCAATGCAAGTGCGGTGCAGTAAGTGCACACAATGCATCAAACTATACATCAAACAGGGTTACCATGAGGGACTTTGTACTAAACGCTAAAGAAATGCAATAGTTGAGTGCAAATCAGTTGGCTATTATAGTAAGATGGACTAATGATGTGTGTTACCAGATTAGTGAAACCCCAGAGACAGACACCTCAGATACAGTGTAGACAGACACAATTGCTACAGTTCAATCAATCAGTAATCGTATAAAGCGCGGCTACTCACCCGTGAGGGTCTCAAGACGTTGAGGTGGGTAGGGAAGAGGATCTGTGGTTAAGTCAAAGAGCCAGGTCTTGAGGTTCTTCCTGAATTGCGGCCGCGATGGGGATTGCCTGAGGTCGGGAGTTTCAGGTCTTCGCAACGAGGTAGTAGAAGGTTGCTACAAGCGAGTATTGCATGACAGCGAGCAGAGTGAACACAAACAAAACAGGCATAAATATTAGTGAAGCAAACTCGACGCATGAGACTAAAACCCATGGCAATGAAGCATTTGTACATGAACAGCCTATATGCTTAGATGGGACAGCCTTGTGGCCTGTGGCAGTGGTGCTAATCTCAGTACAAGTTTCAGAAGGCATAGCTCGAATCCTCGAGGTGGTGAAGCAAGTAGGTTTTATGAAAACATTAACCTCAAAAGACCTAAGTGTGATGGTAACCTCAAGTCAAAAGCAGGCTCACTTCTCCTACCTGACTCAGGTTAGACAATCTACATGCAATAAAGCAGCAGATAGAAAGAAGCTTTGGGCCTGTGATGTATAAACTGTCTGAATCATGTGCCCTGCCACAGAGACCTGCAGTCAACTGATTCTGTTGAAGGTGCAAACTAATTACCACTGAATAATGTAGGTTAAGACAATCAGAATGAGTCTTCTTCAACAGTAATCCTCCCTAACAAGAACATAACATCTACGCCTAATGACGTGATTGCACACATCCTTGGGGATTCGATTGCTTCGACGTGTGCTCTTGCATCAAATCAACATGATGTGTCTGCAATAGTGACAGAAAAAACAGATGCTACAAGTCTTGCGAATTAAGAGCCCACTGTTTCAGAAATGTACTATCCCATTCACACTCATAGAGAAAAAATACAGTCCAAATATATCGAGGTTAAACTCCACCATGCTAAGACTCAGAAAATTATAAACTCAATCGCTGGTGACGTAGGAGCTATGGCCTAATGTACTGAAGAGCTGGCAAAAAGAATGAAGTAACAGTTACTAGAATCCAAAACAGCATTGTTGAACAAAGCCAATAGAGTCTGATCTGAACTTGAAGATTTAGCAAATGGAGCATACCACAATAGACTTATATACCTAGACAATTTTAACCGTTGTCACAAGATATTAGTTACAGCCAAACCCTTAGCCAGAATCTCATTAGGGAATGTCAAATGTTCTGTTGGATCAGATCTTTACGACTCTACTTTTCAACAGCGATGGTAGCTTCGGAAATGCATTATATCACTACAGGAGCTTTGGGAACATATATCCTTACAAGAGCCTTGCAACTGAAAGTAGTTTGGCAGGACACACACACATGCATGCAAAAAGGAACGTGAAGCCAAAGACCTGATATCACGGTGAGCTGGAAGATCACACATTGTGCCAGATGCTCTTTCTTAATCTGGTTGTTATACAACTGCATCTGTCGAACTCTCCAAGTACACGTTAAGTAGTGTAGGTCAAGCCAGCCTTGGGGATCTTGGTTGAGACAACTTTAAATACATATTCAATAATTTTAATGATATAGTAGTATATGATTCAAGGCACATGGTATAGATCACTCAATATATTTATGTTTGGGTCCAGATTGTTTTGAGTGGAGTACTGAGATGATACGCCCTACAATGTTGAATTTCCTCAGCAGCCAGGAAGGGGTTCATTTTTCCCAGGGGGAGAAGCCTCCTACACTTAAAATAGATGAAGACATATCTGCAGAGGTTACAGTGGTGTGGAGTTGGGTAAGTTGCAAAAGGTTAGGAGGATGTTGGGAGAGTTCAGAAATTAGAGATAGCATTGACGGGATCCTAGTAAAACAAATATAATATGAGTAACTGATTTTTAATACTCAGGAGTTGTTTATTAGGTGTGCAGCAATGCTTAGAAACTAAGTGCGGAGTGTTGCCTACTCCGTGCTTCGCGAAGAGGCGGAGTAGGCAGCACTCCACACACTCAGTGGCGGAGCGGAGTTGACACCAGCCCCCGCGTTCCCACCCGCCCTATTATCAATAGTTATAGAAGCTTAAAACATAGTTTAAAGTATTAAAAATTCCTTACCTGAGCTGGGAAGGCGTCCCTGGGCTGCCCTCTTCCTCCAGTGCAACTTCTTGATGAAAACAGCGCATCCGCAGTTGTCATGAGAAATGTGCATGCGCGAGCATCCGCGCATGCACAGTTGTCATCACGAAGTCGCGCTGGAGGAAGAGGGCAGCCCAGGGATGCCACTGCAGCTCAGGTAAGGCATTTTCAATACTTTAAACTGTGTTCTAAGATTCTATAACTACTGTTAATAGGGCAGGTGGGAGGCGGGTGGAGCGTAGCGGAGCTACGTGGATTGTGCAGAGATTGTTTTAACCTCCGTGGTGCTCCGCTTAGCCTCGCCCACTACACCTAGCGTTATTAGAAACAAAAAGAGGCGCTATACATACCCCAGCATCATTGGCAATAAATACATAAGGATGGCTGCTGGGTCATAATTCAAATTCAGGTAAAGCTGGGGATGTTTAATATTTGTGTGGTATAAGAGCCATATATGAATAATTTTTAAATGTCTGAAACTCTTGCAATAGAACTAGTCAGGTGGTCTGGAGAAATAATATTGCTTGCGGATAGGCCTTTCCCATCTTTATATGTGCAGAATTCTCTGCCCCAACTGCGGAGTCTCCGATGTCTTAAACTTACTATTAACTAGCAGTTTGTGAATAGTAAAAACATTGCAAACGTACATAAAAGTGTGAGTATACCTTTTTGAATCAGGCCCTTAGATTGCAACCAATCTGACATTTTTGACAAGTGATTGAGTGCAGGAATAGGACTGGCCCTTGATATTGATATATGCACACAAATTCAGTACAGGGTGAGGAATATTCATAGCCATAGTGGACAAGGATCAATTAACCCCTTTGCTGCCAGGGCCCCCGTGCCATACCCTTTTTTGACTATATTTAGTAGTTCACGCTTAGGCCCTCATAACTTTTTGTCCACATAAGGTGTCCACTCCAAATGTGCGTCATTTTCTTCCAACATCCTGAGGATTCTAAAGGTATCAGGGGTTTGTGGATTCCTCCAGAGGGGAGTGAGGAATTAGGGAAAATATAGGTAAATTAGTTTTGGGGGAGGGGAAATGCCTGGTTTCTACCCTGAAAATGATATTAATGAATTGTTTATGGTGCTGAAATCACGATCTTCCCAACTGTAAGGAACAGGCAGACATTTACCAGAATACCAAAAGGTTCTACCCAGTTTTGGTATTTTACTGGGACATAGCCTATTTTTCCTATATTTTGTGCTTTCAACATCCTTCCAGTTAGTGGTAGAAATGGGTGTAAAACCAATAATGGGTCCCAGAAAGCTATACATTTCTGAAAGGCAGACACTATTCTAAATTCATCAAGGGGTCATTTGTGCAGATCGTTTAATGGTTTCCTATGGAAAGTAACAGTTAAAATAAAAGAATATTGAAATTTAGTTGAAAAAAACCAGCCATTTCTGCATAAATTTGCACCTGTAACTTCTGCTATCTATTTTGAAAGCTATATACCATTACATCCGCGGTGTCCTTCTGGTTGTGGGGTTATATGAGGCTTGTAGGCTCATCAAGAACCCAAAGAACCCAGAGCCAATAACTGAGTTGCACCTTGCAAAGTTTTTTCATTGTATACAGGTATACATTAATTCATTTGGTAAAATATAAAGATAGAAAAATTGGTATCAAGGAAAACTATGTATTTATGACATTGAAACAAGATATGGAGTTTAGAAGCAGTGGTTATTTTTGAATCTCTGAATTTGTGGGTTCCCATATTAGCATTTAAATTAGAGGGTACTGTTCAAAATGACTTCATTTTTACAAGCTGTCTTACATTTGGAAGGCAGATATCAGTGGCGTAGCATGGGGGAAGCGAGGGGGCAGTTCGCCCCAGGTGGCACGAGTTTTGGGGGTTGCGGCCTCCAAAACCCGCTCTTTCATGAGTCCACCAGCACAGAAACCGGCAGCATCCCCCGCTCTTTTGGGCAGCCGCCGCAGGCGGCAAATGCAGTGACCGCCATGGGTAGCACAAGGGCTAGCTACGCCACTGGCAGAAATGCATAGAAAGACAAATAGTAATACCAATTGTTATACTATTGTGTATTTTCCTAAATCCCCAGCACTCCCCCAAATCTCCCGATAAAAATAGTACCTCACTTTTGTGGGTAGGCTTAGTGCCCGTGACAGAAAACGGCCCAAAACACAACGTTGCCACGTCACCTTTTTCCAGTGAAAACTCCCCCTTTTTTTGCAATGTGTGTAGCTGTGGATTTTGGGACCTAGTTCAGCTGGCACATATGGAAACCTAGCAAACCGGCACATTTTTAAATACTAGACACCCAGGGTAATCTAGGATGGGGTGACTTGTGCGACTCTGACCAGGTGCTGTTACCCAAAAATCGCTTGCAAACCTCAAAGTTTGTCCCAAAAGAATTTTCCTCATATTTCTGCGATGGAAAGTTCTGGAATCTGCGGGGAGACACAAACCTCTACACATGCAGCATTCCCCCAAGTCTTCAGATAAAAGTGGTACCTCACTTGTGTGGGTAGGCTTAGTTCCCACGACAGGAAACAGCCCAAAACGCAATGGGGACACCACATTTTTCAGTGAAAACCAACCCTTTTTTTGCAAAGGCATAGCTGTGTTTTTTGGGCCCTGGCTCAGCCAGCACCCAGAGAAACCTAGCAAAACTGTAATTTTTTTTAAAAACTAGACACCCAGGGGAATCCAGAATGGAGTGACTTGTGTGTGTGGCTCTCACCAGGTACTGTTACCAGAATCCCTTGCAAAGCTCAAACTTTTTCCCAAAAAACACATTTTCCTCACATTTCTGTGATGGAAACTTTTGGAATCTGTGGGGAGCCACAAACTTCCACATACCCAGCATTCTGCCGATAAAAATGATACCTTCCTTGTGTGGATAGGCCTAGTGCTTGCAACAGGAAATGGCCCAAAACTGATTGTGGAGACATAAAAATAAGTTATCATGAAACAACTTGGTTTTGGAAGGGAGTCATCCATGTTTTTGGTGCCAGACTCAACGGGCATCTAGGGAAACCTACCAAACCCAGACATTTCCTAAAACTAGGCACCCGGCGGAGTCCAGGGAGATGTAACTTGTGTGGATCCCCCGAAGTTTTCTTACCCACAATTCCCTGCAAAACTCAAATTTAGCTTAAAAAATCACATTTTCCTCATATCTCTGTGTGGTAAGGTTGTGGGATCACCAGGCTGATACAAATTTCCTACCACCCAGCATTCAACAGGGAAGGGCCAAAAACATATTGTGGAGACATCAAGATTATGTACCACAAAAAGACTTGATTTTGCAAGGGGGGCGCATGCATTTTTGGCTATGGGTTAGGCAGCGATGTAGGGAAACCTACCAAACCCACACATTTCTGAAAACTAGACACCTAGGGGAGTCCCAGGAGGTGTGACTTGTTTGGATCCCCCAATCTTTTCTTATGCAGATACCCCTGCAAACCTCAAATTTAGCCTATAACATCACATTTTCGTCACATTTCTGTGTGGTAAAGTTGTGGGATCACCAGGCCGACACAAATTTACTACCGCCAAACATTCCCCGAGGTCTCCCTCCCAATAAAAATGAAACCTCACTTATGAGGATGGGCAAGTACCCGCGACAGGGAAGGGCACAAAAGGTGTTGTGGAGACATCAAAATTATGTATCACAAAATTACCTGGTTTTGCAAGGGGGCACCTGCGTTTTTGGTCTCGGCCTCGGCGGTCATTTAGGGAAACCCACCAAACTCAGAAATTTCTGAAAACTAGACACCTGTGGATCCCCCATCATTTTCCTACCCAGAATCCTCTTCAAACCTCAAACCTAGCTAAACAAATCACATTTTCTTTAACTGTTTGTCTGGGATCCACGCACCAACGCAAATTTCCTACCACCCAGTGTTTCCCTTGGTCTCCCGCTAAAAATGATACCTCACTTGTTTGGGTTTGCAATGCAGAATCACCTAAAAACGTATATTAACAAAAATATAGCTCTTAAAGCTCGCTGTGCTATCCCCTTAATATCTCTGTTTTTGGCATTTCCCAGTCGCAGGCCGTTGGCCCACTCACACAAGTGTTTACTGGCTTTCTATTGCCCCTATCTTCTGCCCAGGGAGGGCCAAAAGACTGTGCATGTTTTTGGGAAGGTTGGGGTATAATATGCCCCTTTATGGCATCCCCACTCCTACATTTTCACAAAAAAAGAATCACTGGTGACTAGTGGGCTTTCAGTCCCTCGGGTGACAGATCACAGGTGAGAACCCCACCTGACTCCTGGGGGTGGGTATAAAGACTGTCCCTTTTGTTTTGGGAATGAGGACATTGGCATGCTTATTGTGGGCAGTCCCCACCCCTTTTTTATAAAAAACAAATATTATCCCTGGTGGCTAGTGGGCTTTCCACCCTCCCCCCTGGGGCGTCAGATCAGGGGCTATTGCCTCCATCTGCTCCTTAGGGGGAAGAAAGACTATGCCATTTTTGGGGAGGGGTGGGGGCATTAAAAGCACAAAACCGAATCTCTGGTGTCTAGTGGGATTTCTGCACCTCTGGGGGGCAGATCAGCGGTGATAACCCCACCTGCCTCCCAGAGGGGCAGAAAGACTGTCCCTTTTGGGTTGTGGTGGGGCATTGGAATGGCAATTGTTGGCAGCTCCTATCCCCCTTAACTTAAAAAATAAATCATCCCTGGTGGCTAGTGGGCTTTCTGCTCCCTACAGGTGTGCCAGATTGGGGGTAATTGCCCACATCTGCTCCCCGGGGGACAAAAGGACCATGACAACTTTTGGGTGGGTTGGGGGCATTATAATGCCCATTTACAGCAACCCCCACCACTACCATTTCACAAAAAAGAATCCCTGGGGCAGATCGGGGGTGATTACCACCCTCTGCCTCCTGGGGTGGCGGGGCAGAAAGACTGTCCATTTTGTTTTGGGGTTGGGGCATTGGCATGCCCATTGTGGGAAGCCCCCACCCCTCATTTATTTAAAAAAAAATCATCCCTGGTGGAAAGTGGGTTTTCAGCTGAGGGGGCATATCAGGGACTATTGCCCACAGGTGCACCCCAGGGGGGAAGAAACACTGTGCCAATGTTTGAGGGTTGGAATATTATAGTGCCCATTTTGGGAACCCCTCACAGCTAAGCATAAAAAAACAATCCCTGGTGTCTAGTGTGCTTTCTGCCCAGGGGTGGGGGGGGGTGGATTTGGGGCTACTGCCACCTGAGGGGGGCCAAAAAGACTCAATATGTGCAAATTATTATGGTGGATCAAAATCCATTTCCCAAGGGACTGCTCCCCTCCCTGGTGCCTAGTGGGTGGATCCCACTTGGGAACCCCCTCCTGAGGTGATCCCCAAGCAGGGATCCACAAGAGAGGGGCAACATTGGAACAGGTAGATTCTCCCCTTTCCATTGGTACCCCTCCCATGTGATTTGGTGCTCGGGATTGAGATAGCCCACAAGCACCGAAGCACTGAAACTGAAACAAGCTGATCGGCTCATTTCAGTTTCAGTTTCATATGTAACGATGTTAGCGCGCCATGCATGCGATCTTCATTACGTATAAACAAAAATTCCTTTAGAGGTACGGGAAACTCTTCCTAGACCAAAAAAGTGAGGGAATCCTTCTGCTGAAAACAGCAGAGGGATTATGCGGTGATGTGCCTAGGACGTAACGGTTACGCCCATGACCCACCAGCGCTGCAGCCATGGACATAACCGTCCATGGCATGGAACAGGTTAAACATCATTTTTTGTAATGTGCAAGGATTGGACATTTGCCATAAGTGAAGCCATATGTATTTCCCAGATAGTGTGTATGCTTGAGACGCACATTGCATATAACAACAGGGATTACTGAAACAGATTAGAGTCAATTAGACTAAGACATAATGCTCTTGGAAATCATTGAGGCAATGCAGGTACTTCCTATTGGGAAAGCAGCAGGGCCAGATGCAGTTCCTTTGAAATTTTATTAGGTTTTTGTGGGCGAGCTGGCACCCCTAATTGTGCTAGCAGCAAAGTAAATTGATACAGGTTGGTAAGATCCAACACCTTGAAATTATACAAATATAGCAGTTTTCTTACAAAAGAATAAACCAGCTGGTTAGGACAGATCTACGCAAGGTGTTATCTACTAGATTAGCACAGGTTGTTGGACAGCTGGCCAGTCCAGATCACATGGCTTCTTCCTGGCCATGACACCACAATACATACAATTTACTCAATTGTCATGTCTGTGGCTGCACAAATCCTACAAAACCAAACATTTATGATTTTGATTGGTGAAGCAAAGCTTTCAACCAGTTCTTTTGATACTTTTTATGGCTGGTAATGCATAAAATGGGGTTTGGTAAAAGGCTAGAAAGTAGAGTTCAGCATCTAAATGCCCAACCAATTGACAGAATGGTGATCATTAGCAAAAAACCTAAACCTTTCCAATTACCCATGAAACGAGGCATGGGTGTCCACTGTCCCCTCTATTGTTTGCAATATATTTGAAGCCAAACCTAAAAGCTCTAAAATAGATGTTAAGTTAACTCCAGCAGTGCTAAACAATCGTTGTATGAAGATTTCTGCTTCATATGTCGATTACACCGCTATCTACTCCAACAATATAGGAGCAGCCATCGTGCAATAGAAGCTGAGGTGGAGATGTTTTTGGAGTGCCAGGGAATAAACTAGAAAAACACCAACAAAACAAAATGTATATATAATCATGTGATAATAGGATGTTACCCACCAGTAGTTAATGAAGCAATTTACCTGGGCATCAAGATACACAGTAATATATATCAGATTGTTAAAATGAATTACAATACTATGTTAGAAAAATGCTTTGCCTATTTCGACACAATCCGCTTGTTATTCCCCAGATACTCGTAATAGGTACTATTTATTGCACCTGATAGCATATCCCGTGGTATCGTTATTTATTAGGTGCGAAAAATAGCACCCTATACTTGGAAACAGGCCCTATATGTAAAGATTACAGAACCAAATAATGGGCCAAATCATTTCATACTACAATTGGGCAATTACATGAAAATTATCTTTTGTGACCCTTCTCTGACTTGCAAACTAAATTTTGTCTACTGAGAACAGATGTTTTACAATATCTACAGCTCAGTGACAATCTTCTCACAAATAATGTTTTGCTAGAAAAAAAGTTAATTAACTGAATTTATAAATGCAACTCATAGAGGTGTGAGGATCAGAGATTTTTTATTATATTACAGTTCATAATTAGAGGTCAGTAAGGTGGATATTATAAAAGCACTGGCAATGGTAAATGACACAATTAGTTTAGCAGGACTAATATAATATATAATGCTCCACAAAAATTAATAAAATCTAAGATGCGGTTTAGATGATGCTGATGAATTACACATGTGTGCACTGTGTGAATTTACTGAATTACGGATTAAGGTTACGACTGCTATGGCAGCTCTATAAAAACTGGATAGCACCCTTGCCACCAAGACCAAAATGTTAGTTACAGATGATGTAATACAACATCAAACCATATCTTTCATATTTCATGCTATCACATGCATTGCACTAGACCGAATTAACTCTAATCTCCCAAATACAGATGTAGGAAAGTGGAATATTATGTGGGATGGCTGGGTGGGCTTACCATGCAATATATTCTCAATACCCAAAAGTTGGTTCTTGGATTCACACTTATAAATCTTTATCTCAGTCCTGGTAGAGTGGCAAAGAGCAGTCAGGCTTTACTAGAAGAATATGTGTTAAGCATTTCTGAGTGCAAACATGGACAATAAGTAATTGGCACAACCAGAGATAAATCTGTCACCAATTTAAAAAAAAATGAACAGAATATCATACATATAACCAGAGGTTTTGATTTTTGAAGCAATATTAAATTAGTGCAGTATAATACAGAGGCAAAATAATATTGCAGTCAATTGAAAAAACCACTAGTGACACTAGGTCACTTGCAGGTCGAGTTACTTGAAACCCTTATAGGGGTAAGTTCATGCAGGCCCCAGGATTTAGCCATAACAGTCAGATCAATTTTATCAAGCCCATGGAGTCCGGTTGCTCTGGCTCTCCTTGGTGCTGAACGGGAGCCATCGGTGGTGCTGGATTTACCACTTAAACGGTGCTGCAAGAAATAAAATGCAAAAACACTAGAGGTACACAGCTGCTACTGTTGAGTAATGGAAGTACTATGTTCTCTGTAGCTGCAGCCTCGAGTGTGGGAGTCAGTTATCGGACTTCTGACCAACAAGCCTTGGCAGCGGTAAGCACAATTAACAACTAAAAGCATTAGGAACTTCAGTGGGTCTGGAGAGTAACATAGTGGCTAAAGACTTCGGAGCAGGTGAGACAACAACTCCCACAATGCACTACACCACCTGGATTTAGGCGATCCCTTGGATGGCCTGATGGCCAGCTATTCTGTAGAACCAGTGAGCGTTTTTACCTGCAGGTAGCAGGGGACTAGTGCCACTAGTGCAGGGGAGTCTGTGGGTGCTTCTGGCTTCCCCAAGGGCCCTTCTCTGTGGGAGTGTCAGGTTTTGGCCAAGGATGAGGGTCATTCACTCAGTTCCAAGTCTGTTACCTCAGAGGCAAAGTATCCATCTCTTGCTTTGTGCTGGTGGGCAAAGTCCTGCTGACTGCGACACGGATCTCCTCTTGGTCCTTCCTTGAAGTAGGTTGTTCAGATCTGAGGTTCTGCTGTCTGGGGATGTCCCTTAAATCCTAGATGTAGGGGAAATAGGGGTGTGGGGGCTTTTAGCCAATGGACAGCAAGTCCCTGCAGCTAGCCCCCCTCACCCACATCCGATGGTATAAGTCACCTTTTCTACCCAGAACCAAGTATTCTTCCCTCCTAAGGATGTAAGGATTCAATCTTAGGTGTACACCAGGCTGCCCGCCCTAGAAGTGTGCCCAGCCTACCTGGGTATGTACACCTCCTGCATAGATAATTTCCTACCTTGCCCAGGTGCAAGCGTGCCTGGGGCAAGGGGAGGACTGTTTCTTCCTCAGGGGGACAGCCAAGGTGCATATCAGAGGCTGTGTAGCCTTTCAAACTCACTGCTCTCATGTGCCATAACACTAGCCAACTGGGGGGAAAGGGAGGTGTGACCTTAAATGTCATGCTCCCTGCCTCCTGGGCTGAGGAGGCCTTCCTTAGGACTGCTTTGCATGCATTAAAGGCAGTGTAGGTGACTGTGCCACCCATGGTGAGGGCACAGTTGAATTCTGCTCTGGCAATTTGCAATGGCAGGCCTGCTGTCAGTAGGTTGCATGGGTCACCCAGAGTGGTTCAAGCCCATACTGCAGTCCGAGGGACCCCTTTATCACAAATGCCCTAGGTACCCCATGTACCATATACTTGGGACTTTTAAGGGGTAATGCGCTGCCAATTTGGGATTACCAAGCTCACATAACAGTTTTAGGAGACAGCACAGACACTGGGATAGGGTGCACTATCAGAGTCATAACCATGAGCATTTGGAGCAAAATGTGGGGAGGGGGTGACCATACCAAAAACAGGAACTTTCCTACAATAGACAAGTGGTGGACCTTGTTACACCACATGTATAAATAGGAAGCTGCACTACAATCTATATAAGAGGTCATGGAAGATGTTTTATAAGAAAATAGGTGCTGCTTACTTTATATATCTAAGATCACTCTAGTATCTTCTATAAAGTACATTTATGTACACATAATTCTCTCTTCTACTTATATGTCTAGACAGCAGTAATTAGATCTGAGTATAATTTTAAATGTGTTATCTTTATCTAGTCAACTCAAGAAACTATAGCTCGCATACCACTGTAACCAGTGTTGTATTGAATGATGTAAGTTCAGTTTTCATCAGTGATGTCATCAATGATGTCATTGAACATGTCATGCTTGATGTAATATGTGCGGTCATAAGCAGTGCATGGCAGTTATAATTAGCTTACATATTTATAACTGATGAATTTTGATGTTTATTTTAGTTTGAAATGGTATGATTAAGTGACACCTAACTATAATATAAATTGAATTTCTGTTATTTCCCCATAAATGAATATGTATGAATATATTACCTACTGGTGGTCACCAGTAGGTTATTATAGTTAGGACCTAGTTTCCATAGGAAAAGTGTTTTTTAACTTGCCTATATCTTTGGCGCCGTTTGACTAATCTGCACAAAAACTTTCAAAAACAGTCTCAAGTTGAGTCTTGTTGAGCATGGAAAGTTTAGGGGTGATCCGTCAAGCAGGGATTGAGAAATGGGGGGGGGGGGTAAAAAAAGGATGTTTCCCATGTAAATTCCCATAGGAGTTTTGAACATGACTAAAGCCCAAACTGCTGGACAGAATTACACCAAAATTGACATTAAGGTAGATTTTGTCCCACAGATCACGCTTTTGGTTATTTTGTGTAAATCCATTCAGTAGCTTTGGAGATATTAAAGGATATCCAAATTTGAATATCTAGAAACGTGGCTCCTCCAAGGATCCAACAGTCCCCTTGCTAATATCTGATCAGCTGCCAACATATCTAAAAAAAAGTGTTGGCAGCCATCTTGGGGCTCAGCTTTAGCTCTGTAACAAAAAAAACGATAAACAACAAATGAAAAGGAAGCAGTATAGGAATACATTGACCCCTTAACTCTGGTCCTAGAGTCCCAGAGGGACCCCACCAGGGCAAAAAGCACATTAAAAATCATTTTTACTGTGAAATCAAAATGGAGCTACGAATCCATAGGAAAAATGCACAAAAAAAACAAGTGCAGGCTCCCATGCTTGTTTATTGTATAGCCCCCAGGTGGGCCAGGTCCCGGGTGTCAGATTGATGTATCACTTGTAGAATGGGCAGACACCCCACTATACTCCAGGTGCCATTTCTGCCCAGATTGGATACACTGGCATGGTCTAAGACTGCTTTTTTCTTGCTTAAAACATGGTACTACTTGTTCACTCTCTCCTAATCCTCTTTGATGGCCATACCGTTTCGATACCAAAAACAAATGCCACCTCCTCATAGCTAGGCGACTCCACGGGGCATGCTACTATGTGGGTGCTATTCCAGTGCCATCCAGTATTCATGCCAGGCTGAGATCCATGGGTTTTCATCTGCAGAGTGCTGGTGGTTGTAGTCCAACAGTAAAGGCCTTGGATCAGTTACTGCTGGAGTCTGGGGCAGGAGTCTGACCCTGAGGGTCCCCTGCAGCCACAAGAATCAGCACTCTGTGAGCCCCACACCTCATCTTCCCTGACCTTCATTGCTGCCCATCTCAGGTGGCACGTGACTTCATACCCCAAATTTCAGACCCGTAGAACAATACGCTGGTTCTCTACAGTGATGATAAACTTGTATGTGTCCTTGTGCACGCACTCAACACTTACAGTTGTGAATAAGAATTTTCACAACTTGCTGTGCTCTCTTTCAATGAATCAATCGATCATTGCATTTCTAAAGCGCGCTACATACCCGTGAGGGTCTCAAGGCGCTGGGGGGGGGGGGGCGCTACTGATCGAAGAGACAGGTCTTGAGAAGTCTTCTGAAGGCCAGCAGGTCCTGAGTCTGTCGTAGGCTGGTAGGGAGAGCGTTCCAGGTCTTGGCGGCGAGGTAGGAGAAGGATCTGCCGCCGGCGATGGTTTTTCAGATACGAGGAACTGTGGCGAGGGCGAGGTTGAGCGGAGGCTTCGGGTGGGGATGTGGAAGCTGAAACGGTTGTTGAGGTATGTAGGTCGGGTGTTGTGCAGTGCTTTGTGTGCGTGGATGAGGAGTTTGAAGGTGATCCTCTTGTTGACGGGGAGCCAGTGTAGGCCTCTCAGGTGGGGTGTGATGTGGCTGCGTCAGGGGACGTTGAGGATCAGACGTGCCAAGGCGTTCTGGATTCATTGTAGCTGTCTCAGGAGCATGGTAGTTGTTCCTGAGTAGAGGGCATTCCCGTAATCGAGTCTGCTGGTGACGAGGGCCTGGGTGACGTTTTTTCTCGTGTCGGGAGGGAGCCACTTGAAGATCCTGCAGAGCATTCGGAGGGTGTTGAAGCAGGATGCAGAGACGGCATTGATTTGCCTGGTCATGGACAGGGTGGAGTCGAGGATGACCCCCAGGTTGCGTGCGCGGTCTGTGGGTTCGGGGCTGTGCCGAGCAATGTGGGCCACCAAGAGTCGTCCCAGGCTGATGGGGTGGGTCCGAGAATGAGGACCTCCGTTTTGTCTGAGTTCAGCTTCAGTCTGTTGTCCTTCATCCAGTCGGCTACGGCCTTCATTCCTCTGTGGAGGTTGGCTTTGGCGGTGTGGGGGTCTTCGGTGAGGGATATGATCAGCTGGGTGTCGTCGGCGTAGGAGATGATGTTGAGGTTATGTTGACGTGCGACGTGGGCGAGCGGTCCCATGTAGATATTGAATAGCGTCAGGCTGAGGGAGGATCCCTGTGGGAAGCCGCAGATGATCTCGGTGGTTTGTGAGCGAAAGGGTGGGAGGCGAAAGCTCTGGGTTCTGCCGGAGAGGAAGGATGTGGTCCAGGCCGGGGCCTTCTCTTGAATTCCGGCGTCATGGAGGCGTGCTGATAGGGTGCGGTGGCAGACTGTGTCAAAGGCTGCTGATAGGTCCAGGAGGATGAGGGCGGCTGTTTCTCCTTGGTCCATTAGGATCCTGATGTCGTCAGTGGCGGCGATGAGGGTGGTCTTGGTGCTGTGGTTGCTGCGAAAGCCGGATTGGGAAGGGTCCAGGATGTTGTTGTCCTTGATGTAGCGGGTTAGCTGTTTGTTGACAATCTTCTCTGTCACTTTCGCCGGTAACAGGAGCAGGGAGATGGGCCGGAAGTTCTTGAGGTCCTTGGGGTCCACCTTGGGTTTCTTCAGAAGGGCGTTGATCTAGGCGTGCTTCCAGCTTTCCGGGAAGGTTGCTGTCTCGAAGGAGCTGTTGATTGTTGATAGTTTTCGGAGGTGGGGCGCGATGGTTGTGCTGGCTTTGTTGAAGACGTGGTGAGGGCAGGGGTCGGATGGGGATCCGGAGTGGATGGAGTTCATGGTTTTGATGGTGTCTTCGTCGCTGACGTTGGACCAGGCGGTCAGGCGGTTGGTGCGGGTAGTGGTCGCGGGGGGGTGGACTCGGTGGTGGGTGCGGGGCTCTCGGAGTTGAAGCTGTCGTGGATGTCGGTGATCTTGCAGTGAAAGAAGGTGGCCAGGGAGTCGCACATGTCTTGTGATGGTGGTATGTCGTTGATGTTGGAACTGGGGTTGGAGAGTTGTTTCACGATGCTGAAGAGCTCCTTGGAGTTGTGTGCGTTGTTGTCAAGGCGGTCTTTGAAGGCGGTCCTCTTGGCGGTCCTGATGAGTTGGTGGTGTTTGCGGGTGGCGCTCTTGTGGGCTGTGTGGCTGTCTGGTGTTCGGTCGTGGAGCCATTTCTTCTCCAGCTTCCGACAGGTGCGCTTGGAGATCCGAAGGTCTTCGGTGAACCAGGCGGCTTTTTTGTTGGTGTGGTTGGTTGCGGAGGTCTTGAGAGGGGCGAGGGTGTTGGCGCAGTCGTTGATCCACTGCTTGAGGTTGGTCGTGGAGGTGTCGGGGTCCGTGGGGTCGGCGGGTGGTCTCAGGGCGAGGGTGGTAGTCAGTTGGTCCTTGGTGACCTTGCCCCAGCAGCAGCGTGGCAGCTGTAGGGTGCGGTGGTGTGTGGTGGGTTTCCTGAAGGTGAAGTGGACGCATCTGTGGTTGGTCCAGTGGGGTTCGGTGGTGTGGTTGAAGGAGACGTGGGGGCTTGTGGAGAAGATGGGGTCCAGCGTGTGTCCGGCGGCGTGGGTGGGTGTTGTCACGAGCTGTTTGAGTCCGAGGTTGGCGAGGTTGTCTATCAAGGCGGTGGAGTTGGCATCGTTGTTATTCTCGAGGTGGAAGTTCAGGTCCCCGAGGAGGATGTAGTCCATGGAGGCGAAGGGGTGGGTGCTGACTAGGTTGGCGATGGTGTCGTTGAACTGTGGTCGCGGTCCGGGTGGTCTGTATACGAGTGTTCCTCGGAGGGTTGTGTTGGGGTCGGTGTGGATCTGGATGCATGTGCTCGGCGGAGGTGAGGGTGTCGTCGGTAATGGTCGAGATTCTGATGGTGTCTTTGTGGATGATGGCGATTCCCCCTCCCACTCCGTTGGTGCGGTCTCTGCGGGAGATCTTGTAGCCCTGTGGGATGGCTATGGCGATGTCTGGTGCAGAGGTGGCGTTCAGCCAAGTCTCCGTCAGGAAGGCCACATCGGGGGCGGTGGAGTATAGGAGGTCCCAGAGTTCGATGGCGTGCTTGCGAGCGGAGCGGGTGTTGAGGAGGATGCAGTGGAGGTGGTTGGGTTCTCTGGTTGGTGGGCTGGTGGGCTGGATGCTGGTTAATCTGCAGTTCCGGCAGGCGAAGGGCCCTTGGGTGGCTTCGGGGTGGCCCAGTAGCAGGGGTGGTCTCGTCTGGTGTTGAGTGCGTGGAGGGTGTTGGAGTCGGAGTGTAGTCTGGTGTTGCGGGGGCACGGGGTCCAGGGGTTCTGGCACTGGGCGTGGTCCAGACGCGGACGGGCACAGACGGGCTTGCCTTTGGCGCGCCTTCGGCGCAGCCGCTGCTCGGCCTCCATATGAGGGGTAGAGGGAGGGAGGAGCAGCTGGGAGGGGGGAGCGGGCGGCCAATGGGGGGCAGGGGGGCGGGGCCGCAGGGACGCAGCGGCGGGAAAACGGCAGGGGGACACGGAAGGCGGGGGAGAAGAGAGGGGGCACAGGGACAGAAACGGGCACAGGGGAACAAAAGTAAAAGGGCACTGGAACAAAACAAAGGATACAGTAGCAGAACAAGCTAAGTAGCAATCACAGGTCACAGGGGAACAGAAGTAAAAGGGCACTGGAACAAACAAAGGATACCGTAGCAGAACAAGCTCAGTATCGATCACAGGTCACACAGGGGGCTGCGTGGCGGTGAGGGGAGCGACCTGCCTGGTGACAGGGTCAAATGTCACTCTCTCTACCGCTGCGCGGCCTCCATATGAGGGGTAGAGGGAGGGAGGAGCAGCTGGGAGGTGGGAGCATGGCGACAGGGTGACAGGGTCAAAGGTCTTTAGCATTGATCATGGTGGCTGGGTCTGTTTTTCTCTTTGTGCAATTTCTGTATCTTTCTTGCCTGTTCGACAGTCTGTACTTTGTTTAATAGGCATTGTTGTATTTGTTTTTTTTTGACCGTTTGTTATAGTCCAGCCTACCAAGTTTTTAAAATGAGGTGTTTCTTGGGGCCAGATGTAGGTAATTACCATTTACCGATTCTAAAATACCGAATTTTACCGATTCTGTATTTCAGAATCGGTAAATGGGATGTAGATAAAGATTTGGTACATTTTACCGAATCGGTAATATTCGGTATTACCAATTCAGTAAATAATAAATCGGTATTTACCGATTCGGTATTTACCGAATCAGTAATTGCCATTCATTCCTATGGGCCTGGACGGTAATAGGGGGACCATTTACAAGGGTGGCAGGGTGTCACATTGACACCCTGTTGCACCCCTGAATAGTGCATGGGTGCACATGTGGCACACATACATGCCCTAAGGACATGCATGTCTGCCACATGGCACTGTAAAAAAAGCAAAGAATTGCTTTTTTAAAGGTATTCTTTACCACCAACTTGTAGTTGGTGGTAAATAACGAATCCTTAAATGAGAAATGCACTCACTTGAGTGCTCCCTACATGAAGGATTCGGTAATTTACTGAATCAGTATTTTAAGAATTCGGTAATTTACTGATTCCTTAAAATTACTGATTCGGTAACTTACCGAATCCTTTAATATGGCCCCTACATCTCAGATGCCTAATACCGGTCGGTAACGGCCGAAATTCGGTAATTTTGGCCATTACCGACCGGTATTGGGCTACCTACATCTGGCCCCTAAAACTTTAAAAAAGTAACATTTGCCACGTCCATCTAGTGACCTCTGCCATGTCTGCTCAAACTTGCTTTTGGATCCCACTCCAGACCTCTTCAATGTAGTGACCTTTGCCCTATGCCGGCCGCCACTTACAGCCTTTCTCCCTCTTTATCTGCCCTTTCCAACCCCTTACCCCTCAGTATGACCACCACTTTCCTCTCATGCCCCGGCTGTTCATTATAACTTTCATTTTCTACCCTTTCGCCAGACACCCCCTTTAAATTTGCCACTTCCATCTACCCTTTGTTGTCTGCCCCATTTATCATGTACCCTTTCTTGTCTGTCCCTCCATCTATTCCACATGATACCCATCACTACCACTCCTTTCTGCATTCACACCTCCACATTACTGCTTGACATTTTTCCTCTTTTGCTCCTTGATATAAATATAACCCGTCCCCACAGTTTTCGGAAATGTCACAATGCTGTTACTACACTTCCTCCATCTAATTTCTGTTTAAGAAGTATAACTGTTTTCAAGATAAAATAGTTATATATGTAACATGAATTTATTGTGGGAATGCTTTCAGTTCATCAGTAAATTATTTTCCTGTTGTGTGTGATCAAATAGTGAGCACTAAGGTGAAGTGTGTTCTTTTAGAATAGTTACAATTTCTTTAGCGCACACCCAGAATGTGCATTGCTTCTAGGATTTTTTATTGAGGTGTTATTGTTAGGTGGCACAATGAATCGATGAACGGGAGAGTCCAGTCATGGCCCGCTCATAAACATCACTAGATGCATAAAGTGTTGAGCTCTTTTGCTGTGATTTGAATTTCTGATCTGCTTGAGGTTTGTGGCAATTCCGTTGATCTAGTGAACTACCTTACTTAGGTTTACATGGGTAACTTGCGGGTTACAGTGGCAGAGTCAGCTTGTGGGGGTAAGGCACCTGCTGCAGTCATAGAGGTGGGATTGAAACTTGTGGCTACAAGGTTCACATAGATCTATGGAGCAGACGACTTAACCCAATGAGCCCTAACACACTCTTTGGTTAAAGAAGTGATCAGGTGTTTCATTGTTTGGCCCTGTGCAATATTACTAGACCTCATTAGTGATGCATCCATTAAGCAATGATATGGACAATAGTTTTCATTAATCAAAAGCACCCACTCACAAACTCACTCAAGCACTCACACACACACTGACCGGTCCACTCAGAGATTCACACACCTACTCGCAGACCGACTCAGACACTCATGCACCCGCACTGAGACCCATTCACACATCTACACAGGCAGTAAAACACCCACTAACACAGCCATGTACACACCCATACAGTCACTCACATACACACCCACTCACAAACTCACTCAAGCACTCACACACACACACTGACCGGTCCACTCAGAGATTCACACACCTACTCACAGACCGGCTCAGAAACTCATGCACCCACACTGAGACCCACTCACACATCTACACAGGCAGTAAAACACCCACTAACACTGCCATGTACACACCCATACAGTCACTCACATACATAAACACTCACAGACCCATACAGCCACTCACCCATACAAAACCACTCATACACCCACTCACTGACCCATACAGCTACTCCCACTCCCACTCCCACTCTGTGCGTTATACAGCCACTCACACACACTCTCAAAGGCTACAGGTTAAAGTTAGGAAATAATAAAAAAAATTCACTTAAAAACCAAAGGTTACAAGGATGTCATTGTTAGGAAAAAACATTAAAAAAACATAGAAGCTCACTGAAAAAACAAAAATTACAGGAATGTTATAGTTAGGACAGAATGTAAAAAACACAGAAATTCACTGAAAAACACAAAGGTAAAAGGGACGTTATAGTTAGGCTCAGATTTCAACCATGCAAAACCATAGAAATTCAGCCGGTATAGTTACCTGACCTGACTATAACTTACGCCTCTACAATGCATTACTTATGACCCCACATATTACATCACTCATGACATGATTAGTGACATCTGAGATGTCATCAGTGATGTCACTAACCATTGTATGAGTGATGTAATATATGAAGTCATAAGCAGTGCATTGCGAGGGTGTGAATCCTAAATAGTTCAGCTAACTATAACTGCTGAATTTCTCTGGTTTTGTACTTGTGGAACCTGATCATGACTATAACGTCTCTGTAACCTTTGGCTTTTTCAGTGAATTTCTAAGGTTTTTCTTAATCCATTTCTTATTTAGAACATCTCTGTAACCTTTGTTTTTTTCAGTGAAATTCTAAGTCTTTTTAAATGCTAATTCCTAACTATGATGTTCCTGTATGCTTTGCGTTTTTCAGTGAATTTCTAAGGGGTTTTTAAATTCTAATATATGATTTTTAAAGTGCACAATTACACTTGTATCTAGGGCTTACACTATTTCCATATGATCAACCCACACGTTTACATTCAGTAACTCTAAGCTGTATATGGCTAGGGTGTTATCACTGTGGCCATCAGTGATGTCATCAATTATGTAATTTGAGATGCAATTAGTGATGTCATAAGTTATATTATTTAAAATATCACAGGTGATGTAATATGCTAGATTATAAGCAGTGAATGGCTGGGTCGCAAGCTATAGTTAGTTCAGGACCCAATAACTGGTTAATTTCATATTAATTTAGGCTTTTAAATGTTGATTCTTACCTCATTTCAATACCTAGTTAGCACTAATTGAAAATGAGGAAGTGGCTGAGAAGATTGTTAGGTGAATAGATGTGGAAAGTGGATACTGTACTTATGCAGACAACTCTCTCTTCTAACTATTTTCAACCCCTCAAATAACTAAAAACCCACCCCCTCACATTTGTAACCCTCTGCTCTCAAGCCTGCATTAACGTCTCAATGCTCATTTACGCTTGCCCGCTTTTTGAGAAAGTTAAATTTAACAGCTCTTATTCCAACTAAATGTCATTCACTTTTGTCTTGAATACAAAATGTTAATGCTAAACTTATTCATTAGAACTTTGTGGTGACACTGCAGTTGATTACTAGGGAGTTATCTGATGGACTGCTGATGTTAGAAGTACATGTTTGACTCTGTATGTCAGAATGATTTACTGAAATGGATGAAGAAGGTATTTGAGAGTCATACAACCTCATTTTAGCTTTCTGTGGCCCTAACCATTATTTCTATACTTAAAGGAACCTCCCTAATTTTTTGCATTTTTGAAGAAATTGTTTTCAAATTTACAGCTTTGATTCCATCAAAATAGCTTTAGATGTGACACTTTGTCATAAATATAGAATGTTAGTACTCTAGTTGCTCATTAGAACACTGTGAGGAAACTGCAGTTGATAATCAGGGAGCTAACTAACTAACAGACCTTTCCTGGTGTTGGAAGTACTTGTCTCACTCTCCATGTCAGAATGTTTTACTGAAATGGATGAGGAAGATATTTGAGAACTCATAAAAATGGTGTCCTCATTTCAGCTTTCTAGAGCACTACCCACAATTTCTACGACAAAAAATCCCCCTTTGTTTATTTAATTTCTAAAGGAAATGCTTTTCTATTTATAGCTTTGATTTAATCAAAATTGCTTCGAGTGTCCCACACGCACATTCATAAATACAGAGTGTTATCACTCTAGTTGTTCTTTAGAGAACTCTGATGAAGCTGCAATAGTATCCTACGGAATCAAGTGAGAGGCTGCTTCTGCTGTTGGAAGTACATGTTTTACTTAGAATACCAGACTTGATTTGCCCATAGCTGAGGAATAAGAGTGTGGATTTATATATTTATAGACAATGTGCTCTCATTTTAGCTTCTGGAACACCTTCCATAAGCTCTGTGTGAAAGTCATAAGAGAAAACAGTTTTCATTCAAACATCGTTCATGAAATCTCTTCAGTCAGCTGTTTTCACAGAGTAAATTTGCCTTAGAACATACCACAATTCCTAAAAGTAGTATGGTACCACCAACCAATGATTTATATTGTTATTGTCCTTTAGATGTGCTTCTTTTTATGACTTTCAAAACCTGACATTCATCACAATGCATTTCAAGGTTTGTCTCGGTTAGGAAGGAACTTAGGCAGCTCCACTGGCTCACAGTGAAACAGTGTGCACAATTCAAAGCGCTTTGCACGTTTTTTAAGTCCCTGACAGGCATGGGCCCTGGATATCTGAGGAAACGCCTTCATTGGCATGTCCCCGGGAGAACACTGCGATCCGCGGGGGCAATGCAAGTTGCCATCCCCGAGAAAAAAAGTCAATTGGTGTGGCAGAAGTGTCATCAATTGTGCTGCTAAAGCTTGCAACAACCTACCAGTTCATCTCAGGAATGCTACTGAGCTCCTCTCCTTCAGGAGGGGGCTGAAAACATGGCTGTTTTCTGAATAGCCATATTCATTTCTGGTAACCAGTTAGGCACGGCTCAGCGCCAGGACACCTTTGGGTAGAAGTGCACTTTAAAAGTTTATTAACATAACATAACAATGGCCCAAAATGTTGTTAGTTTTCTACTTATTATAATTACAAATTGACGATCGCGCCTTTTTGTTATACAGTGCAAACACACATATGTACACATTTTACAGTATTTTCGCCCCAATGGTTTAATAGTGCACTGTTTAAAATCATATTTTTCTAGGACGTTTGTATAAAATTAATGTTTAAAAATGATTTTCTGTTTTCAATGTGATGTCGGGCGTTGCGATAACGCTAGTACTCGCGATCACACCAAATACGTCGTGAAATAACAAACAAATGCAGACATTCAATAGGCTCCGCCACAATTAAAAGTTATGACTGCAAAATAGATTATTACCAACACACTAAACACATTACTATCTAACTCTATAACAGCATGTATAACTCTGTTAATATCGCTATAACACAGTGTATAACTCTTTAAGTGGAACCTGTGACTGCATGCATCACTCTATCAGTAAGTCTCTCATTCACTGTATAAGTATTTCAGAAGATCTGTGAGATGGTGCATCAGTCTATCAATGGTTCTGTAATGAACTGCATGGCTGTTTCAGGTCATCTATGAGTGGGTGCATCAGTATTACAATTGGTCTGTGAATGGTTGCATAAGTCTCTCAGTCAATCTGCGAGTAGGTGCATGAGTGCCTTTTTTGCATTTGCAAGTAAGTATAAGACTGTCTGACTGGATCTGTGAATGGATACACGAGTGTCTAAATGGGTGTCTGAGTGGGTGAGTGAGTGGGTGCACGAGTGTCTCAGTGGATCTGTGAGTGTGTGCATGAGTTTCTCAGTGGGTCTATGACTGGGAGCATGGGAGTGTATAAGTGGCTGGGTGCATAAGTCTCAAAGTGGGTCTGTCAGTGGGTGTGTGAGTGACTGTATGGGTGTGTGAGTGTCTGAGTGGCCCTGTGATTGGGTGTATGAGTGTCTGAGTGGATCTGTGAGTGAGAGCATAAGTCTCTGAGTTGGTGAGTGAATGGGTGCATACATAAGTGTTTGAGTGGGTCTGTAATTGAGGGGACAAGTGTGTGGGTGGGTCTGTGAGTGGATGCATTTTTCTTTGAGTAGGTGAGTTAGTGGGTGTGTGCATATTTGAGTACGTCCGTGAGTGGGTGTGTGAGTCTCTGAGTGTATGAGTGAGTGACTGAATGCAGAAGTGTGGATAAGAGAGGTTGTGAGTGACTGTATCAGTGTGTGAATGGGTGTATGAGTGTCTGAGTGGATCTGTGAGTAGATGTGCCTGTGTCTCAGTGGGTCTGTCAGTGGGTGTGTGAGTGTCTCAGTGGGTGTGTGAGTACACATGTGAGTGTTTTAGTGGGTCTGTAAGTGGGTGGATGATTCGCTGAGTGGGTCTGTACATGGGTGCGTCATTCTCCAAGTGAGTGCATAAGCACCTGAATGGCTATGTGAGTGGTTGCATAAGTATCTAAGTAGGAATGTGACTGGATGTATAAGTGTGTGAGTGGGTATGTGAATGGGTGTATAAGTGTCTGAGTGAGTTTGTGAGTGCATACATCAGTCTATGGCCGGTGACTGTGTACATAACTATATATATATTTTTATATTTCCACCAATATTCACAGTCATAATATTTACAATGTCCCAGCGTTGGTACATGGGGGGGGGGCGTGCTGGCATTAGCAGCATCGTCGAGAATATCACGCGTGATGAAAAAAACCAATTTTGGACGCATAACTTTTCTCACTAACACCCCCATTTATCAAAAAGGGCCCTTATGTAAAACAGAACTGCTCTGGGTGACCAATAATAAGAACTTTGGTGACATTCCCTCAGTCTGGAAACTGAGCAAACATAATTTGGATGGGTTAGTGACAAAATCACGGCCCTTGGAAGTTAACTGAATTTATTGTAGCCAGTTAATTAGTTCAACATTTGCCTTTTTTAGGTCGCAATTGGGCCGATTCACAGAACTGGCTTTTTGCGAAAGCAAAAAGGCTTTTTTACATGTACCAAACCAAAATAGTGATTCAGGAACCTGTTACCATATCACAATTGTTGTTTGTGATTCAGCACTGAATCGCAGTGGTATGCATGAATGTTTTGTGACTGAAAGGTGGTCGCAAAGCATTCACATTTTACCATTGAATTGAATTTGATGGTAACCCATTTGCAAATGGGAAGGGGTCCCCAGAGGACCACTTCCCCTTTGTGAATGTTTGTAAACGCATGCATTTTTTAAGAGCAGGGAGTGGACCCACACACCACTGCCTACTAAAAAAATAAAAAGTAAACTTTTAAATGTTGTTTTTGAAATGCATCCTGTTTTCTTTAAGGAAAACGGGCTGCATTACAAAAACAATTGCTTTCTTAAAAAAGCAATCACAGACATGGTGGTCTGGTGACCTCAGCAGGTCACCATCACTGTGATTTTGGCCATTCCCAATGGCTCGCAAATTGCAACCTGCCTCATGAATATTGGCGAAGCAAATCCATTTGTGACACACTGGGAATCGCAAAGAGTGCCAAACACATTATTGTACATCACACTTTGAGACTTCATAATTGCAAGTCGCAATTAGGAACTCGCAAAATGTAGCAATCGTACATGTGGTCCCTCCTTTCTAATTTCACATGAAATTTAGTATTTTGAACTACAAAATAGCACACATTATGCTTCCCAAGAAAACAACTATTGACTGGCTGTCCTGATATTTAATTTCAAAATCTAATGGGATTTGTAGTTTTTTCTCTATTCTCATTTCTTCTGCTGATCGGAGAAGAGAGAGAGAGAGAGAGAGAGAGAAATGGATAGATATTTGTTTGTGACAGAGAGAGATAGAGAGAGAGAGACAGAGAGAGAGAGAGTGAGAGAGAGAGAGGGAGAGAAGGTGTTTTGCAACAAAGTGAACTACCCCAACTGAAAATAAAAACTGAAAGTGACAGGCTGAAAGTTGTATACTGTGGCCTATATAGAGACCATCTTTCGCATATCGACTCAAATTTGATAAAGAGATTCTCCGATTAATCTTGAAATTAATGAATGTGCCAGAATGAGTTCTTTGTTAATACGACTGTCCGGTAATATTACAATATATGTCAGAACCCCTTTCAGAGGGCCATGGTGCAAGCAGAAGATACTGGGCTTAACAGTTGGAGTTTAGGCCTCTTACTCCCGATGACCAGGAGCCCGACCTACTATGTGTCCTGAGTAACAGAGCCATGTACCCCTTCAACACTTGACTCTCAGTAGTAATATGGGGCGAGCAGTTCAAGGCTTTTTTGGGAGGAGGTAGATGCAGTGGGTGAACAAAGGCTCACAATAGAAAATACGCTTAATACCTGCAATAAATGATTGTCCAGTCAAATACTTGCTTTTATAAAAAATAGTATTTATATACAAACACAAAGTAATATACAGCAAATACAAATAGTACACACAGTCCTCCCGAGGTCAGTACTCTAGTGTTAGATAGGGAGATCCCTGAGAGTCACTTCCCTCTCTCTATTGGTAATGGTTATTTCTCCTTCACGATAGGTGACATTCAGATTAGGCTCCACTAAAAGTCCGAGTTTTAGGTGTTCCCCTCTGGCTCTTCTTAAGTCAAAAGTGCTCCAGCACCCATGAAGCTACGAGGCAGAGCAAGTTCCCTTGGCCCCTATGAACATGTGACTAGTCTTCCCTGCTCCTGTCGGGGTTGCTCTACCGGAGACCCCAGGAGCATTCCACGCGCTGAAGTCAGAGATCCGCAGTGGCTACCGGCAGTGAGTGACACTCTCAGCTTTGCAGGGGCAGAGGCGGGTCATTTGTGGTGCTTCCTCTGATGACACAGTACAGTCCTCTGATCTCTCTCACATGTATCGGGGCGATCGCTCAGGCTCTGATGCTTCCGTCGGGGCTCGGTCACTTGCAGGTAACCACAGAGATCTTCCCTCTTGGCATCAGCAAAACCAGGTGGCAACCCTTGCTCTGCATGTTGGCCCCAACTCCCTGGCATCCGAGGTTGCTGACTGACTCTGTACAGGGCTAAGGCATGATTGGCATAGCAATGATGCACTATTCATCAAGGCCCCCTCTGGCATAAGGGGTCACCGATTTTTCATGCACACAGGCAACAGCCCGACAGGCACAGCAGTAATGCACTTTTCATTGCCGCCCATCTTTCTCACTCTTTATGGTGGCCCCTCTTTCCTTGAGTCTCCCCTTCCTCACAACTAGCTAAGGGAATCCACTCTACAGGATCCCCCACTGGACCTTGCTCCATCAAAGTGTTCTCCTCTTCCTCACAGGGAACACGGATCTTGGCACATGGGCAGGTACTGGTGCTCCAGGTGCCAGGGCAGATAGTCTTGAATTTCCCTAGGTGATGTCCTTTCACCCAGCTGGTAAACTGGCAGACTCTAGTCCCCAGTCCAGATGACAAGTAGAAGTCTTCCATAGGTTCTCCTCCATGATCTACAGCCTGGCTGGCTTCATGGCAGTTGACAATTTTGGGGGCCTCAAGCTCCCCTTCTAATTGTCCATTTCTAGACACAAAATGTGATTTAGTGTCTGAGTCTTTGAAGTTTGTGTTGGGGGTCTGCTCCTTTGAAGTGCCCACCTCTCTGTTCTGCCCTTCCTCCAGAAAGCAGTCTGTCACAACAGGATGAACTCCAAATCTGATAGCCCCACAACTCAGGACATGGGAGTGACTAGAGGTTCACAAGTGAATGTCAGCCACAGTGATATGTGCATCAAAGGGTTATCAAAGTGCCCCAGCCCTAGTCTTAATGATTCTCTTATCAGCCTCAACTCTTTCCTAAGATAAGACCAGGCCTTTTTCCAGTGACCTCTCTCAGAATCAAAGTCAGCCTTTGAAGTGTACTGAAGAGCCTAGCTCTTCCTTTCTCCAGCGTGTGCCCAACACAGCTCCCAGGAATGCAGCATTTCACAAATTTGGAGGGAATTCTTTACCTCCCCATGCTCCTCCAGTCAGCTTTGGGTCACCCACTGGAACCCAGAATCTTCCATGTATTGTACCTTCCACCATTACACATACAATCAGCACACAAAGGCAACCATAGGCTTACTGCTAAGGGTGGGCGTAGTTCGCGAAGTAGCACTACTTCGCACTACGCGAAGAAGTGTACTTCGCACTACGCGAACTTCACGTAGCACTACGCGAGCTGCGTAGTAGCATGTTCGCACTGTGCAAGATGCATTTTCAATGATTTCACAGTGCGAACAAGCATCCGGCACTGTGCAATCAATGAAAACGGCATCTTGCACAGTGTGAGCTGTAGATTTCTGCTGCTCGAGTAGATTTTTACACGAGCAGCAGCTTTCTCAACGCGAACTAGTAGTTTCTCATTGCGAGCGGTCATTTTGCTTGCTCGTGGTCGTGAACATGACGTTGAGGACCGCGAACACGCAAAAAATGACCGCTGCACTATGCTACGCTGCGCTACACATGTTCGCACTGTGCTACGTGCAGCTCGCGTAGTGCGAAGTTGCGCAAACTTCGCAAACTGCGCGAGCGTAGCGTAGTGCTTCGCCCAGGGTTACTTACTGCACAGTGCTACACAATACCTTGATGTACGGTAAGGATGAGTTAAGCACACAGTAGCAGACATTTATATGAGTAGGCCTTTAGGCCTCACTCCAGTGATAGAGGTAAAAAAAGCCTGTTCACTACTACTGCTCACTACAGAATATGCTGCCACCACCGCGCTCGTACTTCTTTACTCCTGGTAAAGACAGTATCCTTTCACAACCCTCAGCCCCTCTTGGTGCAACATGACCACAATTCATGAGACAGGCTTATATTATGGCGTACACTCATGATTCATGTGCGCCTATGACTATCAAAATCAGCACCAGGGACCCAAATATTGATGAAATTGGGGAACTCAGGCCAGTGGTACAGATCTATCACCATGCAGGGGAATTTTCCTTCCCAACAATTTAGCTAAACAAAAAGTAAGGGATGAGGGGAGAGATTCATTTCTATCATACTTGAATGTGCAGGATTACACAGCTTGGCACAGAAGATGAGTCATCCTTGCAAAAATATCTGTCAGCTGGTGTCATATCAGTGTCAGGGAAGACAATTGCCAATATCAGTATGATAAAATGGGCCATTCTAGATATCCTTTGAGGTCTGTCCCTCCAGAGATGGTAGTTAGAGACAGAAAAATGAAGTATGTCAAGGTGAGACGAGAAGACATACTTAAAGGTATATTTGAACACCTTCAACTGCTGGGGCTCTAGATGAGTCAGATTGGAGCTCAGATGTAATATCCACCCTTAGATTCAGGTTTCCTGCTAAGTTCACAAGTAATAATCAAGGATTTCCAATAATGTTTTCGCATCCCTACCACTATTTACAGCTGCCTCTGCTTGAACCGAGGATTAGGAGTCGCAATAACCAACAATATTGTCTTCCTCCCAACATCATGTCATCAAAAGAGCTGGTGTGATCGGTCGGCGCTGACTCTGGGTCACTCGGCCTGCTGTCTTTCTAAGAGCTGACACGGCGCAGCCAATGCTGCTGTGCACAGCAGAAGGTACCCTTCTAAGAATCACATGAATATGAACAAGTGCCAGAGACACTGCCAACGTACTTAGGCCCTTATGCACAAACATTTTATTCAAGAAATCGTAAATTGCGACAAATAACAAATTCCAATTTAGGATTTGTTAAATGGAATGTACTAAAATGCATTTGGTAGAAGTAGTTGCACTTTGTGCGCGGAAGTCTACTGAATGCATTGCTATTTTGTGAACTGGCCTATGCATTAATAGGCTGGTTCACAAAATACCAAATTGTAGTTGGTAGCAAGTTGGCCTACCTCATTATTATGCAGGAAGTGGGTCGAAAACTGGGACCCAATACAATTGGCTACATTCACTCGCAGGGTGGCCCACTGTGGTCAGCAGATCACCATGTCTGTGATTTCTTTTAAACAAAGCAATGCATGTCTTCTTTTACGTGAAGCCCTTAAAAGATAAGGGGTTGCGTTTAACAAAAGAGAGAGAAATCACACAAACCATTTTAGGTGCAGGCAGAGCTCAGACGCAAGGCAACACTGGCCGTACCAGGCATTAGGCATTTCCCCGAGAGGCTGTAAGAATGGAGGGCCGCTTTTGTTACTGGGGGCTGGTTTTGTAGCAGTGCAGCAGTTTTAAAAGCACTGCAGTGTTCCTTGTATATCTTACAGTTTTCAGGCAACAATAAAAGGGCCAAGGTAACTCTGTGATTAATGTACCTGCTGGATGGAGATCAGAGTTTTGTCTAGTGGTAGTTTTGACTCATCTAGGGTAGCACAGTTGGTTAATATGCCTACTGCAAAGAGTGCAAGCAATGTGCTCTTTAAATAGGACAGCTGTGTATCCTCCCTCCCTCCCCTTTCTGTCTCATTTTAATAATTTGTAATCTGCTGGTAGAGCCGTGGCAATGTCGGGGTGTTATTGTCTTCTAGCCAGGTCTCTCAGTAATGAATGCTAGGTCAGGTTTTAGGTCTGATAGGACATCCCAGATCTCAAGTCAATGTTTAGCCATTGATCTTGAGTTGAAATAAATGCAAGTCATATGGAGGCTGTCAGAATCAGCATCTTTACTCATGTGCTGTGCTTGTGTTACTTGACAGCCTCATTTGCAATGGCGGCGTGAAAATGGGCTTTTTATGCTAGGGGGTGATTTTGCGCAGTGTTCACAGGGTTTCTGAGAATTTGCCAAATCTAGGAGCATTTCTTTTGGGTAAGGATGCCTTGTTATGTGATTTAGCATTACAGGCACAGGGTACCTGGCCCCTGGGCCTGTTCCGGCGCAGACGGGCGCAGACAGGCTTACCTTTGGCATGTTAGCGATGCATCCGCTGCACACATCTGGTGCGAGCTGCGGTCCCGTTTTTGTACTGTGGTGTGATTGAGCAACTAGACTGTTGCTCCTCCACCAGCACTGCTACCGGTGACTTAAGGTTTCGTGCCCTCCAGACCTCCCAATGCAGGTGAGTACATTTTAGTTCAAATTAAGATAAGCAGATTCAATACAGTACAGTGCAATTCAATCAGTGCAAATTTTCTGGCAAACCTAAAAGTAAAGTTAAAATAGTGCAAAGCAAAGCAGGTTTCAAAACAGTTAAAATTCTAAAAGCATTTTTAAAATACCAGCGAGCGAGCGGAGCTTTAGTTAGCTCAGAGGGGTAAAGGGTGTAAAAACTATATGCAGCCCTTACGGTGTTGCTCTGCGGCCCCGTTTTTAGGTTTCGCCTAAGTGAAAGCCTGCGCACTGCGCAGGCTTTTCACGCAGGTGAAATCTAATGTTAGAAACAGTGTGGCTTGGAATCCGCCCCTCTGTGCCCCTCTGTTCCATTGGCTAGCTCCATAAATGGAGGCTTGCCATTGGAACAGAGATCTGTCCGTCATGGCCGGACCAGATTCGTGGGCGTTCCCGCGATTTTTTCCCTCTCCACCCCTTTCCGATCGTCATCGTGGCCGTGGGCGAGGTTTATTTTTTGTTGTTGTCCAGGTTTGTTTTGGCCATTCCGCGGCCGACCGCCAACGGAGGAAGCCTTCCCGACCCCCCTCCCGCTCTCCGTCCGTCCCCCCCCCGTCCGTGTGCTTCATGCGGCCTTCCCGACCCCCCTCCCGCTGTCCGTTCCTGCCCCCCTCCCGCTATCCGTGAGCCCGTTCCTGCCCTTTTTAAAATGAAAAGAAAGGGGGGGTAGAGCTTCGAGCTCAAAAACTGTAACCCGCCATACAATGCCACCCTTTTGAGGCGGTGCCAAATGATTCCTCAGCCACGAGGGGAGAAAACAATTCCCGCGGCTTGCAGTAAAAGCAGTCCAAAAAGATTATACAAGTTTTCGCAGATAAACATCTTAAAAACACTCACATCACCAAGCTCCATCAATAGTCCGGCTGCATAATCAAACCCCTCTTGCCTCAAGAACAAATTGGCCTTACCAGTCGTGTGTTTTCCTCCATCAGTGAAGCTCGGCATCGGAATTAAATTTCGATCTCAGGTAAACTATGAACAGTTCCAGGGCCCCCGATCAACTCCTCCCTAGAAAACCGATTGGAGGAGCCGACCTTTGACCCACTCCGTATGTACCTTTTATCATGCTGAATGCGCCCAGGGGCCCTGCAGACCATGGACAAAGGAAGGGGCACAGTGGGTGGGCCACAGCCAGACCCCGCTGGGCTACTGACTGAATCAGTAGCGCTCTGGTCAAGTGGAGCCTGAAGCCTTCGCGGAAAAAAGGGACAAAAAAACACTAACTTTTAATCACTTAAGATTTTAAACCTCACGTGCTCGAGCTCTTCGGCCATACCCCAGTTATTCTTGTATAGCGCCCAGACGCTAATTAAACAATCCATGGTGCAGCGGAGACCTGAGCAGTCAGTAATTTGGTATTACCCCCTAAACTGCTCCCGATACACCCGACACGAACCGTCTCCCAGCAGTCGGTCATGAACCACTAAAAAGCAGGAGGTGTCCGACGTCATGGCCCGTGTATAGAGCATTTGTTTATCGTCTTCTAGTGCCGACAAGGTGTCAAAGCGCTTGCAGACAGTAACAAGCTGGTGTGGCGCTGTGGTTAGTGAGGTACCCGACTAGCATCACCGCTGCACTCACCTGAATTTGATGAGAAAAGAAGGGCTGGATAGCTTATAGATAAAGACGAGGTCATAGCAGTAAAAGGCCCGTTTGATTTGACAACCTGGCAGTACTGGTCCACCCCCAGCAGGGCAGAGCAGAGCGGCTATGCTAGTGCAGCTCTCGAAGCCGCCCCTGGGATGACTCCTAAGGCCGCCAGGATCTTCCACGCGAGGCCGCGGCGGGGCAGGGTGATCCCGGGGCGGGGCAGGGTGATCCCGGCGCGTTAGTCATCGCCGGGGCAGGGCACTAACAAGGGAAGGTGTGGAGGCCGGAACGAGTAACATGAAGGGACAAAAGCGGTCGAGCAAAGCGCAGATCTTCTCCCTCACCGGCGCTATGGGAGGGTGTTGTATTGTGGGTTCGTTTACTTTATGTTCTTCACATATTGTATACTCTATTATCATTATTGGAATGATGGGTATTCTTCCACTTCTGGGTCTGCTTGTTCTCGCTGTGGGGTTGTCAAATAAAGACGATTGCTTCTCCTATAATTGTTTACGGTGTGCCATTACTTCATAGGGGCAGAGGTCTCTTCGCTGTACCGCCCTCCCCTGCAGACCACGGACACAGACATCGGGGCACAAGACATGACAGTAGAATGTACGAGTCGCGGAGGCTGCGAACTGCAATGAAGAGGTCACATCTTTTGCGCCCACATCCCCACTCCGTGGCCTCTTTAGAGGGGGCTGCTGGGGCCCTGCGCCCTGTCCCCATTCGTCCAGGCGTGCCCTTCCACTAGTTGCTGGGTGTATAGGAGATGGCAAATTATTAACCCTGCAACTGCTGCACACCGACCTCTGCAAAGTAACGTTCGCTTAAAAGGTTTACACCCGACTTGGTAGATATGTGCATGTATTTATATATATATGGTTTAGAGAATTATGCACAGACATTATCCCGAGGTGCTGAGCGCTATACGAGCGCACTGGCACAGCCCGCACAGTCCAATAAGGAGTATAGAAAGAGCACAGGTTCAAGGCTGGGAGGGGCCAAACAATACTCGGGTTCGTATCACGATAGACTTCACTCTCAGGTCATTGTAAAACGTCATCAGAGGCACAAAAAAATTTTCTAAAAACTTAACAGCTTATTACATGGTGAGTAAAATTAAAACTCGTGATACACTTGTTTAGTTAGCTTACAGTGCATTCTTCGGCGAATTCCATGCATTGCGTTTCTGCTGGCTGTGCTGGTAAACTCTGCAAAGATTGGCCTGCTGTACACGGTTTGTGAAAACTCGAATGTTTCTTCTAGGAGACCGGATGTTTGCTTTGGCTGGAAGGAGCCTGTTTGTTTTAATATATTGTACTTTTTTCTTTCTTTTATAAAACTATTTTTTCAAGAAAACCGATCATGACAACATCGCACATATTGCGTTTTAATGCCTTACATCAGCATTCCGTTGGCATATTACTTCCTTTACTGTTCAGTGTCCAGCATGCACTGTGCTGGCTACAGTTGCAGTGCATGTGAGCGGGTGCGCGTGCAACACTCGCGTGCTTCCCCCCCCGCACACCCCCCCGTGATCACTTTCCCTTCTGGCAGTCCCCCCTCCCTTTTCGCCCAGTCCTTCTTGTCACCTCGGCATGCACTCACCCCTTCTTTCTCCCCTTTCGGCACTTTGATGTCCTTTATAAGCACACGCATACTCACACATGCAGGCTCTCTGCTCTCTTTCTCTCTCCCCCTTTCACACACATGCACCCACACATGCACGCTCTCTCTCTCTCTCACACACACACACAGAGACACACACACACATGCACATTCTCTCAAACACACACACACACACACACACAAACACATTCACTCTCTCTCTTTCTCTCATACACACCCACGCACACACATGCGCGCTCTTGCTCTCACACACATGCACGCACACATCCAATCAATCAATCAATCATACCATTTGTATAGCGCACTACTCACCCGGGAGGGTCTCAAGGCGCTTGGGGGAGGGGGTATGCTACTGCTCGAACAGCCAGGTCTTGAGTTGTTTCCTGAAGGCGAGATGGTCCTGGGTCAGCCGAAGGTGGATGGGGATGGAGTTCCATGTCTTGGCAGCCAGGTAGGAGAAGGATCTTCCTCCGGCGGTGGCTCTTCGGATGCGTGGTACGGCTGCGAGGGCGAGGCTGGCGGACCGTAGCTGGCGGGTGGGCGTGTAGAAGGTCAGGCGGTCGTTGAGGTACTTGGGGCCCAGGTCGTGGAGAGACTTGTGTGCGTGGGTGAGGAGCCGGAACGTGATCATCTTGTGGACGGGGAGCCAGTGCAGGTTCCTCAGGTGGCTGGAGATGTGGCTGCGTCGGCCATCCACGCTCTCTCTTCCTCTCTCACACATACACACGCCCACTCTCTTTCTCTCTCTCTCCCCCCCTCTCTCTCGCGCGCACACACACAGGCACTCATGCATTCTCTCTCTTTTTTTGGTGTGTAGTGCCAAAGCACCATTGATTCCTGCTATGCACGGTAAGTCCTTCATTTATGCTTTTATTATGATACACGGACCCCTTGCTTCCTGTCAGGCCTCCAGCACTGGTGGCGTGGTGGGGGTAGTGCGTGGTGTGCAGTGCAGAAGCACCCTTGACTCCTGCTGTTTACAGTAAGACCGTCAATAGTGCTTTTAGCTTGACTGTGGTATGATACAAGGACCCCTTTGCTCCCTTTCAGGCCTCCAGCACTGGCAGCGTGGTGTTGGCAGTGTGCAGTGCCGAAGCACTTTTGACTTCTGTTATGCACGGTAAGGCATTTATTGGTGCTCACTGCTTTCAATAGGGCCATGGCTTGACAGCAGGCAGGCCTTTGCTCCCGGTCAAGTCTCCAGCAGTGGTGGTGCATCATCCATTCCAGCTGCTCAGGGCTGGTGCCTGTTAATGATTCTCCTGCAGCTGCGGAGTCAGCAGTGGTTGTGAAAGGCTAGGGTGGTGTGTGTGCGTTCCCTCACACCTTTTCCTGCTCTACTCCACGTTCCACACTTGTCCCTCGATGTGTATATTACAGAGGTACGAAAAACACAGCATTTGAAATACCTAAAACACAAAAAGATTGCATGAGAACTGGTGCCGCGGAGCACCTTCCCTCTCATTGACTGGATATACCCGCTCTCACTACAACTCTCTCTCTCTTTCACGCACACAAGCTCTCTCTCTCTCTCTCTCTCACACACGCATGCACGCACACATGCATGTGTGTGTGTGTGGCTCTGGGTGTGTGTGTGTGTGGCTCTGGGTGTGTGTGTGTGTGTGTGTGTGTGGCTCTGGGTGTGTGTGTGTGGTAGTAATTGCTGTCTGCTGAGCTCGTCCGTAGCGTACAATAGGTCTCACCTTTGCGAGAGAATGGCAATGTAAATGACAATGCCATTTATTTACCTGTTTTCAAAACCAACACATAAATACAAAATTTGTCATTTACAATGCCAATAGCTCTAACTTTTCCAAAGGCGAAACCATTGCATTGTAAATGCTTGTTGTACTGTGGTGTGATTGAGGAACTAGACTGTTGCTCCTCCTCCAGCACTGCTAACAGTGACTTCCGGTTTGCCCAGGAGCTACGCTGCGGTTTTGTGAGCTCCCACCCTCCCGATGCGGGTGAGTACACTTTAGTTCAAATTAAGATAAGAAAATTCAATACAGTACAGTACAGTGCAATTCAAATCAGTGCAAGTTTTCTGACAAGCCTAAAAGGAAACATGAATAGACCTGTGCTCCACCTAAATTGAAGGTGGGGAAAGTCAAAACATTTTTTATACATAACCCTCACCCGCTCTAATAGTGGCATGCTGCATCATCGGGTTCACCCTAACTCCTATAGGTCAGGGTAAGCTCGACCATATTCCAGGGAACTCTTTGAAGAGAATTTATTTTGTGGGCGGGGGGTTAAATTTAAGAATTATTCATATCCCTTTATTTGTGGAATGACTGGGAACGATTAACACTAAGAATATGAGGGGCAATAAGGATATTGTGGTCCTATGATGCTAAACTAAAAATGCCAACATGTTTCTGCCATCCTCTATTGGCCTCAATAGGTCCTGGGCATTCTTCAGGGCGGTAACAGAAAAAGAGTTCTCCCAGCAGATCCTACAGATTTTGTAGTTAGATTCGTTGCATGCAGAAGGTAAGCTTGTGCATGTGAGAAACACTTAAATGAACTAGCTGTGCATCTGAAGTACCTGAAAATAAAACTGTATATTGTATTGTCATCCAAATATACATTATAGTGCATAGGTGAATCTTGTCTCTTTATGATTCTAATGTTTACAATTTTAAACATTTGATAGTGTAGCATACATACTTTTTCGCCTCATTCATACTAGTAATGCTAGGCATATTACCCCACACATTCATGTGGTAAAGCCTGTTTCCAGACTTCGGATACTCGTTTACATGCTTAAAAATAGTGAGATTTCTTCTCAAGTGTTTAGGTGCGGACCCAACTTTCAAACAAAAAATGAAGACCAAGAGAAGTAAGGCCAATGGCCGTGACATGCAACAGTTTCATAAGGTGTGTAAAATCATAGTTGTTGTGAATCTGTACTGACTTACCCAGGTAGTTAATATTTGTTACGTACCATGTGGTGGTGGGGGTAGGACCTGTAAGCAAACTATGGTATGTACATAATGATAAATATAAAAAAGGGGGAGGAACCACAAAGAAACCCAAGTTGCGCATACCAAAATGTGCAGTATCATTTGCTCTCATGCCTCATTTTGGCGGTCCATCAGGCAGGTTTTACTTACATTATCAAGGGTCCCTACCCACGGCAACCTTGCTCCATGCTCCGCTCGATCTGGATTGTGACCGAGAGAATGCAGAAGTGCTCTTTATATCTACCCACTGTGTCCATCTATTGCAACCCATAGAATAGTCACATGAGCGGATGGCGAGTATTTGCTGCCGCCCCCTATAACCAGCTGCGTCTTACACATACTCCAATGCTCCGAACCAAGCGGGTTAGTTGGAACTTGGATAATCTTCTACTGCAACTCGTTGTGTGGCCATGTGAGCGGCCACACTTTTTGTAGTTAGCTGCGTCCAGTACATACCACTGCACTTGGGCGCAAGCAAAGTAGTTTGAACCTATGTGAGGAGGAAAAAAGGAAACAAGTAGTTCTCCCTCTTCTGGGTGTGACATCAAGTGGGCGTGCAGCTCACTGTGAGGCTCCGTAAAGTCATAAGTCTTGTTATGTGGAGTGCTGCTCCAGTTCTGCAAGTTCCACAAGTTAACCATTCTGGGATATGTAGTCCCCTTTCGTATGCCCCAACTTTGTGTGAATGAAGTAAGACTGGTGCCTCCTAACTGGTTCTAGCTTCATTAATTTGAGTTTGTATATGCATTGTTTGAGTGTCTCTAGTCTCCTTCATATAGGTTTTTTTTAATCACAAGCATCATTTGTCGGTGTAACTTGTCTATGTGATTGCCAGTGGCTCCAGTAGTATCTACATAATGATCCTTGAAACCCCATCATTATTATATGACGTTGGGTGGGCTATGAAACATTACCACTTGGGTGGGTTGAAAGTGTATACGTGGATCTAATCTATCCATTTTAGGTGATACATGGAGCTATTTTGCTTAGTGTGGGGCCGGATGAAGGGATGGTTCACTGTTATTTATAGGTTTGGTTGGTGCCACAGGATCTCATCATTTAATACTGTTATATACTGTTATATTTGTCAGTAATCTGTAAACCCACCTTTGTTCCATTTCCAAGAGTTTGTTGGTGATGTCATTACATGAGGTTAGTTTCTCAATGATGGACCATCTTAAGTCTTTGGAGAGTGTTTTTTTCAATGAAATGTGCTGTTAATTTGATGAATACGTTTCTGCAACATATTGTGCTCCTGTGTTCACTTTTTGTATCTTGACTTTTCTGTTTGTCATACCAATGTAATGCAGCCCACAGGGCATGTGATTGTGTACACCACAGGGCTGCTATTGCTTTTTGTGTAGGCCCTTTGTTCCCATGCCAATCTACATTATGGGACCTACCTCCAATAACAGGCCACTACCCATGTGGCAACTGTCCAGCATGCCACCTGACAGAACACACACAAACACTAGAATTGGGTTTGACAATTGCATGGGAACAAAGAGCCCACAGGAACTGCAATAGCAGCAATGTGGTGTACACAATCACAGTAAAAAGGAATACTGCATTCAGAAGTCTTTCTAGCTTAATCTATATAGCTATAAAAAAGCCTAGTGCTCTCATTTGCCCTCAAAATGCGGCTTTTCATTGGCCTACGTGTTACATTTACATGTTAATTGCATTAATTTTGTTTTATTGCAAGCACTAGTAGTCTTTTGAACCTTTTGGACATGTGAGCTAGATAAACAGTCACTGCCCAATGGGAATCTAATGCATGGAGATGAACCTCCTTAAGTGTAGAGGGATCTGGAAAAAACACCTAAGACATTGAATGTCCTGTATTCAATGGAAAGAAGAGGGGACCTTGGGTGTAAACGCAGAACCATGCTGGAGCACTAGACAATCTGTAAAGAGATACGGAATAAGCACCACATCAAAGCAAGGACTCTATCACCCACACCCAGCAAGCTGAATGTCACATGGTCATGATAGACCTAGAAGAAACAGCAGCATTTATAAGTTCATGTTTCTTAATTTACCTCCTTCTCCTTTACACACAATGACTTTTGAAATACCTTTGTGTGGGGGCAATGCAAGATAGCATTATCTGAATCCGAGTTGCTTGCATTTCAACTTCTTAGGCACTCTATCACGGTACCTTGAACATTCAGTACAAGGGATAAAGTTAATTGTCAAATGTCATATTTGTCTTTAGTCCGGTTGGCAACACCGCTATCCAACTAGAATAAACAACTGCAGCCTAAACAGGGGTTGTGACATGGCCACATGGGTTCTATTGTTATAAATACGCAGCCACTTCCTTGTTTAGGCAGAGGAGCACTCAGCTGACACTGCGGGATACACCATGTTGGAATTGCATCTCATCTGATTGCTCTGTATCAACATGAGGGATGTCCAGCTCTACACCGAGATGGACCGAATGATGACACTTACCCACAGGTAACAGGGAGTTAGTGTACCCGGCAGGGAGATGATCCACCCTATGCAAGACAATGTTAGAGAGTGCTTGTTAGGAATACACATATACACAGTACTTATATGCCTGTAAATATAAATATACACTGTTTTAACACAATGGGGGAAATATTTATTCTTTTCACTGTTCGCGTAATGCTAATTACTCTAATCTGTTTCATTCTACTGATGATCACAGCGCATAAGCAAGAATCACGATACTACAATAAATATTGTAAAGCCTTGCTGAGTAGTTCTTGTGTACTTCTTTGGGTATGCACGAGGGGGAACATCCTTTACAACGCGGATGTTACCCCACAGTACTGTTACGACGCGTCTTTTACAACGCAAGTCGTAACCACGACTTGCGCTGGAGGGCGGTCAAGGACAAGGAATAGTAGATTTACTATTCCAACACCTTCCCTACTGTACGTAGGCTGGTGTTGGAATAGTAAATTTAACTATTCTAAGTCCAGCACCCCTACAGCGCAAGTCGTGGTAACGACTTGCGTTGTAAAAAAACGCGTTGTAACGGTACGCGTGGTAATACCGCACGTTGTACCGTCGTACATCCATGCACGAGAATACAAACAAAAAGATTCCAGATGTGTTACCACAATTTCTATGGGGAATCAGGGTTGTCATGTTCTGAGGTTGCACACACATTTGTTACCCTGTAAGTTTAGGGGTTCTGATGGTGCACTGTGAGTTAGAAGGACTTTAGACCAAAATCTCCTAAGTGGGTGCGTGGAATCAGATTCACACCATCCAACGTTTATGTTGTTCGAAAACATATACGCACAGTTTAACCACACTTTGGTACAATCCGAACACCATTAAGTGATGGTCACTAAACCAGGACTTTGAAAGAGAGAAGCTGAAAGGAAAAGGAAAACATATGTTTGAACTGAAATAACTGAAGTACAGTGTTGACAGGACAAAGGAAAACCCCCATATTGGAGCCAGGGGCTTAAGTTGAGAACAAGGCAAGGAAAACATCTTGAGAAAAGTGGCAAGCAAAACCTCGAGGGACTGACCTCCATACCGGCACCCAATCTCTTGGTTTAACAAAAAGCTTGATTGTCATCTCATTGGATAGGAAGAATCAAGATTCATAGAGGAACACTATTACAGCAATATCAGAATCCAGGGAGGGACACAGTCACGGGCATGGGCATCAAGCACTAAAAGAGCACTTGTTGTGGCTATGAACCTTGAGGGTGGCTGGGCACCTGGAGGCATGAAAAGCTAGAGGTAGTCCTTAGGTCAACTCTTGGCACTGGAGTACAAACATTTAAGTTCCAGACAAAGACGTATAGCACTGGGAGGCAGCCAGGAGAAAGACTTAGAAGCTGAGTCAACAGGAGAAAGTCTGAGGGCCCAGTCACTGCCATCCTATAAAGGGTAGCGGAGAGGAAAATAAACTATACCCAGTAAAGCACAACTGCAGACTATTTGCAATATGAGCAAGGACACCGGAAATGGGGGAGGGAGTAGAAGGCATAAAGGGAAACTATAGGGCTAGGTCATACCATTGCCCTTCTCCCCGAGCACCCGGCTAGGGAAGTGACTGACGAACTGGTATACCTATGCGTTGGCTCTTGAGACACAAAGGTATCAATATAGAGCTCCAAACCAGCTAAGCATCTTGCAGATATTGTCCTGTGAAAGACAGAAGCCAAAGGAAGAAGGAACTACCCAGTTCATGGAGCCCCATACCTCTGATGTGGACATCCATCAGAGAGAAATGGTGAGTTTCTTGTCAGGAGTAAATGTGAACTGCAACAGATGCCAGGGACTTGGATTTGCTGCCATCCTCTTGATTCGCAAACACTTTGGAAACCAGTTTGTCAGGACAGAATGAACCTGTGGAGTCTTAGCAAATGTCATAAGGACCAAAATGATGGCACACAACTCCTCCTATTATGATGAAATCTTCAGCTCCTGGCCTGACCAGCATCCCCGAGCCAGCATTCATGTGAAAAGAAGATGCAAATATCTCCTCTCACATCGGACATGAAGCATTTGATTTATGATGACCACCTGATGCAAAATCAGAGACACCCCCGGTTGAGATGATGCTGTTCCAACCACCATAGAAATGTGGTTCCCATGTTGTGCTAAACAGACTCAGAGTAATGATTAAACAGACTGGAGGGATTCCAATGAAGTAGAATGCTTCAGGACACCCTCCCCAAATGCAGCTTCTGTCGTCCATCAATGAAGCATGGAAAATAATGAAACAGATCAGTTAGTAGACTGCCAATAACACACCACAAGCACCAGTGTGAAGCAGCACTCACTTATTGCATTAGATGAACAGCCATTTGTAGTAAATGTCCTCTCCACTGTTCTTCTCTGGATAGACTGTACTATGATATCTGTGACATCATAGAATGCCTGGGTGTCCCTCTGGCTCACAGTGCCTCTCTCTAACTTACTGTGGCAGTTGGTCATCTGAGGCTGAGCTGCTAACAGCTGGCTCCTGGTGGGGTTTTACTTATGATCTTGACCTGTCTACCTGACTTGGAAGGAACTTGCAATAAAGGATCTTAACTTACAAAGTGGACTCTGCATCTTTCATTTATCACATCTTGGCGACGTTTTGAAGAGGATGAATCTACGTGTGAACTATGGACAAAGGCCAACTAAGGGTTTAAGCAACTATAAGAAAAGGAATCTAAGAACCTAAGACATCAACTTTCAACACGTCAAGTGAAAATAAAAGGTTATGCCCAGCTGACCACACCAGTGTCCTGTTCCACCTGGACAGCCTGCACCCTGGGCGTGTGTCTTTACTTTGATGTCTGTTTGTGTCTAGACAGCCTACAACCTGTGCGTTTGTGATCTCTGCTGCCATCTGGAATACTTCTGAAGAATCCAGCAACATTTTGTTGAAGTATTTTGGCAGCGCTATTCTGAGTCAACGCATTCAGGGACATTGTTTTCATGTGAGTGAACTGTTTTAGTTCATGTGCAGCGTGTGTGGACAAGCGTAACAACGTTGAGGAACAGTCTTTCTTGTGACTTCGTGCACTCTTTATTGTTACCGGAAAACTCGCTACTGTCTGCGCAGAACCCTTGTATTTCGACTGCATAGCAACTCGAGTGGTTAAGCTTACTAAAATATTGGTTGTTTTTAGCAGTGTGTAAAGTCTGGACGGCCTCAGCGTTAGTCTACTAGGTGTTACTGTGCTTTGCCAAGTTCGTTTACTCACCGTCCTGGATGCCGATGACGGTTGGTCGACGGTTGGTCAGCAGCGATCTTCCCTCCTTCCCTGCTGCCGTCCTTCTGATGACGTGCTTAGAATGCATCTAGGAGTTAGCGAAGGTCTTCCCCTGTAGCGAAGCCCCTGTGACGTTAGGCTTGCTCTCACGCTGCAGCTTACCGGTTGTCTTCGTTCAGCACGCTTTGGCCGTAAACCATCCGGCGGAGGCGTAACAGCGTGCCGCCATCTTGCTCAGGATCAGCGTATTGTGTTCTGCGTACTCTTGTCTGGTGCTGCGACTTGCAAATTGAAGCTCGAAGTTTCCATGTGGTGCTCCCAGTGTGGCTTCAACTTAACTCGCACTATGTGGTCTTCAATTTCCTGGTGTGAAGGTCATGATTTGTGTCGGCACCTAGCGAACCTGATCGTGATGATGGTCCTTATACTCATCTCTGCCGCAGAGCCGACCGGAGTTGGGACACTACCGCTGCCGGTGATCTCCGATTCAGAATTGTTTTTGGGACTGCAAGTCTCCTCCACAATTGAATGGAAGGACCTTCCTGCGTTAAAGACCCGGGTGAGAAATCGCTCACCGGAGCTAGTGTTATTTATTTATTTGCATAACACTGTTTGGTTCTTGTGGTTTCAAATCAGTTCTGCAAAGTGTTGTGTGTGTGTTTTAATATGGCAAATTTTGTGGGGCTCTTTTGGCAAATGTGTATCCTGCAATGGGGATGTCATAGTTTCGGCTTGTTGGGTTGTCAATGTCCATCCATATGGTCAGGGTTGGTATCCTGAAGCGTACTCTTTGGGTCCTTGGGTGTAGTACATGCCCAATTGTTGTGTGCTTGTGTGTAGTCATTTCTTTATTTTTGCCTCTTGGGGGATGTTGTGTCTTATGGCGTACCCTGCTTAGAGGAGGTTGTTTGTTTGCTAGCGGGTAGTTCATTCCCATTTCTGGTTACCAGGATTACTGTCCTGCTGTGTTCCCTTTTCAGGGGAGCTTGGATGTTTGGGGGTAGTCCATGCCTCATTTTTCTTCCCTGGGTCATTGTCCTTGTCCTGCGGTGTACCCTTTTTAGGGGAGGTTGCGTTTTTGCGGGTAGTCCACGCCCCATTTTTATTCCCAGGATCACTGTTCTGCGGTGTACCCTTTGAGGTTGAGTGTTTACGGGTAGTCCATGCCCCACTTTTTGTCCCAGGGTTATTGCACTTATCCTGCGGTGTACCCTTTTCAGGGGAGGTTTAATATTTGCGGGTAGTCCATGCCCCACTTTTGTTCCTAGGATTATTGTCCTGCGGTGTACCCTATTTAGGGGAGGTTGGGTCTTTGTGGGTAGTCCATGCCCCATCTTTTGTCCCAGGGTTATTTTTCTTACCCTGCGGTGTACCCTTTTCAGGGGAGGTTGGGTCTTTCCGGGTAGTCAACGCCCATCTGCGGTGTACCCTTTTTAGGGGAGGTTGGGTCTTTGCGGTTTGTCCATGCCCCATCTTTTGTCCCAGGGTTATTTTTCTTACCCTGCGGTGTACCCTTTTCAGGGGAGGTTGAGTCTTTCCGGGTAGTCAATGCCCATTTTCATTCCCAGGATTACTGTCCTGCGCTGTACCCCTTTACAGGGCAGGTTTAGTGCTTGTGAGTAGTCCATTCTCCATACTCTGCGCTTTTCCCTGCTTTTGGTGGAGATTGTTTGTGCACTATGTTCTTGTCTAAGTCTACCTTCTTGCAACTACTGGCCAGGGTTTCAATTTGGTATGATTTTGTTCTGTGAATTTACCATTCTTTAGTGTCAGCATATCTTTATCAGGGGTAGTTGTTTTTTTTCTTTTGTCAATTCTTATTAAAGGGGTTTGTTCTCTTGGTTTATCTTAAGTGAATCTTACCCCTATTGTGTCTCTCCCAGTCTACACTCATTTTTGTTTCTAGGGTCTTTACCCTGTGGTGTACCCATGTGTGGGGAGGTTATGAGTGTCACCAGCTAACTTAGCGGTTGGTCTTGTTTTTTTCGAAACCATGCTGTTTCGTTAAGGGTGGGGGATGAGGCATATTGTGACATAATGTTGTTTTCTTTGTTCATTTCTCTGCTAATGATATCTCATGCTAACGTCATCTCATGTCGTACATTATTACTTTTGGTTCATCTTAATTTTGTACTTTCCTGCTGATGTTGCATTTGAGGTATTTTGCCGATCATTTCCTTATTCTGTTCTTATTCCATAAGGGAAGAGGATGTGTAGTAAATGTCCTCTCCACTGTTCTTCTCTGGATAGATTGTACTATGATATCTGTGACATCATAGAATGCCTGAGTGTCCCTCTGGCTCACAGTGCCTCTCTATAACTTACTGTGGCAGTTGGTCATCTGAGGCTGAGTAGCTAACAGCTGGCTCCTGGTGGGGTTTTACTTATGATCTTGACCTGTCTACCTGACTTGGAAGGAACTTGCAATAAAGGATCTTAACTTACAAAGTGGACTCTGCATCTTTCATTTACCACACCATTCAGGAGCAGGGCCAACCTCTTCTGCATCATGAGCGGCAGCTCAACCTGTACTCCTATCCTGTGACAGAGTAAGATTGTACAGGGGAAAGATGATCAGGACCCCATGATGTTGCAGCAAATCGTACACGAACGAAGTCAGGAAGTTTCAGCTAGCACCAATGAAGTTGAACCTGCAGGGATCTTCCAGTCATCGAGGTGCATATTGTCATGGAATAATCTCACAATTGGTGCCAGATCTTTGGTGAAGAACAAGATGCTGATATGAGAACGAAAGACTCAACTTGTTTTTGGATCTGAGAAACCCACACAGCAACGCAGAAAAACTGGTAATGGTGTGGGTAATTAGGAACATGAAGGTAGAAATCATTTTGCTCACAGAAGGCCTCTCAAAAGCATGTACATTTTCTATTGCAATGTGTGAGCCTTAAATTGGATAATGGTAGAAAACAGGTTGACAGTGAAAAGCATGATGTTCATTCTGGAACTCCCTGTATTTGTTACCACCAGAAATTCTTGAGAATAACTTCAAAGCCCTGCTAGATCATTGCATAGGGCAGAAGTAGTGTTTGGACAGCACGTCCTGCATACTGTTCTAATAAATCCAATGAACTGAGTCCTGTGGCAATGGGGAACCCATATAACTAGAAATGTGAAAGGTCACCCAGAACTTCAGCTATAGCTTTGTTTGATGACCTGGAGTACACAGTGATCCAGTGGCGGCTGGTATTAATGGGCGAAAGGGGCGTTGCCCCACTAGCATCCGGGAGAAGACGAGAGAGATCAATGTACACATGTGGAGCAGCTTTAAATTAAGCACTCAGTTACTTCTTGGTACTATGTCTAATTTCAATACTATACAAATTCTAGTTTTTTTTTTCTTTAAGGAAGTGGTGCGGTCAGAGACAGTCCTCCTGCGCATGTCATTGCTGGGTGCGAGGGCTATTGCTCGCCCTCGAGGCCCATACCAGGAGGGTGATGTCAGCATGATGGGATTGGCCGGAGGAAGCGGCAATGATTTACTTTTAAATGGGGAGCTTATGCTGTGGCCCAGGTAGAGCGCCATTGAACTAAATGGCATGGGGTAGGGCTGGCCTACCGGGACAAAGTGAAGTGGGTGGTAACAACTGAAGCACTCCCTTCAAGTTTGCGCCTCCTGATTGGGCAACGAAAGCTGGGGGAGTGGGCTGTGGAAGAGTTTGTCTACGAGGCTCCTGCAGCGCCGCCCGGCACACCAAGGGTTTACATTGTGAAGCTTCGGACAGAAAATACAATGGAGCCCCTTAGGGGAAACTTCTCTGCTGTGCCGGAAGCACGCGCGGACCCTTGGGGGATGAGGACGAGGACATGGTGGATGAGATGGAGAACGAGGAACTGTCAGGTAGAAGATGTGCCCACAGTCCGGGGAGGTGGGGGCGGGGGATGCCCAGCTCTGATTATGCGGAAAGAAAAGTGCAAACCAGTTGGCTCTTCCCCATCTTCCCTGCCGAGGGCTGTGGTGCTAGGGGACCGGGCAGCTTTCTTAAGGGTTCTTCTGCGGTGTAGAGTTTTGAGGGCTTGGCGATGCACCAATAGCACCAATTTGCTCCTTCCCCCAACATCCACCTTGGAATAGTCAGGCTCACTCACTTCAGTTGGGGTATTTACGCCTCACCATTCTAAAAATTCACCAGCCGCCCCTGCAGTGATTTAACAATATGTGTGAACAAAATTACCCAGGCATGCAGATTAGTTACTAGCGTTTTCAAATATAGACTTCGTATCTACAAACAACATAATACAACTGCTTTCAAGTACAAACTAGGTTTTAATACTTTGAGGTTTTTCATAAAAAATCATTCGATAAAAATATTCATTATTATGTTACATTAGTATACATGGTTAAACACTTTAAAATTTCATATACAGATAGATGGTTTCCTGTCGACGCGTTTTCGACACGTGAGCTGTGTCTTCTTCAGGACCGTACCATCAGTGGGCTGATAATTAATAGTTTCAACGAGGATGCTGTTATCAAACAAAGGGAAACGCACGGTGCACAAGATGGAGGGGTAGGGGATGCCTTGATTGGAACATAAGAGGCACTCACAATGAGCCGCTTTCTATATGGTGGTAGTAAATGCGCTTATAGTTTCTCTGATAGATTAGAAATTACAGCGGCTGTGTCCTGGGCTGGCGGAGAAACATGCAGTGCGCAGGTGAGGAGGATAACCGATACCTTTGTGTTGGTATTAGACAGCAGTCATGGTGTAGCGCTTTCTTAGCACTATTGCTTGTGGGGATCTCAATTCATAGAAAATTGCAGGCGAAAGGTTAGCTGGGAGGTGTAGTTTCACCGGATCTTCACAACAAGCTGCATACGAGGGCTGCCTAAGGAGTATGGCAACTCGGTCCGCTGTATAAAATGGATACAGCGTGTGAATGTTCAAAGAGGCATCCAACAGCGATCGTACATCGTACAGAGTTCACAGAAGATTGCAGGCGAAAGGTGTGCGGGGAGGTGTAATTTCACCGGGTCCCCACAGTTCGCTGCATACAAGGGCTGCCTAAGGAGTATGACAACTCGGTCCGCTGTGTAAAAATGGGTACAGCGTGTGAATGTTCAACGAGGCATCCAACAGTGCTCGTAGATCGGCAAACAAGGCTTCCTCCAGCATGGGCTACGTGCGACGTCTTCGTTAGGTTGATATCAACCTAACGAAGACGTCGCACGTAGCCCATGCTGGAGGAAGCCTTGTTTGCCGATCTACGAGCACTGTTGGACCGAGTTGTCATACTCCTTAGGCAGCCCTTGTATGCAGCGAACTGTGAGGACCCGGTGAAACTACACCTCCCAGCTAACCTTTCGCCTGCAATTTTCTATGAATTGAGATCCCCACAAGCAATAGTGCTAAGAAAGCGCTACACCATGACTGCTGTCTAATACCAACACGAAGGTATCGGTTATCCTCCTCACCTGCGCACTGCATGTTTCTCCGCCAGCCCAGGACACAACCGCTGTAATTTCTAATCTATCAGAGAAACTATAAGCGCATTTACTACCACCATATAGAAAGCGGCTCATTGTGAGTGCCTCTTACGTTCCAATCAAGGCATCCCCTACCCCTCCATCTTGTGCACCGTGCGATTCCCTTTGTTTGATAACAGCATCATCGTTGAAACTATTAATTATCAGCCCACTGATGGTACGGTCCTGAAGAAGACACAGCTCACGTGTCGAAACGCGTCGACAGGAAACCATCTATCTGTATATGAAATTTTAAAGTGTTTAACCATGTATACTAATGTAACATAATAATGAATATTTTTATCGAATGATTTTTTATGAAAAACCTCAAAGTATTAAAACCTAGTTTGTACTTGAAAGCAGTTGTATTATGTTGTTTGTAGATACGAAGTCTATATTTGAAAACGCTAGTAACTAATGTGCATGCCTGGGTAATTTTGTTCACACATATTTCTTACCCTGACCCAGGATCGCTATTAGCACCAGGGGGTCCTTGTTCTCTCACACAGTGATTTAACAATAACCTTCCCCAGACCAAACAAAAGGAACAACCCTTGCAACTGGGCATAAGTCCTGAATGATAGAGTCTAGAAGACATTAATGTGAATTTGAAGGCTTGAACCAAGCATTCCTGAGGCCTTTGTGGTGAACTCCACTCTAGGGTTTGGAATGACAGGAGACGGAGGACAACTTTTAAGTGTAAGGTTAGCCTTTGCCACATTCTGATTTTTATGTTCATCAGATTCTTTTACCCTCAATAGGTTAAGAGGCAGCTGAGTGCAAATGCTCACCCTTTGTGCCTTGCTTTGGGTTTCTATGACAGAGGCCTCTGAGTCCCACTCCTCCTTCTGCTGACACTACACACTGGCTTGGCTGGTCAGGTAGGAATATGCAAAATAACAGGATCTGCTCGAAACTAGTCTCCAAGCTGTTTTCACAAACTCTGTATAAAACCAAATTATGAGACCCCAATTCTGCGTTCCAGGAATGCACACTTACCGATGCTCAGGTGGCAGCTTCAGGGTGTTGGAGAAGACTTCTGTAAATCAGAATTTCTGTTTCTGACAAACACTTCCCAGCCAGGTTAGGCATTGGAGGAAATGACGTCGGTCAGAGAGATCTTTCTGGAAGTGCTGAGGACTTACCCAAAGCAAAGGAACACATCAGTGTTGCTGAAAAAAAAAGTAGTGTAGGTACCCTTGCAGAAAGAAGCTGACTAAAAATTATCCCTGCCCACCTGCTTGAAAGAAGAGGACCCGATCAGAGGGAGGAGTGAACTAATATCATCTTGCACCACCTGCACTGTGAAGCTTCAATGGAGATCAGTGTTACAAGGAACTGTGGTCAATGCGTGTCCCTTTGCTTATAAAGTGTGTGTCCATGACTGCCACTAGGGACATTCCTCGAGTTTTACTTAGCCCTCCTCCCTGGGAGAGATTGCAGGGACACCACTGAAGCATGCAGCTGTTAAACCCATCCTTGTGCCATGTTCTGCTTATCCTGGTGGTCGGACAATACCATGTAAAGTGGAGATCCATGGCTGCAGAACTTATCTTGAGGTTGGAGGAACCCGGGCTCTTTGAATTAATCTGAAGTATAATGTGCTTTTGAAACTGTAGCGTTGGTTGGGGTTCAGGAACAGACCAGAGACCTTTCTTAGGTAAACTGGGTTTTATTTTTAACAATGCTCTTCTGCTTCGTGAGGTCAGTCTTTCCCGTACGAATCCTGATTGGTCCGTGGTTGCGGATTAAGCCTGTGCCGGCTTGGGGAACCCTTGCTGGCCGTAGGCGGTCTTCGGGAGTCTTCTCCTCACCTCCCCTCCTCAGCCAACCAAAAAGAGAACCAACAAGAGGGACCGCCGTTAGTTCAGGTGTTTTAATACTGATTGCCCTGGGGGTGGGAAACCGGAGTGCCAGGGACACCGCTGAATGTGCTGTACAAGCTGTCTATAGTGACGGGGCAGCGTGAGGGCAGAGTGAAGGTACTGTCAAGGGAAGGAAGGTAGGTATGGTAGGATAGGAACGCGGGAAGGAAGGAACACAGGATTGGAACGCGGGAAGAATATCTGCACAATTTACACAGGAGGGCCACCTCTCTTCCCCACCCAGGCTGACAAACGCCTCCGTACCTGCTGAAGTCACACTCCTACCTCGGGAGTGTGGCACGGCGACTCGTGGGGACTTTGGCCTCCTGGCTGTCTCTCGCCGTCTTCGCCTTCTCTCCACTGCTCACGGGACTCCTCGCCTCTCCACACTCCGTACACCTCTCTCCCGACCGCCGTCTTCCTCCGGGGTGACGTTGCACACCGCGTAGAGGACTTCCTGGCTCTTGTCCACTTCGGACTCTGTGATGTCATCGGTGGGCGTGGTCCCGTCTTCTCCTGTGAATGCCCAATTAAAGGCTCCTTCCTCCTTTTCGGTGTCGGTGTCGCTCTGCCAGGGCTCCCAGTCTCTCTGGAGGGAAGGAGGGGATTCAGCGTCAGCGACCCACCAGTCATTAGGGGTCGGCTCCCTCCCCACCTCGCTACACTCCTCCCCCCCCCCCCTGGATACTCCCGATCAGGGAGGATAGGTACTCTGGATAGGTAATCAGCGTTACCGTTCTCAGCTCCCTTTCTATGCCTTACTGTGAATGCAAAGGGTTGTAAGTACAAGAACCATCGCAACACCCGAGGATTGAGGGTATTGTTCTTCTGCATCCATTGGAGGGGAGCATGGTCTGAATATAAGATAAAGGACTGGCCTTCCAAGTAATATCGTCATTTGTCAATGGCCCAACGTATGGCCAAACATTCCTTTTCCACCGTGGGGTAGTTACGCTCCTTGGGATGCAGTTTCCTACTTATATAGAGCAGTGTGTGTTCTGTCCCATCCTCCCCCTCTTGTGACAGTACAGCCCCGATGCCGGTGTCGGAGGCATCTGTAGCAAGAGTGAAGGGTTTGGTAAAGTCAGGGGGTATCAAAACCGGACTAGAGGTTATGGCATATTTCAGGCGTTCAAAGGCCTGCCTTGCCTTTTCCGGAGGGGTTGATGCCAGTGTGTTCTTCACGTTTTTCTTTAAAAGGTCGGTCAGTGGAGCAGCTGTCTCAGCAAAATTCTCAATAAAACGTCTATAATACCCTATGAGCCCCAAGAAAGCCCTTAGTCCTTTCTTTGTGGTGGGGAAGGGAGTATGGGTTATCGCCTTTATTTTCTCTTCCTGTGGCGCGATGACACCCTCCCCAAGCATGAATCCCAGGTATTTTTTTAACTTTAGGAAAGGCCGCTCTGGATTTTTTTGAGTTGATGTGTAAACCTGCGGTCTGCAATGCTGACAGAACTCTAGCTATGTGGTCTAAGTGTTCGTTCCACGTGTTGCTAAAGATGACGATATCGTCTAAGGATACCGATGAGTATCGGGTATGTGGGGCCAGGATTTCATTGATCAACCTCTGAAAAGTTGCTGGGGCCCCATGGAGGCTGAAGGGCAGAACATTAAATTCAAACAGGCCATCTTCAGTGGCGAAGGCCGTTTTGCGCTTGTCTTCCTCTCTCAGTGGGACCTGCCAATATCCCTTGGTCAGGTCCAACGTGGTAATGTAACGTGCTTCCCCTATCCTTTCTATTAGTTCATCGACACGCGGGATAACGAAGGCGTCGAAGGATGAGATGGCGTTAAGAGCCCTGAAGTCCATGCAGAACCAGGTTGACCCATCCGGTTTAGGGACCATGACAATGGGGGATGACCAATTGCTCCGGGATGGTCGTATCACCCCAAGCCTGATCATCTCCTGCACCTCTCTTCTTATGTCCTGTCGTCTGGCTGCTGGTATCCTGTACGCCCTCTGCTTTACAATCTTTCCTTCCTCTGTTTCTATACAGTGTTCTACCATTTGTGTTTGCCCTGGTGTGTCAGAGAAAAGACCAGAAAAGAGACGTACGGTGCCTATCAGTTCCTTTCGTTCCTCTTCGGTTAAGTCAGAGTTTATAGGAAGCTGCTCTAGTGTGGAACCCTCTTCTCCATAGGGTACACTGAAGTGGGTGTCTTTGGGTAGAGGACCGATCCATTTCTTTAGGATGTTAATGTGGAAGCATTGCTGTCGTGTAGGGGATATCCGTAGCCTATAGGTAGTTTTACCTAACGTCTCGATGACCTGATATGGCCCCATCCATTCGCTCCTGAATTTCTGGGTCGAGGAGGGCAGTAGCACCAGGGCCCAATCGCCCTTTGCCATGGTTTCCATTTCTTTCCCTTATCATAATGGTGTTTTTGTTTTTGTTGGGATTTGCCTAGGTTGGAATAGGCCAGATCCCTTAACTTCCCTAGCTTCGATCTGAGGTATTGGGTGTATTCCAACAGTGACTTTTGGTTTGCGGCCTCTTCTTTCTCCCAGGCCTCCTTCGTTATCTCCAGGAGAGAACGAGGCTGGCGACCGTAGAGAAGCTCAAAGGCAGAGTACCCTAGACTGCTTTGTACTTTGGCCCTTAAAACGTACAGGGCCAAAGGCAACATCCGGTCCCATTCTTTGTTTTCTATCGCCAACATTTTTTTAAATGTGGCCTTGAGGGATCTGTTGTACCGCTCTACAAGGCCGTCTGTCTGGGGGTGATAGGCTGAAGTGCGTATATGCCGTAGGTCTAACGTGGCGCATACCTCCTTCATCATTTTTGAGACAAAGGGCGTACCCTGATCCGTCAGGATCTCCCTGGGGAACCCCACCCTTGAGAACAGCTCGATCAGTTTCTCGGCTATGTTTTTGGAGGTTGGGGAGCTTAATGCGAAGGCCTCGGGAAACCTAGTGTTGTAGTCCACCACCACTAGGGCATAAGTGTGACCTCTCGCGGTATGTGGTAGGGGCCCTATGAGATCCATCCCTATCCGTTCAAATGGATTCCCTATAATAGGCAGGGGTTGTAGAGGGACCGAAGGAGGTTTGTACATATTTTTCTTCTGGCATACAGCACATTGTTAGCAGTATACCTCTGCTTCCTTATATATGCCTGGCCAGAAGAAGTGCTTGACTATGTTCTGGGTGGTCTTCTCTGCCCCCGAGTGACCCGCGGTGAGGTGTGTATGTGCATAGAAGAGTATCTGCTCCCTAAACGTTTTTGGCACCACTAGTTGGGGGGTCATATCGGCCTTTCCTTCCCTATACAGGAGATCGTTTTGTATTAGGAAACAAGGGTAGGTACCAGAGGGGGTGGTCTGCTCTACATGTGCATGCTCCCAGGCATTAAGGAGGGTCGGATCGTTGGCCTGTGCGAATTTGAAGCTACGGTCCAGGACCCAAGGTTCAGAGACTACATAAGTGTTCTGCGGTTTCTTTTCCCTTTCCTTGACTTCTGTTTGGAACATGGATAGGAAGTCCGGGTTATCCACCCCTATGATCAGTTCCTCCGGAAGGGAGTCCACAACTCCTACTCTAACCGTACAAGGGGTCCTGCCTACCGGTTGCAAAGCAAGGTGTGCTACGGGATATGGTTTCACATCTCCGTGCTCACACCGTATATGTACTAGGACCGTGGGCATTATTTGGGAGGGAAGAACTAGACCCTTTTTTATGACTGATTGTCTGCACCCTGAATCCAACAGGGCCTTAACACGATTTTGATTCACATATACCCGTACATAGAAGGACGGTCCCATCTCTGCGGTGTACATCACCGCTTTGGGGATGTAGCCGACTTCCATAGGTTCTTCCGGGCTTCGTTTTCATGGACATAGCCGTGCGATGCCCACTCTCCACACTGGAAGCATTGGGGTCCCCTTGCAGGAACCACATCCATCCGTATAGGTCATAGCCTAGGTACCTCTGGACTAGGTCTGTTTTTCCTCTCTGGTTTCGTAGACGGAACGGATTTGGTACCTTTGTCTGTATCCCAAGGAAAGGGACGTGGTTGCGCCCTCGCATAATTGGAGGCCATGTCTATGGCTTGTATTACGGTAAGGCCTGCGTGCTGCCTCAGCCATCGCTGAGTCCCATAAGGTAATGCCTCCATAAACTGCTCAAGGTATATGCTCGACATTATCTCCTCTTTGCTGCGACTTTCTAGTTTCAGCCATTTGTCAGCTGCCATTTTGAGACGTAGAAACAGAGTGTTGGGGTTTTCGCCTGTCACCCCTCTTTCTTTTATAAACCTTAGTCTATAGGCCTCTGCGTCTAGCCCTAAGTGGTCCATAATCACCCCTTTTATCTCTGCATACGGGGTACCACCTGCATGGTTTGCGACTTGGTATGCCGCCTGTGCTGCCCCTGTCAGGAGCGGTGCGAGAAAATATGGCCATTTGTCCTCGGGCCACCCTCGCCGTCTTCGCCTTCTCTCCTCTGCTCACGGGACTCCTCGCCTCTCCACACGCTTTCCGGACTCCGTACTCCTCTCTCCCGACCGCCGTCTTCCTCCGGGGTGACGTTGCACACCGCGTAGAGGACTTCCTGGCTCTTGTCCACTCCGGCCTCTGTGGCGTGGTCCCGTCTTCTCCTGTGAACGCCCAATTAAAGGCTCCTTCCTCCTTTTCGGTGTCGGTGTCGCTCTGCCAGGGCTCCCAGTCTCTCTGGAGGGAAGGAGGGGATTCAGCGTCAGCGACCCACCAGTCATTAGGGGTCGGCTCCCTCCCCACCTCGCTACAGAAACTTACAGCTGGTGATTTCCTCCACTCTAAATGTGTGGTGTGATTTCGTAACCTTTGCCCTGTATCAGTAAAAGTATTTTTTCCCATCGGGTCCCTAGACCTTAGTGCCTCACAGACAGGGGCAGGCTAAGACCAAAAATTAAGCCCTGGCACCAAAATAAAAGTTGCCCCATTACAGAACCAGAGAGATAAAAAAAGTAGCCCATGTTTGCAAATCAGGCCAGTTTTGAACTTGTAAAGACACAAAGTATTGACATTTTGCCAGTTATCTTAGACGGCATGAATTTGGATTTGCTGCAGGCAATCTTTGGGTAATGTTGGGAAATCAATAGTAAAAACTGGCCCACCTAACCATATAACAGGCCCAGAAACTTCTAAAAAAATGGGCCACGCACGTATCTCTCAGACCAGCCCATTGGGCACTGCCTGATTGCCCTACAGGCCAGTCAAACCCAGCTCAAACGTCCATGAACCCTAGCTCAGGATCTGAAAACCCATGGTACTCACCGACACATTTTAGTCCCCCTCTGAGCTTGTGAACCCTGGCACAGGGTTCAAAGGCCCACACAGATTCTTGGACCTTTATTTGACCTCCCTCCAGGACCGCAGGTGTATTACTGGTTCAAGAATGGGTCCAAAATCTGGTCTGGGAACCCGACCCCCCCCCCCAAAAAAAAGGGGATCAACCACAAGTTGGCCTCACAGTGGCTGTCGGCTGCCAATGAAGGCTGGGTGCTGGCATGGTCAGGTCATGAGGCGAACCCCCTGTGTGCATGTCTGAAAGCCATCTGTAAAAGAGTAGGGTAAGCTTTTATAAACGTTGGGCCCGAATCACAAAGGTAAAGTGAGACAAAAGTCTAACTTTCCGACTTTTGATATTCACAAAGCTCATTTACTACTCGTAAGTGCCCTTTGTGAATACCAAACTTTGAACTTTACGACTTTCGGTATTCACAAAGGGCATTTACAAGTAGTAAAGCCTCTTTGTGAATACCGAAAGTCGAAAAGTAAAGCTTTTGTCTCACTTTACCTTTGTGGATATAGCCCGTTGAATGTAATATATGATAAAAAAACAAATTCACTGAAAAAAATGATACATTAAAAGTATGGTTAGCTTTGATAACTGCACCTTAAAATATATGTATTTTTGAAACCTCGGAACTAAACATAAAAAAACACAATTAGAATAAAGTCATGGTTGCAAATTTAAAACGAAGAAAATCACCGAAATTCACAAGTACTTGGAAGTGCTGCAAACCATGGGCCTTATTTATGAAGGCCTTGCGCCGCCAGTGCGTCACTTTTTCCCATTTTAAAAGTGGCGCACCGGCGACGCAAGGCCTTCATAAATAAGGCCCCATAACTCATACAACCATGCAAACAATACCTTTCACAACAAACCAATTGATAGGCCCTTCAATTGTCTACAGTGGGAGTTGGCCACCAGCAGTGACTTAGACGCACGGTTTGGCCATATAATATAAAAATATATTTATATTTACAAGAAAAAAATGATTAAAAGTGAAGAGGACCACAGAAAATCACCAGTTTTGCGTACCAACACACACACAACACATGCCACAAAATGTGGCACCTGCCATGTTGTTCTCTGCTTCGCTTTTTCCTTTGTTTCTGGACGGTTTACAAATAGATCCTTTGTGCATGGCGGTCTGTGCAAGCTATGGCGTGTGTTATGAGCATTGGAAAACAATAACTATTGAATTACTGATAGTTTTGAGTCCGAATTATAACTCACTTTTTGACTGTGTTGTTTTTAATGAAATTCATTTCTTTAAATGAAGTACTTACTTGTCAGCCCCAGTGCACATGGAATGGTCAGGCTCTGCATCCAACCTGCCATAGCCATCCAACCCATTTAGCTCACAGTCTCCACCCAGCTCACTGCTGTCAGTCAACACCATAACATACTACCTTCAGCACTGCACAACAGAAGACTCTGGCAAGTTCCTCTGTGGCCATGCCCTCTTCTTATCCCTGTGATTTCAGCCAACACCATTTGCCAATGGCCTTTGTGTAATGACGGTTTAACCCAAGGCCTGTCCTGAAGCCAGGCGTATGCCCTAACATAACATGTGTATTTGTAAAGTGCATGTTCACCTGTATGCAGCTTGGCGCTGAATAAAATGTTTATTGTTAACCAACTCAATGGTACTCATTTTATTGACCTCAGAAGGATGAAAGACTGAGTGGACCCAACGGGATTTGAATATATGACCATGATGTCAAATACAGGACCCTATAGTGGACAAATTAGTCCACTAATCCACCTGGCCCTACCACTTGCTATCAGTTAGCCCTTGCTGTGCACAGGCTTTGGCTGTGCAAAACAGGTCTTTGGTGCAGGACATGGCCTTCAGAAAGGCCTTGCCCCCTCCCCCCTGCCTGTAGCTTACCCATCATTGCACAGCCTTCAAATATAGGCAGCACAAGTTCCAACCCAGAACATACAAGTTTAAGTGGTGCCTTCACTTGACGGTGACCCCCTGGCAGGATTGACCTTCTCTATGAGAAATAAAGCACAGTTCAAATGTCAGCCTCATAAGTGGCAGCTTCAGAAATACACAAATAACAAAGTAGCATCACAGTACACCGCAAGGAGGCTAAAATAGACCCAGGAATCCAAATCACAATGACCCTCAAACCACATGGCGTTGAGGCATCCACAACTGCAAATGCACAAAGTAGGCCTGGACAACGTGGACCCAAACCAAAGTGGAGGCTGGAGCTCAGAGAGAATGCTAATTCAAGGACACAAACTGGGTCAAAATCAGACCTCCCAAACCATGTGATGCAAAGGGAGAAGCTGAGCACTCCAGACGTTCCCAAGAGCAATATACACTTCACTCCCGCTTTCCGCCATGGGCCGCTTACTAACACAGAAGAATGGAGCACAGGAACATACCCACATATCAAGTACACGTCACAGTTGATACCACCCACTGCAATACATGTCCACCCTGCCCTCCACACACAGAACAAGTGATGCATTAGCTAAGTTCGTTCAAAAGGAACAACACTAATCCGAGCTCCACAAGCACACACACACACACACACACACACACACACACACTTACGCACACACACACACGGTATAGCACCAACAGCAGCAATTCAGGCTTTGCCCCCACACATAAAACGAGTAAAACATGGACAACAGCAATGCCAGGGTCTCTGCTCTTTCAACGAAAATTTAGCAAGACTAGAAATGATGAAGCTGAGAACTGAGACAGTGTATTAGCCAAATCATTCACTACCTGAGGGAGTGTTTGCAGTCAAAGCTGAATACGTTTTGGGGGAACTCAAATATCAAAGTAGGTGTAAACTAAGTGGCCATATTCGTTCCAACACGGGGCAGTTGACCTCAACGTTTTATGTGACGTGTTGAAGGCTTAGCTAATTGAATTTTAAGTATTACTTTAACACTTTTATTCATCACTAGTCAACAATCAGGTTGCACCCACATCACTGCATGAGAGACTCTATTAGCCCACTGAGCTATCTCAGTAGTAAAAATTATTGGGCCATATATTTGAATGTTGGAAATCCGTAGTTAGTAGCTAAATCCCAAGAACTGGATCACTGCTTTTTATTCTGTAATTTAATAAATTGTGCCTAAGGAAAATCCAGTGAGCTATAATAGTTAAGTTTGAACCTGAAGATTATACAAAGATTTACATGGCGAGAGTATTAACCCACAGAACTATTTACTAGAATTTATTAAAAACGATTACTGGGCTTTATTGAAACTTGTCACTGTGGCACAATCTACTAACCCAGCTTGCAGGAGTGTGCACAACGAAAGACTCCAATCCTAGCCGACCCTGTCCAGGCTGAGCCCACTGCCCTGTCAGCCACATCACCTGCATGCCCTGTGGCAGGAGCAGCAAAGGTAGAGCTGCCTTCAGCATTTTTTTTGCCAGGATTAGACATGACTAGAATGAAGGTTAGTTGGCCTGCAGATGGTTTCCACAGTGCTTCTAGCAAGCTGCCTTATACGCTGTTGCTTTGCTTCCTTCTGCCATACTCTTAAAGAATCAAACATCGACTGCCTGCTCTTTTTGGTGAACAATTTGTCCTGCAAGAAATTCAATTTTTGTTCATCAAATGTGCGAGTAAGCGGCTACTGTAAATGGCGATATGAGCTTCGCCTTATTTACAAAGCAGCATTAAGCCACTTAATGTGGCTTAACGCTGCTTGTAAATAATGCACCCTTTCATGCTATACTTAGCGTGAAAGGGGTGTGCAATGGGTGTCGTGATGGGTGTTCCATTGCAACACCCATTGATTTTGACAATGCCTCATATTTACGAGGGTGGCATAACTGGTGCCAAAATTATGACCAGGGACAACCATGTCTCATCCTGGAGAAACAAGGTGAAATGCTTTAATTCTCCTCATTTTTGCTGTTTAAAGGTTTGCTGTGTTGTGCAGCACACATAGAAACAGCAAAATGCCATTGATTGTTTATGTGCAGGAAAGTGTCCCTTCTTGCACGTAAACAATCATTAATTTTTTTTAACGAGTTTCAACTTCTATGTGTGCTGCACAAAGCTGCAAACATAGAAGTTAAAAAACTGTGGGGCATATTATCAAGGGGGTTTATCTCCGCTTTTTTGGCTTTAAAAGCCAAGAAAGCGGAGATAAAATTATCTCCCTATTACCAAGCTGTCGCTAACACCAGTTAGTGACAGCTAATAGGAGATAGCGACCATCTTGGGCCCCGCTTTGCATGTCAGTGATATTTATCACTAATGACATGCAAAGTGGGCGTGCCAAGATGTTAGCGACTGGAAACAGTCGCTAACATCGCTATCTCCTATTACCAACTTTTGGAGATATTCGCGCTAAGCGCGAATATCTCCAAAAGCTAACACCTGCCCTGAGCAGTTCTTCACCATGTTATCCAATGGGAGGTGGATAACATGGCTAAGAGCATTTGCTCGATAATGCATGAATATCGCGGACTTTTCAGCGATATTCATGCATTGCGGCCGTTTTTTATCGCATTTGCGATAAACCTTGCTAATAGCAAGGTTTATCTGCGATAAAAATCGCCGATGTGCGGCGATAATTTTTGTCTCTAAACAAGTTAGAGACAAAAATTATCGCTAGTTGTTGGTAATATGCCCCTGTATTTCTGATTGTTTATGCGCAGGAAGGGACACCTTCCTGCACATAAACAATCCTTCCCCTCAATGCAGGCACCCTAGCACTATGGTGCAAGGGTACCTGCGTTGGCGCTAGGATGCTAAATTTAGAGCCAGCGCAGAGAGAAATGCAGGGCCAAGTAGGATAACACCACGCTCCATCAATTCTATTGTAAATATGCCCCTAAGTCTCTGCCATTATTAGACGTGGCTTTGTAACAAACCTGCTGTTGACAATGATGCAGGTTCATGGCTTTCTAATAGAGAGCAGGGGGAGCATACTTGGAAGGGGATCGTGGAGAGAGGCCAGATGAAAGTGTGGGAGGTTAGCACCTCACAAACAAGAACAGGACAAAAAAATATATTTATATTTTTTTGTCCTGATGTTGTTTGTGAGCTGCTACCCTCCCACACTTCCATCTGGCCTCTCACCACGATCCCCTTCCAAGCACTGGCAGGCAGTTATAGCTAGGACCTAGTATCCATGGGAAGACTGGGAAGAGTGATTTTTGTTTTGCTGATCACTTTGAAGCTGTTTGATGAATAGTCACAAAATGTCCAAAACTAGTTTGCCAGTCAATTCACCTGCTGTATGGAAAGTTTTGGGGTGATCAATCAATTGGAGACCAAGAAAAACGGGGTCCCAAAACGTGTTTTCCCCACAAAATGTCACATAGGGCTTTTAGACACGACTACAGCCACGGATGGCTGAAAGGAATTACACAATATTTGAAAGAAAGTTAAATCTTGGTCCAGAAAGAGTGCTTTTTGTTATTTGTTGTACATCTGCTTAGTAGTTTTTGAGTTAAGAAAGTACAAAGATTTATGTATATCTAGATCTAGAGCCACACGCCTACAGAAGTGCTGTGATTGACTGGCCGCAACCTGAGAGGAAATTTGTGGCCACCATTTTGTGGAGTTGATTCCCAGGGAAAATAATATTTAAAAGTGATAGGAAGAGTCTGGGTAGAGGTCACCTGACCACATGGAACTGATGGAGGGATCTGTGAGGGACCCCTCACGGGCAAGAAATGTAAAAAAGTGTTTATTTTTAGCAAGCAAAGGTCTGGAGTTCTGTGGCGGTGCTCAGCGCGACCCCCTGTGTTCTCCCTTGAGGACACATGGATCTGGACCTCAATTTAAAAAAAACATACACCCACTCACAGCCCTCCATACCTACTCACACACCCACATAACCCCTCACAAACCCATACAGCCACTCACAGACCCACAAATATACTTACACACCCACTCACAGACCCATACAGCCACTCACACAATCACTCACACACCATTTATCTACTCACATAGCATCTCACACACCCAAAACAATACTCACACACCCACATACCCACTCACACACCCATACAACTACTCACACACCCACTCACAGACCCACAGAGCCTCTCACACTTGCACTCACACACCCACTCATACGCTCTCAAACCCACTTACACCTCCACACAACTACTCACATAACCACTCACATAACCAGACAAACACTCACACACCCACTCACAAACACACAAAACTAATCATTCACCCACTCACAACCCCATTCAGCCACTTACACACCTGCACAACCACTCAAACACTCACTGAAACATCTGTACAGCCACACACACACACTCACAGACCCTCAAAACCACTCACACACCCACTCAGAGACCCACACAGCCACTCACACAGCCACTCACATACTCACACACCCATTCATGCACCCATGCAGCAACTCAAACACCCACTAACAGACTCACAAAACCACTCACCCACACAGACACTCCCACACCTGCTTACACAGACACTTCCACACCCAATACCACACCCACAAGACCTCTCACGCACCCACTTATACACCCATATACCCACCCACACCCCCACACAGTCACTTACATAGCCACTCACACACCCACACACAGGCAGTAATACACTTATAGAAATTACTATTGCATATGTGTGAATAAAATGTATTTTTAAACTTGTGAAAATGTATATTGGTAAATTGAACTTATGGATCAAACTGTAGTATAATTGATATTTAAAAAACTGTGAAATTCACTAAAAAAATCAAAGGTAACAGAGACATTATAGTTGGGAAATTGCATTAAAAACCATAGAAATGTACTGGAAAAAAACAAAGGTTACAGGGATATTATAGTTAGGAAATAGAATATAAAACAAAATTCAAATTCACTGAAAAAAACAGGTTACATGGACGCTATATTTATGTTCAGATTTTACAAACACAAAACCACAGAAATTTAGCAGTTACCTGAGCTAACTATAACTTACGCCCCTGCATTCGACTGCTTATAACCTAACAGAGTACGCTTGTGACTGGTCAGTGACATCGCTGATAACATCACTGATGACATCTCAAATGACATCAATGACGACATCGTCCAGCAAAACAAATTTCAATATACTTCATGAAATGCCAGTTACATGCTTTTTTAAATAAGAATAGGAGACAGCTGAGAGACGTACAGCAGAGAGCTCACTGTAACCTTATCAACTACTACACTGACTGATCACTCAGAAGAGAGTTCTCCGCAGCTAGTCCACTCTCTTCTAAACCACTGCTCTAAATACTATTGAACAAAGTAAGGCATCTAACCATCCAAGCTAGTCTGCTGCAATCCACAACAACACCACTTGTCAACCTGGAAAGGCGTTTTAGTGCAGATGCAAGTTTTACACAAACCACTACAACACACACCCAGAAGAGAGGTCTTAATGCACAGGTCACTGTGTCACAAACCACTAGTACAAGTATTCTTCATTCTGGAGAAAGGTCAGTTTGTTGCAGATCAGTACTACACTGATCCATCACCCTAGACAGAGGTCTTAGTGAACAGATTAATTTAATGCAAACTGCTACTATACTCATCATCACAAAGGATCTAGGTCTAAGCAAAGTGGTCAGTATGTCATAAAACACAACTATAATCAGTTGTCACTTTGGCGTGAGGTCGCAATGAATAGCTTAGACTGTTGCAAAGCACTACCATACACACACATCAGCAGGGTACATGTGTCTGCATAGAGGCTGGTTTACTCATAAATAGTACAGCCACTTCAAAGAAAGGATTATATTTCAGATGATATATGTTAGAAATACTATCACCCCAGTGGTACAGAAAGAATAGTAATTTAACTTATGCAGTAGCTCAGTATATTTTTCAGTGTCAGAAACTTTTATGAAACACTCACACTCATTGGATGATGTCATCAGCGATATCATCAGTGATGTCATTTTTTATCTCATCATTGATGTCACTGATCATGTCATGAGTGATGTAATATGTGAGGTCATAAGCAGTGCATTGCAGGGGTGTAGGTTATAGTTAGCTCAGGTAACTATAACTGCTGAATGTTTTGGTTTTATTTGTGTAAAATCTGAACCTAACTATAACATCCATGAAAATATTTATATATATATTACCTACTGACGGTCTCCAGTAGGTAATTATAATTAGGATCTTGGGTCTATTCAAAAAGAGTTTTTTCTTTTACCAATATCTTTGGCACCGTTTGACAAATCTTCGCAAAATGTTCAAAACTATTAGCCCACACACTTTAGCTGGTGTGTTGAAAATTTCAGGGTGATTTGTGATGCGGGTCCCTACAAAAAGGGGGGTCCCAAAACGTATTTGCTATGTTAATTTCCATAGGAAACTTTAGACACGGCTACAGCTCAAACTGCTGAATGGAATTACACCAAATTTGGCAAAAAGGTAGCTATTGGTTTAGAAAGCACTCTTTTTGTTAAATGGTGTAAATCCGTTCAGTAGTTCCTGAGAGATTTAAAGATTTCTCAGATATACAAGTATGGCCGAGGTGGATCCGTGAACTCTCCCGATCTTGTGTCTCAGATCTGATTGGCTGCCAACACTTCAAACCAGGAAGTGTTGGCAGCCATCTTGTGATTCTGTTAACCAAGTCACAAGAAAAAAGGTCTACAAACCTTAAAAATTAAGAAAAGGGTGCTGGGTATAAACACCCTGATGCCCTAGGCCTGCTCAGGGGGTCCCACACGGACCCCCAAGGCCAAAAACAACATCTTACTGTTATTTTTGGGAGGATTCACGTTGGATCAAGAAATCCGGCCAATTTTGTTTTTTTTAACGAAGAGCGGGCTTCCGCTCTTTGTTTTCTTTATGCCCCAGTTGGGCCAGGTCCTGGGGGTAATGATTAAAATAGATGCAGGGCCCACGTGTGCCCCTGCAGCGCCGGGGACCACCACCTCCACAGGGCTTTGTTTTCACAATAATTTGTCGGGGGCTCCTGCCACCCTACGCCACCTAGGGGACTACCACCTCCCAGGGGCTAATTATGTTAAATGCTGGGGCCACGTGGGTCCCGTGCAGCTCCAGGGACCGCCACCTCCCCAGGGCTAAATTCAAAAGATGCATGGAAGGGGCTCAGCCCTAGGGACTGCCACCTCCCCAAAGTTAATTCTTTCTAATGCGGGGACACCCACCTCCCCGGGCCACAAATTAAGTAAAGGCAGGGGTTCATTGCAGACCCCGGTCCTGGGGACCACCAACTCCCTGGGGCTGCAATGTAGTTGGGAGGGGGCTACACAGACCTCCTCCAGGAGCCCTTGATGGCCCTGTGGACCACCACCCCCAGGGTGGTGGTCCCGCAGGCTCCAGCAATGTCCCGGGGATCCCACTCCCGGGACATTGCAGTTTGCTATGGCATAGTGGAAGCACTGCTCCTGCCAAGCCATAGCAAACTCTGCTTTTCTTCATGGAAGCGCGAGCAGGAACAATGATCTTGCTTCCATGGGGAAGTAGAATACATATACTAATACTGATTCAGATCCTCGGCCTACCCAAGCAATTCTTATGGACACAGGTGTTTTTTCTGGAAAGTCCAGCTACAAGTCCATTTTGTCCTCTTTCAACCTTTGTGCCCATCATGCCTAAAGATGCCATTGACATTTTTAATGACATAGTGACATAAGATTTAAAACAACTCAATAAAACAGTCAAAAACGGTCAGTATAAGATGAGACATGTTGAATTGCAATATTACAATTTAATTAAAAAACTGAGAACTAAGAAAGATCTCATCGTAAATAAAGCAAATAAAGGAGGTAACAATGTAATCTGTCCCAGAGATATGTACATAACTGAAGCCATGATTCATCTGAATGATCCTGACTGCTACAAGTTGGCATCGTTTGCAGATCTCAACAAAATCAAAGATTTGGTCCATAAAGAACTATTTCATTGGAAGAGAGAAGGCCTTATCAGCAAGAGTGAGTTCCTCTTCCTCAAAAAAGAGCATCCTATTACACCTATATTACACCTATATTGTACTTTATTCCCAAAGTTCACAAACAGATCATTCCTACTCCAGGCAGACTGATAATTTCTGCACAAAGGAGTTTACTGGAATCGGTCTCTAAGTTTGTTGATTATTTTTTACAGGAACACGTTTAACCTACCATATTTTTTAAAGGACAGGAGATTTTTTGAGGAAATTGAACAGTGTTAGTTGGGAAAGTGACTATCTACTTGTAGTGATGGACAGCACGTCTTACATACAAGTATCCATCATCATGATGGTCTTAATGCTGTTTCCTATTACCTAGGACATCGTGGCATCAGATACTTGGAACACAACAAAATGTTATTAACCATGATTAAGATTTGTCTTACCAGTAACTTTTTTTATTCAACAAACAAGTCTATCAGCAGTTGCGAGGTGTGGCAGTGGGGTCGTGCTTTTGCCCCGGGTACACATGTTTCCATGTTGGCTGGTCGTAGGAGCACGTCCACAGGGGTGAACTCAAAGAACTATTTGATAAGCATGTTTGCCATTGGTGGTGTTACATTGATGATGTGTGTTTAATTTGGAAAGGTTCCCACACAGCTGCACTTAATTTCATTGACACCATCAACAACAACAGGATTAATCTGAATTTTACAGCCACCATTAGCCAAAACAATGTTGAATTTTATAGATGTCTCAGTTTATTTCAAAGACAATGCATTACACACTAAATTACACAGGAAAGAGACGGCCGGGATTTCGGTTCTTCACACAACCAGCTCCCACCCCAGACACCTGATCCGCAGTATCCCTTACAGGGAATTTCTGCGGATACGCCACATCTGTAGTAATGACAATGATTTAGAAGTTTGTCAAGATGAAGCATTACAAAGATTTCTTTTACGAGGCTATAAGTTTCATGATCTGAATCAGGCCCATATATAAGCTAATGCTTTATCTCATGAGAGTTGCCTTGGCATTGAAAATTCTTTAACTGAGACTGCGGACAACGCTATTAACCCTGTCAGTAGCAACAAGCAAGTAGAAAGATTGATCACTACATATAAACAACATAAACAAATTAGACAAATTGTCAAGAAAAATTGGCCTATTATTCAAACTGACCTCACACTCTCTAAGATGTTACCCGATACACCTGCTCTTACATTTAGAAAGTCACCTGCTATGAGAGACAGTTTGGTTAGAAACAGCCCTGAAGTCATGGTTTCTAGTACATGGCTTTTGTCCAAAAGTAGGTTTGTTAAATGTAATTTCTGCCAGGCATGTAAATTTGGGACTAGTACTAAAGAGTATATGACCACCTTTAGTAACACCCCGGTTAAAATACAAGGGTTTTACACGTGCCGCACTGACATTGAGGTTATTATGCTACGTTGCACATGTGATTTGAAGTATGTTGGCAGCACTAAGCTCCAAGTTTATAATCGCATACTTCAACACCTTAGAGCCGCGGTCAACTCAGATCCCAACTATCCCATTGCCAGACACTTAAAGTTAGCCCACAATAACAATCTGAAGGATTTAGATTATTTTGTGATTGGGGCTGTTCCCAAATCTATTCGTGGAGGCAACAGAGAGCGCCAATTAAGACAACTTGAAAGCAAGTTCATGCTCAAACTCGACACTAGAATGCCCAACGGGCTCAATATGGGGGAGGACTTGCACAACTTTCTTTAACTATATCCTTATAGATGTCTTAATCTGCCTATTTTTACCACTACATTTGCTGCTAGAGTATATTTTTGCTTCTTTAACTTTGATTTTAGAGAGGTTTTAGGATATTTATTCCCCCTGTCCCATTAGATGAACAATACCTGTTGGATTTCCTTTAGTTACATTTTTCCCTCTTATACAGGGTATCATCTTAATAAGATCCCCTTTCTTATCAATCATGATAAATACACATTTTTTCTTTGGTTTATTTTTTTTTGTCCAAAAATGTATGGAGTGTTCCATGTTGGACATTGATTGTCTTGGAAAGGTAAGGGCACTGGCCCGTTATTTCCATTCTTGCACAAACCATTCATGAATTTTTTTTTTTCTTGAGGCTGCTACCTATTTAGATTATTTATATCTTTATTTCAGGGCTCCGCGGGTCATGTTCCGCTGCTACTAATTTTAGTATTTTGAGTTTTCATTATCAGCACATTTGCACTTTTCATTTGTTTTGCACTTTGGCGTCATGAGGCAGCTAGCACAACTAAATGTATTAACCTGTGGAATTGATTCTGTTTTCTCAGCACTACCGCGTATTTGCACATGAGTTTAGTTTACAAGCAGCAACTTGCACACTTTTGAGCAGGAGTTTCTTAATGGATGCAATTTTCGATGGTATTTATACCTTACATTACCAAGTAGATGCATCCATGGAATGGGTATTGTGTCTCTCCTGTTTTTACAATGTGGCTTTGAATATTTATTGTTTTAATCTGCAATATTTATTTATTTATAATCCAATATAATGTTTTTTAACTTTGTATCCACATTGATTTTGTTAACCTTGTGTCATTTAACTCTATGTGAAGCATGTTTTCTATGTCCATTTGTCATGTGACCAGGTTTTAAACTTTACACAGGTGCTACGTCTCGGGCCCATTATTGTTTTGATTACTTTCACTATATATTGATTAACTGGTTTGTAGCGTGTCATGTGAACAAGACAGATTTATTCTGTTGAAACGCGTCATGCTGGGGCACTGGCTAGGAATGACTGGTTGCGGGAGCCATGCTAATTAAATAAAAGCACTTCATTCACTGATATCGTCCCCTGAGTGGTCCGTACCTGTCTGTTTGCTGTGGAGGAGTGGTGCCATTCGGAATTTGTCTCTCTCTCTCTCTCTCTCTCTCTCTCTCTCTCTCTCTATACATATATATATATGTATATGTATATATATATCAAGCTCACTACCCGTCTACTCCCCTTCACTCGCGACCGGGTGCTGTTACGGCGGGAGACGGTACCTCGCCAGTCCAAGACTCAGCTCCTGGCTTGAGATACATATTATATATATGTATCTCAAGCCAAACCAAGCTTTCAGATCAAGCAGGCGCTGACTCCGTGGATTGATTACCAAAGAAAGATATATTTATTCCAAACGATCAAGACGCGTTTCGGCGGCGGACCGCCTTGCTCACTACATCTGGTTCCTCACTCATCAACATTATATATATATTTTGGTTGACAGGCATAAACTGGTTAGTTGTCACAGCAACCGTGTGGAAGCAACAAACATAGAAGAGTTTACTGCATAGGCATGATAGTGCATAAAACGGTAAGGGTGAAAAAAGAAAGCAATAAGTTGTATATAATTTGCCCAAATGTTAATTGTTGCACAATTGTTGAATTTAAAACTGTGGCTAGCACATCTATGAATAACTCATGCAAATTAAAAAAAAGAGCTGTGGCAATATTTACAAAGACAAAACAGTGAATGAATATCTACCATACTATTTTAGCTATCTTTTAATTAGATACAGTTACAGAAAGGTCTAGGTATACATATTCAATGATACACTTCGTTACACTCTCCTGCTGCCACCCCATGCTTCAGACGGAGTATGGAAGGCATAATTTTACCAGTGCTTGTAAAGGAGATATATATACATATATATATATATATAGATCACTGCTCCAATTACACCATAAAGCGGGTCACTCAAAGGGCGGGTGCTGAACTGCAGTGGTGTCCCACATAAATATACTGCTGCACAATCCTTTCTATCCCCAGAAAGGAAGACAGCACGCACGGGACTCTTGATTTGTGATGTTTATTCTTCAAACAGACAGACGCGTTAACTTTATCCTGTAACTTAAAACGGCCACTGAGCATCTATCCACACATATCTACTCCGTCCCTCTCCCTTTTCTTCACCTGTGTGCAAACACAGGCCATTGTGCATTGTAATACTTAGTTAAACTTACCTTCACAGTAATAGAAATAAAAAATGCTACACATTTGTTTTTCAGGTGTTTTTTATAATCTAAATTTGTGAAAATGTGATACTTTAGAATTAGGATCTGTGAAAGGGAAGAAAAAATGCAGTTATAATATATATTGTTATATTTTTTACAATACAGCATCATTTTAACATTTTACAAATTATTTTCTTTGCATTTTTTGCTGTTCTCAGAATATATTGAATTTCACTAGAAACAGTGATTTCAATTGTACTCATCACATAACAGCGGGCAAAAAAAGCCCAATCAATAAGATTGTTTAAAAATAAAACAAGACTGCATCCTCAGTAACATACCATATAATGCAAATCAAACATATAGAAAATGTTCTTACTTAAATTATATGCACTGTAAATGTTGTTTAAAAATAGACGCTGAGAGAAAGTGCAAGAAAAACGTCCTTAATTCAAGTAAATACTTTTCCTCTAGGCCTCCATGTTTTGATTTGCTGCTTTAACTAGTTTATTGAAAGACACTGGTTTACAGTCTGGTAATGTCAAATATATAAATATTTCAGTGTCTAAGTTAGTGATACATACAATTTTCGCAATGATGTTCCCATTTATAACAAAGGCCATAAAGATTTTCAATTTCTATGCCTTCATTTTCCAATATGGTAAGCATATACATTAGAAATTCCTGAGCATCTTGTTGGATATTCTGCGTAAATTGTGTAGAACCAGAACATACATCCAAAAGATTATGAATATCACAAACGCTTTGTATTTTATTTTTAACAGTTCTCAATTTTTCATAAACACAATGCAACAAGGAACAAAGGGCCATATTATCAAGGAAGCTGCAGTAGTTTATCGCCGCTTTACCGGCAGGAAACTGCCGATGAAGCGGCGATAATGGGCTTGATAATATGCGATTCGAATTTCAATCGAAGCCCAGGTTAGATGTGTGAATATCTTACCTGGGCTTCGATTGAAATTCGAATCGCATATTATCAAGCCCATTATCGCCGCTTTATCGGCAGTTTCCTGCCGGTAAAACGGCGATAAACTACCGCAGCTTCCTTGATAATATGGCCCAAAATCTTTTTTCCCGATTCTCCATAATTTGCTGTTGCAAACCTTCTAGAAAAAAAACAACATTGACCACTACATTAGCACAGCAGTTGACACCTGAACTATTTTCAAACTGATAATCAACAATCTCTTCAACAGTGTCCTTTTTCTTTTTCCCTGCAATGACAAGATTATCTTATTTTTTTCCTTCATTATACCTTCACTACAGACATTCTCATGGCTTCTTTTTCGACCTACTACACGGTTTTCAAATACAGGATATTGACCTAAATTGGGAGCATACACTCTTCTTCACCTATTATACACTTTTTCACAGTTTGCGTCTGTAGTAACCTTTGTGTCATCAAAATCAATCAAAAACAAACCAGATAAAGTTCTGACTCAAGACAAAGCAACATATGCCATACCCTCTTTAAACACGGTACTTCCAATGTTCACCAAAGCACTGTCTACACTTAAACCTTGAGATTTATGAACAGTCACTGCATATGCCAGAGAAACTGGAAACTGTTTTCTACGGACATATAAATCTTTAACAAGCAAAAAACAAACTGAACAACAACCAATTTGTTTCACTTCTTCAATCTGATCAAATTTAATTTTTTTAAATTCAATACCATCTTTATTCGGATAACAAACAAAATCCACAACTTTGCCCATTGCTCCATTAACTAAACCTTTTTCTACATTTAAATTACGCCTTAAAATTACCTGACAGTTTCTAAATGCATATAGATTCTTTTCTAATTCAGCAGTTTTAGATATAAATGTTTCTAAAGAATCCAATTTTGTTTTCACCTTTTCTGTGAAAATAATAGTGATTCCTTGATGCTCTATTTTATCAATGGTTTACATTTTTATTATTTCTTCATTTTCCAGCTTCAACATTTGATCGTTGAATATAGAACACTCACGCAGTGTTGGCATTAAGCAGATTACAGATTTTGTTTTCTGCAATTTTCATATACATTTTCTGAGGAACTATATTTTCAGTTGGAAACAAATTGGAAAGTAACCGACTTTGCAAAGCTTGTTTGCCATGTTCTGTCAGTACTCCAATTCTTATATCTTGAAGAATAGTTCCATAATCAACATCATTTGCCTGTCGCATATTTGTAATGAGTTCTTTGTATTCAAAATATGACCAAATGTTAACGTTTCCAACACTACCCAGAGACTTTCTGGTGTCTTCATGCACAAGTGTTTTAAATACTGGTTGTCCTTTTACGGGAATAAGTTGCAGTAGATCTCTGAAAACTATGACATGTTTTCCTCCAAATAACACGTCGTACTCAGTTTTAAGAATTTGCTGCATTCTTAAATGCACAAAAGCAAGCATTAAGTTTGAGACCATGCTTACCTCATCAATAATCAGGAGTTTCATTTTCTTCAGCACTCTTGAAACTTCACAACAAGTTTCTCCAGATAGCTTGTGATATTCCAATTTGTTTTCATGTTCCACAGGTAGCATCAGTAAACGATGTAATGTAATTCCTTTAATGTTGTGTGCTGCAACCCAGTTGGAGCAGTTACAACACATGACAAATGTGACTCAGTTGTTTTCTGTAGTCAACTGGTGATTACTTTAATTAAGAAACTTTTTCCCGTTCCAGCTTGTCTACTCACATACATTCAGATAGGTTGAAATGATGTGCATGGGCATTCTTTTTTTCATGAAGAAATCCATGGTCAATCTGTTGCTTCACTTGCTGATACATTTCTTTCTGTTCAACATTTAGTTGTTCTTTCAAGTTTGCTAAGTCCATTACATCTACTTGAGCTTGATGCATTGCTGTTTCCACCTCATTCATGGCAATTGCGGCTTCATTTTCAACAATTGGTTGTCCAAGTGGATCTTGACTCAGTAGAGCAGAACTTTGACTATCTTGAGAACTGTCTATAGCAATCTCAGCTGCAATAGTAGCTTCTTGATCAATTTCATCGTTCGACATTTTCACATAATTTGCAAAAACAGTGCATTGTATGGTATCCTTACAAGCATTGACGGAATCTTCATAGCTCTGAAATTCTCCAAGTAATTCCAATTCTGAACACCACGGTTTGAACAGTTGCAAAAGGGCTAAATAGTAAAATTCCCTTTAATCAGCAGTATCACAACTCAGCTTCCTGTGATTAATCAAATTTCCTTTAGCTTGTTTCACCAAACATCCTTCGGAACCAATAACTTCATATTTTCCATCATTGATGTTCTCTGTAGTATTCCGTTTAAAAGTGTAGTTTCGCAGAACTTCATAGAGACACATGTTCTCAAGATGATGACTTCTGTTTGGGTAATATGTGTCCAAGATATTCGTTTTCAAAATATCTGTACTTTCTGGATCTTTTTCTGCTAAATATTCAATTTCTTGTACAGATTTAAGTAGTTGATTTCGCATTGCAACAAGACCTAGACTCACCCAAATGATTCTTCTAGATTTGGAGAATATACTTGCAGATGATAACCGATCTGAGCTTTCATACCCTCCGATTTCTCAATGGGATAACATCTTCAAACTGAAATTGTATCGTTTCTTACTTAGACTCTTCTAGTGAGAAATCTCTTCCCACATTTCTTTCAATTCCGTCTTTTCTGATTTTGTAATGTAGGATGTTACGTATCGAGCAACAGCAATGGAATTGTTGGCAACGTACTGAATATCCATGTTAGCATTCCACATGGACAGAATAACCGGATTGTAATCATTTATGTATTTTGATTCTTCGCTTCTTCTCAAATTTTTCTCAAGTATTTTTTGGAGACTTTATTGTGATGGTATGTTGCATAGCTGACATAAAACTATTCACTCTTCCTTTGGATATTACAGGACGTGGAAATGCAAAACGATATTTGGTATAGAAGAACTTATCCTTAGACTTGTACTTTCATCAACAGTATTTTCCACATCGATGGCTTTGGAATCGTAGGACTTGGTGTCTTAAATTGTTTTCTTCTGTGCTTTTGGGTATAGCACATGTAGCATATTCTTCAATAAAAGACAAAACAGTATCATCCGAATCTTTTCCGAATTTGGGGGCATCTTTGATCCATAACAGCATATGTATATGAGGAGCACCTCTTGCTTGATACTCCTTTCTCCAAAAGAAATCCACAACTTCTCCAAGAGGAGGATTTTTTTATTGCAGATAAAAGACATGATAGCTTCAAATCTATGATTGAAATACCTGCATACATTAACAGAATCCAAAGAGCACAATTCTCCTGGTGTCTTGTATTCAATATTTTTTATATTGGAATTTGTCTCTCGAAGAAATTCAAGTAAATCATCCCAAGCGTACTCAGCACAGCTTAGGGTAAGGAACCACGTAGGAGTTCCTAAGTTCCTTAGCATACATTTAAGTTCTCGATGACGAAAATACCAATATTCATTAGTCCCACGCTGACATGCCATCAGATTAATTAGCTGAGATTCTAAATGATCATCTCTCTGGTGCACTTTATCCATGAAATCCTTTGCAGAAACATTTTGCAGATATACTCCTGTTTTCAATATGTGATTGACTGCATATGAAAGTCCAGACAAGTCACTCTCAAACGAAAGATGAAATATATATGGGATACATTGTTGAAATCTTGGATCTTCTGCATGCAATCTTGTTGTCCGATATTCAGATGCAGGAATCTGCACAGGTCGTTCATCATATCGTCCTCCTTTTCCTGTTGGGAACAACTGCGGAAAACAATGAGCTTCCAAGCTTTCTTACCATATACTCATGGGACTTTCCTTTCCTTTTTTCATTTGGCATAACTCAATAGTACTCCCCATCACTTCTTTTGAGTGAGGTGGATGTACACTGTAATGTTCATAGATTTCTTCACTTCTTGACATGTCCACTTTTCCAATTTGTCCACTTGACGTTTCAGTATCTTCTGCAAAAAAGTATTTCTTCTTCTCCCATATAAACATTTTTATAGTACTCATTGTTTTCTATCAAATACAAAGTTGCCTTTTGCACTTTCGTAACATCCACTAACTCCTGCCAAATGTTCTTACTTTTAGTAGGCACGCCATTAACTAGAATGACTAGTGGTTCATTTTCTACACACTCTACACCAAAAGTTTCAACATTTTTCTTTAAATCTAGAGGTAAATATACAACTCTTCCTTTTAATCCTCTCAGTAAATCTGAAGGAGGCAATTTACCTGTTTAAGGCTCCATACGAACAATAGCCTGAAACGGGTATTTAAATCTATCAGTTCTGGAGGAATAGCAACTAACTCTAGATTATTATGGATAGCTCTAGCGGGCATTTTTTTCTTATCTAGGGCCCGATGTAGGTAATCCTCATTTACCGACTCTAAAATACCGAATTTTACCGAATCGCTAGGATTCGGTAATTACCGAATCGGTATTTACCGATTCGGTAATTGCCATTGATTCCTATGGGCCTTGAGGCCCATAGGTATCAATGTCAATTACCGAATCGGTAAATACCGATTCGGTAAAAATACCGAATTGTCAAGGGGAACAGGGTGTCACTTTGACACCCTGTTGCTCCCCTGATTTTGGGTTGTGTGCCATGTGACACACATACATGCCCTTAGGCATTGTTGTAACAATATTTACAAATGCACTGATCAGAACCCAAATCAAAACAATTCTCTACCAACAAATAAGTTACAAATTCCTTCCACTTATCATTATTTTCTCTTTCACTTTTGAAATACAGATCAACAACAGTCCTAGTCCGATTATTATAGTGAGTTTGCGGACAACAAATACAAAAATAATTTGGCCTTTCACCTGAAATCACCTTAAGCTTTGTAATTTGTTCTTTAATATTTTTTGTAGTAGTATGTTTCACATTCTCTTCAACATTTTCTTCTATTAATATCTCAGTTTCTGCACTCTCTTGTTCAGGACCAAAGTAACAAAACTCAATTTCATCACACACCTTCTTCACATCTGATACTGACCCACACAAAAGAGCACTGTTCAACTCTTTTAATTTTAGTGCTGGACTTTTTGCATAATACAATCTTCTGACTAACTTCCGCATTTGAGAATGATGTACTGCTAACATCTTAAAATGATAAAAAGCACTTTGACATATTTTCCTAGAAAGACAAGCCAGAGAATGACCTTGCAAACCAGTATTTTTTCTCACTCTGCAATGGTCTAGTCCTTGCAACATCTTAATCTTTTGTTTAACACTTTTTTTTTACTATATTCACGTAAGAAATTGCGTAAAATATCAATAGATTCTTGTCGTACACTACAAATACTACTGCAATCCCAGGTGTACACTGGGGCTTTAGGACGTCTGCCTAGAACTTTATCAGCTATCACTTCTGCATTACTGGGAACCGTCTTCTCTTTCTCAATTGGACAACCATTTCTAACCTCATAAGCTCGACCACTGGTATCAACTGCATGCAATAAACCATTGGTCTGAAAATAACTCTCTTCATTAAAGAAAGGCTCTGAACTTAACTGTTTCCATTCACCCCCAAAAAATCACAAAAATTAGTTCTGTTAATTAATCTTTTCCTCTTACTTTTGGCCTTCATTAAATGGATTGGTTTGTCTAGTGATCGAATTCTGTTTAAAATTAAAATGAATCGTTTCCTTTTTACTTCAAAAGCCCTTTCAAAAATGGATTCAATATGCTTCTTCTTCTTATAAAATAGTGCTCTTTTTCTATATTTCTTCATATCTTTGAGCACAATATGTAGTACTTTATTATAAAAAAATGTTTGCGTATTTCTTTATACTGATTTTGTCTTCTTTTACCATACGTCGTATCTTTTGATTGTACTTTGACTTTTTTTCCTTTCCTGTTATTTTGATTTTTTTTTCAGCTTGAAGCATTGTCAGTAGTTTCAACATTCTGTACATTGTTTTTGGGCCTAGAGAGTTGCTTAATGAATTCCTTGGTTGTCTTACTGGAAGACTTTTTCTTTTTAGCCACATATTGTTGGTTATCCAATACTTGTTGTTGAGTTTTCTTCGAGTAACTTTCCTTTAGCTCTCTTTTTCTCTTTCTTGATTTTTCAGGCAAGATACCTTTACTTTAATAATGATAAACAATATCTGTAAAAAATAAACATAAATAAATGTATATTAATAACTTTATAACATACTTTTCTATTACTATACAAACATATTCTATATAAAAATCATTTAACCACTTTCTTTTCTCATCACTAATTGAAATGTAATTCAAGGTCTATACATAACTGTAGAGGAATGCAAGGAGAGTAACAGGGTGTTTCCTGCAGTGTATAGATACTGACTGAGGAATTGTAGACCAGAAACACAAGTGTGAAGGTGGTTAGAGCACTACATGCATAGTGCATAGGAGTTTGCAGCAGTCCATGCCCTAAAATCTGGCATGTTTACATGCATACTGACTGAATGATTACAGTACTATAAGGAAAAGCACTGGGTGAATTTATAATTGGTTGAGTTTTACTTTAGTGAATGGATTAGTACATGGTACTGAAAGAGTCACTATTAGTTTGCAAGAGCAGTCACAGGGTGTTTGCTGGAGTGTATGGATACTGACTGGGGAATTGAAGGCCTCAAACACAAGTGAAAAGGTGGTTAGACCACTACATGTATAGTGCATAGGAGTTTAAAGCAGTCCATGTCTTAAGGCCTGGCTCGCTGCATCAGTACATAGATACTGACTGAATGATTAGACTACTACAAGGAGAGACACTAGGTGAAATTACAATTGGTTGAGTTTTTCGTCAGTGAATGCATTACTATATGTAGCTGAAAGAGTCACTATGGGATTGCAAGAGCAGTGCGAGGGTGTTTCCTGAAGTGTATGGATACTGACTGGGGAATTTTAGGCCTGAAACACAAGTAAAAAGGTGGTTAGACCACTACATGCATAGTGCATAGGAGTCTAAAGCAGTCCATGTCCTAAGGCCTGGCTCGCTGCATGAGTACATACATACTGACTGAATGATTAGAGAACTACCAGAAGATACACTGGGTGAATTTATACTTGGTTGACTTTTACTTCAGTGCATGGATTAGTACATGGTAATGAAAGAGTCACTATGGGACTGCAAGAGCAGTCACAGTGTTTTAGCTGGCGTGTATGGATACTAACTGGGGAATTGTCGGCGTGAAACACAAGTGTGAAGGTGGTTAGACCACTACATTCATAGTGCATAGGAGTTTAAAGCAGTCCATGTCCTAAGGGCTGACTCACTACTTGAGTACATGGATACTGACTGAATAAGTAGAGTACTACAAAGACACATAAAGTTACCAAATGCTTCTCTCACAATGGTTCACAAATGCACACACACTCACAGTGTGATTTTAGACAACCAACACTATTCACTAGTGTAGAAAAGTTACGTTCACTGCACACATTCCACATATTTCATTACTGCTCTTTAGAGTAGAAACATGTTCAAATACATAAGCAATGGCTGCTTTCAAATTCTACCTAAACTTGTCAAAAGGATACGTTTTTAACCAGTTATGTATCTGCAAACACATGAAGTACACAAACGCATCTCTGAAAACAGTTCCCAAATGTACACAGACTCACAGTGTGATTCTAGACAACCAACACTATACCTTCCTTAGATTTTATAAAAACACATTTACTGATCTAGAAAAAGTAAGGTGACAGCACATATTCCACATATTTCAATACTACATTTTTAGAGTCAAAGCCTAACTCATTTTGCACATACATAAGCAATGACTATTTTCTAATTCAACCAAAACTTGACAACAAAATACATTTTTAAGCTGTTATGTCTCTGCAAACACATAAAACACCCAAATGCTTCTCCCACAATGTTTCACAAATGCACACAAATTTACAGTGTGATTCTAGCCAAATAACAGTATCCCTTGGACTTTACCAAAAAACATTTACTAGTGTGGAACAGGTGAGAAAACTGCACACATTCCACATATTTTAGAACTGCACTTTACTGTGAAAGCGTAACTCATTTTGCAAACACATAAGCAATGACTGGTTTCTAATTCTACCAAAATTTGAGAACAGGATAGGTTTTTAGGCAGTTTTATGTCTTCAAAATCATGAAGTACCCAAATGCTTCTGTCACAATGATTCCCAAAGGCACTCAGTCTCACAGTGTGATTCTAGACAAGCAACACTACCTCTTGGACTTGACCAAAAATCATTTACTGATCTAGAAGAGGTAGGATGATGGCACACATTCCACATTTTTTAGAACTGTAGTTTAGTGTGGAAGCCTCACTCGTTTTGCAAATACATAAGCAATGACTGGTTTCTAACTGTACCAAAACTTAAGAACAGCATACATTTTTAAGCAGTTATGTATCTACAAGCACATGAAGTATCCAAATGCTTGTGTCACAATGGTTCCTAAATACACACAGACTCAAAGTGTGATTCTAGACAAGCAAAACAATCCCTTGGACTTTACCAAAAATCATTTACTAACCTGGAAGAGGTAACATGACTGCACACTTACCACATATTTTGGAATTGTAGTTTAGTGTGGAAGCTTGACTCATTTTGCAAATACATAAGTAATGACGGGTTTCTTATTCTACCAAAACTTGAGAACAGCATAGGTTTTTAAACAGTGATGTATCTGCAAGCACATGAAGTATTCAAATGATTTTGTCACAATAGTTCCCAAATGCACACAGACTCACAGTGTGATTCTAGACAAGCAAGAGTACTCCCTGGACTTAAGCAGGAAAAACACACTAATCTTATTAAAAACAAAGACAGCCCATCACACATTAATAACTCACCTTTCAAATTGATTTGTAGATTAAGAAGTATGTCAGTCACACACCAGATTTTCTTATTCAGAATCTCTGGACTGCACTGCTCTTATCAAAGCCAAAAATGGAAAAGTTTCCCTCTCATTCTGTACACATATACATGTAAATATTAAATCACATTGCTTCCCACATGAATTCAAAAGCTAACACACATTTCAATTGGTTACACATTTCAACCCTTTCCAATTGGCATAAGTTTGAACCCTACCCCCAATCTGCCTACTGCCTGTTATCATAGTAGCAGTTCATGGAACACTCAACTGAGCACACAGGTCACAAGTGGACAACACAATGTTGCTAATCAAAACAGCAAGTGTGCTTAACTTTTCAAAATATCAGCTTATCCTATATAATGTTCCTTTCAAACACTTTTTCTTAACCAATAGGAAACATGCTTTTAAAAAACAGAAACATGCAGCCTACTTTTCAGACTAGAATGTTGTCAAACAGCCAATCATTTATTTTCTTTTTTCAAAACTGTATCTTATCCACCATTTTAGAAAAATCTTACTTCTCAAACTGCCATTTCACAGACAGACACTTTTCTTAGTGCATCCAGACCTCCTTTCAAGATGCTTAGAGTGTGAATTGTGGGACACAGCTATACTTTCTGGAGCCAAATGTATGCAGAAAACAAAGGCATGGACAGAGACCTAGCTTTGCCAAATGTAGACATTAAATGGATTGGACAGAGAGGGTTAAAGTGGCACCAATTGATACCATTGGTTAAATCCTTTTTGCATCTCCAACACCCTGACCTCATAATTGTGCACTGTGGTGGCAATGACCCAGGCACTTTGACTGGGGTAGGTCTGGAAATGCTTATGAAGGACACCTTTGGAGAATTGATGTCACTTTTCCCCCAAACTGCCTTTTTCTACTCCAACATGTGCCAAAGGCAGAAATGGAACTGGTGCAATCAATTTTGTCTACAGATTGAGAAACCTAGGAAACATGTCAATAAATCTGTTTCTGCTTTTCTCCGAGATTATAGGATGGGGTCCATTTACCACAACAATCTGCGTTTCAATCTGGATGGCATCTATAGGAGAGATGGTGTACATTTTACAGATGAGGGTAACAGAGTCTTCCTCTTGAACTTTAGACTCTGCATAGGTACTTACTTGTAGGTACCAAAATCTCTCAATAAACACAACGGCTCTTTATAAAGCCACCCAAGATCTAAACACACAAGCTTAATGTATATCTGAGAAATATTACGTTTTTTGCTTGGAGTCGCGCACCCGATGCGTTAGAATCGTGCACCCAACGCAACAAGATCGTGCACCCAACGCGCTGGAGTCGCGCTCCCTACAAGTTAAGAATTGTGCACCCAACGCGTGCATACCAGGGGGCTGCCCTGAGTCCCGCACTGGGTGTGCGACTCCTAATTTTACCGTAAAAAAAAATGTCACCTATCACTAATTTCAATTCCCCCGGGGCTCATATATAACATTGGGGACCATGGGGGGAGCCCCAATGCCCCCACATTCCCAGCCGGCTCCCTGCATCCTTCGGGAGCAGGCCTTGCTTTTCCACATGGGGAGCTGTGAACATGCAGCTCCCCATGTGGAAAAGCAATATGGTTTGGATTTCGAAATATAGAACAGGTTTCCTGCTCTCTCTTTCAAAATCCAAACCAAGTTTGCTATGGCAGGACGGAAGCCACAAGGCTCCCGCCCTGCCATAGCAAAAAGCAGTGTCCCACGGGTGGGCACCCTGAGACACTGCAGGAGCCGGCCCTGGGGGGGTGACGGTCCCCAGGGCCATCACAGGGCTCCAGGAGGGGGGCACGCGGCCCCCCTCCCACAATACACAAAGCCCCGGGGGGTGGTGGTCCCTGGGGCTGGGGGGTCCGCTGAGCTCCCCCGCAAATTATTTTGTAGCCCCAGGGGTGGCGGTCCCCGGGGCTGAGTAGCCCCTCTGAGCCCCCATAAAATTTTAAAATTTTGCCCCCAGGATTTGGCCCGCTCGGGGGCTAATTACTAAGCCTGTACTTCTTTTTATTATTTTTTTTACGAAAGGATCGGCGCAACATGCGCGCATTTTGCCATTTAAACAAAAAAAAATTGGTGGCCCTAGCTGTTATAGAGGGTCAGGGTATTTCTACCCTGCCCTCTTTTTTACGTTTTACACACTTGTTCCACTCACTTCTGCAGCCTCGCTTCCATAGAGGCACAAAACGGCTGCCAACACTTCCTTGTTTCAAATGTTGAGAACCACTTGACAGCCAATTAGCATTCAACGCGTGATCGGCATGGTGCGCTTAGGGTGCGCTCAGGATGTGCGGATCCTGCGCGGCCATAGATATATAAGTACTTTTAATTGTGATTTTCTCAGGAACTACTGAACGGATTTACACCATTTAAGGAAAAAGGCACACGTCTGAACCGAGGGCTACCGCTTTGCCAAATTTGGTGTAATTCCGTTCAGCAGTTCGGGCTGTAGCCACGATGAACGGTTCCTATGGAAAATTGCATAGGGAAAACATATTTTGGGCCCCCCTTTTTTCCAGGCCCCCACTTCACAAATCCCCCCGAGACTTTCTGGATAGGAGCAGACCGGAGCGCCCCACCAGTTTTGAAAATTTCGCAAACATTCGTCGACCAGCGCCAAAGTTATTCCAAATAGAATGTTGCGGATTTCCTATGGATTAAAGGTCCTAACTATAACTACCTACTGGCGACCGCCAGTACGTAATATATATAGAAATGTTCCCGTAAGGAAATCCGGTCACATCCACCAAGCGAGGCTGGTGCGGTGTCACAGGTATGGGTCCCGTGTGTAATTGCAAAAAAGCACGCTTCCCCGAAATCCAAAGGAAGCGTAGGGTGTTCACAATGTTCTCAGTAAATAAAGTTTATTGCGGCAACGCGTTCCGACCTGAAGAGGTCTGTGTCACAGCCATTTGTCTATTGTGCCCAACCATCAATAGAAATAACCTCCAGGGTTATAGACAGTGAAGAAACACACAAAGTACCATGGTGCCTGATGCATAGAAAATGCAAAAACAGACTGACTGAAAATGTAAATATTCGAAATGCACAAAATAATAAATGTTTCACAAACACATTTGAATGCTAAATGAAACAAAGAGATGTGGATAAATCTCAGCATCAAACTGGCAAAAATATTGATGTGCAAGCAGGGAATCCAATTGACACATTGTACTTCACAATATAGTTTCAGAGCTAAAAAAAACAACGCGCCAAAATCAACATTAACATAATGGTGAATCTCTCATGGTCTGAAAGAAACATATGATCAACATATTATGTCACACTGTCAGCCACGTGGCTTGCACAACATGTAATTCCAAACATCATGATCATAAAACATTTGCGGTCAAGTGACCAGTTCACACATTATGTTACCAGACCGGAGCAAGGATCCACAAGAAAGCTTATTGGCCAAGTGGCTTATCTCACCACGCAAAATGCTGCATATGGCAAAAATCAAAAACAAAATATGTATCTCAGTCTCACATATATAAATGATTGCAAGTCCTTAATCTCAGTGCGACAAAAATCTCAAATATGTAATCCCCTGCTCAGCAGTCCTTGGAAAGTGCAATAAAAAAGAGGGGGTTTATTTCGAGAAAAGACACAACTATCATTGATAGTAGATACTCTGGAAATGAGGGATCGGGAAAGGGGTAGATATCAATTCAGAGAAATACTCCAGTTGGTACAAAAGATACACTCAAATATAGTTGAAAGACCATAAATAATATGGTGAAGGAAACCAAAAATGTAAAAAAAGGGGAAAAAGGGGGATATAATACTCAAGATCAATTATGGACAGCTGCAGTCATCTTGGGGGAAATGGGAAAGAAGAAAATGAGAAAGACTTCAGTAAAGTACCACATGAGCCGATGTGTATGTGAAACTCCTCACTCTCATTCAGAACTCCAGGGTACTTGCTGCAGAGCAGAATTATGTATTCTGACTCCTTTTGCCGCAAACGCCTTTCCTTGTTGCCACCTCTTGCTGTTTTTTCAATCCTTTCAATTCTAAATAAAACAAGAAGGTGAGCATTCTGTTGATGTTGGCTGGCCCAGTGTCTTGCAACAGGGTATGTCTGGTCTAAGTTCTTTAAAGCCCTACAGTGTTCCAAAATGTGTTTCTTAACAGGGCCTATTGTGCTGCAAACATGCCTAAGACCACATGGACACACCAGGACATATATGCAAAAATCACTCATGCACATCATAAATTTGTTAATGTGCCTTTGCTGGCCAGTGGCAGTGGTAAATGTTCTAACTGCTGCTTTTTTTACACGCCTTGCATCTTCCACATTTGTAGAAACCCCTTTGCTCATGTAACCAGCCCTCTCTTCTGTTGACTGCACCTGTATAGCTGTGTACCAAAATGTCACCACCAACTCCCTGGGGCTGCAATGTAGTTGGGAGGGGGCTACACAGCCCTCCTCCAGGAGCCCTTGATGGCCCTGTGGACCACCACCCCCAGGGTGGTGGTCCCGCAGGCTCCAGCAATGTCCCGGGGATCCCACTCCCGGGACATTGCAGTTTGCTATGGCATAGTGGAAGCACTGCTCCTGCCAAGCCATAGCAAACTCTGCTTTTCTTCATGGAAGCGCGAGCAGAAACAATGATCTTGCTTCCATGGGGAAGTAGAATACATATACTAATACTGATTCAGATTCTCGGCCTACCCAAGCAATTCTTATGGACACAGGTGTTTTTTCTGGAAAGTCCAGCTACAAGTCCATTTTGTCCTCTTTCAACCTTTGTGCCCATCATGCCTAAAGATGCCATTGACATTTTTAATGACATAGTGACATAAGATTTAAAACAACTCAATAAAACAGTCAAAAACGGTCAGTATAAGATGAGACATGTTGAATTGCAATATTACAATTTAATTAAAAAACTGAGAACTAAGAAAGATCTCATCGTAAATAAAGCAAATAAAGGAGGTAACAATGTAATCTGTCCCAGAGATATGTACATAACTGAAGCCATGATTCATCTGAATGATCCTGACTGCTACAAGTTGGCATCGTTTGCAGATCTCAACAAAATCAAAGATTTGGTCCATAAAGAACGATTTCATTGGAAGAGAGAAGACCTTATCAGCAAGAGTGAGTTCCTCTTCCTCAAAAAAGAGCATCCTATTACACCTATATTACACCTATATTGTACTTTATTCCCAAAGTTCACAAACAGATCATTCCTACTCCAGGCAGACTGATAATTTCTGCACAAAGGAGTTTACTGGAATCGATCTCTAAGTTTGTTGATTATTTTTTACAGGAACACGTTTAACCTACCATCTTTTTTAAAGGACACAAGATTTTTTGAGGAAATTGAACAGTGTTAGTTGGGAAAGTGACTATCTACTTGTAGTGATGGACAGCACGTCTTACATACAAGTATCCATCATCATGATGGTCTTAATTCTGTTTCCTATTACCTAGGACATCGTGGCATCAGATACTTGGAACACAACAAAATGTTATTATCCATGATTAAGATTTGTCTTACCAGTAACTTTTTTTATTCAACAAACAAGTCTATCAGCAGTTGCGAGGTGTGGCAGTGGGGTCGTGCTTCTGCCCCGGGTACACATGTTTCCATGTTGGCTGGTCGTAGGAGCACGTCCTCAGGGGTGAACTCAAAGAACTATTTGATAAGCATGTTTGCCATTGGTGGTGTTACATTGATGATGTGTGTTTAATTTGGAAAGGTTCCCACACAGCTGCACTTAATTTCATTGACACCATCAACAACAACAGGATTAATCTGAATTTTACAGCCACCATTAGCCAAAACAATGTTGAATTTTATAGATGTCTCAGTTTATTTCAAAGACAATGCATTACACACTAAATTACACAGGAAAGAGACGGCCGGGATTTCGGTTCTTCACACAACCAGCTCCCACCCCAGACACCTGATCCGCAGTATCCCTTACAGGGAATTTCTGCGGATACGCCACATCTGTAGTAATGACAATGATTTAGAAGTTTGTCAAGATGAAGCATTACAAAGATTTCTTTTACGAGGCTATAAGTTTCATGATCTGAATCAGGCCCATATATAAGCTAATGCTTTATCTCATGAGAGTTGCCTTGGCATTGAAAATTCTTTAACTGAGACTGCGGACAACGCTATTAACCCTGTCAGTAGCAACAAGCAAGTAGAAAGATTGATCACTACATATAAACAACATAAACAAATTAGACAAATTGTCAAGAAAAATTGGCCTATTATTCAAACTGACCTCACACTCTCTAAGATGTTACCCGATACACCTGCTCTTACATTTAGAAAGTCACCTGCTATGAGAGACAGTTTGGTTAGAAACAGCCCTGAAGTCATGGTTTCTAGTACATGGCTTTTGTCCAAAAGTAGGTTTGTTAAATGTAATTTCTTCCAGGCATGTACATTTGGGACTAGTACTAAAGAGTATATGACCACCTTTAGTAACACCCCGGTTAAAATACAAGGGTTTTACACGTGCCGCACTGACATTGAGGTTATTATGCTACGTTGCACATGTGATTTGAAGTATGTTGGCAGCACTAAGCTCCAAGTTTATAATCGCATACTTCAACACCTTAGAGCCGCGGTCAACTCAGATCCCAACTATCCCATTGCCAGACACTTAAAATTAGCCCACAATAACAATCTGAAGGATTTAGATTATTTTGTGATTGGGGCTGTTCCCAAATCTATTCGTGGAGGCAACAGAGAGCGCCAATTAAGACAACTTGAAAGCAAGTTCATGCTCAAACTCGACACTAGAATGCCCAACGGGCTCAATATGGGGGAGGACTTGCACAACTTTCTTTAACTATATCCTTATAGATGTCTTAATCTGCCTATTTTTACCACTACATTTGCTGCTAGAGTATATTTTTGCTTCTTTAACTTTGATTTTAGAGAGGTTTTAGGATATTCATTCCCCCTGTCCCATTAGATGAACAATACCTGTTGGATTTCCTTTAGTTACATTTTTCCCTCTTATACAGGGTATCATCTTAATAAGATCCCCTTTCTTATCAATCATGATAAATACACATTTTTTCTTTGCTTTATTTTTTTTTGTCCAAAAATGTATGGAGTGTTCCATGTTGGACATTGATTGTCTTGGAAAGGTAAGGGCACTGGCCCGTTATTTCCATTCTTGCACAAAGCATTCATTAATAAAAAAAATTTCTTGAGGCTGCTACCTATTTAGATTATTTATATCTTTATTTCAGGGCTCCGCGGGTCATGTTCCGCTGCTACTAATTTTAGTATTTTGAGTTTTCATTATCAGCACATTTGCACTTTTCATTTGTTTTGCACTTTGGCGTCATGAGGCAGCTAGCACAACTAAATGTATTAACCTGTGGAATTGATTCTGTTTTCTCAGCACTACCGCGTATTTGCACATGAGTTTAGTTTACAAGCAGCAACTTGCACACTTTTGAGCAGGAGTTTCTTAATGGATGCAATTTTCGATGGTATTTATACCTTACATTACCAAGTAGATGCATCCATGGAATGGGTATTGTGTCTCTCCTGTTTTTACAATGTGGCTTTGAATATTTATTGTTTTAATCTGCAATATTTATTTATTTATAATCCAATATAATGTTTTTTAACTTTGTATCCACATTGATTTTGTTAACCTTGTGTCATTTAACTCTATGTGAAGCATGTTTTCTATGTCCATTTGTCATGTGACCAGGTTTTGAACTTTACACAGGTGCTACGTCTCGGGCCCATTATTGTTTTGATTACTTTCACTATATATTGATTAACTGGTTTGTAGCGTGTCATGTGAACAAGACAGATTTATTCTGTTGAAACGCGTCATGCTGGGGCACTGGCTAGGACTGACTGGTTGCGGGAGCCATGCTAATTAAATAAAAGCACTTCATTCACTGATATCGTCCCCTGAGTGGTCCGTACCTGTCTGTTTGCTGTGGAGGAGTGGTGCCATTCGGAATTTGTCTCTCTCTCTCTCTCTCTCTCTCTCTCTCTCTCTCTCTATACATATATATATATGTATATGTATATATATATCAAGCTCACTACCCTTCTACTCCCCTTCACTCGCGACCGGGTGCTGTTACGGCGGGAGACGGTACCTCGCCAGTCCAAGACTCAGCTCCTGGCTTGAGATACATATATATATGTATCTCAAGCCAAACCAAGCTTTCAGATCAAGCAGGCGCTGACTCCGTGGATTGATTACCAAAGAAAGATATATTTATTCCAAACGATCAAGACGTGTTTCGGCGGCGGACCGCCTTGCTCACTACATCTGGTTCCTCACTCATCAACATTATATATATATTTTGGTTGACAGGCATAAACTGGTTAGTTGTCACAGCAACCGTGTGGAAGCAACAAACATAGAAGAGTTTACTGCATAGGCATGATAGTGCATAAAACGGTAAGGGTGAAAAAAGAAAGCAATAAGTTGTATATAATTTGCCCAAATGTTAATTGTTGCACAATTGTTGAATTTAAAACTGTGGCTAGCACATCTATGAATAACTCACGCAAATTAAAAAAACGAGCTGTGGCAATATTTACAAAGACAAAACAGTGAATGAATATCTACCACACTATTTTAGCTATCTTTTAATTAGATACAGTTACAGGAAGGTCTAGGTATACATATTCAATGATACACTTCGTTACACTCTCCTGCTGCCACCCCATGCTTCAGACGGAGTATGGATGGCATAATTAATTTTACCAGTGCTTGTAAAGGAGATATATATATATATATATATATATTAACGCTCAATCCCTCCCCGGTCAAACAATGGGAGGATAATTGCCGATTCACGGCGTAATTCGAGAATGATTATTCTCTTCGTTTTCTAAATATGCATGTTCTATTGTAGACCTGCTATTTGGGTTTTATTCGTGCATAACGCACTAGTACTTTTTGTAATTTTTCTCTGGTACTAGCAACATGGCGCCTGCACGATAGTCCTCTCTTTGTGACCCTGAATTCCATCTGTGTACTCTTGGGTAATAAAATGGCGCCTACAAGCGCGGGACGTTGTAACCACATTGAAGAAGGAAGCACAGCTTCCGAAACGCGTCTGTGCGAGTAAAAGTTGCTGTTTGGAAAACTAATCCCGTGTGTGCAGTCCTTATTCCTACCCGGGACCGGGGAGGGATTGAGCGTTAATTTGTTAAGCGCGAGGCTCCGACGCGCATGGACCGCACCCGCCCACCAGCAGTGCCGCGCTTTTTGGGGCAGAGAGCGAACATATATATATATATATATATATATATATATATATATATATATATATATATATATATATATATATATATATATATATATATATATGTATGTATGTATGTATATATATATATATATATATAGATCACTGCTCCAATTACACCATAAAGCGGGTCACTCAAAGGGCGGGTGCTGAACTGCAGTGGTGTCCCACATAAATATACTGCTGCACAATCCTTTCTATCCCCAGAAAGGAAGACAGCACGCACGGGACTCTTGATTTGTGATGTTTATTCTTCAAACAGACAGACGCGTTAACTTTATCCTGTAACTTAAAACGGCCACAGAGCATCTATCCACACATATCTACTCCGTCCCTCTCCCTTTTCTTCACCTGTGTGCAAACACAGGCCATTGTGCATTTTAATACTTAGTTAAACTTACCTTCACAGTAATAGAAATAAAAAATGCTACACATTTGTTTTTCAGGTGTTTTTTATAATCTAAATTTGTGAAAATGTGATACTTTAGAATTAGGATCTGTGAAAGGGAAGAAAAAATGCAGTTATAATATATATTGTTATATTTTTTACAATACAGCATCATTTTAACATTTTACAAATTATTTTCTTTGCATTTTTTGCTGTTCTCAGAATATATTGAATTTCACTAGAAACAGTGATTTCAATTGTACTCATCACATAACAGCAGGCAAAAAAAGCCCAATCAATAAGATTGTTTAAAAAAAACCAAGACTGCATCCTCAGTAACATACCATATAATGCAAATCACACATATAGAAAATGTTCTTACTTAAATTTATATGCACTGTAAATGTTGTTTAAAAATAGACGCTGAGAGAAAGTGCAAGAAAAACGTCCTTAATTCAAGTAAATACTTTTCCTCTAGGCCTCCATGTTTTGATTTGCTGCTTTAACTAGTTTATTGAAAGACACTGGTTTACAGTCTGGTAATGTCAAATATATAAATATTTCAGTGTCTAAGTTAGTGATACAGACAATTTTCGCAATGATGTTCCCATTTATAACAAAGGCCATAAAGATTTTCAATTTCTATGCCTTCATTTTCCAATACGGTAAGCATATACATTAGAAATTCCTGAGCATCTTGTTGGATATTCTGCGTAAATTGTGTAGAACCAGAACATACATCCAAAAGATTATGAATATCACAAACGCTTTGTATTTTATTTTTAACAGTTCTCAATTTTTCATAAACACAATGCAACAAGGAACAAAGGGCCATATTATCAAGGAAGCTGCGGTAGTTTATCGCCGCTTTACCGGCAGGAAACTGCCGATAAAGCGGCGATAATGGGCTTGATAATATGCGATTCGAATTTCAATCGAAGCCCAGGTTAGATGTGTGAACATCTTACCTGGGCTTCGATTGAAATTCGAATCGCATATTATCAAGCCCATTATCGCCGCTTTATCGGCAGTTTCCTGCCGGTAAAACGGCGATAAACTACCGCAGCTTCCTTGATAATATGGCCCAAAATCTTTTTTCCAGATTCTCCATAATTTGCTGTTGCAAACCTTCTAGAAAAAAAACAACATTGACCACTACATTAGCACAGCAGTTGACACCTGAACTATTTTCAAACTGATAATCAACAATCTCTTCAACAGTGTCCTTTTTCTTTTTCCCTGCAATGACAAGATTATCTTATTTTTTTTCCTTCATTATACCTTCACTACAGACATTCTCATGGCTTCTTTTTCGACCTACTACACGGTTTTCAAATACAGGATATTGACCTAAATTGGGAGCATACACTCTTCTTCACCTATTATACTCTTTTTCACAGTTTGCGTCTGTAGTAACCTTTGTGTCATCAAAATCAATCAAAAACAAACCAGATAAAGTTCTGACTCAAGACAAAGCAACATATGCCATACCCTCTTTAAACACGGTACTTCCAATGTTCACCAAAGCACTGTCTACACTTAAACCTTGAGATTTATGAACAGTCACTGCATATGCCAGAGAAACTGGAAACTGTTTTCTACGGACATATAAATCTTTAACGAGCAAAAAACAAACTGAACAACAACCAATTTGTTTCACTTCTTCAATCTGATCAAATTTAATTTTTAAAAATTCAATACCATCTTTATTCGGATAATAAACAAAATCTACAACTTTGCCCATTGCTCCATTAACTAAACCTTTTTCTACATTTAAATTACGCCTTAAAATTACCTGACAGTTTCTAAATGCATATAGATTCTTTTCTAAACCAGCAGTTTTAGATATAAATTTTTCTAAAGAATCCAATTTTGTTTTCACCTTTTCTGTGAAAATAATAGTGATTCCTTGATGCTCTATTTTATCAATGGTTTGCATTTTTATTATTTCTTCATTTTCCAGCTTCAACATTTGATCGTTGAATATAGAACACTCACGCAGTGTTGGCATTAAGCAGATTACAGATTTTGTTTTCTGCAATTTTCATATACATTTTCTGAGGAACTATATTTTCAGTTGGAAACAAATTGGAAAGTAACCGACTTTGCAAAGCTTGTTTGCCATGTTCTGTCAGTACTCCAATTCTTATATCTTGAAGAATAGTTCCATAATCAACATCATTTGCCTGTCGCATATTTGTAATGAGTTCTTTGTATTCAAAATATGACCAAATGTTAACGTTTCCAACACTACCCAGAGACTTTCTGGTGTCTTCATGCACAAGTGTTTTAAATACTGGTTGTCCTTTTACGGGAATAAGTTGCAGTAGATCTCTGAAAACTATGACATGTTTTCCTCCAAATAACACGTCGTACTCAGTTTTAAGAATTTGCTGCATTCTTAAATGCACAAAAGCAAGCATTAAGTTTGAGACCATGCTTACCTCATCAATAATCAGGAGTTTCATTTTCTTCAGCTCTCTTGAAACTTCACAACAAGTTTCTCCAGATAGCTTGTGATATTCCAATTTGTTTTCATGTTCCACAGGTAGCATCAGTAAACGATGTAATGTAATTCCTTTAATGTTGTGTGCTGCCAACCCAGTTGGAGCAGTTACAACACATGACACATGTGACTCAGTTGTTTTCTGTAGATAACTGGTGATTACTTTAATTAAGAAACTTTTTCCCGTTCCAGCTTGTCTACTCACATACATTCAGATAGGTTGAAATGATGTGCATGGGCATTCTTTTTTTCATGAAGAAATCCATGGTCAATCTGTTGCTTCACTTGCTGATACATTTCTTTCTGTTCAACATTTAGTTGTTCTTTCAAGTTTGCTAAGTCCATTACATCTACTTGAGCTTGATGCATTGCTGTTTCCACCTCATTCATGGCGATTGCGGCTTCATTTTCAACAATTGGTTGTCCAAGTGGATCTTGACTCAGTAGAGCAGAACTTTGACTATCTTGAGAACTGTCTATAGCAATCTCAGCTGCAATAGTAGCTTCTTGATCAATTTCATCGTTCGACATTTTCACATAATTTGCAAAAACAGTGCATTGTATGGTATCCTTACAAGCATTGACGGAATCTTCATAGCTCTGAAATTCTCCAAGTAATTCCAATTCTGAACACCACGGTTTGAACAGTTGCAAAAGGGCTAAATAGTAAAATTCCCTTTAATCAGCAGTATCACAACTCAGCTTCCTGTGATTAATCAAATTTCCTTTAGCTTGTTTCACCAAACATCCTTCGGAACCAATAACTCCATATTTTCCATCATTGATGTTCTCTGTAGTATTCCGTTTAAAAGTGTAGTTTCGCAGAACTTCATAGAGACACATGTTCTCAAGATGATGACTTCTGTTTGGGTAATATGTGTCCAAGATATTCGTTTTCAAAATATCTGTACTTTCTGGATCTTTTTCTCCTAAATATTCAATTTCTTGTACAGATTTAAGTAGTTGATTTCGCATTGCAACAAGACCTAGACTCACCCAAATGATTCTTCTAGATTTGGAGAATATACTTGCAGATGATAACCGATCTGAGCTTTCATACCCTCCGATTTCTCAATGGGATAACATCTTCAAACTGAAATTGTATCATTTCTTACTTAGACTCTTCTAGTGAGAAATCTCTTCCCACATTTCTTTCAATTCCGTATTTTCTGATTTTGTAATGTAGGATGTTACGTATCGAGCAACAGCAATGGAATTGTTGGCAACGTACTGAATATCCATGTTAGCATTCCACATGGACAGAATAACCGGATTGTAATCATTTATGTATTTTGATTCTTCGCTTCTTCTCAAATTTTTCTCAAGTATTTTTTGGAGACTTTATTGTGATGGTATGTTGCATAGCTGACATAAAACTATTCACTCTTCCTTTGGATATTACAGGACGTGGAAATGCAAAACGATATTTGGTATAGAAGAACTTATCCTTAGACTTGTACTTTCGTCGACAGTATTTTCCACATCGATGGCTTTGGAATCGTAGGACTTGGTGTCTTAAATTGTTTTCTTCTGTGCTTTTGGGTATAGCACATGTAGCATATTCTTCAATAAAAGACAAAACAGTATCATCCGAATCTTTTCCGAATTTGGGGGCATCTTTGATCCATAACAGCATATGTATATGAGGAGCACCTCTTGCTTGATACTCCTTTCTCCAAAAGAAATCCACAACTTCTCCAAGAGGAGGATTTTTTTATTGCAGATAAAAGACATGATAGCTTCAAATCTATGATTGAAATACCTGCATACATTAACAGAATCCAAAGAGCACAATTCTCCTGGTGTCTTGTATTCAATATTTTTTATATTGGAATTTGTCTCTCGAAGAAATTCAAGTAAATCATCCCAAGCGTACTCAGCACAGCTTAGGGTAAGGAACCACGTAGGAGTTCCTAAGTTCCTTAGCATACATTTAAGTTCTCGATGACGAAAATACCAATATTCATTAGTCCCACGCTGACATGCCATCAGATTAATTAGCTGAGATTCTAAATGATCATCTCTCTGGTGCACTTTATCCATGAAATCCTTTGCAGAAACATTTTGCAGATATACTCCTGTTTTCAATATGTGATTGACTGCATATGAAAGTCCAGACAAGTCACTCTCAAACGAAAGATGAAATATATATGGGATACATTGTTGAAATCTTGGATCTTCTGCATGCAATCTTGTTGTCCGATATTCAGATGCAGGAATCTGCACAGGTCGTTCATCATATCGTCCTCCTTTTCCTGTTGGGAACAACTGCGGAAAACAATGAGCTTCCAAGCTTTCTTACCATATACTCATGGGACTTTCCTTTCCTTTTTTCATTTGGCATAACTCAATAGTACTCCCCATCACTTCTTTTGAGTGAGGTGGATGTACACTGTAATGTTCATAGATTTCTTCACTTCTTGACACGTCCACTTTTCCAATTTGTCCACTTGACGTTTCAGTATCTTCTGCAAAAAAGTATTTCTTCTTCTCCCATATAAACATTTTTATAGTACTCATTGTTTTCTATCAAATACAAAGTTGCCTTTTGTACTTTCGTAACATCCACTAACTCCTGCCAAATGTTCTTACTTTTAGTAGGCACGCCATTAACTAGAATGACTAGTGGTTCATTTTCTACACACTCTACACCAAAAGTTTCAAAATTTTTCTTTAAATCTAGAGGTAAATATACAACTCTTCCTTTTAATCCTGTCAGTAAATCTGAAGGAGGCAATTTACTTCCTTTTAATCCTCTCAGTAAATCTGAAGGAGGCAATTTACCTGTTTAAGGCTCCATTCGAACAATAGCCTGAAACGGGTATTTAAATCTATCAGTTCTGGAGGAATAGCAACTAACTCTAGATTATTATGGATAGCTCTAGCGGGCATTTTTTCCTTATCTAGGGCCCGATGTAGGTAATCCTCACTTACCGACTCTAAAATACCGAATTTTACCGAATCGCTAGGATTCGGCAATTACCGAATCGGTATTTACCGATTCGGTAATTGCCATTGATTCCTATGGGCCTTGAGGCCCATAGGTATCAATGTCAATTACCGAATCGGTAAATACCGATTCGGTAAAAATACCGAATTGTCAAGGGGAACAGGGTGTCACTTTGACACCCTGTTGCTCCCCTGATTTTGGGCTGTGTGCCATGTGACACACATACATGCCCTTAGGCATTGTTGTAACAATATTTACAAATGCACTGATCAGAACCCAAATCAAAACAATTCTCTACCAACAAATAAGTTACAAATTCCTTCCACTTATCATTATTTTCTCTTTCACTTTTGAAATACAGATCAACAACAGTCCTAGTCTGATTTTTATAGTGAGTTTGCGGACAACAAATACAAAAATAATTTGGCCTTTCACCTGAAATCACCTTAAGCTTTGTAATTTGTTCTTTAATATTTTTTGTAGTAGTATGTTTCACATTCTCTTCAACATTTTCTTCTATTAATATCTCAGTTTCTGCACTCTCTTGTTCAGGACCAAAGTAACAAAACTCAATTTCATCACACACCTTCTTCACATCTGATACTGACCCACACAAAAGAGCACTGTTCAACTCTTTTAATTTTAGTGCTGGACTTTTTGCATAATACAATCTTCTGACTAACTTCCGCATTTGAGAATGATGTACTGCTAACATCTTAAAATGATAAAAAACACTTTGACATATTTTCCTAGAAAGACAAGCCAGAGAATGACCTTGCAAACCAGTATTTTTTCTCACTCTGCAATGGTCTAGTCCTTGCAACATCTTAATCTTTTGTTTAACACTTTTTTTTACTATATTCACGTAAGAAATTGCGTAAAATATCAATAGATTCTTGTCGTACACTACAAATACTACTGCAATCCCAGGTGTACACTGGGGCTTTAGGACGTCTGCCTAGAACTTTATCAGCTATCACTTCTGCATTACTGGGAACCGTCTTCTCTTTCTCAATTGGACAACCATTTCTAACCTCATAAGCTCGACCACTGGTATCAACTGCATGCAATAAATCATTGGTCTGAAAATAACTCTCTTCATTAAAGAAAGGCTCTGAACTTAACTGTTTCCATTCACCCCCAAAAAATCACAAAAATTAGTTCTGTTAATTAATCTTTTCCTCTTACTTTTGGCCTTCATTAAATGGATTGGTTTGTCTAGTGATCGAATTCTGTTTAAAATTAAAATGAATCGTTTCCTTTTTACTTCAAAAGCCCTTTCAAAAATGGATTCAATATGCTTCTTCTTCTTATAAAATAGTGCTCTTTTTCAATATTTCTTCATATCTTTGAGCACATTATGTAGTACTTTATTATAAAAAAAATGTTTGCATATTTCTTTATACTGATTTTGTCTTCTTTTACCATACGTCGTATCTTTTGATTGTACTTTGACTTTTTTTCCTTTCCTGTTATTTTGATTATTTTTTCAGCTTGAAGCATTGTCAGTAGTTTCAACATTCTGTACATTGTTTTTGGGCCTAGAGAGTTGCTTAATGAATTCCTTGGTTGTCTTACTGGAAGACTTTTTCTTTTTAGCCACATATTGTTGGTTATCCAATACTTGTTGTTGAGTTTTCTTCGAGTAACTTTCCTTTAGCTCTCTTTTTCTCTTTCTTGATTTTTCAGGCAAGATACCTTTACTTTAATAATGATAAACAATATCTGTAAAAAATAAACATAAATAAATGTATATTAATAACTTTATAACATACTTTTCTATTACTATACAAACACATTCTATATAAAAATCATTTAACCACTTTCTTTTCTCATCACTAATTGAAATGTAATTCAAGGTCTATACATAACTGTAGAGGAATGCAAGGAGAGTAACAGGGTGTTTCCTGCAGTGTATAGATACTGACTGAGGAATTGTAGACCAGAAACACAAGTGTGAAGGTGGTTAGAGCACTACATGCATAGTGCATAGGAGTTTGCAGCAGTCCATGCCCTAAAATCTGGCATGTTTACATGCATACTGACTGAATGATTACAGTACTATAAGGAAAAGCACTGGGTGAATTTATAATTGGTTGAGTTTTACTTTAGTGAATGGATTAGTACATGGTACTGAAAGAGTCACTATTAGTTTGCAAGAGCAGTCACAGGGTGTTTGCTGGAGTGTATGGATACTGACTGGGGAATTGAAGGCCTCAAACACAAGTGAAAAGGTGGTTAGACCACTACATGTATAGTGCATAGGAGTTTAAAGCAGCCCATGTCTTAAGGCCTGGCTCGCTGCATCAGTACATAGATACTGACTGAATGATTAGACTACTACAAGGAGAGACACTGGGTGAAATTACAATTGGTTGAGTTTTTCGTCAGTGAATGGATTACTATATGTAGCTGAAAGAGTCACTATGGGATTGCGAGAGCAGTGCGAGGGTGTTTCCTGAAGTGTATGGATACTGACTGGGGAATTTTAGGCCTGAAACACAAGTAAAAAGGTGGTTAGACCACTACATGCATAGTGCATAGGAGTCTAAAGCAGTCCATGTCCTAAGGCCTGGCTCGCTGCATGAGTACATACATACTGACTGAATGATTAGAGAACTACCAGAAGATACACTGGGTGAATTTATACTTGGTTGACTTTTACTTCAGTGCATGGATTAGTACATGGTAATGAAAGAGTCACTATGGGACTGCAAGAGCAGTCACAGTGTTTTAGCTGGCGTGTATGGATACTAACTGGGGAATTGTCGGCGTGAAACACAAGTGTGAAGGTGGTTAGACCACTACATGCATAGTGCATAGGAGTTTAAAGCAGTCCATGTCCTAAGGGCTGACTCACTACTTGAGTACATGGATACTGACTGAATAAGTAGAGTACTACAAAGACACATAAAGTTACCAAATGCTTCTCTCACAATGGTTCACAAATGCACACACACTCACAGTGTGATTCTAGACAACCAACACTATTCACTAGTGTAGAAAAGTTACGTTCACTGCACACATTCCACATATTTCATTACTGCTCTTTAGAGTAGAAACATGTTCAAATACATAAGCAATGGCTGCTTTCAAATTCTACCTAAACTTGTCAAAAGGATACGTTTTTAACCAGTTATGTATCTGCAAACACATGAAGTACACAAACGCATCTCTGAAAACAGTTCCCAAATGTACACAGACTCACAGTGTGATTCTAGACAACCAACACTATACCTTCCTTAGAATTTATAAAAACACATTTACTGATCTAGAAAAAGTAAGGTGACAGCACATATTCCACATATTTCAATACTACATTTTTAGAGTCAAAGCCTAACTCATTTTGCACATACATAAGCAATGACTATTTTCTAATTCAACCAAAACTTGACAACAAAATACATTTTTAAGCTGTTATGTCTCTGCAAACACATAAAACACCCAAATGCTTCTCCCACAATGTTTCACAAATGCACACAAATTTACAGTGTGATTCTAGCCAAATAACAGTATCCCTTGGACTTTACCAAAAAACATTTACTAGTGTGGAACAGGTGAGAAAACTGCACACATTCCACATATTTTAGAACTGCACTTTACTGTGAAAGCGTAACTCATTTTGCAAACACATAAGCAATGACTGGTTTCTAATTCTACCAAAATTTGAGAACAGGATAGGTTTTTAGGCAGTTTTATGTCTTCAAAATCATGAAGTACCCAAATGCTTCTGTCACAATGATTCCCAAAGGCACTCAGTCTCACAGTGTGATTCTAGACAAGCAACACTACCTCTTGGACTTGACCAAAAATCATTTACTGATCTAGAAGAGGTAGGATGATGGCACACATTCCATATTTTTTAGAACTGTAGTTTAGTGTGGAAGCCTCACTCGTTTTGCAAATACATAAGCAATGACTGGTTTCTAACTGTACCAAAACTTGAAAACAGCATACATTTTTAAGTAGTTATGTATCTACAAGCACATGAAGTATCCAAATGCTTGTGTCACAATGGTTCCTAAATGCACACAGACTCAAAGTGTGATTCTAGACAAGCAAAACAATCCCTTGGACTTTACCAAAAATCATTTACTAACCTGGAAGAGGTAACATGACTGCACACTTACCACATATTTTGGAATTGTAGTTTAGTGTGGAAGCTTGACTCATTTTGCAAATACATAAGTAATGACGGGTTTCTTATTCTACCAAAACTTGAGAACAGCATAGATTTTTAAACAGTGATGTATCTGCAAGCACATGAAGTATTCAAATGATTTTGTCACAATAGTTCCCAAATGCACACAGACTCACAGTGTGATTCTAGACAAGCAAGAGTACTCCCTGGACTTAAGCAGGAAAAACACACTAATCTTATTAAAAACAAAGACAGCCCATCACACATTAATAACTCACCTTTCAAATTGATTTGTAGATTAAGAAGTATGTCAGTCACACACCAGATTTTCTTATTCAGAATCTCTGGACTGCACTGCTCTTATCAAAGCCAAAAATGGAAAAGTTTCCCTCTCATTCTGTACACATATACATGTAAATATTAAATCACATTGCTTCCCACATGAATTCAAAAGCTAACACACATTTCAATTGGTTACACATTTCAACCCTTTCCAATTGGCATAAGTTTGAACCCTACCCCCAATCTGCCTACTGCCTGTTATCATAGTAGCAGTTCATGGAACACTCAACTGAGCACACAGGTCACAAGTGGACAACACAATGTTGCTAATCAAAACAGCAAGTGTGCTTAACTTTTCAAAATATCAGCTTATCCTATATAATGTTCCTTTCAAACACTTTTTCTTAACAAATAGGAAACATGCTTTTAAAAAACAGAAACATGCAGCCTACTTTTCAGACTAGAATGTTGTCAAACAGCCAATCATTTATTTTCTTTTTTCAAAACTGTATCTTATCCACCATTTTAGAAAAATCTTACTTCTCAAACTGCCATTTCACAGACAGACACTTTTCTTAGTGCATCCAGACCTCCTTTCAAGATGCTTAGAGTGTGAATTGTGGGACACAGCTATACTTTCTGGAGCCAAATGTATGCAGAAAACAAAGGCATGGACAGAGACCTAGCTTTGCCAAATGTAGACATTAAATGGATTGGACAGAGAGGGTTAAAGTGGCACCAATTGATACCATTGGTTAAATCCTTTTTGCATCTCCAACACCCTGACCTCATAATTGTGCACTGTGGTGGCAATGACCCAGGCACTTTGACTGGGGTAGGTCTGGAAATGCTTATGAAGGACACCTTTGGAGAATTGATGTCACTTTTCCCCCAAACTGCCTTTTTCTACACCAACATGTGCCAAAGGCAGAAATGGAACTGGTGCAATCAATTTTGTCTACAGATTGAGAAACCTAGGAAACATGTCAATAAATCTGTTTCTGCTTTTCTCCGAGATTATAGGATGGGGTCCATTTACCACAACAATCTGCGTTTCAATCTGGATGGCATCTATAGGAGAGATGGTGTACATTTTACAGATGAGGGTAACAGAGTCTTCCTCTTGAACTTTAGACTTGCATAGGTACTTACTTGTAGGTACCAAAATCTCTCAATAAACACAACGGCTCTTTATAAAGCCACCCAAGATCTAAACACACAAGCTTAATGTATATCTGAGAAATATTACTTTTTTTGCTTGGAGTTGCGCACCCGATGCGTTAGAATCGTGCACCCAACGCAACAAGATCGTGCACCCAACGCGCTGGAGTCGCGCTCCCTACAAGTTAAGAATTGTGCACCCAACGCGTGCACACCAGGGGGCTGCCCTGAGTCCCGCACTGGGTGTGCGACTCCTAATTTTACCGTAAAAAAAACATGTCACCTATCACTAATTTCAATTCCCCCGGGGCTCATATATAACATTGGGGACCATGGGGGGAGCCCCAATGCCCCCACATTCCCTGCCGGCTCCCTGCATCCTTCGGGAGCAGGCCTTGCTTTTCCACATGGGGAGCTGTGAACATGCAGCTCCCCATGTGGAAACGCAATATGGTTTGGATTTCGAAATATAGAACAGGTTTCCTGCTCTCTCTTTCAAAATCCAAACCAAGTTTGCTATGGCAGGACGGAAGCCACAAGGCTCCCGCCCTGCCATAGCAAAAAGCAGTGTCCCACGGGTGGGCACCCTGAGACACTGCAGAAGCCGTCCCTGGGGGGGTGACGGTCCCCAGGGCCATCACAGGGCTCCAGGAGGGGGGCACGCGGCCCCCCTCCCACAATACACAAAGCCCCGGGGGGTGGTGGTCCCTGGGGCTGGGGGGTCCGCTGAGCTCCCCCGCCCATTATTTTGTAGCCCCAGGGGTGGCGGTCCCCGGGGCTGAGTAGCCCCTCTGAGCCCCCATAAAATTTAAAAATTTTGCCCCCAGGATTTGGCCCGCTCGGGGGGCTAATTACTAAGCCTGCACTTCTTTTCATTATTATTTTTATGAAAGGATCGGCGCAACATGCGCGCATTTTGCCATTTAAACAAAAAAAAATTGGTGGCCCTAGCTGTTATAGAGGGTCGGGGTATTTCTACCCTGCCCTCTTTTTTACGTTTTACACACTTGTTCCACTCACTTCTGCAGCCTCGCTTCCATAGAGGCACAAAACGGCTGCCAACACTTCCTTGTTTCAAATGTTGAGAACCACTTGACAGCCAATTAGCATTCAACGCGTGATCGGCATGGTGCGCTTAGGGTGCGCTCAGGATGTGCGGATCCTGCGCGGCCATAGATATATAAGTACTTTTAATTGTGATTTTCTCAGGAACTACTGAACGGATTTACACCATTTAAGGAAAAAGGCACAAGTCTGAACCGAGGGCTACCGCTTTGCCAAATTTGGTGTAATTCCGTTCAGCAGTTCGGGCTGTAGCCACGATGAACGGTTCCTATGGAAAATTGCATAGGGAAAACATATTTTGGGCCCCCCTTTTTTCCAGGCCCCCACTTCACAAATCCCCCCGAGACTTTCTGGATAGGAGCAGACCGGAGCACCCCACCAGTTTTGAAAATTTCGCAAACATTCGTCGACCAGCGCCAAAGTTATTCCAAATAGAATGTTGCGGATTTCCTATGGATTAAAGGTCCTAACTATAACTACCTACTGGCGACCGCCAGTACGTAATATATATAGAAATGTTCCCGTAAGGAAATCCGGTCACATCCACCAAGCGAGGCTGGTGCGGTGTCACAGGTATGGGTCCCGTGTGTAATTGCAAAAAAGCACGCTTCCCCGAAATCCAAAGGAAGCGTAGGGTGTTCACAATGTTCTCAGTAAATAAAGTTTATTGCGGCAACGCGTTCCGACCTGAAGAGGTCTGTGTCACAGCCATTTGTCTATTGTGCCCAACCATCAATAGAAATAACCTCCAGGGTTATAGACAGTGAAGAAACACACAAAGTACCATGGTGCCTGATGCATAGAAAATGCAAAAACAGACTGACTGAAAATGTAAATATTCGAAATGCACAAAATAATAAATGTTTCACAAACACATTTGAATGCTAAATGAAACAAAGAGATGTGGATAAATCTCAGCATCAAACTGGCAAAAATATTGATGTGCAAGCAGGGAATCCAATTGACACATTGTACTTCACAATATAGTTTCAGAGCTAAAAAAAGCAACGCGCCAAAATCAACATTAACATAATGGTGAATCTCTCATGGTCTGAAAGAAACATATGATCAACATATTATGTCACACTGTCAGCCACGTGGCTTGCACAACATGTAATTCCAAACATCATGATCATAAAACATTTGCGGTCAAGTGACCAGTTCACACATTATGTTACCAGACCGGAGCAAGGATCCACAAGAAAGCTTATTGGCCAAGTGGCTTATCTCACCACGCAAAATGCTGCATATGGCAAAAATCAAAAACAAAATATGTATCTCAGTCTCACATATATAAATGATTGCAAGTCCTTAATCTCAGTGCGACAAAAATCTCAAATATGTAATCCCCTGCTCAGCAGTCCTTGGAAAGTGCAATAAAAAAGAGGGGGTTTATTTCGAGAAAAGACACAACTATCATTGATAGTAGATACTCTGGAAATGAGGGATCAGGAAAGGGGTAGATATCAATTCAGAGAAATACTCCAGTTGGTACAAAAGATACACTCAAATATAGTTGAAAGACCATAAATAATATGGTGAAGGAAACCAAAAATGTAAAAAAAGGGGAAAAAGGGGGATATAATACTCAAGATCAATTATGGACAGCTGCAGTCATCTTGGGGGAAATGGGAAAGAAGAAAATGAGAAAGACTTCAGTAAAGTACCACATGAGCCGATGTGTATGTGAAACTCCTCACTCTCATTCAGAACTCCAGGGTACTTGCTGCAGAGCAGAATTATGTATTCTGACTCCTTTTGCCGCAAACGCCTTTCCTTGTTGCCACCTCTTGCTGTTTTTTCAATCCTTTCAATTCTAAATAAAACAAGAAGGTGAGCATTCTGTTGATGTTGGCTGGCCCAGTGTCTTGCAACAGGGTATGTCTGGTCTAAGTTCTTTAAAGCCCTATAGTGTTCCAAAATGTGTTTCTTAACAGGGCCTATTGTGCTGCAAACATGCCTAAGACCACATGGACACACCAGGACATATATGCAAAAATCACTCATGCACATCATAAATTTGTTAATGTGCCTTTGCTGGCCAGTGGCAGTGGTAAATGTTCTAACTGCTGCTTTTTTTACACGCCTTGCATCTTCCACATTTGTAGAAACCCCTTTGCTCATGTAACCAGCCCTCTCTTCTGTTGACTGCACCTGTATAGCTGTGTACCAAAATGTCACATAGTGATTTGGGCTACCGATAGATAATCTGAAAGTTTTAGTATGGAGACATAATTGTTATTTCGCAATTGGAGATTCACAAACAGGAGTGTAACTCTTGATCGTAGTTCAACCATTAGGTGTTACGCTGTCTAACATTATTATGTACCTCATTTCTAATACCTATAGTGTTCTTGTGTGGTCAACCCCTCTCTTACAGGCACTGCATCGATTACAAGACATCTCATTTGCTCCAGATTTTTTTATATAAACATATATATATATATATATATATATATATATATATATATATATATATATATATATATATATATTCACTGAAAAAACCATAGGTTATAGACCATATATAGTTAGGAATTAGCATTTACAAAACCTTGAAAATTCACTGAAAAAACCATAGGTTATAGACCATATATAGTTAGGAATTAGCATTTAAAAAACCTTATTTTACTCACACAAAACCATTGAAATTCCATATATAGTTAGTTGCACTAACTATATATCGCGCACCCGCAATCCACTGCTGATCATGTCACATATTACATCATTCATGACATGGTCAGTGACATCACTGATGACATCACTGATGACATCTCAAATGACATCACTGATGAGATCACTGATGACGTCATCCAGTGACTGTGTGTTTCTGTAAAGTTTAAATATGTTTTACATATTGAAGAATGAGTAGATGTATAAGTGTCTGGACGAAAGATTTAGTAGGTGCATGACTGAATGTATGAGTGAGTGATTAAATGTGTCTCACTGAGTGCATGGGTTAGTGACTAAACTGTCTTAATTTGTGCATCATTATGTCTGTTGTTCTGTAAACTGCTGCATGTGTTGATCATTACCTATACGAGAGGCTATATGTGTTATTAATTGGTTGCCCAAGTATTTCTATGGCAGATTGAGTTTGTGTGGGGGTGGCTGGAAGGTGTGTGACTCTATGCATAGATGTGTGAGCAGTTTATTCACTAGGTGTATGAGTTCAAGAGTGCATGTGGAAACAGCTACATGGGCAGTTGACTGTGTGCATGAGTGTATTGATGAGTGAATGGATATCTCAATGCTACATGTCATAGTAAGTACATATGTAAAACACAGTACATGTGAGAGTTGGCATATATAAATAACTGTGCATGAGAGCCACTGAATGAGTGAGTGGTTGTATCGATCATTGTGAACTTGTATCAGGGATTGTATAAGAGAGTAAATATGTGTTAGTATATGTTTCAATAAGTAAGGTGTGTTTAACTGTATAGTTGAAGAAATGGAGGTGAGATTGTTTCTTTGCATGACTGACTGGGTGTGTGAGTAACTCCATGGATGAGTGGCAGTGTGTGAGTGTCTGTATACACTGAGTGTATCTAAGGTTATATTAGAGTCTGAAGAGGTTTATCGTATTAGCACAAGAATGATGTCAAATGAGATGTCATCAGTGATGTCATCAGTGATGTCACTGACCATGTCATGAATGATGTAATATGTGACATGATCAGCAGTGGATTGCGGGTGCGCGATATATAGTTAGTGCAACTAACTATATATGGAATTTCAATGGTTTTGTGTGAGTAAAATAAGGTTTTTTAAATGCTAATTCCTAACTATATATGGTCTATAACCTATGGTTTTTTCAGTGAATTTTCAAGGTTTTGTAAATGCTAATTCCTAACTATATATGGTCTATAACCTATGGTTTTTTCAGTGAATTTCAATGGTTTTTTAATAGCAAATATCATAAGCTGTCGAATGTCAAGTACGTGGTAAGTGAAAACATTTTCGTGTTTATGCACACTGATCTGCTTTGAATGGTGCCCCCCCCCCACTCATTTCTATTAGGAGTACTCTCTCTTTGCAGATAGTGAAAGGTAGTTAACGCAGGCCTTTGCCCCCGTTGTAATCCGTCGTGCCTGCTTCTCTCTCCATTTGATTGATTGTTATCCAAGTATTTACTGTTTTAGAATTAGTTCTCTTTGGTTCATTCTCTATTTACAAACAAACACAGAGTCGCAATACTCTGTTTAGTCTTTGCAGATAACGAAAAATCGTGTAAAAAAAAAGAAAAGGAATCGAGCAAAATCAGTAGGCCACTAATGGGATCTCTTTTTGACCTCGCTAAAATAGAAACATTAGGAACAACCCCTCATGACAAATACAAAACTAGTGAGATGAACTGAACTCCACACAATGATGGCTGCAAAACAGCTCGGCTCCGCCACCCACCCCGCCCAAAATAACGATAAAGAGCGGCTGCCATGATTGCTCGCGGAATGGCCACGACGGAGCTACGAAATGGTGGTGCTCTCATGCTAACCCCAGCTTCAGTCTGAAACATCCAGAAACACTGTAGACTACCAATTCGATCAGTTCCGGTAGCGCCCCAATGTAACCCGGTAGAGAAGAACTAGCCCTCCCCTCTTTGACTGATGGTTCTTGTTGCCTGTCCCTTCTGTTGTCATTTAACAGAACTATTTAGCCTGCTGAAAGGGGTTGTGTTTCGACCGCTGGTTGGTGGAGACATTTTGACTATATTCTGGACCTGCGTTGTCGCGTAATGCGTCATATGACGCGCCGCGTTAGCGCATCCGGAAGTCATCCGGGGCGCGCAGCGCGTAACGTAAGCATAACAAGTCATGTGACTTGTTAATAAAACTTTTCATTGGTTCATTTTACTTTTCTTATTCTAATGATGAAAGCCTTGGTCATATCACGTAAAAATTACGCTTTTAATTACTTCCGAACATTATTTTTTCTTAAATATATGTTATAATGTTCCAGGCTAATGTACTTTCCTGGAAATTTTACAACTGTCCTGCAAGTAAAATATATTCTTTTTTCGAGAAAAAGAGCGTTTCTTCGTCCCATGACGGAGCCGTTGAGCAAAAGAGGGTCGACCTGCTGTCTTAGTCGCCGATACGCCTGAATATGAGATTCTTATCGATCACTTTATATTGCAGGAATAGAAAACACAACAGCCCTTGACCATTTATCTTTACTGCGTTCCTTCGTATTATACCTTTTACCCTTCATGTAATTGGTCTGCTTTATTTCACTTGCCTTTTAATGATTCTAAAACAGTGACTATTATTAAAAACTTTACCAATGTATATACTACTACCATGTTTTCTTTTAAAAACCTTTATTGTGAAAATTTCATTATACAAATACGAGCCTATAACCACGTGGGCCTGCCACGGAGCAAACTGTAATCGTATATGATGAATAGACATTTACACTGTAGAGGAACGTAACGGGCGGGCCATTAGGTTGCAAGAACTAAGGTGTCTAACAGTTACGGAATCGGTGGACGTACATTTTATAATTAAAATACGACAGGGCCAGTTACAATAAAATTATCTAGATATACATTTGCGGGCAAGTACCATGGGTGACGTTAATTCGAATTTTCAACAGTACAGTAATCAATAACACATCAGAACTTAATATCAATAGGGATGTCGAAATATTCAATCAATTCTCGTCCCCGCCCGCCATGTGCTTCAAAACTGCATACGTATCTCGTGATTTCAAGGTTCTGCAACCAGTACACAACAAGGAGTTACGAGTCCCATTTATTCCGGCGCCATTTTGGGCGAGGACGGGCAGGTCCAGGATATAGTCAAAATGTCTCTACCAACCATCGACTATGATGATGTTCATATGCTGTATTTATTAGAGTAACACTCATCTGCCCACATGAAATTAATTTACCACAATCTAAACATGTCATTTTAATCTTTCCAAAGTTCTTCTAAATATTTGGGACCGTTTCCCTTGCCTCTGAAGCTCTCAGTGCCACTTCTTTGATGAATGTACTAGCAGGTCAGGGGTTCTCCTCCAAATCTCTCTTTTATGCAGCACTATAATTAATTGGTGCCACCTCTCCATATGACGATGCATGGTATAGTTACCACAACTATATTTTTTTTCGGTTCCTCTGGAGAGTTCATTGTGGCAGATGAAGCGTGTAACGTACCGGGCATTTACCTTTTTTTGCATGTACAGGAAAGGAAAAAAAAATCGAGCGTCCGAGTTCTAAGGTGTCCCAGGGCCATTTTAGTGGACCAGGCCCAAATCCAAAGAACAGGCCGCCATTTTGAGAGTCCTCTTGCAGCCGCCTGTCGCTGTAGCATCAAGAGCAGCCGAAACTCAGCTGAATGGCAACTGAAACGGTAAATGGGCGCCCCACTACATTTCAGCATTGTAGGATGACCACACCAGTACAGCAACTTGCTAGACATCACCTCGGTGCCATCCGGATCTCGGCGCCCCACTGCAGATGAAGTGCCTCTCAACTATGAAACCACCACGGTGACATCCGGATCTTGGCGCGTTGTGCTGCCTTCGGCCTATTCGCACATCGGTCCGCTACTGACACCATCTCACAGGCTAATGGGGTGACCCACGCCGAGTTTCAGCATTGTAGGATGACCACACCAACTTGCTAGACATCACCTCGGTGCCATCCGAATCTTGGCATCTCAACGCCTAGTGGTATCTTCCATACAGAAAATATTGTTACGCTGCCTTTGGCCCCATTCGCACATCAGTCCGCAACTTAGACATCACCTCGGTGCCATCCGGATCTTGGCATCTCAGCGCCTTGTGGTGTCAGTCAGAAAATATTGTTGCGCTGCCTTTGGCCCCATTCGCACATCAGTCCGCTACTGACACCATCTCACAGGCCAATAGGGCGCCCCACGCCGACTTTTACCATTGTACGATGGCCACACCAGTGGCACAACTTGCTAGACATCACCTCGGTGCCATCCGAATCTTGGCATCTCAACGCCTAGTGGTATCTTCCATACAGAAAATCTTGTTACGCTACCTTTGGCCCCATTCGCACATCGGTCCGCAACTTAGACATCACCTCGGTGCCATCCGGATCTTGGCATCTCAGCGCCTTGTGGTGTATTCTCTTCAGAAAATATTGTTGAGCTGCCTTTGGCCCCATTCGCACATCGGTCCGCAACTTACACATCACCTCGGTGCCATCCGGATCTTGGCATCTCAGCGCCTTGTGGTGTCTTCTACTCTGAAAATATAGTAGAAAATATTGTTGCGCTGCCTTTGGCCCCATTCACACATCAGTCCGCTACTGACACCATCTCACAGGCCAACAGGGCGCCCCACGCCGACTTTTACCATTGTACGATGGCCACACCAGTGCCACAACTTGCTAGACACCACCTCGGTGCCATCCGGATCTTGGCATCTCAGCGCCTTGTGGTGTCTTCAAATCAGAAAATATTGTTGCGCTGCCTTTGGCCCCATTCGCACATCGGTCCGCTACTGATGCCATCTCACAGGCCAACGGGGCGCCCCGCGCCGACTTTCAACATTGTAGGATGGCCACAGAAGTGCGACAACTTACTAGACACCACCTCGGTGCCATCCGGATCTTGGCGCGTTGTGCTGCCTTCGGCCTATTCGCACATCGGTCCGCTACTGATGCAAACTCACAGGCCAACGGGGTGCCCCACGCCGACTTTCAGCATTGTAGGATGGCCACACCAGTGCGGCAACTTGCTACACACCACCTCGGTGCCATCCGGATCTTGGCATCTCAGCGCCTAGTGGTGTCTTCTATTCCGAAAATATTGTTGCGCTGCCTTCGGCCCCATTCACACATCGGTCCGCTACTGACGCCATCTCACAGTCCAACGGGGCGCCCCACGCCGACTTTCAGCATTGTTGGATGGCCACACCAGTGCGGCAACTTACTAGACACCACCTCGGTGCCATCCGGATCTTGGCGCGTTGTGCTGCCTTCGGCCTATTCGCACATCGGTCCGCTACTGACGCAAACTCACAGGCCAACGGGGCGCCCCACGCCGACTTTCAGCATTGTAGGATGGCCACACCAGTGCGGCAACTTACTAGACACCACCTCGGTGCCATCCGGATCTTGGCGCGTTGTGCTGCCTTCGGCCTATTCGCACATCGGTCCGCTACTGACGCAAACTCACAGGCCAACGGGGCGCCCCACGCCGACTTTCAGCATTGTTGGATGGCCACACCAGTGCGGCAACTTACTAGACACCACCTCGGTGCCATCCGGATCTTGGCGCGTTGTGCTGCCTTCGGCCTATTCGCACATCGGTCCGCTACTGACGCAAACTCACAGGCCAACGGGGCGCCCCACGCCGACTTTCAGCATTGTAGGATGGCCACACCAGTGCTGCAACTTGCTGGACACCACCTCGGTGCCATCCGGATCTTGGCGCGTTGTGTTGCCTTCGGCCTATTCGCACATCGGTCCGCTACTGACGCCGCCTCACGTGCCAACGTATTTTCTCCGCATTTTACACCCTATGCCGCATAACAGGTCATGTGACTTGTTTATAATACTTTTCATTGGTTCATTTTACTTTTGGTTTCCTAATGATGGAAGGCTTGATCATGTGACCTAAAAACAACACTTTTCATTGGATGAAAACTTTTTTTTTCCCCAAACGATGAAAGCCCCACCTTGTTTCTGGATGTTTCAGACTGAAGCTGGCGTCAGCATGAAAGCACCACCATCTCGTAGCTCAGTCGTGGTCATTCCGCGAGCAATCATGGCAGCCGCTCCCCACCAGAAGCCTGCAGGAGTCGGAGCCCCCAAAACTTTTGATGAATTCTCAAGGCGGAGGGGACGCTTTCGAGAATGGGGTCCAAGACCTAGCACACAAGCGTCCGATTTCCAAGGTGTCCCAGGGCCATTTCAGTGGACCAGGCCCAAAAAGGAAACAGCCTGCCGCCATTTTGAGAGTCCTGTGACAGCCGCCTATCGCTGCACCGCAAGAGTGGGCGCAACTCAGCTGAATTGCGGCTTTTGACACAGTGGACCAAAAACGGACGGAATGGCAACTGAAACGGTAAAGGGGCGCCCCACTACAACAGATGACACTCCACCTGGAGAGGCCCGTTCACGCCGCCTTCTCCGGGGCGCCCCACGCCGTTATTCGGAGCAGCATTGTAGGATACCAAAACCAGTGCGGCAACTTACTGGACATCACCTTGGTGCCATCGTTCTGCTGCCTTGGAACTATTCGCGCAACAGTTTGCTACTGATGACCCACCCCCCGCGACGCCCCATGCCGTTATTTGCTGGGTGGCAACTTACTAGACATCACTTTCGTGTCATCTAGATTTCAGCGCGTTCTGCTGCCTTGGAACTATTCGCACAACAGTTTGCTACTGATGACCCACCCCCCGCGACGCCCCACGCCGGAAATCTGGACGTTGTGCTGCGTTGGGACTATTCGCACAGCCGACCGCTACTTCGTTGTTTTTCCCTAAAAATGTTTATATGTTATTACTATTTTTGTTTTCTTGTATATATTTATAAATTATTAAAGTTTTATAATCTTACTACTTTGTCGGAGTGCTATATATTTTTAATGTGACACATAATTGTAAAAACTTTGATGTACAAAGAGTCATCCCTGGAATCTTCCGCTTCAGGCTCGGTCCCCTCCCCAATCACAATACAGGATGGTTTTCAGATAATAGCAACGCTTCTGCTGTGACGGATCTCATCGAGTGTGGGCCTTGATCTACTATAACTCCTTTGAAGAGGGGTGATTCTTTACAGCTGTGGCCATAAACTACATCTGCAGGGCTAGCTGATACCCTAGGACCAGCCTGGACAATCGGACACAGAGGAAAAGGAGTGTCAGAGGGTGCGGTAGTGAATAGGGCGAAAGGGAGGTGTCGGGCGGGCACAGGGTGTGATTCTCAGGGAAGAGCAGCGCAGATGGGGGGAGGTTTATTACCCATGCATAAGACAGAGAGCGGGGGTGACCACTGCCTGGGGGAGATGCTTGCGAGGGTGGGGAGCCATGCTAAGGATCGACAGCGTGCACAGAGTGGGTCTGGTCAAGGCATCTAAAATGGCTGCCGTGCACGACAAAAGTGTGGCATTTGAAAAAAGACAAGATGGCGCAGACAATGTTTTTCAACACTTCCTGATTTCCTTCGAATCGAACGTTAACAGACGTTGGGGCATATTACCAAAGTTAAGCGATATTTATCCCTAACGATGCTTAGCAACGATTTTTTTACCGTCAGAAATTATCGCAGATAAACCTTGCTATTATCAAGGTTTATCGGAAATACGATAAAAAACGACCGCAATGCATTAATATCGCTGAAAACTCAGCGATATTCATGCATTAACGAGCTAATGCTCTTAGCCATGTTATCCACCTCCCATTGGATAACATGGCTAAGAACTGCTCAGGGCAGGTGGTAGCTTTTGGAGATATTCGCGCTTATCTCGAATATTTCCAAAAGTTGATAATAGGAGATAGCGATGTTAGCGACTGTTTCCAGTCGCTAACATCTTGGCATGCCCACTTTGCATGTCATTAGTGATAAATATCACTCACATGCAAAGTGGGGCCCAAGATGGTCGCTATCTTCTACTAGCCGTCGCTAACTGGTGTTAGCAACAGCTAGGTAATACACATATAATTTTATCTCCGCGAAGCGGAGCGCTGTTACAGATATATATCTTGTTTCTGAACGTTAATTTCTCAAAATGCACTGAAGCACATATATTGAGACCTAGCAAAGGCACATCGGGCTACCAGTCCCTACAATTTTGCCAAGTTTCGTGCAAATCCATTCAGCTGTTCGATCCTACCGAGAGACAAGATGGCGGCCGCTACGGACTGTTTGGAATGTTTACAGACACCGGAGAGCCAATCAGCTTCGCTTCGCAAAGCTCCGTAACGCGAAAAGTACGCGAAGCGGTGCGTTGTTACAGATATATATCTTTTTTTGAACGTTAATTTCTCAAAATCCACTGGAGCACATATATTGAGATCTAGCAAAGGCACATCGGGCTACCAGTCCCTACAATTTTGCCAAGTTTCGTGCAAATCCATTCAGCTGTTCGATTATTATTATTTTGATTTTTTTTTGCCCCGCGGGGCCCTTTTAAAACCTCCACATCAAACCTAGGGGGTGAGCGACAATGTACTATGCCCCCTTATGGTCATTTGCCCCTTCGCTTTGGCCTCCTCTTGTCTCTCGATCCTACCGAGAGACAAGATGGCGGCCGCTACGGACTGTTTGGAATGTTGACAGACGCCGGAGAACCAATCAGCTTCGCTTCACAAAGCTCCGTTGCGCGAAAAGTACGCGTAGCGGAGCGCTGCCCAGTCCGCTGTTACAGATATATATCTTTTTTTGAACATTAATTTCTCAAAATCCACTGAAGCACATATATTGAGACCTACAAAAGGCACATCGGGCTACCAGTCCCTACAATTTTGCCAAGTTTCGTGCAAATCCATTCAGCCGTTCGGGCTAAAAGTGAGGCCAACCGCCCTATGGAAATTAACATGGGAAAAACGCGTTTTGGGACCCCCCTTTTTTCTCGGCCCCCCCTTGACGAACCCCCCCAAAATTTTCAGGGGCTGCTCAGAAACAAACTGTGCCATTTTCCTGAAAATTTCAGCCAATTCCGTCCACAAACGCCAAAGTTATTAGACATAGAATTTTCAAAAACCCATAGAGAAAAAATCCTAACTATATATACCTACTGGCGACCGCCAGTAGGTAATATATATATATATATATATATACATATATATATATATATATATCAATTAACAACTCTCCAAACCACCTCCAGCCTAGCCTAGAAAATGCGGGCGAAGAAGGAGAACAGACCACTCGGATTCGGCAAGAGATATATATATATATAAATATATATATATATATATTTATGTAAAGGAAAAAACAAAGGTTAAAGCTAGGTTATAGATAGGAAAACGTTATTTATTCTTTCTATACAAGCCCAAGTTAAAAATTCTAAAGTTTTAGTTACAACTTAAACTTCCAATTTGCTCATAACTTACATTTGAAATTTACACACCAGCGTCAACTTACTATACATTTCAGACCTCCGTACACAGTTTTGTTGCATCACTCGCCACACTACTACACATGCATATTATTTAACTTATAGCATCTGAAATTATAGCAGACATATTAACACTTATTACATTTTGAATGACATAATGTCTGAGAACACAGTGCAAAATAGAGTGTCAAGTTATAGTTAAGGCATCCATGTAGATGATTTTAACACAGTTTGGCTGGGTTCTGGGATCTGCCTTTTACTGCATTCTAGTTCAGAGTCTTTGATGTAAGTAGGTAGTAGGGTTTATTGTTGTTTACTACCTATAACCACTTTAATAAAGTGGCAATAGGTGAACAAGATTTTTTAAGAGGCGCAGTAATTTGTAGATATTTCTGCGGTACTCCATAGATTGGTTTTTGCACCTTTAAATATTTGAAAAATAGAAAATACACTGTTGTACACTATGGGCCATATTTATGACCCGGTTTGCTTGCTCCTACGCCACGCAGGGAGGTGCAAGAGCAACACACACCTAAAAGTCATATTTTTGAATCCATGCAAAGACATTTTGCGTGGCTTTGAATGTCTTAAAAAATTTGGAGTAATGCAACGCAGCACAAATTGCTGTGTTGCATTACCTGGTTCCATGGCCTTTGTGTGGGTGTTTCCACGCTATTCCCATGGTTTTTAATACATTGCCAGATTTACCTGGGAATGTGCCAAAAAGATACACCTCCTCATGTGAAGAGAAACTAGGACTAATATCTCTTTAGCTCCTAGTTTTTTCCTCTTTCTATCTGTGCTGCATTCTGCATCATACATAGAAAGTGGAAAATGCGTCTCAGGATTATTTTTGTGCGGGAAGATGGCCCTTCCTGCACAAAAACAATCCTGGCTACAACACAGGCACCCTTGCACCACGGCACAAGGGTGCCTGTGTTGACACTATGCTGCCGAAACAGCACCAGTGCAAGGGTAAATGACAGGAATGCACCATATTGACACATTCCTGCCCTTTCCCTGTGATTCAGGGCAGCGCAGCACGGTGACTTGCTGCAGTGCCCTGTGCCACAAGGGTTATAAGTATGGCCAAATATTTGTAAAATATAGTGTAGTACAGTGTATTTTACATATCATGACATATTTTTCTTTTTTTTAAATTTGATTAAGTACCACAGTACTCCTGTGGAAGTACTGTAATAGACTGTACATTTTATATTTAAATAAATAGAAACTTATAAATAGTTCACCCTATCTGTTACCATTTTATTAGAGTGGCAATAGGTAGAGGAAAAATGTAAAACCTAATAATTACCTGTATCTAAAGGCATAACTCAGAACACAGGCAACATATACCTAAACAAAACATGGCTACCTCTTACTTTTGTCAAGGCAGTCATTACCCACTAATGTAAAGACTTGCTATTGCTATGTACCTTGATACTTCCGCAAAATACTGGGACATTTCTCAAAACTACAGCAGCCTACAATATCACTACGTTTTATGCCTTATAACTTGAAAGATGCTTACCCTACTTACTTGTAGTACCAAAAAGGATCATCTACACTCCATAATCTATAATCTTACCAAATTTCATTCAACTCCATCCACCCCTTTTCACGCTAAGGCAACACAAAAGTCTATGTAAAATGCATTGGTGGACAAATCTGTTTTGGGACCCTCCTTTTTTTGCACCCCCTTAACACCTCACTGAGAAACGTTCCATCTTCTGCCAATGTACAACAAAAATAGGTCTGGGAAGTTTTGTGACGATTCGCCAAACTGGGGCCAAGTTATTAGCACCTAAAAATCTTATTGTTTCCTATCTCAGGTAACCCTAAATATAACTACAGAGTGGTTGACTGTGTTAGCCCTTTTTTCTTTTTGTTTATCTACCTAAGAATACCCAATGCAGTGTTTACCAGTGCTTAATTTATGCCAGTGGTTTTCGGTACTCGCTCCAGCAGTTTATTGTAAACACAGTTAAAATATTTATGAGAGTCTACAACACGATGACACTGTGGGCCTATTTTTTAGCAGTGCATTAGTGAAGTATTTAAGTTTTTAATGGTACAACTAGGACTCTCAGGCAAACCCTACAGTTTGAGGGGATATGTGGGTGATGGCAGCCACAGTAGACCTATGTGAATAACCTCAGGCGCTGGCCCCTAAACACGTAGAACGTGTGAACTGGTTTGGACTCTGATGCTGCTATTCAAGAGTATTGCGGGCTGGTTCTCTTAGAAGATAGCTTGAGCATTGTATGCTGCATCGTCCTAAGATGTACTGCTCCATATTTTTTACCATAAAGTCAAAAGTGGAATCCATGTATTTGCATCATACAGCAGGCACAAGTCTCAAAGGCACTTGGGTATTTAATATTTTCTACATTTGCTAGGCATAGGTGAGGTAATTCTGGTTTCCACATTTATTTTAAATAACTGAAGAAAAAATCCCCACCCTCTCCCCCCAATAAGTTACATCTTTTGTATTCTAAGCCTTCTTACAAATAAAGTCCACCTTGGCTTCGTTCTTTGAACATGCGGAACCCACAATTTACCGCCTTTCATGCAGAAAACCTGGCACAATTGTTCATGTTCGGGAGGTTGTACTAGGGTGGCACTGTGGTTGGATTGCTGCTAGGGGTGTGCCAAATGAGTCCTAATAACTAGGGGACATATTTATGAGAACTTTGCGTCATGCTTGCACCACTCAAAGTGGTAAATGCACAACACAAAGCTCTAAGTCGTATTTTTGAAGCTATGCAAAGCCACTGTGCATAGCTTTGAATGGCTTCAAAACTATGGAGTAATGCAATGCAGGGTAAATCTCTGCATTACATCACTGCGCATGGGAGGTGTTCCGGGTTTTTTTCAGAGGGTGTACCCACGAGAATCCCATGTTTTTTGACACATTACTACATTTACCAAACCTGGTAAACCTGGGAATGCACCAAAAAAGATACTCCTCCCTAGGTGAGGCATAACAAGGAGAAATACTTTATTTCTCCTCGTTTTCCACCTTTCTATGTGTGCTGCATTATGCAGTACACATAGAAAGAGGAAAACACCTCTATGGATTGTTTATGTGCAGGAAGGTGCCCCTTTCTGCACAAAAACAATCCTGCCTACAATGCAGGCACTCTTGCACCATTGTGCTAGGGTGCCTGTGTTGGTGCTAGGCTGTAAAAAGGGCGCCAGCACAGGGGGAAAGAACAGGAATGCACTGTATTGGATAAATAAGGCACATTCCTGCCTTTTCCAAGTGATGTGGGGCAGCGCAGCAAGGCAAAATCTGTGCTGCCCTGTGCCACAATTCTAGCAAATATGCCCCTAAGTTTTTTTTCTCCATACACCATCGTCATCATAAAGTGCTGGTCATGTGTGATACCAGAATAAAATTGCAAAACAGTGGCATATTTGTTTTGTATAAGCTGAGCGCCAGTGAACAAAAAGAAATCTATGTGCCTTATATATCCTCAGTTTGTCGACTGATACTAATATTGAATGGCAAGGTAACAGTCAAGTGATGAATCTGCAGGTGCCACATACTCCATTGCAATTATCCATTGCAAGACTACATAAGGTGGGCTAGCCTAATGTACACACCCCAACTTCATCCACTACCATAAAAGGGCATCACCCACTTTGCTTGCACTAAGTTACAAGTCTCAGGAGTCATTTAACTGAAACCATTCCACAAACAATTCCTCTCCTGCATGACAACACCTGTCCTTGGGAGGGGAATCAAATCACTTTTCCTTCACTCCTTGGCAAACGTCACTGTCCTGCCTCTAGTATTGATTGGTCCCCCATTGCCTATAGAATACATCCGAATCCTGAAGTTCAACTGGAACATTACTGGTCAAGGTTTTGCCTTTCATCCGTGCCTGTCAAATTGAAACTTTTACTTATATGAGAGGAGGTAAATTCCCTGGCCTCCTCTCATTGATACTCAAGAAGAGGAATTTGGGACATCTCTAACATACGGTGGTCTGACTGCCCAATTATGATGCGACCGTCGGGCTGGCGGTTGGAAAAGTTCTCTTTAACATGGTGGCTTGGGTGGAGGCCCTGAGACAGGGCTTCAGCAGAAGCAGCAGTGTACAGGAGCACTTTGTGCACATCCATGTACTATGTGCAATGCATCATGTGGTGTATGGCACATAGTGAGTGCATGGATGTTTGTGGGGGCACTACATGTGCCCCCTGGGACACTTTGCAGTGCCCCACAATTGACAGGGCACTGTTTGGGGACCCAAAAGTCCTTTTCCGACAGCCTTTTCATAAAAGGCTACCGGAAAGGGACATCGTAATCCTGACGGGGGTGCCTGCCTTGGCACCACCGTCATTAGGGATTGCGATTCTGACTGCCGTCCAGTCGGGATCAGTCGCTCCTATTGGAGGCGGCGGTCTGTTACCGGTCCAACAAACGTCCGACAGCTTGCATCATAATGTGACGTTCAGACCGAAGGTCTGATGGTTGGGCATCTGCCCAACATCGTAATTAGGCCCCCAGTTACAGCACTCCTAAAACATGTTCGACGCCCCTTTTCTAGGTTCTGTCAGGTAGCATTCATAGATGCGACCTAAATAGCATGTAGAATGCCCATCAATAAAGAGGTATAAACCAGTGTGATCTTACGTACATAGTGACACACAACTTTCCCATTTGAAGTACACCTACCCTTCATCACAATGACTGGGGTGCTTAGGTAAAAATCAACAAATGAGAGAGGGTGATCCCCCTAGGGGTCCTAATAATATCACAAACACCCAGGTCTTCACCCTCAACACTTTTGTCACTTGAAACTCCTGACAGAAATATGACAATGCTGCTCAGAACTTCAAATTTTTCAATTCAACAAACTTACGGCCTCATTGCGATGTCGGTCGGAAAGCATTCCGACCTACTCAGAGTCGGAATGGTTTCCGACCGACTCGGGTTTGGGGATTGCGACCTACTGATTACGATCGTACTGAACGCCATTCGGTCGGACTCCCTAATACTTCAATGGGAGCCTGTATTCCAACTGACAACACAGGCACCCATTGAAGAAATGGGCATTGCGGAAAACCGTGCTCCCTGTGACGGGCATTCAATGGTGCCTGCCACACTGTGCATGGTGGCACAGAGGGGTCCCATAGGTACCCCCATAGGCCCCAACCAGAGGCCTCCGAGTCAAGGGGGGTCTACCTCGGGCCCCCAAAGTCAGATTCCAACAGACGATCCATGTCGGACAAACCGAGTCAGAAAGGCTGTAGGAATCCGACTTCACAATCTGTCAGTTGGAAACGCGGTTCATGGAGCCATACGAGTCTTCTACGACCAACTCAGTACCTCCGAATGCCGGTTGGAATCAAGTCGGGAGGAAGGAACGGTTACCTATCACCATAATTGGTCGGTTGGAAATGTTTCCGAGTTGGCCGAAAATACGGGTTCCGAAACGGATTCGGACAAACTGAATGCCGTCCGGAGCCTTTCTGACCGACATTGTAATGAGGCCCTTAGTGTTAAAAAAACACAAGACTATGATAAAGTGCTGCATTAAAAACAAATGTTCCTAAGTTTAAATCCATTTTCCTTATATAAACACTACTTTAATTTCCACCTTTTCTATATAAACATTAAGTTTAAATCCACCTTCCTTATATAAGCACCAACTATTTGGCTGGGCAACCTCTTGAATTTATTAATAATTTTTGTATGAATACACATGACTCGTGAGCAATCCGTTGTCAGTGCATCAGAGGTCCCTGCACTGAAGTGGACTACCAATGGTGTGGATGTGCACATTGTGCAAGAGCCGAATGCCAACAATCATAGCACATAAGCCAATGGCCAAAGTGAGATGGCCCTGTACCCCATGGTGTATGGTGTAGTTTTTGGAAGCAAATTGTAATAAAAGTCGCCACACTGGATAAATAAGTAGATTCAAGAGAGGCTTTATTGTCAAACCCCATCCATTGGTGCCTTCCGCCAACTGCCAGGTAAGAACCCTCTCAAAAGAACACTCCATGTTCTAATATGGAACCACGCTACATCACACTTCTTCCTCTTTACATTTTTAAACAACATAGCTAAAGAAACAACAAACACATTACTTCCTACAATTGAATCGCAGAACAATAAGAATCCCAAACCTTTCCTCCCTTCCTAAAGTTTTTTTGTTAAAAATACAATATTTACCAATATACTTAAAAGAAGTACTAACTTCTTACAAAATCTTTGAGATAAAAAGGAATTTTGCAAGATCTTAAGCTTTTGCGTACAGGTTCCAAAGACTGCTTTTCTGAAGGAGACGGTTCATAAATTCGTTTTTCACAGACACCACTATTTTTTGTTCAAAACTGAACTACACAGCTATGATTCCAAATGTGACCATCACTTGTCTTCACAGCATTTTTGAACAATTTTACCACAGACTTTACACGAGTGAAGTTAAACCAGTTCAGACAGCCCACAGGTGCTTTGATTTTAACTTTGTATCCAACCCTGAATTCAACAGGCTTAGCCGATTTGTGAGAGTCATAATAAATCTTCCTTTTCTTTTGCAAAGCTAATTCTTTCTCTCTCCACTGACCAATGTCATTATCCTTAATTCCTTTGTCCAAACACATAAAGCCAGGATAAATGATGGTATTTGCAGATCTTCCTTTGAATAACTCAAAAGGGGTTTTACCCGTTGAGGAATGCGGTGTAAACCTGTAAGCCAAAATCCTATTTTGCTATTCAGCCTTCCATTTCAAATTGTTGACTCTTGCTAGTTGAATGCTTTCCTTTATAGTTTTATTCAACCTTTCAATGACAATATTGCTCTCGGGATGATAAAGAGACTTTTTTTATGTTTAATTCCACACTTTACTAAATATTCCTCCATCTAACCTGAACCAAATTGTGGACCATTATCAGAAAGCAAAGAACTTGGAAAACTTTCTTGCTTGAAAATGGCATCCAGAAACTTAATAACAGACTGTGTTATGATATCACGAATTGAGCTTACTTCAATCCAACGTGAGTGCAAATCAATTAAAACTATCAAGTATGGAGTTAGATGTTCACCATAAAGAGGACCGCCAATATCAATGGCTACCTCATCCCATTGACATATGGGTAATCTCCTACATACCATGGGAGATTGTCTGGGCTTGAGAATCTTGTCGCTCAAAGAGCAAGGGACACAATCACGCACCACCCGTTCCACAATAAGATCTAAAACTGGCCGCCAAAATTCTTGTCTAATACGTTCTTTGGTTTTACAAATACCCATGTGTCCTTCGTAAGCCAACTTTACAATGTTGTTCCTCAAACTCTCTGGAGGAACTAACCATGTCCCTCTTGTTAGAATGTCATTATAAATAACTAACTCATCACACACCAATGGCCAAGGTTTATTAAGCTTGCTTCCTCTATCTTGTGAAATTATCTCTATGACTCTCAACATTTCAGGATCCTTTTTTACCTCTTCCTTCCATTCATCCTCTTTGATAGAACCTAAAGTGATTTCACACACCTTCACATCAAAATCATCCATAAAGTCATCATCTCCCTTTATATCTTCAGATTCCACACAGTCCACTAAATGTGAGAGACAATCTGCCGAAACATTTGTAGCTCCAGGAATATATTCCATTCCAAAATCAAAATCTTGAAGAGCGATCACCCACATCCTGATCCTAGAAGAAATAGAGTCCAAACCCTTCTTCTTAAAAATCTCTTTAAGTGGCTTGTGATCAGACCGAACAATGAATCGAGCACCCCACATAATTGTTTTTTAACTTATTCAAAGCCCAGAAGATGGCAAGTGCTTCTTTCTCAATGACTGAGTAGTTCACCTCAGCACCTCTTAGACATCTTGAAGCACAAGCAACCAAACTCTCTTGTTTATCTTTCTTCTGAATCAACAAGGCCCCAATTCCATTTTACTCGCATCTGTTACAATGGATGTCAGATCACCTGGTTTGATAGCCTGTAAATCTGGAGCATTCTTGAGATCAATCTTAACTTCTGTGAATTCTTCTTTTTAAACTTCATCCCACACAAACTCAGTTTTTTTTACACAATAAACTTCTTAAATGACAAGTTTTATCCACAAAATTTCTTATAAACTTGTTGTAAAACTCAGTAATTCCCTAGAATGATGCAAGCTCTTCCTTTGAACACGGTTCTTTTAAATTAGCAATAGTATCTACCAGATTTTTCTTTGGTTTAACACCACACCCAGATATGTGGTGACTAAGATAATCTACTTCAGTGACCTAAATCTACATTTGTCAAAACGTAAAGTCAAACCTGCTTTAAGTAATCTCTCCAACACTTTCTCTACCCTACAAACATGTTCCTCAATACTCTTACCATAAATGAGAAGATCATCCTGATAACACCTGGCCACCAAAATTCCCTTGACCCCATCACGCATGATCCTTTGAAACACGGAGGGCGCTGAAACCAATCCAAAAGGCATTCTCAAGAACTTGAACACCCGCATAGGGGTAATGAAAGCAGTAAGCTCCTGAGAACCCTTATCTAGAGTCACTTGGTGATATGCTGAGGCCAAGTCTAGTGTACTGAAAAAACATGCACCATCCAGTGTCGACACCATCTCTTCTATATTTGGCGACGGGAACTTGTCCACAATAACCTTCTTATTCAGAGCACGCAGAGCAACACATAAACAAATCTCATTGTTACTCTTTCTCGCTACTCCAATGGGAGCCAACCGCTCTGTTGCTTCTACAAGCTTAATCACCCCAGATTCAAGTAGTTTGGTAATCTCTTTTTGTACAGATTCTTGCACACTCAGTGGAATCCTCCTGACCTTTGCTGCAACAGGTTTGGCACCCAATGTCAGCTTAATTCTGTGAGTATATCCCTTCAAACACCCCAACTTATCCTTGAACAATTCTTCAAACTTCTTCACATATTTATTTTCAACGTTCCCTACAGACTGTACTTGCGCTCGGGGATTTCCATTAGTATTTAGTATAATTCCAAGGCGAGCCTGGTGTGTCCAACTCAGTAAGTTTTCTCCTTTCTCTGCTTCATAGATTTTTGCATCAGTAAATCTCTTATTGCACTCCACACATGCCTGAAAATACCCCAATAGTCTTATTGGAGTTCCTCCATAACCTGTTGGTCTTACATCAGATTTCAGAAGTTTAACCTTATCTTTAAAATTTTTCTCACAAACTTCTTTTGAAATAAACGTGAGATGTGAGCAAGAGTCAAATTTCATTTTTATCTTCACATTTCGTACTTTTACCCACTCAGAAGGATGTTCTACACCACACTCATTCACTTAAAAACTCACTTCTTTCACCTCATTCCTGCCATCTCTTTTGCTGGGAAATGGCAGTTCTTTGAAAGGTGACCCCGTTTCCCACATTAATTACAAACCACTCTGAGAGCAGGACAAGAACTTATGTTGGCTTTGTGACCAACTTTTCCACAACAATAACAAGTTCCTTGAAAGACCATAATATTATTATTTTCTTCATCCCCACTCTTGTTTCTCTTCTTTTCCTCTCCAGACTTGCTACTAGTTGTGTCAGACGTGTGTATTGCATGACACACAACTTCTTCTACTTTAACTGCAGCATTGCTTGGTTTCCCTGCCTTGCTTAATTCACTCACACATTTCAACATGTGCTCAACACGCTTTGCAATAACCATCCCTTCATCAAAAGGTGGTTTGTCTTTTAACCAAAGTTCCTCTCTTATCTTGTCACTGCAGCATTTTAACACCAATTGGTCACATAGTCTCTCTTCCACTAGTTCCCCAAATTTGCAACTTGACGGTTACTTCCTGAGAGCAGTCACATATTCTTCAACAGGTTCCTCTTTACCTTGTTCTCTTAAACCAAAATAATAACGTTCCATGATGGTACTCACTTTAGGTAGATAATGTATATCTAACTGCTTTATACATACTTCATACTCATTTCATCCTCTTTGCCTAACAGGGCTTAATTGAGGCAAATTTTCCATCACCTCCTGCCCCTCACCACCTATACAATGAAGCAAAAGTGCCTGTTTCCTCTACGCACTCAAATTTGTCCCACACAATCCTGCATAATTTTCTAATATTTTCTTTCATTTCTGCCACTGTACCTGTGGTTCCCCTGACGGTGGGGGAGTTACATTTTGCATTCTACTTCCTCTTTTTTACACTTCTTTTTTCAAATAAAATCACTCTCTAACTGGTCTTTGTATGTTTCACTGTAATTACTTCTCCAGTTACTTTTGTGTCTTAATTGTTAATTGTTTACTATATTCCAACACAACATATATTCTACATTTCAATTTTAAAACATACAATTGTGTTTATAAATTTAAAATAAATGTATTACTCTCAAAATCCGAAGATATTCAAACCTCCTGTAATCTTTTCTCGGAACACTACATATTTTGTTAAGACTTTAAATAAAAACATTTCAAAAAATCCTTTCAAAAACGGCAAACTTCTATTAATTTCTCATGTATCCGCATTTATATTGCACCCGATGTCACAACCTAAACATTGGTGTCAGTTTCCTTTGTTTCTCCCCGCCGATAAAACTTTGCACACAGACTTATTTGTTTGGGACATCCGCTTATAAAATGGCCGCCGACGTCACTTTATAAACATTAGTGCCGTTTTCCTTTGTTAATCTGGCTTGTTTTCTTACGGCTGATACATCTTTAGACTTGGTCTTATTTCATTGGGAAATCAAGCTCACACTCACGTAAGCTGAATTGTCATTGTGCTTGGCATGACACGCAGATGAACTGTGTGTTCCAGCTACTTGCGCTTTCCTAAGCTTGGCTTTTCGCCAGCACTCTCACCATCAAATTTTGGTTCAGCGGTTCAGACACCGTCCGCTGACTTCCGCTTGCCTGATCTTTCCCACGCTCCTGCAATGCTAGGTTTCACTCCATTTCTTCTTTGTAGCACACCGCTTGCGTGTTCCGTTCTTCTTCACCTTCTCACGATGTTGGGGTTCACATATCCAGTACACACGCAATCGTCGCCAGTGTAATAAAGTCACCACACTGGATAAATGAGTAGATTCAAGGGAGGCTTTACTGTCAAACCCCATCCATCTGTGCCTTCCGCCAACTGCCCAGGTAAGAACCCTTTTAAGAGAACACTCTTATGACGCTGGGATTCTCACCTAGATTTTCACTTTACCACACCGAGGAATCCCCAGGTTGACGGGTCTCTTTAGTCTGCATGGAAGTGTGAAGGAAGTCCTTTAAATTCAATACCCTTTTGACAGATTCTCAAAACCAATACAATTTAATCTGAAGGACCACTGACTCCAAATAAGGTTTAAGAATTTATTACAAGGCCGAAAAAAACTGGACATACAAGCACCTCAGCAAGAGGTTCAGAAAATAAACTGGCACTAATACAAACATAATCCTACGCAGGAGTCTCAGAGAAAAGTTAATTCAAGAAGCATTAGGCATGCAATCACTGTGCCCACTGGAAAACTCGACTGCATCTGTTCCAAAGGAGAAGAAGAAGATTAGTCTGTCCCTACACCAATTCTAAAGTGACATCCCTACTTAACATACCTCTAGGCAAGAGAAAAAGGTGTCAGCTGTAAGGGCTCCCTAAGAAGCACATTCACTTTTCCAGGTAAGTAGCCTAAACTACCGAGCTCATTCTAAGATGCTCCTTAGTTTCTCCTGCCTAGTCCAAACTAAGATCCATGTCTAACTGCACATCCAAATGGACTGCCTTAGACAGGACCCAGTCTTAACCCAACTGGCCCTAACCTTAGCTTCACTAAGACTGAACTAACTCTCCACCCTCAGGGCACTTTCCCTAATACTAAATCCCAAAAACAATGGGTACGCCCATGACACTCCTCCTTCAGCAGGTACAGCCTCTCGTACTTTTCCAGTGTCAAACTTTCTTCTTCCAAAAACCGTTGCTGTGTCCTTGGATCCCAGGCACCTTCTCCGCCAAATGTAGCAAGTGCACATGCCAGCGCACTCCCTTCGTCTCCACTCGTACCAATCTAACTTCTAAACAAAGGCCTTTACTTCTTTAAATGCATTTCTAATACAACAACCTAAGCTTTTCATTAATCAATCCTAACATTACATTATATATTAAGAAACATTATTCTTATTATTCTCATGTTAAAGCATCACGATTCTCCTTAAGCAGCCTACACGTGCAACTTTAATATGGCACGTTTAATCTCAATGCAAATTGTATACACAGAGCAATTAATCCTAAATTACTTAAGGCATTATTCTCTCGACTAAGCACTATATTAATCAGTAAATGATATGAGTATAATTCTATATATGGCAACACTCTTGATAAGTCCTCAATTTCTAAAACCAAACATTAGTAGGGTCCTCTAAATATGCGGGTGCTGACTACGGACGGTTATGATGCACCCCTACAATTTTTCAAACAACATGGCGCTCTATCAGTCTCCCCCCTTTGATGACCTGTGTCATCACACACTACTAAATAGGCATCCCCTAGCTAGGGGATATCCCTTAGTGCACAGCCATCTGGCCAAAACAGGCATACAATGTGTAAATCCAAATGATAGTATAGATCCACCAAGAATATTGTTAACATAAACTTTAATGATTTTTCTTTCTCCAATCTCATACAAAATCTCAGATGTTATTTCTTTTCACCAATGTGTTTTTATCTTTCAACATAAAACGTTCCTGATGCATTTCGGGCAACTAAGTGCCCTTCTTCAGGGGCCTCATCTGTGAATGAAGCCAAACAAAATGCGCAAGTCACAAACTCAACATTCTTTCATATTCACAAATGTTTGAATCTGTATACATCGTGATCATATTCATGTCTTCAATGAGTCACCATGCATTTCTGTGCCTGAAAAGTTTAGTGATAGTGATGATCTCAGTGACTCAGAAAGTCGTGAAATGTGAAACCAAGAGGTGACATAGAAAAAGTACCGGCTGATTCAAAAGGCCGTAGACTGCCGTAATCATAAAAACCTCACTGATGACAAATGTTTGACTCTATGCAAAACCACGTGAAACAATATCAAAAAGTGAAACGAGTAAAAATGTGCGGTGAGCGCAACAATAAGCCAGTCGTACACGGGGTGATCGCGAGTTAACTTACGACAGTGGTTCGTAAGTTAACTCGCGTTCACCCCGAAACTTCAGGAAGAACAGCATCATAATTTGAAAAGAAATACTCAAAATGGTTTCGTCCATAGAAAATGCTAAGCAGGAAACTACATGAAATGCCATATGTCAAGGGAAGATGATGGTATCTGATACCCTCATCTACTGAAGCTGGCAACTGCATACACACATAACAATCTTTCGCATCCATCGCATCAATATATTCATACAACAACTTTGCATACACAATAAGCTTGAAATGAACTCTGAACAGATCTGCATGTCACCTACGACTCTCTTCTACTAGCAAAGCTCTTTCATTTCCTACCTTGACCTCTTCTTTGCTAGGAGTAGTAGGTGTAGGTGTTCCCTCTACCTCCACTGCCTGCTCATGTGGTGCTAAATATGAGACCACAACTACCAAAACTATGAAAAGTATCACTCCTCCTATAAGTGTGCCTACTATGCACCTAGCTCTATGGTTTGGGTTTCCAGCCTCCATGGTCGCAGAAATATTTCCAGCTTCCTTGTTCAACCAGAAACGCTCAAAGGTCTCTCTTTTTCTTCAGGCACTTGTAAATCAACTCGAACCTCACCTCAGGAAGCTGGACGTCCCCTTTTTGTTTCAGTTCCTTATTTACAGCAAGCAAAAGACAACCTTAACCCTTCTCCGTCCTCTGTGGAAAGTCCCTAATTTTCTTTTTCTTCCACTTGGACTTAGGCTAACTGCATTTATTTACAATAAAATCTCTTTTAGTCCATAACAAAATTTATTCCAACCGCTTCTAACACATACTCCAAAAGTTCAAGACGAAGAACAATAGATTCATGAGATGGTATCTCAGGTCCAAACGTAGGAAAGATCAGTCGACTCAGAATTAGATGGCGAATTCCGCTCAATGTCGGGGGATTCGGAACGGTGATGGTCAGAACACCTTCGATCTCAAGTCTTGGGACCAACAACAACACATCCAGCTTGTTGTTAGGGCTGGTACTGATCACTGTCACTGCCCTCACCCTTCCCGATCTCAGCACACCTGGCATCAGTCACAGGGTATGTCCACTCTGGAGCTGCGTACTTTCGGCAAGGCACTCTCTTTCGCCTTGATCTCCTCAGACCTCTACAGGCTTGCTCTTCCTCATCTTTGTCTGACTCTGACTCTTCAGACACTGGGGCAAGATCCCTCTCGTAGACCAGTCTCAGGTTCAAGCGCCTCTGCCTCTCTGGCCACTGCTCTTCAGCTCTGCTTGTTGTCTGATCATCGTGATGCTAAGCAAGGCTGTTGATGGAGCCGCTGGTAACCTCATAGCGCTCCCCATCAGTATCTCATGAGGTGAAAGACCTGTTCTCCTGTCTGGGGGTACTGCGCATACTCATCAACACCAACGGCAAAGTATCAGGCCACTTCAGAGACTTTGATGAACACACCTTTCCCATTCGGGCTTTCAGAGTCCCATTGATTTGCTCCACTATCCCAGAAGCCTCTGGGCGATAGCTACAATGGAGTATTTGATCAACTTGCAATGCAGCACAAAGCATTCTCATTATTTTGCTATGGAAATGCGTTCCTCTGTCCGATCTAAAAGAGGTCGGAATCCCAAACCTAGGCACGAGTTCCCTCAACAACAGCTTTGCTACTGTGAGTGTATCACACCTACGTGTAGAGTAAGCCTCCGCCCACATTGAGAATACACACACCACAACCAAGATGTACCTCAGCCCGCTACACCTAGGCATCTCAATGAAATCCAAATGCATCCTGTTGAAAGGCCCCCCTGAGCTCCTAATGTGACTCATTGTGACCACAGTTTTCTTTCCAGCATTCATTTGTTGACAAGTAACACCATCTCTGACACACAGCTTCTGCCACAGCACGACATCTCGGATTATACCACGTTTGTCTAAACACTCGCACCATAGCACCTCTTCCCAAGTGTACTGCACCATGAATCTGTCTTGCCATTGGGCTCAGCAACTCATCCGGCAACACTGCCCTTCCATCACTTGAGACCCAAATATCCACATCTCCTTTCACGCAGCCTGCATTGATCCACACATTCTTTTCCTGATCTGAAACCTGTTTCTGCAGGCACTTGAGCTCATCTCAAGTATCTGCCATGGCCAACATTGTGTTGAACTCGATTCTTTCTTGACTCACATCTACATGTTTCTCAGTGAATGAACAACCTTGTTCAGCACAGAATCGTGCAACTTCATCCGCAAAGCGGTTTCCAAGTGACACGAAATCTGTCCCCTTTCCATGAGCCGTGCACTTTACAACTGCAATTTCTTTTAGGCGCTGCAAGGCCTCTAGAAGCAACCTCACAAACTCCCCATTTCGGATAGGTGATCCAGATGATGTCATGTAACCTCTCCGGGACCAGAGCTGTCCGAAGTCGTGAACCACACCAAAACCGTATTGGCTGTCAGTATAAATGGTAATTCGAATTTGATCTGCTGCTATGCAAGCACGAGTCAAAGCAATGATCTCAGCCACCTGAGCAGAGTATACTCCAGCTTCAACTACTCATGTAATGGTACATACAGCAAAGGCTGCTCTGAAACGACCAACACTGTCTCTTAAACATGAACCATCGACAAAGAAAATCTCATCAGGGTCAAGCAATGGCTCATCAACAATGTCAGGTCTCGGTTTGGTGCAAAGCTCAGTCACATCAAGACAGTCATGGTCCACACAATCTTCATCAAGTGTGTTTGGCAACGGCATCAAAGTAGCACGATTCACAACAGAACACCTCTTGAGGGTCACATTCTCTGCAGCAAGTATGACCTGCTCGTAGCGTGTGAGCCTATTGTTGGTCAGGTGCTGTGTCTTGGTCCTGGTCATTAACAATTCAACAGAATGTGGAACATGTACAATCAACGGATGACCCATGACAATACTCTCACACCTTTCAATGCTGACACCCGTTGAAGCAACGGATTTGAGACATCCGTACAACGCTGAAGCTACTGGATCTAGAGTAGCTGAAAAGAAGGCAACTGGTCTACGGACACCTCCATGATCCTGGACTAAAACTGCCAATGCACACCCTTCTCGATCACAACAGAATAGTGAAAAAGGTTTGTTGTAGTCAGGCATTCCCAACATCGGAGCACGACAAATGTACTCTCGCAACTCTAAGAACGCCTTCATAAAGTTATTGTCCCATCGTACCGGATCACTCATACCCTTGTGCGTCAGTTTCTGCAAAGGCTTCACTTTCAATGAAAAGTTTGCAATCCACTGACGACAGTAGCCAACCATCCCTAGGAACATCCGGACTTCTCTCTGAGTAGAAGACACCATCATTCTCAGGATTGCCTCTATTCTGTCTGGTGACACCTTCCTCTTGCCTTTTTCTATCTGGTGTCCCAAATACTGCACCTCATTCAAGCAGTATTGTAGCTTATTTGGTGACACTTTATGTCCATTCTCTGCCAAATGATTCAGTAAGGCGATGGTATAAATCCTACATGCATCTTCTGTCTCTGACGCCACAAGGAGATCTTCTATGTACTGGATGAGAATAGAGTTCTGCGGCAGTACAAGATTCTCAAGATTCTTCTTCAAGATCTGATTAAAGATCGATGGGCTCTCTGTATACCCCTGTGGGATACGACACCATGTTAAAACACGGTTTTCCAGCTTAAATGCGAAAAGAAATTGGCTCCCCTCATGCAATGGAATCGAGAAGAAAGCCTGACAAAGGTCAATCACAGTGAACCATTATGCTTGACATGGAATATGAAACAATATTACAGATTTGGTACCACTGGACAACAGGGAACAACTACGTTGTTCACCCGGCGCAAATCTTGCACAATCCTAAACTTCCCACTCGGCTTCTGCAACCCCATAATAGGCGAGTTAAATGGACTGCCCATTATCTCCTTCAGGATCCCTTGCCTGATCATGGACTCAATCACAGGTTTTATCCCTGCAATCGTCTCTGGGGTCAAATTGTTCTGGGGTGTGCTCGGAAAGTCAGCATCCTGCTTAATCTGAATCTTGACAGGCTCAACTCCTTTGATCAAGCCTATGTCCTCACCAGTGAAATCCCACACTTCCTGTGAGACTCACAGCCTGATTCATGAAGCGAAATAGCGCCCGCAATGGCTGCGAAAACGCAATTGCGGGTGCAAAACACGGAATCGGCATTCAAGTACGAAATAGCGAAATCGCTAAAAAATAATAGCGACCGGACTAGCGATTACGCTGTAAAAGTCGCAGACTCCGGGAAGCCGAGCATTAGCGATAATGAAATAGCGACCAACCACGGAATCTGCGAATTGAATAGCGAAACGCAATATTGTCTCAATCGGCATTCATGAAAGAAATACATTAGCGAAAAAGCGCTAAATCGCACATTTGCGCGGCGCAATTTAAGGACAACTCAAAGCAGGTGGTAACCATAAAAGCCATGATTAACCAAATTTTGAAAAACTGTTAGCCAATCACCAACAGGTCCAGGCCTGACCAATCACACATAAGGACATTCAGCAGCAGCAATAGGCGTTCCACAATGCCTGGGATGTACATGGTGGTGAGGCGGCGAAGGCTACAGCGAGCAGCACGGAGGAGACGCATGAGGCAGGCAAGGATTTACCGGCAGCGGGTCACCTTGCTGGGGCAAACCAGAGAACAGATTTATGCTAAATACAGGCTGAATGGGGAAATGATCACCTGGCTGATACAAGAACTCGACCCCATCATGCAGCACCCAACAAGGCGAAACAATTCTGTGCCCACACATGTGCAGGTATTGTGCAGCCTGCACCTCCTGGCATCCGGCAGTTTCCAGGGCATAGTAGCCGCTGCTGGGGGGATATCCCAGCCCACCATGTCACGCTGCCTCCACACTTTTGTTGACGCCATGCTCACCCAGCTCCACCGGCACATCACATTTCCCACGAGCCAACAGGATTTGGACCTCACAAAACTACAATTTTATAATGTTGCCCATTTTCCCCATGTCCTTGGCTGCATAGACTGTACCCACGTAGCCATCTGCCCACCAGCTGGCACGGAGTATATGTACCGCAACAGGAAGTCGTACCACTCCCTCAACATACAGATGGTCTGCAATGCCAAGACCATCATCACTGACATTGTGGCCCAGTACCCAGGGAGTACCCATGACTCCTTCATCTTCAGGCACAGCGGACTCCACACACGACTGATCAGGGGAGAGTTTGGGGAAGGACACCTACTCGGTAAGTACACTTTGTCGACAATGTCACATTGCTATGAAGTAACTGCGCTGCACAGGCAATCAACATCTGCTCCTCTCATACAGGTGACAGTGGCTACGCCCTACGGGAATACCTCCTGACCCCTTACCTCAACCCTGCCACACCTCAGCAACGCCGCTACAATGTTGCGCAAATCCGGACAAGGAACTGTATTGAAAGGACATTTGGCCTGCTCAAGAGCAGGTTCCGTATACTGCACAAGACAGGTGGGGCCATGTATTACAGTCCTGCAGCGTGCTGCCGCATTGTGGCTGTCTGTGCAATGCTTCATAACATTGCAACCAAGCGCCGGATACCAGTTGACATCTCAGGCAGTGAATCTGAGGGGGACGACCAGCCACCAGCACATGCGCACCATGCACGCGGGGAGAACCCAGCTGAAGGCCACAGACGTCGCAACCACATCACAGCTAACAATTTCTAGCCCACCCCCTTCCCCCACCCCACATATCACAATTGCATGCAAACTGTAATGATTACACAAGGCGTATGTGTGCACCAAAATAAATGTATTTGTTATTATAACAAAAAATAATGGGTCTTGGAAACAACTATTTACAAAATGCAGTATTCATGCATACTGCATGACACGGTCCATGGCAGGCTTAAGTTCAGCCTGCGCCTGTGTCCCTGACACAATGTCATTGGCGCCTCCGGCGCACAATTTGCATGCGCCTGGGAGGCTCCTCCTCCTCCTGGGCAGCTGGAGCAGGCGTAGCCCTTGTGCTGCGCCTAGGTGGGGGGGCCTGCGTGGCAGAGTGGCTGCTGACACTGGAGGCACCCTCACTAGCATCATCACCCCCCACAATTGCCGGTAGCACAGGTGCGTGCAGTGCGGTGACGGCGGTGGTCAAATGCTCCAGCACCCGGGTAATATCTTCGCAGCACTGGACCAGTTGGTGCTGCTGGGTCAGGGAGCGCCGCGCAAGCAGGGTGGTGGCATTTGCCGAGACATAATTGGAGCGGCTGTAGGTGGACAGCCGGCTCAGCAACTGGTGGTGGCGCCTGCTTGCAACACTGCGGTGCTTCACCAGCGCTGCAGTGTTGTCTTCCATAGCCACCGTCATGCGGTCCATGGCCGCCGTCATGCGGTCCATCCTCTCCCCGACTCCAGCCACATTGCGGCCTATCTTATGGAGCTGGAGCTGGATTGCTCCCTGCTGCTGGGACTGCCGCTGGTGTATGCGGAGCATGCGCCGCTCCACGCTCAGGCAGGCATGGAGATGCCCATTGCCCCGCCTGCTGTTGGGCCGCTGTGTAGCGGATGTGGCTGGGCCAGATCTTATTGGCCGTGCTGCAGGTGTTGTTTCAGCTGGTGTTGCAGGTGCCGCAGCCACTGGAGGCACATTGGTGGGGTGCCTGGCTCTGGCAGACGGTGGGCCTGCAGGTGTTGAAGCAGCAGAGGCGGGGGGCCTGGCCTTGGCAGCCGGTGGGCCTGCAGGTGTTGAAGCAGCAGAGGCGGGGGGCCTGGCCTTGGCAGCCGGTGGGCCTGTAGGTGTTGATGCAGCAGAGGCGGGGGGCCTGGCCTTGGCAGCCGGTGGGCCTGTAGGTGTTGATGCAGCAGAGGCGGGGGGCCTGGCCTTGGCAGCCGGTGGGCCTGTAGGTGTTGATGCAGCAGAGGCGGGGGGCCTGGCCTTGGCAGCCGGTGGGCCTGTAGGTGTTGATGCAGCAGAGGCGGGGGGCCTGGCCTTGGCAGCCGGTGGGCCTGTAGGTGTTGATGCAGCAGAGGCGGGGGGCCTGGCTGCTGGTGTTGGCGCTGCTGCAGGGGCTGGTGGCTGTGTCTCAGGTAGGGATTCCTCCTCATCGATCAGCAGCCTCTCACTGTCACTGCTGTCTCCCGCACCTGTGAGGGTAAGTGGATACTCATTAGGTGCATGTGACTGTCAGACGTGCAGATGTTACATGCATGCTGGGTGTCATTCCCTGGGTGGCTGTGTATTTGCGCACTTTGGAACCTTTCTGGCCGCATTGTGGTACTACTACATTGTGGACATACTACATCTCCCACAATGCTTCAGGGCATTTCCTGATGCACAACATAGGCATGACTAAGGGCCAATGAGTGAGCCTATTTGGTCAGGGGCGGTCATAGGGGACAGGGTCGCAGTCGCATGCCACTTACCTTGGGTGTCTTGGGTGGGGCGGGAGGAGTCCAGAGGGGTCACGCCAACACACGCCTCCCTCTCCAACGTGTCCTCTACCTGGTCCTCCAGGGGGGTGTTGGGTGGGACAGTCGGTCCACCACCTCCGGTGCCTGATGCCTCACCAAGGCGCTCCGCAACCCTCTCCTTGGCACGGCCTCGGAGGTCGTACCACCGCTTTTTGAGTTCCTCCAGAGACCTGTCCGCAACGCCCACAGAGTTCACACTGGAGGCAATCCCAACCCAGATCCTCCTCTTCTCCTGCTCTGGGACCCTCCGGGAGTTGGCACCAAACAGCTGGTCGTGGTTGGCCACCACCCCTTCGATGAGGTTCTCCAGCTCCTGTTCGGAGAATTTCAGTTTGCGCTTGCGGGCAGCGCTGTTGCTGGGGCCTGGCTGGGGTTCCTCCGACATGGCGGTCGCTATTTCGGCGGGGTTGTGAGTCGCTAACGGCAGTTTAGCGGCAGCTTTCGGTCTTCAACACTCGACTGATAGCGTCACTGTGTTGTTTGGGGGTGGGATTTGGCTGCTTCCTGGTTGTGATGTCATCACGGTGCTCGTAATGCGTCTTCCCGTTTTCCAGATCCCGCGAGATAGCGACTCGCATTCCCGATCCCACGGGATTGCGAGTCGCTATCCCGTGCGATCGGGATTGCGAGTCGCTATCCCGTGCGATCGGGATTGCGAGTCGCTATCCCGATCGCAGGTAGCCAGAAATAGCGATTTTTCTGCGTTTTTTGTCGGTCGCTAACGGCTTTAGCGCCCGCGTGCGAGTCGCTATTTTTTCCCCGAAAAGTACATGAATGCCGTTTTGCGTTTCCTCAATAGCGAGTCGCTATTAATCGCTATTAGGGACACGCAAAACGGCCCGTACATGAATCAGGCTGTCAGTCTCTAAAATCTAGTGGAAGCTCTTCCACTGTCATGACAGGGTACATTTTGATACACAAATGTTGATTTGTGACCTTAAAAGCAGCATCATCATCATTGGTTTGCAGTTCCACTCCTCAGGGATGGGCTGGCTGCAGTAGCCCAGTGGATGACGGACAACTGCCTGCAACTTAATGCAGGCAAGACAGAGGTGCTGCTTGTCGGGAAGAATACCGCCTATTGGAATGAGCACTGGTGGCCATCTTCTTTGGGCACCATTCCACCACCTAAATCATTGGTAAAAAACTTGGGAGTCTGGATGGACTCCTCGCTCAGCTTTCAGACCCACACCAAAAGAGTGGCAGCTACCTGTGTGGACCTACTGAGGAGTCTCAATCCGATACTGAAGTTTTTTGACTCCAAAGTTCGGCAGCGCATTGTACAGGCCACAATCCTCTCTCCCCTGGATTATGCTAGTGTTCTTTTTCTGGGCGCTAACAAAGTCGAGATTGCGCGACTCCAACGAGTTCAGAACTCGGCAGCAAGAACACTGGTGGGTCTTCCTCGCAGATGCTCTGCCAGAGCCACTATCAGAAAGCTGAATTGGCTTCCTATTGAATCTCGCATTCAGTTTAAAACTCTTACCCTGGCATTCAAGATCCTTAAATCCAGCTGCCCTAAACTCTTATGCCCGCTTCTGACACCATATGTGCCTCAGAGCAGTCTGCGCTCATTGGGTCAACACCTAGTGATCGTACCTCGCACGAAACTCTGTCGCATTGGCGGCCTTTCCTTCAGGGTGTTGGGAGCTAAGCTCTGGAACTCCCTGCCATTGAACATTCGCTCTATGAAGAACCTGTTTGCCTTCTGGAAAGCCGTTAAGACCCATTTGTTTCCCCCCCTTAGGATTGCCGTTCCAGCTCTTTCACCTCTATCGGTACTGCACTTGTTGATCTCTAGCGCCGGGACGCCTCTTTGCTGGGGCAGCTGTCGTGCTTACACAAACCATTAACATAACATAACATAACATAAATGGTGCAATTGGGTGTACAGAGGAGGTCCTTCCCTAGTAAACACACAGTGCTCAAATCGCACACCACGAACTGGTGTCGATCTCGAAACGTTCCTATTTTCACAGGTATCAGTTCTGTCAAAGGGCTTGTTATTCTCTTATCTGCAACTCCTACAACTTGCATACTCTGTCCCGAGAGGGATAGGTTGGGGACTACTGCAGATCTTACAGTAGAACGGTTAACACCAGAATCAAACAGAAAGGTGGTAGTGTGACAATCAACATCAACTTCCACAAATGGTCCCCTTTGGTCTAACTCCAAGACTGCCCCAAGTGTGCTGTCCTCCTCCCCACTCAGGCACCGTAATGCCAACCGGTCTAGATAATAATCGTCACCGTCATCAAAAAGAGGCATCTGCTGGTATGTCCGAGTCCCTGTCTGTATTTTCGGAGGGAGGGGAACCTGCACTGGCAGAGCCGAAGTCCACCCTTTGGTCGACTTTGGCCTTACCACCCACTTTGTCACTTCGGGCTCGGGCACCTGCACTACTTCCTCCTCCTGCTGTATCTGATTTGCAAGATTCAAGGGACACTCGCGTCTCCAGTGTCTAACCTGGTGACACTGATGGCACTCAGTGTTCTTTTTCAGAGTTGCCAAATCCACTTTTGGCCTATAATAGTCTGTGCTTCCCTTTGGCTTACCCTGACCATTCTATTTCCTTCCCAGAGTGCCTCACCCTGACTGAACTTGGCCTCCCTTATCAGCGGCTTGCATCTGGACCAGCATCAGTTTATCCTTGAGTTTCTATGCTTTGAATCAATCTCATCACTACAGTATCTGGCACACCTCAATATCTCGTCCATCGGCTTGTTCTGCCAGCAAATTAAATGCTGCTGGATCATAAGGCAAATCTCAGGTTTCAGTCCCAGGACAAATTTCGACACAAACTGTCCCATATCCCTAGTATCCATTACATCCAATCCACTGTACTGCTTAAAGACTTGCAACAACCCTTTGTAATGCTCATGCACTGTCTCCTTTGGCTCCTGAACTGTTCGATCTATTTTCACCCAATCAATGTCCTGTTGCAGTACCTTAGCCTTCAACCACGTGATCACCTGCTTGTATTTCTTCATAACAAGAGGTGATGGGCCATTAGTGAGAGCATCCCTCTCCGGTTCAGATGTGGGCCATTCGACTGCAACCTTACAAGCTACCCACAAGTCACTCGGAACTACAATGTCAAACAGTGTATTCAGATCGATTCACAAGACCTTCAAAATCTTGACAAATCTCTCAACTTGCTTGTACCATTCAACTGGGCTCTCTATCAGTTTTGGGAAGTCATTTGTGAATGCTGCCAAATCCCCTGTACTCCAAGGAACATGCGCAAACCCCCCACTAGCTACCTCTCGTAAAGGGTAGTTCCCTATTCCTGCTATCCCCCCTCCCGGAGGAGGCAGTTCTGCTGCATTTCTCTTAACACTCTTTTTCTTGGACCATCTTTTTTCCCACTTGTCAAGTCTACTTCATGCTCGCATCCCTATAATCAGTTCTCTAATGTGGGTCTTAAGTCCAATTACTCTCTTTTCATCCAAATCCTGATCAGTGTACTGTAACCGGTGATCACCCTGCAACATTTTCGTATTAGATAAGTCCACATCATATCAGTTTGCCAATGCAGTTAATTTCTCATGTGCCGATCTTGCTCTACGAGTCACATCCTTTGCTACAAACAACAACTCGTCTGGCTCATAGAGTTCCACTCTTTCTATAGGCAAGTTCCCTTCAACTATCTCGTCCACTTCTGCTTTCAATTGCACTGCCTTGAGGGGATCCCCATGAATATGGCTCTCCGGTCTTCTCCAAACGCTCTGTTACCATGTTTGGATACAGAAATATTGTTTATTTTGTTGGGTAAGCTACCAGGACCTCATCAATATAAAAAAGCACAGGCTAGAATAAACAATATTTTTGGACTCCAAAAGGACACATCACCTTGGTCCTGTCTGGTACTGAAGATGACTAATTTGTGTATTGTTGTACTCTTTGTGAAAGGGAAGAGTGCTGTCACTCACAATAAAATGACCCAGTTGCTGAAGTGGTCTGATTCATTGTGCCATGCTGAAATGGGAGAAACATGTGACTGCCACAATAACAGACTATAGGTGAAGAGGGCTATATGAAAGACCCAATAAGAAAGTATACATATTTATGAGAGGTTTGCATCACGCTTGCACCATGCAATGTGGTACCTGCGTGATGCAAACCTCTTAGTAAGATTTTTGAAGCCACACAAAGCCAGCTTGCGTGGCTACGAGTGGGTTCATAAATCTGGAGTAACACAACGCAACGCAGCACAAATCTCTGCATTGCATTACTCTGTCCTGGGAAGGCAGTCTATGGGCATAGCCTGGCTGTTTCCTATGCATCTCCCATGGATTTTGACACATTCACACATTTACAAGAGCTTGCAAATGTGGGAATGTGTGAAAATATTATGCCTTCCCAGGGGAAGTGTAACAAGGAGAAATATCACGATTTCTCCTTGTTTCTTCCTCTTTATATGTGTGCTGCATTCTGCAGCACTCGTAGAAAGAGGAATATGCAGTGAATATAACAGTCTCAAAAATGTCCTCAACACCTTAGACCTCACCCAAATTTGCAACAGCCCCACCCACGACAAAGGCTCTATCCTGGACCTCATCATTTCCAAAGTTGACATCACCCAACTAGACTCAATCCAACCTTGTGACTTGTCCGACTACCACATTATCACATTCTTCATCAATGAACATGTGAAACTTTACCCAGCCCAATCCACTAAACCCATGTTTGGAAAGAGACTTGAAGAATCTCAATCCCATCTCCGCACCCTCTCCCCGCTACAACCTACTCATACCCTCCATCGGCAACGACGACGTCCAGGCTCTCACCGATCACTACCTCAACTCAATGACTACGATAGTCAACGCAGTTGTCCCCCTTCAGCTAAAGAGTCTCCTCCAAAAGCTCAAAACCTTGATACAACAGTCTGCTTAACAATGATAGACGACACATGAGACATGAGACTAGCAGAACGTAACTGGAGATCCACCCCATCAGCTATGCACCTCAATACTCTAAAGAAAAAAAGAAATGCTTACTTCAGGAAAATCAAACGATCGAAAGCGGACTTCTTTAGCCATCAACTAAACCAAGCAAAAAACCGACCAAAAAAACCGATTTGAACTAATCAAAACCCAATCCAAAGACGAACTACAGCAAATACATAACACAGCCAGCACACTACCATCCTGTGAAGAATTCTCTACCTTCTTCAATCTAAAAACAGATAACATCAAGAAGGATCTCCTCACTGATCTAAACCTATACTCCAACCCCCTCAGCAAAACACCCATCCAACTAAAAAACAGTGCTACTTGGGCATCTTTTGATACCTAAAGGAAGAATCTATAGGCAAGATCCTTAGTACCCTGAAGCCCTCCAATCACCTCTCGGACCCTCTACCTGCAAACGCTGTACAGGACTTTATCCCATGGCTTCTCCCGCTCTGGACCAAAATCATTAATAGTTCTCTTCAACAAGGATCTATCCCTGACTCCCTCAAAGTGGGACAGGTATCACCCATACTAAAGAAACCCACAGCTGACCCTACTGACCTCAATAACTATCGCCCCATCTCCAATATCCCTACCTTAGCCAAACTGTTAGAAAAATGTGTTCACCTCCAACTGACAAAACACATCGATCATTTTGACCTCCTTAACCAACACCAATCCGGCTTCCGTGCAGGCCACAGCACAGAATCAGCCATGACACACATAATCGACGACGCACTCCAAATTCTAGACCAAAACGGTACCTGCCTCCTCATCCTACTCAACCTCTCATCGGCATTCGACACGGTCAAACACGAGAACTTACTCGATCTGTTGAATATCAGAATGGGTATCTCTGGGACAGTACTCAAATGGTTCACCTCCTTCCTTCATAACCGGTCTCAGAAATTCAAAACTAACAATACTATGCCCACACCCGTGCCAGAAACAATTGGTGTCCCGCAAGGATCCTCCTTATCACCAACCCTGTTCAACCTAGTCATGGAGCCTCTCACCACATTGCTTCATGCCTCTAATGTGCAATTCCACTTGTATGTGGATGATACCCAACTCTACCTCAAACTACAATCCCCTGAAGACCTCAAATTCCTCAATTCAACACTTAAGGACACACAGACATAGCTGGCAGAGAACCATCTCAAACGTAATGCTCTAAAAACAGAGGGGTATATTATCAAGGGGTTTATCTCCGCTTTTTTGGCTTTAAAAGCCAAGAAAGCGGAGATAAAATGATCTCCCTATTACCAAGCTGTCGCTAACACCAGTTAGTGACAGCTAATAGGAGATAGCGACCATCTTGGGCCCCGCTTTGCATGTCAGTGATATTTATCACTAATGACATGCAAAGTGGGCGTGCCAAGATGTTAGCGACTGGAAACAGTCGCTAACATCGCTATCTCCTATTACCAACTTTTGGAGATATTCGCGCTAAGCGCGAATATCTCCAAAAGCTAACACCTGCCCTGAGCAGTTCTTCACCATGTTATCCAATGGGAGGTGGATAACATGGCTAAGAGCATTTGCTCGATAATGCATGAATATCGCTGACTTTTCAGCGATATTCATGCATTGCGGCCGTTTTTTATCGCATTTGCGATAAACCTTGCTAATAGCAAGGTTTATCTGTGATAAAAATCGCCGATGTGCGGCGATAATTTTTGTCTCTAAACAAGTTAGAGACAAAAATTATCGCTAGTTGTTGGTAATATACCCCAGAATTCTTCCTAATAGCATCCCCCTCCAAAATCCCCATCGCCAAGGACTGGCTGAAACACCTCACTGCATTCAACGTCCAACCTATCACTCAGCAAAATCCTTAGGTATCACCCTCGACTCCAATCTCAATATTCAACGACATATCAGCAATGCAACCAAGGGAGCTAATTTCCAAATTAATACCGTGAGGAAGTTGAAACCCTTCCTCCCAGCCAACGACTTTAGAACTGCAGTCCAAGCGCTAGTTATCCCTCGGATTGACTATGGAAGTGCCGCCCTCTGCGGCCTCCCCTATCAACAACCGCTCCATTAAGAGCCTCTATCAATGCTGCTGCAATGCTCATAACTGGATCAAAGAAACGCACACACATCTCTCCTGACTTAAAATCTCTGAATTGGCTAGCGTTTGAAGCCACAATACATCAGAAAATCGCTTGCATTACGCACAAGGCCTTACACCACAGTTCGCCCAGTTACATTGCGCAGAAATTGACAATCTCAGGAGGCTCAAGAACCACAAGAAGCGCAGAAACTCTCCTTTTGAAACCACAAAGATTCCACAAGAAAAAAACATACAAGCGCTCCTGCTGAGGGATGGCTCCCAGGATCTGAATGCTCTCCCTCCAGAAACTAGACTTATCTCATCCACTGCATCCTTCAAAAAAGAAGTCAAATCGATCCTCCTGGCTAAATTCACTTGAACATAAACGCTGCAAATTATTGGTGTTACTCTGCCTGAATCGACCACGCAATCACATTTTATTACCTTGCACTGTTCGCTAAGTTTGCACAAATTGCCTTATGAAGTTTTCTTTCCTATTGGCCTCTTTTCATATGTATGTAAAGCGCTCTGATATTGTTAAGGATCCTGTTTGCGCAATACAAAACTCTGAAAATAAATAAATAAAATAAATGGTGCAAGGGTGCCTGTATTGGCGCATGGCATCCCGGGCTTTGAAAGAGCATCAAGGCATAGCCGCATGGCTTGAGGCACTGCGCTCCGATACTTTCTTGTAAATAAGGCCCAAAAGACCTATGTAAACACCAGACTTAAAAAATGTGTTGACTAGTTTTTATGTGAAATGCATACTCTTTCTGATTATGACAGTGGTTACTTTTCACCCCAATTTCCTCCTCTCCATGTCATTGAGGCATGTGCGTTGCTGAGTAGGAAAAGGCACATTTTTTTACAGACTGCCTATTTCTGAAATGTTCATTTATTCAAGTGGGTCTTTTTTCATAGTCTTTGCTTTGCACTGAGTGACAACCACCCTGACTTTGATTGATGTTTGACAATGAGCGGAATTAATTGCAGAGGTTGATAAGATTTGCCTTTTCTTCAAGTGAAAGGAAATTAACTGCTTGATTGTGACAGTTATCAGAAAGAGAGAAAAACAAGCCTGTATTTCTCAACATTGGTGCTTGGGAATTAATGTCACTGTTATCGAAAGCTCAATTAATAGCTTGAGGCGAACCGGGTGGAAGGTGAGCCTGCTGCCATTGTGTTTAATTTTACTTCCTATGATAGGGGTTATTAAGGGAAATTAACAAACTTTTCATGGAAATCAGTCATTGTGATAGTGGAAAAGAAAGGGTACTAAGGTGGTAAAAATATGCTGAGCCAATCTGGTTGATGTCAAGCAATACAACTCAAAAACGATTGTGCATGTGCAAATTTGCAAAAACATTTTTCTCAAGAATTTGCACTTTTATATTTGTGGTGTCTAGTGAGAACTGAACATGATGGCATAAGGCACGAGAGATACTGGCAAAGTGATTGGCTTGGGATAATAATGTCTCCCCTGAGTTATTCTCTGGAAAGTATCTAAATCCATATCTATATCTATATTAACTACTGGCGATCGCCAGTAGGTAGTTATAGTGCCACCCTAGATTCAATAGGAAATTCGTTTTTTGACATGCCTATATCTTTGGTGTAGTTTGACGAATCTTCATAAAATTTTCCTCAAAAAAGTGTGAAAGTGATTCTTGTTCCGCATTGAAAGTGCCGGGAATATCTACCAAGCGAGGGCCGAGAAAAAGGGAGGGTCAAAAACGTGTTTTCCATGTTAATCCCCATAGGACCTTTAGACGTGGCTACAGCCCAAACAGCGGAACAGAATTATACCAAATTTATCAGAATGGTAGATTTTGGTCCAGGGAAGGGCCTTTTTATGTGATTTGGTGTAAATATGTTCAGTAGTTATGAAGTTATTTACAGAAATTTCCAATTGTATGTATAGGGACGCAGAGGATTTGCAACCCCTCCCGAGCTCATGCTGAGATCTGATTGGCTCCCAATACTTCAAACCAGCCATCTTGGGGCTCGGCTTAAGCTGAGTCCCAGAAAAAAAGAAAAGGGGGAAGGGTAGGACTCTTACCCGCTAGGCGTCTTGGGGGGTCCAGTAGGGCCCAAAAATAATTTTTGGGGGCTCCCGCTGAAGGTAAAAAGAAAAGAAGCACTGGCTTTTTTAGTAATAGGCCCCTGGGTGGACCAAGTCCTAGGGGTGATTTCACAATAAAGGAGGGGGCGCACGAGCTCCCCCTCTGGGGCTTATTAATGCCATGGGGACCACCGGCTCCAAGGGGCTTATTTATTTTTTAATGGGGGGCTTCTCGGACCCCTCCAGTCCCTGGGGACCACCATCTCCTCAGGCCACATTCCAAAAACAAATCGGGACCCGCTTAGACCTGCTCATTCCCCAGGGACCGCCACCTCCCCGGGTTATCGCATTGTTATGGAGGGGTCTCTCAGACAATCCTCTGGCCCCAGAGACTACCACCTCACCTGGACCAACTTTTTTTTTTTTTTAAATGGGAGTGGTCTGTCCTCGGCCCTAAGGATCGCCACCTCCAAAGGGCAAACCCTAAATCAAGAAAGGATGGATGCCATGTGTTACCCCTCTTGGAGCCTTAGATGGCCCTGGGGAATCCCACCCCCAAAGCTGGCTACTGTGATGTCCCGGGGTGCCCACGTCCGGGGCATAGCTGTTTGCTGTGGCTTGACAGGAACATTACCACCCCCTCCAAGCCACAGCAAAAGCTCCACTTCCAGCAAGCAAGAGCATTAAAAATGCTTTCGCATGCTGGAAGCAGCGAAGAATGCTTTCACACACAGGGAACTGCCTTTGCAGCCACGCACTGAGTGTGGAAGAAATGCTGGCTCCTGCAGAAGGTGAGGAGCTGGCAGGGACCACGGGGGCATTCAGGCTCCACCACACTGTCCCAGTGGAGACGGGGTGCCCATGGGGCACCCAGCAGGAATGGCGAGCCCCAAGGGAAGGTGCACCTGGGGGTGAAACCGGACCATGGAGTGTGGCCGCCCAGCCCCCTTCTCCATTTGAAAAATACTGGGGCCTGGGGTCCTTGGGGGACATATTCGGCCCTAAAATGGGGCCACGCTGCCCCTCCTCTAAAATTGTATAATAAAAATGAAATGCAGGTCCCGGAGGATAACATCCCGGGCTGAAATTGGCCTGGAGAATGGGGCCACACAGCCCATCTCTCCTATTGCTGAAAAATTATTAAAACTGGGCCACATGGGGATGGGGCCCCCAGGGCAGAATTCAGCCTGGGGAGATTGTCTGCATGGTCCACATCCCCTATTACCCAAAAATTAATATTAAAAAGGCTGGGCCCTGAGGGAGAGGGTCCCCTGGGCTGAAATTGGCCAGTGGAAAGGGGGGGGCACATGATACAGATTTCAAAAAACCATTGTCAACATATGTGAATTAAATATATAGGTTCCTTTAAATTTTGTTTTTAATGGATGTGGGAGGGACCAAGTGAGTCCCTACCTATTGACACTCTGTATAGCACAATTCTATGACCCCAAAGAAGGCCCATGGACGAAACGCATTTGTCTTTTATTTTCCACCTGCACTTGCAATTTGCTGATATTGACCAACACTGAGGAAGGTGTGCCGCTGAAACGCGTTTGTTTTGTAAATTTGTGTGCCATTAAAATCCGGACAACGATTCACCCCTGCGAGTGCTGGTAATTATTTGTGGGAGCATATATATATATATATATATATATATATATATATATATATATATATATATATATATATATATATATATATATATATATATATATATATATATATATATATATATAAATATATATATAAATATATATATATATATATATATATAGCTGGGCTCCCACCAATAGGAGAACCGCAGTATGTTCAAAAGCGGATTGGGGCTGGTTTGCGGCAGTTGATGGCATTTGAAAAAGGCAATCATACTGGAACGTGTCATGCCGTAGTCTTATTAAATGGACTTGCTGATGTCCCCAATGTGTCCCTCCGGTTACTTCCTAATGAGGTGATCCTGTTCATGATGTTTTGCATGCCAACCGGTGGCGAGCTGTGGGTGACCCGCTCTACAAGTGTCCAGAAAAATATTTGCAAACTGTGATGTTTGTACCAAGGGATTGGATTACTCCATGACCGCCCCAACCAGAGACAGCAAGGACCTGCTGACATTGGCAGACCGTGACCTCACAGAGGGGCGCGTTCACTGTAACAGCGTCTTACGGACATGCTGGGATTGGTGCTTGAGGCAGGGCGTATGGGGACTCAGGAAAGCTCCATGACAGTAATGAAACCAGGAGTTTTTAAATTTACACACAACCAACTTTTGGCAGGAATACCAGCGCTCACTACGAGAACAAGTGGGACCCAAAGGAGATATTTATCCAGCTTTGATGCCTGCTGGGAACTGCAGTCCAAGATTCAGTGCTGCAGTGATACTAACCAATGGACTGGGGTCAGCTGGGCTCCCACCAGTGAGAGAACCGCAATATGTTCCAAAGCGGGTTGGGGCTGATTTCCGGCAGTTGATGGCATTTAAAAAGGCAATCATGGTGAAATGCATCATGCCACATTCTTATTAAGTGGACTTGCTGATGCCCCCCTGTGTCCCTCCGGTTACTTCCTAATGAGGTGATTCGGTTTGTGATGTTTTGCTTGCCGGCCAGTGGCACACTGGGCATGACCCGCTCTACAAGTGTCCAGAGAAATATTGGCAAAGTGTGATGTTTGTACCAAGGGATTGGATTACTCTGTGACCGCCCCAACCAGAGACAGCAGGGACCTGATGCCATTGGCAGACCGTGACTTCGCGGAGGGGCGCGTTCACTGTAGAAGCGTACTATGGTCATGCTGGGATATTTGCATGAGGCAGGGAGTGTGGGGACTCAGGAAAGCTACATGACAATAATGATACTGGGAGTTTTTAAATTTACACACAATAAACTGTTGGCAGGAATACCAGCACTCACTACGAGAACAAGTGGGACCCAAAGCAGATATTTACCCAGCTGTGCTGCCTGCTGCAAACTGTAGTCCAAGATTCAGTGCTGCAGTGATACTCACCAATGGACTGGGGTCAGCTGGGCTCCCACCAATGGGAGAATCGCAGTATGTTCCAAAGCGGGTTGGGGCTGATTTCCGTCAGTTGTCACACTACAATCACCCCCTCAACCTGACTTTACCTATCATCATTGCACTTTGTGGAAAAGTCAGCCCATAACGCCCCGGATGCCCAGGCTGCTGGCGCAGGGAGACTCTTCGTTTCCTTCTTGAATAGTTACCAAATAAAGAGACGGGCACTGGAAGTAGGAAAACAAGAACAGGGTTTATTACTCATGAGGAGAGCCTGTCCTTTGGGACACTCGCATAGTGTCTTCGGGAGGTGCTCTAACAAGTTCTCTGAGGTTTCGCCTTTTATACACAGGTTCGTGACACACAGGCATCCTATATTACAATCAATACATTGTATAGTATGAAGGTATTTCAACACGTGGCTACAGTACGGGCCCTTATCCTCCATGCAAGAGGAGGGGCTGTCACGCAACTGAGTGTTCTGCTGATTTCCATTGGAATGTGTGTGTCTGATCGAGTCTCAGGGGGTGGGGTGGCCGTGATCAACAGTAGCTTCTTCCAAGAGAGACGAGTGCATAAAGTAGTGGGCAATAAACTGTATCCTCAGGCTAAGGGATGACCAGTGGTCCGTGCAAACATTCAGGCTCAGAGGAAGAGGTCATCAAAGGAGAGATATTCATGAAAGGGAGGGTCAGTGTGGACAGTCGAATGCTGTGGAAGGGTTGATCACAAGAGGGGTATTCAAGGGCGGGAAGGAGGTGTTGGTCAGGCGTGGGGTGCGATTCTTTAGGGACAGAGTCATGCGGGAGGGGAGGGCTCATGACTTGGGCATGAGAGAGCGGGGGCAGTCAGGGTACACGGGGGGGTGCTCGCAGGGTCAGGGAAGGGCGCTGATGAGCGACCGTGAACAGGGAGACCATGGTACCTAAAATGGCTGTCGCGTACGTGTGTGCATGGGTCTATGCTAGGGAGACAACATAGTCAGAGTTTTAGCGATATTTGTTCTGTTTACATCAAGGGGCACTGAGAACACAAATGAACGCCGCTTATGTACATACATATTGCTAATTTTAACAGTCCCCACTTTTTACATAAGCACGTTCAATTTCTACATAGTCGATGTGATAGGCAGAATACAATGCGTGTCAATCTATGTCTGTTGGGCTCTTTTATACAAGCCTAGAAATCGGCATAATATTTAGTCGGTGTAGAATCAAGGAAAAATGTTCCGATACATACAAATCAAGTTCACATTTTTCTCTCTAGTGGCATCACGTACAGAAAGAACGTTCTGATACCTTCCGGCTTGTCAGTATTATAGGGAATTTTCTGAAAACCTAACCACATGAGTGACCAATGAAACATTTCTTAAAAGGCAATACAAAATGGTTGAGGGAGGTATTCAATTCGATACAAGTAATTTAGTCAAGGGGCGAAATAGAAAGTTCTGGAAAGGGGGAGGGTCTTTGTCGCAATGTCCTTTAACAGAGTCCGTCTTCTTTTGTTGGCGCTGCTGAGCACCGGCGGTGGAGCTATAAGTCCAGCTCGGAATCGTCCTTACACGTTGCAGGGTGCGATCAGTCCTTTGCTGTTAGATCACAGTCCTGTTTCCTAACTCATTTTCTTAGGGGTGCCCTATGCTGGGCACCTGCGTGTCTTTCTTGTCTTTCGTGGCAAAATCCCAGTCCATAGTCAAAGTTTATATGAAAGAGGTTGTTGAATAATCGAGGGAAGAGAGGGCGGAGTGGGGCCAGATCTTTGAACACACCAAGGGACCAAGGGAGCAAAGGATGATGAGCAGGCAAGCCCAATAATCGGACTAAAAAAGGGGACGGGGACTTCAGGCACAAGAGGGTCAGCGAGTCGAGGGCTTCAAGGCAGCCCTTCATTCCTCCATCTGCTGAGTTTGAAAGTTATGCCTCGTCCCACGTCACGTTGCTCTGCGGCTCCACCTTTGGTCGTCACACGTGCTCCATGATCTGTGGCCAGGCTGTGCGTCACGTCCAGCTCCTCTCCTCCGGTGATTGTATCTTTGAATGGGGGAAAAACAAGTTTTAGAAAACTGGTCGAGAGAACAGATATACATCTCAATTCCTTCCCCATTCCTGAGTAGGTGGGGGATAAGTTCATCGGTCACAGTCAGAGGTCGTCACTTATGGAGTCTGGAGAAGGGCATTGCATATTGATTATAGGCTGGCTTGTTATTCATTCGCGACATATGATAAGAAAAATTTGGCTTTTGTACACAATGTATTACGTTACAAAAAAAAAATCGAGTCCTTATGTAGAGACTCGTTCTTCCCTTTAACCCAAGTATCGACAATACTACATCTTCCTTCGGGGTCGGCTAATTCTTGCAAGCAGGGGTATTATCATCATGAAGAAGGGGGAGTGGTGGATGTAAAACATGGCTTTCCTGGGGGATGACCGTTAATCGAGGTCCTCAAATTACATTTCGTGGGTAGCTGCATGGGTCTGGGGTTGACCGGGGTCGCGTGGGTGCTTTGGACAGGGAGCTGGGGTCGATGGGGAGAAGGGGGGTACTCTGGACGCCCGCACTTAGGTGCGAGGGGGTGGGGCAATCGTGGCATTGGAGATCGCATTTCTAAAACAGAAGACCATTGACGTTAGAGTTCCCTTTATAACAGGCCAGATTAGGGGACATCCGTCGTCTTACCTGTCCTTTCCTTTAGTACCAACTTGGGTTCTATCGTTTGCAGAAAGGGGAGGTAGTAATATGGCGAGTCACAATCGTTTTGGGTTTGGTCAATTTTGTTGAACACCTTTGCGTTCGAGGAAATCCAATTATGTTTTGCGCCGGAGGGGCACAACGTCACTATACAAGAAGAGGAAAACAGGGGGGGGTTTTGGAGAGAGAGACAGAGAGAGAGAGAGAGAGTGAGAGAGAGAGAGAGAGAGAGAGAGAGAGAGAGAGAGAGAGAGAGAGAGAGAGAGAGAGAGAGAGAGACAGAGAGAGAGAGAGAGAGAGAGAGAGAGAGTCGCACTTCTAAACGAACCATTCGGTGCACGTATGTCGCGGAGAGAGAGAGACGTGTACAATAATGGTTCATTCAGTGCGCACACAACATAGAACTGCAGGGGTTAAATAATGCGTAAACACACGCGGAGAGACGACGTAGATCCATACATCATGTACACACAAACTCGGACGGGGAAGACAGTACAAATATTACATACAAAGATCCAAGACAAAGCATAAAACAGTTATTGGCCACAATTATCTTTTTCTGCATGCTGCGCATACTTATTGTCCTGAGCTCTTTTTACCTGTTTCTTATCCTTTATCCGTTGGCTGCCTTTTACTGATGATTTTGATTGTACACACTTACGCCTTTGGCAACTGGCCATAAACTAACCTGGTCGGGCTAATGCTCACGGAGGTTTATTCGAGTCATTTTAGCAAGTGCGTTTCCAGGCTGAGACAACCGTTGGTGTCAATTGGAGGGCAATGGGGCAGCTTTCAGTTATATGTCTATGAGGATGCGAAAGGAAAAAAAAAGGGGGCAGTAGGATTTCAAACATTGGTAATATCCCTAGTCCTCTCGGCGGAGGATACTTGTGTAACCCTTACCTCGAAATACCCTAGACCTTTTCCTACTTAGTCGAATGTAAGAATGCTTGATCAAGTGTGTACATTATTCCTTTTTGCTTTATTCGGGGTTTGCCGCGGTTAGATACTATAATTAGACCCTTTTTCCTGTCTCATCGTCCACTGGATCACCTTCTTCGTACATTAGTCGGCATTCCGAGGTGACCTGCAGAGAGGAGGGAAAAGAAGGGAGGGGAGAGCAGGAGGCTACATTGATAGACACACTAGCGTGCATAAACCCAGAAAGGCTTTTACTTACTGCGTACTCGGTCTATTTCCACAGGATGCAGTTACTGCCAACTGGGGCGTTTAAGCCCAGGTGGACCCTTAGCGTGACTTTTCTTATGCAGGTAGCATATAAAGTATAGGCGAAATACCAGGATCTTTAGCTGTTGCTTATGGCTGTATAAAAAGGAAGAAATACACAACTAAAATTTGACCCTTCCTATTTGCAATATTTCTACGTACTATACTTTTCAACCTTTTATCTAATCGAGCTTAGTCATTCCGTCTTTATTCTAGTTATATCGAAAAAATAGGGATCATTCATTCAAAACTTTATCAAGTTACACGGACAACTATAGTTGCTTTCTCAAAACTCTTTAATAAGAATGTCGGTGCATAAATACAGGACTACTCTCCTGTGGACCAGCCACGGAGCAGGCTGAAACTGTAGATGTGAGGATACTTTATTAGAAAAAAACTTTAATGGAGTCGGTGGTCGTTTATTTCTTACATAAAGTGCGAAAAGCGCAATGAAATCATATTGAATCTTTTAGCGCGAGCGAATATCATAAACATCAAAATTTCGAACTTTCAATAATCATGATGCGCCAAACTCAACAACAATTCATTGTCCGAATGTTCAATCGGTACCCATCTTACGCAAATTCATGGTCCTTCGTTGTCCGAACACCTAATCGGTACCCATCTCATGTCAATTCATTGTTCGAGCTGACAGTATACATCCTATATCCATCCATTGTTTCGAACTCACAATCAGTACACATCCTATATCAATCTAAAAGTTTAAAAACTTCATACATATTCTATGACACCAAGGCTGAGCAATCGGGGTACAATAAGGAGTGTGAGAGTTTCATTTGCATCGGCGCCATTTTGGGTGCAGTGAGGCAGAACCAGGCATAGTCTAAATGTCTATTAACTCGTGGTTGGCTCAGAGCTTCTCTTGGCAGTCCAAAAGTTCCGTTAAAGGGCAAAAGAAAGGATCGGTGGTTTGAACCATCAGTCAAAAAAGGGGAGGGAGGCAACAACGTTCCTACCGGGTCATACTGTGCTTTCACCGGAACTGATCCGAACTGTGGTCGGCAAGATTCTAGTCATTCAAACTGAGGCTGGCGCCAGTATGGAAGCGCCGACGTCCTGCGGCTACATTTCCATTGTTCCGTGGGCAATCATGGCAGTTATTCCCCATCGGGGGTATTTGCGGGAGTCGGGGACTCCCGCGGCTCCTCTAGAATCTTCAAGGTTGTGGAGAACTACGACGGTGGAGTCAACAAGGGACCAGGCCATACCTGCATGCTGGGCCCACTCTTGCCGGGTCGACCACCATCTTGGGAGTTCGGCAGCCGCCAGCAATCGCGGGGTCAAACGAGCGGATAGGCTCCAACCTGCTGGATGAGGCGTCGCGGCATCGCCATAGTGGACGAACCCTTTTCCAGGCGCCTGGAGCGTTGAGGGTGCAATTGGGAAGCCTCCACCTGAGGAGGCGGGAGAGGCCTGTTCGCACCGTCTCTCCCTCCCAGTGCACCCCACGGCGCCTCGCTTGACATTTGTTATGGCCGGCGGCGATGAGGACGAGGGGGGGGTCGGAGGCATGTGCAAGACATCCCCCCCAGTGTTGTCAAAGCCATTTTTCAAGAAAGAAGTGGTGTCTGGCGTGTTGTCGCTGCTATTACGGAGGAGAAAAGAAAGAAGTGGCGCCTGGCGTGTTGTCGCTGCTATTACGAAGGAGAAAAGGAAAAATGTCCCGTCTGTCTTTGGGCCGGGCTTCCGGGGGATGTCGGCCGGACGTCCCTTGCTCTGGCCCCATGAACGGGTTCCTTGGTTTATCGGCTGTAGCCGGATCTCGTCGGCCCCAGCCCGTTGGTGGCCGGACCGGGGGAGCATGTGGCGGGACTACCTGCAACTCTCAAGGGCCGCTGTGGCCGGACTGGGGGAGAGAGGGGAGGGTCGAGGAGACATTCCCCCCCCTACAACTCTCCAGTGTGATCAAGGCGATCCCCTGGCTGGGTCCCGCTGGCCCCTGTCTCTCCTCCGGCTCCACCCTATGTTACGATTTCCTGGCCGACTGTTGGCAGCAGGACCCGCCTTATATGGGTTGCCTTTGGCTGGGCGTGGCCGCAACCCTGCCCCGCTTTGGGAGTTTCCAGAGTGGGGGCGGATGTTCTGCTGACTTGCATTTTCTACAGTTTACCGTTCTTATTTCTAATGTTTTATTGTTTCTAGAGCATTTAATAGGTTTTATTATTACGTATTGTTATCGTTTCTTGTTCGTTATTTTTAAATAAAAAGTTCATGTTCATCAGTGGCCTACTGATTTCGTTTTCCTATTCCTTTCTTTCCAGGTTGTTTCATGCTAAAGCTTCTGTTAACAGGTTACAGTGATCACTTAGTTATTAGTGTATGTGTCCCTTTTCACTAGGGGTGTTCTCTGGTCGGGCCAGATGACGCTCCTCTAGTAAATGGTCCGAGTGAAACTGGCGTATCAGCCAGTGGGGAGTAGATAGGTATGACAGATTACAACGGGGACAAAGGTCCGCATTACCTACCCTTCACTACTTGCAAAGACTAGAGTATGGCGACTTCCGTGCTCGTTTGCAAAAATAGAGAATACCTCCAAAAAGAACTTATTCCCAAACAGTCAATGTTCGGGCAAACAATCAATCAATGAGGAACGAAATAGGTACGACGTGTTAAAGGTTTGCGTTGCCTACCCTTCACTCTCTGCAAAAGGGAGAGAGAATGTTGCTGTTCTTCCCCGTTTGCAGGTAGAGAAGATTCCTAAGAGAACCAACTTCGAACAATTCAATGCTCGATTCAATCAATCAATCAATGGGGAGAAAGAGAATAGGCACGACGTGTTAAAGTTTTGCGTTGCCTACCCTTCACTATCTGCAAAGACTAGACAGAGTATGGTGATTCTGTGTTTGTTTGCAAATAGAGAATCTCCCAGAAGCAATCAATAGGTAATACTAGTATTATCAAACAATCAATCAATCAATTTTCGCAATTTGTCGTGTGTCACGACCTTACCCGGACCGGACCATGTGGATAGATCTTCGCCTTCCTTTTTCCAGCGCCCACTCGTTCTCTTTCTCCATGTTTTTTACTTCCGGCATTCCTGTGGGCTTCCAGTCAGGACAACAGGTCACTTGAGAGAGAGGTCCGTTCGGAATCGGTGAAGTTCATTCAATCGGCAGCCGGACGAGGGCCCTCTCAAGGCAGGTATACTCCAATCATTTAGATGTTCACCCCATCATCTGGACCTCTCTTACCGGACCTGATGTCGCTGATGGGCCCCGCGTTTTTGGCGCCAATTGTGGAAAAGTCAGCCCATAACGCCCCGGATGCCCAGGCTGCTGGCGCAGGGCGACTCTTCGTTTCCTTCTTGAATAGTTACCAAATAAAGAGACGGGCACTGGAAGTAGGAAAACAAGAACAGGTTTTATTACTCATGAGGAGAGCCTGTCCTTTGGGACACTCGCATAGTGTCTTCGGGAGGTGCTCTAACAAGTTCTCTGAGGTTTCGCCTTTTATACACAGGTTCGTGACACACAGGCATCCTATATTACAATCAATACATTGTATAGTATGAAGGTATTTCAACACGTGGCTACAGTACGGGCCCTTATCCTCCATGCAAGAGGAGGGGCTGTCACGCAGCTGAGTGTTCTGCTGATTTCCATTGGAATGTGTGTGTCTGATCGAGTCTCAGGGGGTGGGGTGGCCGTGATCAACAGTAGCTTCTTCCAAGAGAGATGAGTGCATAAAGTAGTGGGCAATAAACTGTATCCTCAGGCTAAGGGATGACCAGTGGTCCGTGCAAACATTCAGGCTCAGAGGAAGAGGTCATCAAAGGAGAGATATTCATGAAAGGGAGGGTCAGTGTGGACAGTCGAATGCTGTGGAAGGGTTGATCACAAGAGGGGTATTCAAGGGCGGGAAGGAGGTGTTGGTCAGGCGCGGGGTGCGATTCTTTAGGGACAGAGTCATGCGGGAGGGGAGGGCTCATGACTTGGGCATGAGAGAGCGGGGGCAGTCAGGGTACACGGGGGGGTGCTCGCAGGGTCAGGGAAGGGCGCTGATGAGCGATCGTGAACAGGGAGACCATGGTACCTAAAATGGCTGTCGCGTACGTGTGTGCATGGGTCTATGCTAGGGAGACAACATAGTCAGAGTTTTAGCGATATTTGTTCTGTTTACATCAAGGGGCACTGAGAACACAAATGAACGCCGCTTATGTACATACATATTGCTAATTTTAACAACTTTACTAGGCTGCCTCCTTTATGTTACCCTCCCTGCATTTCGAACTACCCCTCTGGGTGATGAGACTGCTTTTCTAGTTTATCGCATCGTTTTTGCTCCTATCCAGTATAGTAGTCGATTATACTGATTGTTTTGTTTTACCATATACTGTTTCTATTTGTTCCTTTATCCCTGGACTCCCCTTCCCCCTTGTTATATATTCCCCTGATTCTACTGTAAAGCGCTCTGATACCCTCACGGGTCTGGTCGCGCTCTAAAAACATAAAATAAATAAATAAATGTAATTTGAAAAAGGCAATCATGCAGAAACGAGTCATGCCGCAGGCTTAATAAAAGGACTTCCTGATGTCCCCGCTGTGTCACTCGGTTACTTCCTAATGATGTGATCCTGTTCGTGATATATATATATATATGTATATATATAATATTACCTACTGGCGGTCGCCAGTAGGTATATATAGTTAGGATTTTTTCTCTATGGGATTTTTGAAAATTCTATGTCTAATAACTTTGGCGTTTGTGGACGGAATTGGCTGAAATTTTCAGGAAAATGGCACATTTTGTTTCTGAGCAGCCCTTGAAAATTTGGGGGGGGTTCGCCAAGGGGGGGGCCGAGAAAAAAGGGGGGTCCCAAAACGTGTTTTTATCATTGAGTTTTCCATAGGGCGGTTGGCCTCACTTTTAGCCCGAACGGCTGAATGGATTTGCACGAAACTTGGCAAAATTGTAGGGACTGGTAGCCCGATGTGCCTTTGCTAGGTCTCAATATATGTGCTTCAGTGGATTTTGAGAAATTAACGTTCAAAAAAAGATATATATCTGTAACAGCGGACCGGGCAGCGCTACGGTTCGCGGACTTTACGCGTTACGGAGCTTTGTGAAGCGAAGCTGATTGGTTCTCCGGCGTCTGTGAACATTCCAAACAGTCCGTAGCGGCCACCATCTTGTCTCTCGGTAGGATCGAGAGACAAGCGGAGGCCAAAGCGAGGGGGCAAATGACCATAAGGGGGCATAGTAGATCCTCCCTGACCCTCTAGGTTTGATGTGGAGGTTTTAAAAGGGCCCCGCGGGGCAAAAAGAAAAAAAATAATAATAATAATCGAACGGCTGAATGGATTTGCACGAAACTTGGTAAAATATTAGGGACTGGTAGCCCGATGTGCCTTTGCTAGGTCTCAATATATGTGCTCCAGTGGATTTTGAGAAATTAACGTTCAAAAAAAGATATATATCTGTAACAGCGCTCCGCTTCGCGTAACGGAGGTTTGCGAAGCTGATTGGTTCTCCGGCATCTGTAAACATTGCAAACAGTCCGTAGCGGCCGCCATCTTGTCTCTCGGTAGGATAGAGAGACAAGAGGAGGCCAAAGCGAGGGGGCAAATGACCATAAGGGGGCATAGTAGATCCTCCTTGACCTCTTAGGTTTGATGTGGAGGTTTTAAAAGGGCCCCGCGGGGCAAAAAAAAAAATAATAATAATAATCGAACGGCTGAATGGATTTGCACGAAACTTGGCAAAATTGTAGGGACTGGTAGCTCGATGTGCCTTTGCTAGGTCTCAATATATGTGCTTCAGTGGATTTTGAGAAATTAACGTTCAAAAACAAGATATATATCTGTAACAGCGCTCCGCTTCGCGGAGATAAAATTATCTCTGTATTACCTAGCTGTTGCTAACACCAGTTAGCGACGGCTAGAAGGAGATAGCGACCATCTTGGGCCCCACTTTGCATGTGAGTGATATTTATCACTAATGACATGCAAAGTGGGCATGCCAAGATGTTAGCGACTGGAAACAGTCGCTAACATCGCTATCTCCTATTACCAACTTTTGGAAATATTCGCGATAAGCGCGAATATCTCCAAAAGCTACCACCTGCCCTGAGCAGTTCTTAGCCATGTAATCCAATGGGAGGTGGATAACATGGCTAAGAGCATTAGCTCGGTAATGCATGAATATCGCTGAGTTTTCAGCGATATTAATGCATTGCGGTCGTTTTTTATCGTATTTGCGATAAACCTTGATAATAGCAAGGTTTATCTGCGATAATTTCTGAAGATGCTTAGCGGTAAAAAATTCGTTGCTAAGCATCGTTAGGGATAAATATCGCTTAACTTTGGTAATATGCCCCAACGTCTGTTAACGTTCGATTCGAAGGAAATCAGGAAGTGTTGAAAAACATTGTCTGCGCCATCTTGCCTTTTTTCAAATGCCACACTTTTGTCGTGCACGGCAGTCATTTTAGATGCCTTGACCAGACGCACTCTCTGCACGCTGTCGATCCTTAGCATGGCTCCCCACCCTCGCAAGCATCTCCCCCAGGCAGTGGTCACCCCCGCTCTCTGTCTTATGCATGGGTAATAAACCACCCCCCATCTGCGCTGCTCTTCCCTGAGAATCACACCCTGTGCCCGCCCGACACCTCCCTTTCGCCCTATTCACTACCGCACCCTCTGACACTCCTTTTCCTCTGTGTCCGATTGTCCAGGCCGGTCCAAGGCTATCAGCTAGCCCTGCAGATGTAGTTTATGGCCCCAGCTGTAAAGAATCACCCCTCTTCAAAGGAGTTATAGTAGATCAAGGCCCACACTCGATGAGATCCGTCACAGCAGACGCGTTCCTATTATCTGAAAACCATCCTGTATTGTGATTGGGGAGGGGACCGAGCCTGAAGCGGAAGATTCCAGGGATGACTCTTTGTACATCAAAGTTTTTACAATTATGTGTCACATTAAAAATATATAGCACTCCAACAAAGTAGTAAGATTATAAAACTTTAATAACTTATAAATATATACAAGAAAACAAAAACAGTAATAACATATAAACATTTTTAGGGAAAAACAACGAAGTAGCGGTCGGCTGTGCGAATAGTCCCAACGCAGCACAACGTCCAGATTTCACTGATTTCGGAATCCGGCGTGGGGCGTCGCGGGGGGTGGGTCATCAGTAGCAAACTGTTGTGCGAATAGTTCCAAGGCAGCAGAACGATGGCACCAAGGTGATGTCCAGTAAGTTGCCGCACTGGTTTTGGTATCCTACAATGCTGCTCCGAATAACGGCGTGGGGCGCCCCGGGGGAGGCGGCGTGAACGGGCCTCTCCAGGTGGAGTCTCGTCTGTTGTAGTGGGGCGCCCCTTTACCGTTTCAGTTGCCATTCCGTCCGCTTTTGGTCCACTGTGTCAAAAGCCGCAATTCAGCTGAGTTGCGCCCACTCTTGCGGTGCAGCGATAGGCGGCTGTCACAGGACTCTCAAAATGGCGGCAGGCTGTTTCCTTTTTGGGCCTGGTCCACTGAAATGGCCCTGGGACACCTTGGAAATCGGACGCTTGTCTGCTAGGTCTTGGACCCCATTCTCGAAAGCGTCCCCTCCGCCTTGAGGATTAATCAAAAGTTTTGGGGGCCCCCGACTCCTGCAGGCTTCTGGTGGGGAGCGGCTGCCATGATTGCTCGCGGAATGACTACGACGGAGCCACGAGATGGTGGTGCTTTCATGGTGACGCCAGCTTCAGTCTGAAACATCCAGAAACAAGGTGGGGCTTTCATCGTTTGGGGAAAAAAAAAAGTTTTCATCCAATGAAAAGTGTTGTTTTTAGGTCATATGATCAAGCCTTCCATCATTAGGAAACCAAAAGTAAAATGAACCAATGAAAAGTTTTATAAACAAGCCACATGACCTGTTATGCGGCATAGGGTATAAAATGCGGAGAAAATACGTTGGCACGTGAGGCGGCGTCAGTAGCGGACCGATGTGCGAATAGGCCGAAGGCAACACAACGCGCCAAGATCCGGATGGCACCGAGGTGGTGTCCAGCAAGTTGCAGCACTGGTGTGGCCATCCTACAATGCTGAAAGTCGGCGTGGGGCGCCCTGTTGGCCTGTGAGTTCGCGTCAGTAGCGGACCGATGTGCGAATAGGCCGAAGGCAGCACAACGCGCCAAGATCCGGATGGCACTGAGGTGGTGTCTAGTAAGGTGCACTGGTGTGGCCATCCTACAATGTTGAAAGTCGGCGTGGGGCGCCCCGTTGGCCTGTGAGATGGCGTCAGTAGCGGACCGATGTGCGAATGGGGCCAAAGGCAGCGCAACAATGTTTTCTGAATAGAAGACACCACAAGGCGCTGAGATGCCAAGATCCGGATGGCACCGAGGTGGTGTCTAGCAAGTTGTGGCACTGGTGTGGCCATCCTACAATGGTAAAAGTCGGCGTGGGGCGCCCTGTTGGCCTGTGAGATGGCGTCAGTAGCGGACCGATGTGCGAATGGGGCCAAAGGCAGCGCAACAATATTTTCTGTATGGAAGATACCACTAGGCGTTGAGATGCCAAGATCCGGATGGCACCGAGGTGATGTCTAGCAAGTTGCCGCACTGGTGTGGCCATCCTACAATGCTGAAAGTCGGCGTGGGGCGCCCCGTTGGCCTGTGAGATGGCGTCAGTAGCGGACCGATGTGTGAATAGGCCGGAACCAGCACAAGGCGCCAAGATCCGGATGGCACCGTGGTGGTTTCATAGTTGAGAGGCACTTCATCTGCAGTGGGGCGCCGAGATCCGGATGGCACCGAGGTGATGTCTAGCAAGTTGCTGTACTGGTGTGGTCATCCTACAATGCTGAAACTCGGCGTGGGGCGCCCCATTAGCCTGTGAGATGGCGTCAGTAGCGGACCGATGTGCGAATGGGGCAAAGGTAGCGCAAGAATATTTTCTGAAGAGAAGACACCAGAAGGCGCTGAGATTCGGTTACCACCGAGGTGATGTCTAGCAAGTTGCCGCACTGGTGTGGCCATCCTACAATACTGCTCCGAATAATGGCGTGGGGTGCCCGAAGGGGGGGGGGGGCGGCGTGAACGGGCCTTCCTAGGTGGAGGCTCGTCTGCTGTAGTGGGGCGCCCCTTTACCGTTTCAGTTGCCATTCAGCTGAGTTTCGGCCGCTCTTGATGCTACAGCGACAGGCGGCTGCAACAGGACTCTCAAAATGGCGGCCTGTTCTTTGGATTTGGGCCTGGTCTACTAAAATGGCCCTGGGACACTTTAGAACTCGGACGCTCGATTTTTTTTTTCCTTTCCTGTACATGCAAAAAAAGGTAAATTCCCGGTACGTTACACGCTTCATCTGCCACGATGTACTCTCCAGAGGAACCGAAAAAATATATAGTTATGGTAACTATACCATGCATCGTCATATGGAGAGGTGGCACCAATTAATTATAGTGCTGCATAAAAGAGAGATTTGGAGGAGAACCCCCGACCTGCCAGTACATTCATCAAAGAAGTGGCACTGACAGCATTAGAGGCAAGGGAAATGGTCCCAAATATTTAGAACTTTGGAAAGATTAAAATGACATGTTTAGATTGTGGCAAATTAATTTCATGTGGACAGATGAGTGTTACTCTAATAAATACAGCATATGAACATCATCATAGTCGATGGTTGGTAGAGACATTTTGACTATATCCTGGACCTGCCCGTCCTCGCCCAAAATGGCGCCGGAATAAATGGGACTCGTAACTCCTTGTTGTGTACTGGTTGCAGAACCTTGAAATCACGAGATACGTATGCAGTTTTGAAGCATATGGCGGGCGGGGACGAGAATTGATTGAATATTTCGACATCCCTATTGATATTAAGTTCTGATGTGTTATTGATTACTGTACTATTGAAAGTTCGAATTAACGTCACCCATGGTACTTGCCCGCAAATGTATATCTAGATAATTTTATTGTAACTGGCCCTGTCGTATTTTAATTATAAAATGTACGTCCACCGATTCCGCAACTGTTAGATACCTTAGTTCTTGCAACCTAATGGCCCGCCCGTTACGTTCCTCTACAGTGTAAATGTCTACTCATCATATACGATTACAGTTTGCTCCGTGGCCGGCCCACGTGGTTATAGGCTCGGATTTGTATAATGAAATTTTCACAATAAAGGTTTTTAAAAGAAAACATGGTAGTAGTATATACATTGGTAAAGTTTTTAATAATAGTCACTGTTTTAGAATCATTAAAAGGCAAGTGAAATAAAGCAGACCAATTACATGAAGGGTAAAAGGTATAATACGCAGGAACGCAGTAAAGATAAATGGTCAAGGGCTGTTGTGTTTTCTACTCCTGCAACATAAAGTGATCGATAAGAATCTCATATTCAGGCGTATCGGCGACTAAGACAGCAGGTCGACCCTCTTTTGCTCAACGGCTCCGTCATGGGACGAAGAAACGCTCTTTTTCTCGAAAAAAGAATATATTTTACTTGCAGGACAGTTGTAAATTTTCCGGGAAAGTACATTAGCCTGGAACATTATAACATATATTTAAGAAAAAATAATGTTCGGAAGTAATAAAAAGCGTAATTTTTAGGTCATATGACCAAGCCTTTCATCATTAGAATAAGAAAAGTAAAATGAACCAATGAAAAGTTTTATTAACAAGTCACATGACTTGTTATGCTTACGTTACGCGCTGCGCGTCGTGCCCCGGATGACTTCCGGATGCGCTAATGCGGCGCGTCATATGACGCATTACGCGACAACGCAGGTCCAGAATATAGTCAAAATGTCTCCACCAACCAGCGGTCGGAACACAACCCCTTTCAGCAGGCTAAATAGTTCTGTTAAATGACAACAGAAGGGACAGGCAACAAGAACCATCAGTCAAAGAGGGGAGGGCTAGTTCTTCTCTACTGGGTTACATTGGGGCGCTACCGGAACTGATCAAATTGGTAGTCTACAGTGTTTCTGGATGTTTCAGACTGAAGCTGGGGTTAGCATGAGAGCACCACCATTTCGTAGCTCCGTCGTGGCCATTCCGCAACCAATCATGGCAGCCGCTCTTTATCGTTATTTTGGGCGGGGTGGGTGGCGGAGCCGAGCTGTTTTGCAGCCATCATTGTGTGGAGTTCAGTTCATCTCACTAGTTTTGTATTTGTCATGAGGGGTTGTTCCTAATGTTTCTATTTTAGCGAGGTCAAAAAGAGATCCCATTAGTGGCCTACTGATTTTGCTCGATTCCTTTTCTTTTTTTTTACACGATTTTTCGTTATCTGCAAAGACTAAACAGAGTATTGCGACTCTGTGTTTGTTTGTAAATAGAGAATGAACCAAAGAGAACCAATTCTAAAACAGTAAATGCTTGGATAACAATCAATCAAATGGAGAGAGAAGCAGGCACGACGTATTACAACGGGGGCAAAGGCCTGCGTTAACTACCTTTCACTATCTGCAAAGAGAGAGTACTCCTAATAGAAATGAGGGGGGGGGCACCATTCAAAGCAGATCAGTGTGCATAAACACGAAAATGTTTTCACTTACCACGTACTTGACATTCGACAGCTTATGATATTTGCTATTAAAAAACCATTGAAATTCACTGAAAAAACCATAGGTTATAGACCATATATAGTTAGGAATTAGCATTTACAAAACCTTGAAAATTCACTGAAAAAACCATAGGTTATAGACCATATATAGTTAGGAATTAGCATTTAAAAAACCTTATTTTACTCACACAAAACCATTGAAATTCCATATATAGTTAGGTGCACTAACTATATATCGCGCACCCGCAATCCACTGCTGATGATGTCACATATTACATCATTCATGACATGGTCAGTGACATCACTGATGACATCACTGATGACATCTCAAATGACATCACTGATGACATCACTGATGACATCTCAAATGACATCACTGATGACATCACTGATGACATCTCATTTGACATTACTGATCACATCACTGATGACATCATTCATGTGATGATACGATGAACCTCTTCAGACTCTAATATAACCTTAGATACACTCAGTGTAAACAGACACTCACAGACTGTCACTCATCCATGGAGTTACTCACACACCTAGTCAGTCTTGCAAAGAATCAATCACACCTCCATTTCCTCAACTATATAGTTATACCCACCTTACTTATTGAAACATATACTAACACATATTTACTCTCTTATACAATCCCTGATACAAGTTCACAATGATCCATACAGCCACTCACACATTCACTGGCTCTTATGCACAGTTATTTATATATGTCAACTCTCACATGTACTGTGTTTTACATATGTACTTACTTTGACATGTAGCACTGAGATATCCATTCACTCACCAATACACTCATGCACACAGTCAACCGCCCATACAGCTGTTTCCACGTGCACTTTTGAACCCATACATCTAGTGAATCAACTGCTCACACATCTATGCACAGAGTCATACACCTCCCAGCCACCCACACACACACTCAGTCTCCCATACAAATACTTGGGCAACCAATCAATAACCCATATAGTTAGTCATATAGCTAATGATCAACACATGCAGCAGATTACAGAACAACAGACACAATGATGCACAAATTAAAACAGTTTAGTCACTAACCCATGCACTCAGTGAGACACATTTAATCACTCACACATGCAGTCAGTCATGCACCTACTAAATCCTTCATCCAGACACTTATACATCCACTCATTCTTCAATATGTAAGACATATTTTAACTTTACAGAAACATACAGTCACTGGATGTTGTCATCAGTGATGTCATCAGTGATGTCATTTGAGATGTCATCAGTGATGTCATCAGTGATGTCACTGACCATGTCATGAATGATGTAATATGTGACATCATCAGCAGTGGATTGCGGGTGCGCGATATATAGTTAGTGCAACTAACTATATATGGAATTTCAATGGTTTTGTGTGAGTAAAATAAGGTTTTTTAAATGCTAATTCCTAACTATATATGGTCTATAACCTATGGTTTTTTCAGTGAATTTTCAAGGTTTTGTAAATGCTAATTCCTAACTATATATGGTCTATAACCTATGGTTTTTTCAGTGAATATATATATATATATATATATATATATATATATATATATATATATATATACACTGAAAAAACAATGGTTACAGAGACGTTACAGGTAGGCAAAGATTTCATTAGTACAAAACAAGTCAAGTTCAGCAGCACCTGAGTTAACACCTGAGTTAACAATAACTTATGCTCCTGCAAAGCACTGCTTATGGCATCACATATTACATCACTCATGACATGGTCAGTGACATTACTGATGACATCACTGATGACATCTCAAATGACATCACTGATGACATAACTGATGGCATCATCCAGTAATTGTGAGTGTTTTCTAAATGTTTATGACCGTTAAACATATATCCTAAGGTACTACAAAAGTTAAATTTGTATCCTTTGTATACTACTGATGAGTAATACTATTTCTAATATATATTATGTGAGTGGTTGTGTGACTGTATGCATCCATGTGTGAGTGGCTGTGTGAGTGGCTGTAGGGGTGAGTAAGTAGGTATGTGAGTGGCTCTATGGATGAGTGAGTAGGTGCATGAGTGGTTGTATGGGTGTCTGAGTGGGTGTATGAGTGGTTGTGTTGGTGTGTGAGTGGATTTGTGAGTGTTTCTCTAGACAATGTCAATAGTGATGTAATTTGAGATGTCATTGCTGATGCCATCAGTGATGTCACTGAGCATGTCATGAGGGATATGATACGTGAGGTCATAAGCAGTGCATTGAGAGAACACAAGTTATAGTAAGTTCAGGTAACTATAACTGCTGAATTTCAATGTTTTTTTACAAGTGAAACCTGAGCCTAACTATAACGTCTTTGTAACCTTTGTTTTTTCACTGAATTTCTACGATTCTTTCAATTCTATTTCCTAACTGTAACGTCCCTGTAAAGTGTGGGTTTTTCAGTGAATTTCTATGTTTTTTTAATGTTATTACCTAACTATAATGTCGCTGTAATCTATTGTTTTTGAGTGAATTTCTACGATTTGTTTAATTTCATTTCCTAATTGTAACCTGTAACCATTGAGAGTGGATGTGTGAGTGACTCTGTAGGTCAGATGGTGGTTGTGTGGTTGGTTGTATGGGCCAGTAACTGGATGTGTATGAGTGGTTGTATGGATCTGTGAGTGGGTACGTGAGTATCTGTATGGGTGTATGAGTGGGTGTGTGACTGGTATTGTGGGTGTGTCAGTGTCCGTATGGGTCTGCGAGTGGGTTTATGAGTAGATATGTAGGTGTGTGAGTAACTCGGTCTGTGAGTGGGTGTGTGAGTGGTTTTGTGGGTCTGAAAGTGGGTGTGCGAGATCTGTGTCTAGGTTTGTGAGTGGCTGTATGAGGCTATGAGTGGGTATCTGAGTGGCTGTATGGATCTGTAAGTGGGAGTGTTAATGGCTGTATGGGTCTGTGAGTGAGTGTGTGAGTGACTATATGGGTGTAAGCAGCTGTGTGGTCTGTGAGTAGATATGAGAGGGAGAGAATGGGTTTATGAGTGGGTGTCCAAGTATCTGTGTAGGTTTGTCAGTAGCTATGTGAGTGACTGGGCCACAGTGGAACCTCAACTGCCCCTTTATCCAACAGGAGTCCACAGTTTAGCACAAAATAATCCCAACTGGAATACTTTCTACTGGTTAAGTCCTACATCAAGTGTTCAGTGGGTATTCTACACTACATCCAGTGTGTATACTACACTGCATCTACAGACATGAGGAAATATCTGCAGTCGCCTTGTGTGCATTTTGGCAATGTGATTGTTCCTTGTGATTCTTTATTCCGAAATCAGTGATAACATGAATCATCTTATAGAGAAGACAACAAGATTACAAAGAAGTAAATCTCCACCAAACAAGGGTACTTCCTCTTAACTATATGAAGTAAATGCTTCTTTAAATGGTGGAGATGTCCTCATATTCCTCGGCATCAAGAAGGCATCGCCAAAATCGGCAAGAACAACAGTAAGGGGCCTTTTGGTAAGCCGTTTATAAACGTGGAAAAAGACAGGAAGACCTTTGCATACTACTCCGGAAGACAGGGTGGGGCAAAATGGGAGGGCCTTGCAGATGATATGGGGAACTTGCATGCTCAGGTTAATTAAAAGGGAAAACCATGGATTCTGCTCTAAAGATAAGAAATAAGCCACTCATCACAGTCACTAAAGATCTTACGCGCTCCAATAGATCAAAGAGGCAGTCACCTCCACTAAGGATTTCAGATTGTTTTTCAATGTGGAATAGAAGAGGAAACACATTTGCTTTACCTTTGCTTAGCCCAAGAAGTTAGAATGACTGGTGCTTTACAGAAGTGGTGCTTCAACTGGGGCTCCTGCTGTGCTGATATTTGTAAGTGCTTCCCATTGAGGTTTAATTTCTGTGAAATGAGCATCAGGGACACAGTGGAACCTCATTTATTTCCAAAAGATTCCACAGTTTTGCTGCAAATGTCTACCCAACTGGAGTACTTTCCACTGGTTATTTAGTAAGTGCTACCTCGTTGGGTAAATGTCTAGTCCATATTCTACACTACAGCTGCTTAAAGGACCATGAAGTAATGTCTGCAGTTACCTTGTGTAAATGTAATATCAGCAATGTGATTATTCCTGCATCGTCTTCACCTACAAATCTGTGATAACATTAATCCTCCTCAAGAGAAGTGGACAAGGCTACAAAGTGGTTATTGTCAACCAAAAATTAGTACTTCCTCTTATCTATATAAAGTAAGTGCTTCTTTGTTTGGTGGCAATGTTCTTGTATTTCTCTGCATCAAGAACGCATTCCCAAAATCGTCAGGAAACGTGCTTTGGGGCCTTTTGGTAAGATGTCCATCAACAAGGGAAAAGGCAGAAAGAACTTTGCATTTTACTAAGGAAAACGGGGTGGGGCCAAATGGGCTGCATTTGCATATGACTTGGAGTATTTGGATACTCATGGTAATTAAAAGAGAGGACTGTTGACTCTGCTCTCAGCAGGAGATGACAAGAAAGAAACCGCTTCTCATAGTCACTATGGAGCAGATTGTGCTCCAATAGATCAACAATGGTTTCATCTCCATTAAGGGTTTCAGTTCATTTTTCAGTATGGAATACGAAAGGAAAGACACTTGCTTTACCTTTGCTAAGCCCAAGAAGTTAGGGTACTTTGTGCTTTTACACAAGAGGAGGGGGGCTAGGAAACACCCCTCCCCAGGCTGATTTTCCCCTAGGGGACCCTATCCTCCAGGGCATGGCCTCTTGATCCTGGGTGCCCTGGATCCCACCTAGGGCACAAATTCTGCAATGTTGGGGACTACAGGGGGAGAGTTGATGCTCCTGATGTCACTGCCAGCCCCTTACCTCCAGGAGGAGCCGGCATTGCACCCACATGTAGTGAGCAGCAACAAATGCTGCTTCTTGAATGTGGGAGCATTTTTTTCATCTGTTTTCCTGCCCAAAACACATGAAAAGTCTATTCACAGTGAGTGGGAACAGTATTCCTGCTCCCGCCCACTGGGAGCGGACTTACAGTTTACTCTCTCTTGGCCGGAGATGTCAAAGATACAGTCAAGTGAAAGAAAACTTCTCTCTCACCAAGGTGGGCACATCATGAGATAGGTAGCCAGCCCTGGGGGGTGGCGATCCCCAGGATCATTAATGGCTCTATGAGGGGTGCCGCACAAAACCCCTCCTTTCAGTTTGAAGGGCCTGCCATAGAGAGGTAGTGGTTCCCTGGTTCGAATATGGCACAGAAGGTGGACCGCATGATTCCTTTCCCCTTTGGTTTGTGTTTTTGTCCTGGGGAGCTGATGGTCCCCGGGCTCCCACTGGGCCATGGAGAGGGGTCCAGGGGCCCCCTCCCATTTACTGTGGAAGCCCTGGGGAGCTGTTGTCTCCAGGTCTCCTATGCACCTTATGTGGGGGGTCCACCCAGCCCTCTCTGCTATTGTATAATTAAGCCTCAGGGGGGTGATGGTCCATTAAAGGCCACAGAAGGGGGTCCGCATGTACCCCATCTCCTAATTTTGTTAATCACCAGGAAGGTGGTGGTCCCTAGGTCTTAAATAGCCCTTGGGGAGGGGGAATGCATGTGCCTTCCTCCCCTTTTGTTCAACATATGCGTTCCCCTGGAACCTGGTCCACCCTGAGGTCCGCTGTTTAGGCCCCAGGAACCACCACTTTCCTGGGGTTTATTACAAAAAAATAGGTGAGGGGGCCATGTGGCCTCCCTCTTGTGTCCTTTAAAATACTGAGGGCCCAGGGAGATGTGGCCCCAGAGCCTAATGAGGCCCAAGGAGGAGGGCGACCCAGCCCTCCCCCTTTAAAAAACCCTGGGGATGGGGTCCTCAGTCGGGAGTCGGAAAGGGGGGACTACACATCTCTCTTCCCATTTTTATTACATTTGGCCCTGGGGGCTGACATCCCAGGGTCCAAAGAAGGCTCAGGGAGGGGGACTGCATCCCCCTCCCCTTACATTTTGGCCCATGAGATGGGGTCTCCAGGGCCTGATAAGCCTCAGGGAAGGGGACCATGTATCCCCCCCTTTTAAACCAAAAGAAGTCACTGAGGGATGGGCCCCCCAGGGCCTAATATGTGGCCAAAGACCAAAGTGGTGGTGGGGTTGGCTATACGTATGGTAATAAAATATTGCTGTACATTAAAAAAAACTAGAAATTGACTGAAAAATCCAAATGCTAACGTAACTTTATAGTTACATGAATATGTCAGTGACAACATAAACATTTTGAACTAAATAAAACAGATCCACCATTAATAGTTTGCACAGCTAACTATAACGTGTGCCCCTACCATGCACTGCTAATGACCTCACATATTACAGCAGTCATGACGTGTTCTATGACACCACTGATGATATCTCAAATTACCCACTGCTGGGGTTAAAATCCATCAAAGAAGGGGAGAGACTCACGCGCCCCTCCTTCCCAAGCCGTTATAGCCCCCAGGGAGCCCTGTCTTTGGGTCTTAAATTCACCAAAAAGAGGGAGTGGGCCCCCTCCCCAAGCCTTGAGAAGGCCATGGGGCCCCATACCCTCAGACCGTTAAGTTTACAAAATGAGAGGGAAGCTGACAGCCTCTCTCCGTGAGCCTTTATTGGCCTTGGGGACCCCATGCCTCGGGCTGGCTCAATTGCTGTGGCCCAGGAAACCCACACTCGAGAAACAGCAATTTCCCTGCCCATACAAGCACAGGCAGGGAAACTTGTGTTTGCTCCCACCTGGCAGGAGCATTTTGGAATCTCCTGTCTAATGGGAGCGAACACAAAGTCTGCATCCAACGGGCAGGAGCTTTGAAAATGCTCCAGCCGGCTGATAGCAGACTTGTATTTTGTCTCACTGTCTGCACTGATGCGGGCAGGGAAACAGAACACTTATTGTTTCCGCTCGGAGTGTGCAGCAATTTTTGCTGCTTCCTTCTATCTGAAGCAATCTGTGTATCTGTTTCCCTGCTCGCATCAGCGCAGCCACTCTTCTTTTTTGAAAAGTTAGCAGCCCTGAGGGATGGGGCCCCTTCCCCCTTTTTGGAGAATTTCAGTCTCCAGGGCCCAAAATGGCTTGGGGAGGGGGCCTTGCATTCCCCTCCCCTTATCAAATCCAGGTGAGCTCCCCAGAGCCTATACTGGCTCTGGGAGGGGGGGCACGTGCCCCCTCCCCTTAATTACTGAAAGCGGCATTTTGATGTCATTGATTTCTTTTTAGATCCAGTCCTGCTGGATCGTGGCAAAAACTCCTACATTTTGTTATTTTGTCCCTAGGCGGTGTCTTCTGGGTCCTCTTCATCTGGCTTATGGGGGCAGGGTATTCCTATTCTACCCCGTATATTTTTTTTATTGACTTCTTAGGACAGGGGACAAAGGGCCAGATGTAGGTAATACTAATTTAAGGATTCTAAAATACAGAATTTTACCGATTCTCTATTTTAGAATCGGTAAATGCTATGTAGGAAATAATTCGGTAAGTATTACTGAATCGGTATGATTCGGTATTTACCGAATCGGTCTTTACCGATTTGGTAATTCCCATTCATTCCTTTGGGTCTGGAGGCCCATGGGAATGAATGGAATTTACCGAATCGGTAATGGGGGAACACATTCAAGGGTGGCAGGGTGTCACATTTACACCCTGTTGCACCCATGAATCGTGCATGTGTGCACATGTGGCAGACATACATGCCCTAAGGGCATGTATGTCTGCCACATGGCACTTTTGGAAATGCACACAAATGCTTTTTCAAAGGTTTTCGATATTTACCACCAACTTTTAGTTGGTGGTAAATAGCGAATCCTTAACTATGCAATTCACTCATTTGAGTGCTCCCTACATTGCAGATTCGGTAATTTACTGATTCGGTATTTTAAGGAATCAGTAATTTACTGATTCCTTAAAATACCTATTCCTTAAAATACCGATTCGGTAAATTATCGAATCTGTAAATTGGCCACCTACATCTCAAAAGCCTAATACTGGTCGTAACGGCCGAAATTCGGTAATTTTGGCTGTTATTGACCGGTATTAGACTACCTACATCTGGCCCAAAGTCCCTGCGTCCTGTAATGGCTGCCCAAAAACATGTTCTGATTTTTCAGGCAGCCAATGAGAGCGCTCGCTCTTGCGGGAGTCTGACTTGCGCATGAACAAATTGTCCCAAGGGGAAAAAAGCTCCCTGGGCCAATAATAACGCTCTATTTTTAAAATGGCACTCCCGCAAGAGGCTATTTAGCCTCTTGCAGACCCAGCCATCTAGAAATAAATTTTATTTCTACCTAAATGAAAAAAAAATACTGAATGGATTTATACCTAATCACAAAAAATACAATCTGCACACCAAGATCTAGCTTCCTGTCAAAATTTTGTAATACTGTTCTGCAGTTTTTGCTGTAGCCTGCCTAAAGAAGTTTATGGAAAAGGCATGAGGATTTTGCATTTGTGACACCTTCCTGCAAAAAAACAGTACATGGAGGCATTTCCTCTTTCTACGAGCAGCACCCATGTAAAGAGGAGAAATCAAAGCAAAGTAAACATATTTTTCCTCAGTATGTCTGCCCTAGGAAGGTGTACAGTTTTGACACTTTCCCAGGTTTATAAATCCTTGTAAATATGGAATGCATCAAAACCCATGGGTGCTGTGTGGGAACACTCACCGCAATCCCCATGGAATGCCTTCCTGACGAAGTGTAAGGCAACGCATTGACTTGCACTGCATTGTCTTACACCATATCTACAAAGCTATGAAAAGCCATGCAAAGGGGCTTCGCATGGCCTTGTAGATATGGGTCCGCACGCTGCGACGCCGGAGTGTTTTAAAAAGTGACGCACCGGCGATGCAAGGGGCCTGTAAATAAGCCCCGTTATTTTGAAAAACCAGTCGATTCTGAATACATTTTTCAACAAAAATGTTTTATTGCTATCATTTCAAATAAAAGCAGAAATCCATATCTTATTTAGATGCATAAACAGCTTTATATAAAATATGTTCAACATTTTTATACAGTCTACAAAATCTAAAATTGTTGTCTAATACAGAAATGTGTGGTTGAACGCCTCTCGTGCAAAGTATTATTCTTCGATAAAACCACAACATATTTAAACAAGCATTTGCAATGCAATCGTCTCGCCTTTGGGACCTAATATGTATTTAGCTATGCATCACATTAGCCTGGGTGCTGAAACATCTACTTTTCTTTAACATGGAGGGAAAGTAAGCACTAAACTGCGTGAGACGCCAGGTATGAGAACACATGGAGAGAAATATTTCCTTTCAGCTGGAAATGGTATAGTCCAAAGCTCTGTTTTTAATATAAAATCAGGGTCTTCGGTGGTCATATCACTGATAATACAAGACCTAAAAAAATATTATTGTCTACGGTGGTCATGGAAGACAATTTCTATGGACTGTAATTTAGAGAATGCTAAAGTGATTCTGGTATTTTACTGACCACTGCTGGTCGTTTTCTATCAAGAAAGTTAAATAGACGCAGTTGCCAGAAAAATAAAAAAAGAAGGTCCCACAGCAGAAAGCAATTTTGGTATTTTACTGACCTCTACTGGACGTTTTCTATCAAGACAGTTAAATAGAGGCAGTTGAATAAGCAGAAAGCAATTCTGGTATTTTACTGACCTCTATTGGACGTTTTCTATCAAGACGATTAACTAGAGGCAGTTGAACAGAAAAAAGTCCCTAAGCGGAAGCAGACAAGTCAGAGGGCTGATCTCCAGAGCCCACAAAGTACATACACATATAAGTATATACTAAAGTATTTACAAGAGGTCTTGAATGCTCGACCTAAAAACATCCCTGATTTCAAAATTCACCCAATGTCGAAGGGTACAATTAAATCAACAATACATGCAGACTTTTAGGTTGTCTTTCTAACATGGTTTGAGTGCTCTCAGAGTATTCACAAAATGTAATAGACAGAAATATTGGCTAAAGCCAGGACCACTGGAATTATAAGACAAATAATCCTCAAAAATCAAAGATGATACATCAAATGGTGATCAGTTGTTTGTAACATTACATAATGGTATGTATGTGGAAAATGACTAAAATTAGGCATATATAAGCGGCGTTCATTTATGTTCACCACAGCCACTGTTGAAAGTAAAGTGAAAATCGTGAAACAGTGGCCACGCCATCTTGTCCCTTTTAGGCCCCATCATGCACGTAAGTAGCAGCCATTTTGTGTGCCTTGGCCTCTATGCCCACTGCCAATAGCCCGCACGTCTCTCTCCCTCACTCCCCGGCCTCGCAAGAATCCCCCGCGCCCTGCCAGCCCCGATCTCTCCTGCCTGGGCCATAAATGCACCTCCAGCGCGACCCTGCCTCAGAGCCACATCCCGTGCTGAACCCCCACACTCCTTTCATCTCACTCCTATTGATAACCTCTTCCTCCCTGCCCGATTGTCCGGCCTGATCCCAGGCCATCACCTAGCCCAACAGATGCAGTTTATTGCCCCCTACAGTAGGACCTCGCCTCACATCAAAGGAGCGGGGATTAACCAATGCTTTCGCACCCCGAAGATCCGACTGATCACACACATCCCCGTTCCCAGCGGAATGTCCAGCTGCGCGATAACCACCACATGCTGAGATCGGGGTGGGAACTCTACTGTAGATGTGTGTGGGAACGGGCCTGGACCGGGGATTCCGAGGATGTCTTTTCTGTCCTTCAAAGAAACATTACGGATGCAGTGTATGTAATAAAACCATAAACCTGTGTATAAGAGGCCAGGCCTCAGAGATGCAGCTAGAGCACCTCGAGAAGATACCCTGTTGTCTGATTTGACGTGTTCTGCTACGTCGGAATAAACTCCTGTTTCCTGCCTTCCTGTCTCCAGCGCCTGCCTCTTTGTTTGGTAATCTCGAATGGTATGAGAGGCGGCTAACGCCGGGCAAATACTGAAGGGTTCTTGGTCGAATTCGGTCCTACCTTTTCACAATTGGCGTCCCAAACGTGGGGCCCATCAGCGACACGTGGATCCAGTGGGAGAGGTCCCAACGACAGAGTGAACGACTGCAACGATCGGGAAGTGCACCTGCCCGATAGACCCTCGTCTGGCAGCCGATCATCCGAACTTCACTGGTTCCGAGCAGACCTCTCTCGAGTGATATACGGTCCTGACTGTGAACCATCAGGAGTGCCACAGCAATTACGGAGAATAGAGGACGATCAGGTGCTGGAAGCGGAAGACGAGAAACTGTCCATGCGGTCCGGGTAAGGTCGTGTAACACGACAAATTGCGAATTGATTGTTTGATTGTTTGAAAATACTAGTATTACTCATTTGATTGTTTCTGAGAGATTCTCTGTCTGCAAACAGGGAAGAATAGGAGTATTCTCTCTTTGCAGATAGTGAAGGGTAGGTAACGCAGGCCTTTGCCCCCATTGTAATCCGTCGTGTCTGCTTCCCTCTCCATTTGATTGATTGTTATCCAAGCATTTACTGTTTTGGAATTGGTTCTCTTTGGATCATTCTCTATTTGCAAACAAGCACAGAGTCGCAATACTCTGTTTAGTCTTTGCAGATAGTGAAGGATAGGTAACGCAGGCTTTTGCCCCCGTTGTAATCCGTCGTGCCTATTTTTATCCCTCATTTGATTGATTGTTTATCCGAACATTGATGGTTCGGAATTGGTTCTCTTTGGGTTATTCTCTATTCACAAATAAGCACAGAGTCGCAATACTCTGTTTAGTCTTTGTGGATAGTGAAGGATAGGTAGTGCAGACTTTTGTCCCCATTGTAACCCGTCATGCCTATCTTCTCCCCATTGTTCAGTAGTTGGTTCAGCCCGGACCGTTATTAGAGGTAGATCATCCGGCTCCACCGGAGGACACCCCTAATAAAAAGGACATATATATAAAAATACGGATTAGCCGCTGTATCGTGCTAGCAAACTATAACATAAAAATCGTTAGGAAAAACAAAAGGAATCGAACAAAATCAGTAAGCCACTGATGGGATCTTTTTGACCCCGCTAAAATAGAAACATTAGGAACAACCCCTCATGAGAAATATGAAACTAATCAGAAGAGCCGAGCTGGACGCCATGATGGACGCAAGACAGCTCGGCTCCGCCGCCCACCCCGCCCAAATAACGACAAACCCTATGCAAATATATACAACACTCCAGCAAAGTAATATGTTAAAACGTTTTATTATACAACTATTTACATGGCAGCCGGCTGCAACATCAATCCCAATGCATTCGCCGTCTGCTTGACGCTGTTCCTGTCCCTCCTTCCTTAAAGAAGCAATGTTGGGCTACTTTGGGCTACTTTTTAGTTGGCTTTGGGCTATAGAAAGTCTACAAAAGCCATCAGCTGGAGAGGTAGCGTCGGTGGCGGCCTGGGGTGGAGGACCGTTTTGCGAATAGGCCGGAGGCTACACCACGCGCCGAGGCACGTCCCCAGATCGTCCAGAGGTGGTGTCCAGCAAGTTGTGTGCGGGGGATGCCCTGCTGATGGCTCCCCCCTTTGTTGCCTGGTCCAGCCATTTTATATACCTGCGCCAGGAGATGGCGTGGGGCGCCCGAGGGAGAAGCGGCACGGACGGCCACCCCTCCCCCCCCAGGTGGAGGGTCCTCTCCCGCACTAAGACTGCCATTAGCGTTCCACTCAACGAGCCCCCGCGGTTGACTGGCCGGGGGACCCGCTCCGGTGGCTGTGGTGAAGGGCAGCTGCGGGAGGGGGGGGGACTCTCAAGATGGCGGCCGGCTCCCCAGATTTGGGCCTGGTCCACTAGGATGGCTCTGGGCTACCATGGAACTCGGATGCTTGCCTGCTCGGGCATGAGCCCCACTCTTGAAGACGTCCTCTCAGCTTTAAAGATTCTACGAGAGTCGTTGGCCCTCGACTCCCGCGGGCTTCCGGTGAGGGCAACCGCCACTGTTGCTCGACTATCCCCCATGGATATGCTGCTGCCCCGGGCGACCGCCGCCGTACCCACATCTGGTGCCGTAGGAAAGACTGATTCAGTGCATCTGTGGAGGGATACGCCTGCTGTCCCGCTCTCCGGAGTGGCCACAACGTTGTCACAGGATGGTGGTGCTCTCATGCTGACACCAGCTTTTGTCCGAATTACTAAAAGACACTGTAGACTGCCAACTCGATCAGCTCCGGTGGGACCTCAGCGTGACCCGGTAGGGAAGATTTTGCCTTCCTCGCCTTTAAGTCGCGGTTCATGCCGCCTGTCCTTTCTGCTGGCGTTAACGGAATTTTCTTGAACTGCCGAAAGGGATTCTGGTCCGGCTGCTAGTTATTGGAGGCATTTGAACTATACTCTGGACCCGCCTGGCCTTGACCAAAATGGCGCCAGTATGGGCGGGACTTGCAACTCCTTATGACGATTCTAGTTACTTAGCCTTGATGTTATGAGGGATGTATGCGGTCTTTGTGCACATGGCGGGCGGGGAAGAGTACTGACTGGGCATGCGGACAACCCTATTGATGTCGGGTTTTTACTATTGATTATTGTATTATTAAAGCTCCGAAGTAATGTTACTCATGATACTCGCCCATGGTGTGCGTATGGACGATTTTATTGTAACTGATCCTGTTATACTTTCAATTATAAAATCAACCTTCACTGATCCTGCAGCCGTTTGTCACGTTTAGTTTTTTCCAATTAAATGGCTCGCTCGTTACGTACTCCTATACTACAGTGTAATCTCTCCTTACCTCATGCATTTCCCGTCTGCCCCGTGGCTGGCCTGTATGGTTGGAGGCCCGTATTTGAATGCTGACATTTTTACAATCAAGGTTTTAAAAGAAAAATATATATGGAACTAGCATCATAACAGTCATTTAGATTGATAGGGTTGTTTCTTTAAATACCATGCTCTGCAAACAGGAACGACCCCATACCAGCGTAAACCTTTTCTTTTCCTCGAATGAAAGCATGAATCCGTCACCCCCCCACCTTATACTGAATACCCCTGGCCTTTGACCCTCTCCTACACGCGGTCTGTACTACTGCCCTCGGGCGATCTATGTAATGAACAGACTACCATTGGTTATCTTTGCCGCACTATCAGTTCCTCTGGGCTTCAATGCCGAGACATAAGGGACTGCATCCCAGAGAGATAAGTCAAGTACGTGGTAGGTAAAAACATTTTCGTGTTTATGCGCGCTGATGTGCTTTGAACGCTGCCCCCCCCCCTCTTTTCTTTTTGCAGGTTACATCGGAATTTCAGCTGAAGTATGGAGAAGACCTAAAACCGCACCGTGTTCCACGCGAGGAAAATAGGCTAGCTCTGTGAGACGGTACATTATATGTAGGAGCTATCTCTGGGAGCGTGAAAAATTGTATGGTATGAATGTGCGCATGGGCCCTGATTTGTACGGTATGAATGCGTATGTGTGGCGCACGTCTGGGTCAATAAAAGAATGCTTTTTGTATGATTGAGGCGTTGATCGAACGGTTAATGGGATAGGAAAATTAAGCCCGAACATGGTACCTGCATGTGAACGACGAATAAAAATATAGCACTTTCCTTACTTAGGAACGACTCTCTCTGGAGCTAGCGAATGAGAGAGTGGCCTACACCAGAAACTTGAAGGCTTATTTCAGTACGACGAACCCAACCCCAACCGATATCCCAAATGTACACCCAAAATAATGCGCACCAGTGAGTTAATTTATGTGCTGACTAAATAAGAAAAGTTAAGAGTACCCCGGATTGGGGTTCATCCAAAATCCCCCTCAGCCCAGATATTAGGGATATTGTTATTTCTTTAGATTTACCCCTTCTTCTTCCACCCTCATAGAAAAGTCAGAATTGTACCATCGCACGTCCGACTGACACCCCTCCTTTACCTCAGCTTGGATCATCATTTTCTAGATGTTGGAAGACCCCACCGTGAGTATAAGCGCGACTGGACTAGTGTCCGACCAATTAAAAAGGAGTAAGTATTTTTGAAGCGAGGTTACCAACAAAAATTGTCTACTATTAGGAAGGAAGGAGAACAAAGAGCTCGACCCCCAGAATGAATTAAAGGGAATACTGAGAATACGCAACATGCATGACAAAGTCCTTTTGCCCAAAATAGCTCTGTGTTCTGTCTTAGGTTTCCGTACTTGATGTATGTACTGTCGCACCCTATCTGGTATTTGTGTGTACGTAAACTATGAATTTATGTTTTCCCTCAGCCTGTGTTTTATACGTGAAACTGACCCATACTGTTCTATGTGTGTGTGTGCACTGAATAGCCTATTATTATACACGTTTTTCTCTCTCTCTCTTTGTGTTGTACGTGTACTAATTGCCTATTTGGTGCACACGACGCTCTCTCCCTCTGGGGGCTCCCTTGCTCCCTTTTGAATAAATGACGACACTGTACCTCGCCGGCACAGGTATAATTGGCTTTAGACACGACAGTGTTTGAACAAATTGACAGAGACAAAACTATCGTATTTTGCCATTTTACTACCCCTCCTTTCTGTAAAATGATGGAACTTAATTGGCTGAGAAAGAAAGGACGGGTAAGACGACTGATCCCTTAAAAGGGAACTATATGTCAGTGGCTTTTGTTTTAGTGCTTTAGTAACACCACCATCATCATTCGGATTACCACCGCCCATTGCACAATAGTAGAATGCCCGAAACGTCCCCGTTTTTCCAGAATGGTCCCAGTTCTGTAACCAGCCGTCCCAGAAAATCTAAAAGACTGTAGCTAATGACCTTGTTTTTAAAGATAAATCGTCCAAAAACTGATAAAAGTTAGCGGTTGCTGTCAGACAAGAAAGAAAAAACAATGCTTAACGTATGTCCTTCCCTGGAAAAAGTAGCTGTAAGCCCATGATAATAAGCACTTCACACTTTTTATGAATTAGCAGACCTTGAAGAAAAATATAGCTCAACAGGATTTATTTTAGAAAAACACAAGTCTCTACTGGGGGAGCCGGTTTGAATTCGATGAACCATGTAATCGTTGGATATCAGACTTCTTGCCACGCTCGCGAATATACCAGGAATAAACACCAGACAGACATGATGTTTGAAAATAGAAAGATACTTGCAGACCTGCACCACAGCAATGATGCATGAGTTAACAGCATACACCGATGTAAGGATTACTAAGCATCCACCCTATTGTGACCAATAAACGTTTCCCCAACTACTTGGGGTTGGGAGAGAAATTAAAGTGTGTAACATCTTCCCCTGCCAGTTCTCTAAGACTTGTTTTTTTGTACTCATTTAAAGATAACGTGCGGTCGTCGGAGGAGAGGGGCCGGATGTGACGCACAGCCTGGCTGCAGATCGGGGAATATCTATGACCTCGACCAAGGTGGAGCCACTGAGCAAAGAGTTGCGGGACAAGGCACCATTCTCAACGTGGAAAGTGAAGGAAAGAAGGGCTGTCCAGAAGCCCCTACATGTTGATGAGCTCGTGTCGAAAGTCCCAGCCCATTGTGCCCGATTGATGGGCCCACTTGCTTGAAATTTCTGCCCTCCTTGGTCCGTTTCAGACCTGATCCCACTCCACCCTCTTTTCCCTCGGCCTCCCAAAGCACGCCCCCATCACCCCTTTTTCCATATGGAGTTTTTTAACTTGACTTAAAGAAGAAACACAGCACAAAAGATAGAATAGGGTTTGTCCCGAAAGAAGAACGGAATACGGGTACCCCGACTAAAGTACCTATGGTAGATTAGTTAGGTAACAGGACAAACAGGACTGTGGTCTGAGAGCAAAGAGTGGCCACACCCTGCAACGCGAAATCTGAATCCGAGCTGGACGCATAGCTCCACCGCCGGTGCTCAACAGTGCCAACGAAAGAAGAAGAACAATGAGAGCCTACCAGTGATGGCTCGCTGTAATAAGACACTGGAAACACAAACCCTTTTTTAACCTTACCACCCCTTGACTGCCACTTGTATTAATTTGAATTCCTCTCCCAACCACTTTGTATTGATTAATCACCCAATTGAGCTTTCGAAACCTTACATCGGTCACTTTCAACTGTGCATGAGTAACTAAGAAAGCGTTAACTCTGTATCATGATGACTGTAGAACACCAGTCATACACATGAACATGCTGTCGAGTTTTGATCCCCACGAAGTCCAAACCTCAAGTAATGTACTTAGTAGCTTTTATCCTGCCAGAACATTTTTTTTGTATGATATCATATTTGTATTTGAACGAATCTCCTACATCGTCTAAAGTAATGTCCCGGCCTCCAAGGTCTAACGTATGACGAAGCTAATGTAATTTTGTATGCACTGTCTCCCCGCCCATCACATTGACTACATATGGTTATGTGCGATTCTGTCTGCATTGATAGCAGAATTATTTCCATCTGCCTGTAATGCATATGGGCTACCAAAGCGAATTGTATAACTAATGTCAGCTTGTACATCCTCACCTATGACATGAACAGAAAGGAACTAACTTATGATAAAAACTGGGGACTGTGGAAAATGACTAAAATTAGGTATATATAAGCGGCGTTCACCACAGCCACTGTTGAAAGTAAAGTGAAAATCGAGAAACAGTGGCCACGCCATCTTGTCCCTTTTAGGCCCCATCATGCACGTAAGTAGCAGCCATTTTGTGTGCCTTGGCCTCTCTGCCCACTGCCAATAGCCTGCACGTCTCTCCCCCTCACTCCCCGGCCTCGCAAGCATCCCCCGCGCCCTGCCAGCCCCCGATCTCTCCTGCCTGGGCCATAAATGCACCTCCAGCGCGACCCTGCCTCAGAGCCACATCCCGTGCTGAACCCCCACACTCCTTTCATCTCACTCCTATTGATAACCTCTTCCTCCCTGCCCGATTGTCCGGCCTGATCCCAGGCCATCACCTAGCCCAACAGATGCAGTTTATTGCCCCCTACAGTAGGACCTCGCCTCACATCAAAGGAGCGGGGATTAACCAATGCTTTCGCACCCCGAAGATCCGACTGATCACACACATCCCCGTTCCCAGCGGAATGTCCAGCTGCGCGATAACCACCACATGCTGAGATCGGGGTGGGAACTCTACTGTAGATGTGTGTGGGAACGGGCCTGGACCGGGGATTCCGAGGATGTCTTTTCTGTCCTTCAAAGAAACATTACGGATGCAGTGTATGTAATAAAACCATAAACCTGTGTATAAGAGGCCAGGCCTCAGAGATGCAGCTAGAGCACCTCGAGAAGATACCCTGTTGTCTGATTTGACATGTTCTGCTCCGTCGGAATAAACTCCTGTTTCCTGCCTTCCTGTCTCCAGCGCCTGCCTCTTTGTTTGGTAATCTCGAATGGTATGAGAGGCGGCTAACGCCGGGCAAATACTGAAGGGTTCTTGGTCGAATTCGGTCCTACCTTTTCACATGTAACAAAACAGCAGTATTTAAAATTTTTAATGAAGCAGTAAATCTTCTGAAACTCATTTAGACGCATTGGGGAGACTTTATTTCGATCATTATCGTCCCCTGGATTTAATTCAAAATTGTATATGGTATGACAAAGCATTCAATTCACAATTTTATGTGGTGCGCCACTAGAACTTTTATTCAATGTATCATTCTGTAGATTGAAGCAGCTAGGTTTGCATCATTTAGAACAGACAAGCTCTTGACATTGTTAATGATCTTATCGTATTTTCTTATGTGTGGCCTAGAGACATCTTTTGCAGTTTTGCTATGCTCATGTTTTCTAAAAACCTCACAATAAAATTACACATGTATAGGTTCGTTCAGCCAGCTCTCTTCATTCATTGGTCAGTTAAGTGTAATTTTACATCCATTCTCCACGGTATAGGGCATGGGTCAGCCCACTTCATCCATTGGCTGCTTTGCAAAGTGAATGACGGCATTTTCCCTGACCACATGTGCACTGACTCTGACGAAAGAAATGCGCCTCATTGCCAAGGTGCACCTTGGCTGCTGGGCCACGCAATTTTCTTTTTTTCCCATATTGTTTAGTATATTGCATGTGTATAAAGATATGCATGATTGGCAAGGACAGACCGATTTCATTTGCCGATTGATATTGACTTTCCTAGCCACATTATTTTTGATGTTGACTGTATTTTGACATTTCTGGAATTTCTATGAATATTGCACTTTGTGGCTCAAGGGAGGACGGTTAAACAGGAGATTTTTGTGGTTTGATGTTCTCCAAGGATATTATTTAAATGAAAGACAGTTAGTCACCCCACATTACTGTCGATGAGGAAATCAGGTTTCTCTTTTCTGCAAGAGCCCAGATGTATAGAATTGTACTTCATCCACAGCATAGATCTTGAAGGAGGTTTACTTAAACATAGAGAATCTTCTCCAAAGTCTACATTTAGTTTATCTCTTTATTCTGTTTTTCTAAACTGGGGTGTGTATGACAACTGGAGGGTCATTTTACCAAAAAAGTAGTAAACCTACACTAGCAGCTTCCCATTTATGACTAATTGTAGATTTACTACTTTTTTTAATTCACCAAACATTCCATGAATCCACACTTCTGCATGGACACCTTTACCTGGCATAGCAGTGCCAGGTAAAGGTGTCCAGGCAAACGCCTAGAAAGTGATGTGATTTTCCAGCTGGGATCCTATCTTAACTTGACAAAGTTATCCATGGGGAAGCATTCCATACAGGGGAATTTGATCCACTGTGCAAATGAATATCCTTTTCCTTGTAGGAAAAGAGAATATTTTGTATCCCAAGGAGAAATGTCTTCTCCTCCTCCTCATCCAAAAGCATTTACTTTGTCTCTCCATCCTAGAAAGTGTATTTGCACCAGCACAGTGCTGGATTAAAATTCCAGTCCTTTCTAGAAAGGAAAGAAATGAGAATGGTATTACTATGTGAATGCCACAAACATAAGTGTATGTTGACAAACTACCAAGGCTGAGCATTCCTTGTATGGCTGATGAATCCTCACATTCCCATCATCTGAGTGGGATTTACAGGTGGGGAGAATTCTGTACTGAAGGCTGAGATCCCTGATCACAAATGGGGTTATGCTTTCCGAGAATTATTTAGTGAAATTTCAGTCCGGCATAAGTAAAGTAAATTTGTCTGTAAACACGATTACAAACGAATTTGCCTTTGCGAATAACACCCCCACAGAAGTCATATAGAGTAGAATACCCTCTTTCAGTATGCGTTTAGCTTCTTTTACAAGAGAGGACCATTACATCAACTCTTCTGGATAGAGCCTGGCTAAACGTTTCGGAGACACAAAGCCTGTCTATCATCTGCCTTTGACTCAACTATAGTTCAGATTTCTCCCTGAGTAGGGAATTAACTGTTCCTCATTTTATCTCTTTCTCAATAAATGTAGTCAGAAGAAGTCCTCAAAACCAGTTTTTGAACATGATTTGGTATACCATGTTGGTTATGCACGCAAGTTGTCTTGTTCTTCCTCAGATTTCATAAGCTGGGGACAAATTACACCAACAATTGTGTAGAATAAATAATTTTCAGACATTTTGGAAGTGTAATATATGTGCATAATGTTTCGAAAGGAGAAAATAAAATGATTATTTGTGATTTAGATTTTTTTGCAGTGTATAATTCCCTGTCCATGTGGCGTTGTTTCTGTTTCAGGACCGACAGTGCAATTCGCGAAAAATGTTGCAGGTAAGGGTGGAACCAAACATGAGGATATTAGACTCGCTTGCTAAAAACAGGATTTTTTAAATCATTTTCTTTGAGCTGCCCAGCAACAGAAGTCATTGGATGCACACGAAAATGTTTACATAAGAGAATTGTTCAGCAAACAGAAACGTTTTCTATCTCGGTCGCTTTCTTCATTCTTATTAAATAAACACCTTTCACGCTCTTGCTTTCCTAAAGAGGTGCAAACCACTTCTTCCAGCTCTACATACAGACTAGGCCTCATTTATGTAACTGCTCTAGTTTTTGGCCATTATTTCACGCACTAGGCCACGGGGACGAACGCCACTTCAGTGTTACTTGTTTGCTTTGTTGAGATACCTCCCATTTATCTTGGCATCCGCAATCGTCTGCTCCCTCATTGAGGTAGAGCACTTCAAGGCTTTGTAATGCCACAAAACGGTGTTTTTTCACAGGAAGAGCTTCATAAAGGGTCGATAGGGGACAGGAGCATAGGAAGAAGGTTATGTGCTTGTTTCGTATGGCGATTGTACATGCTTTCACCATGACATACTTGGTGTGTAAAGCTGTGCTGAAATAATTTCCTTTTTTTTGTTTGTATGTTGGAGTGCTGAACGGTGCTCTCTCGTCAGGCTTTTAAGCAGTCCCCCTCCCACCCACAAGCTTTGAAATGCCCGTCCAAGAAATGTGTACTTTTCTGTTCTTTCGGCTTGAAAGGAAACAAAGACGGGGCCTAATGCGTCAGATCTCTCCTGGTAAGATGCAGCTTCTCAAACGTGAGTCTGTCTCTTGAAAAGAATACAGCTAATTGCATCCGCAAGTGGTCTACCGTCTGCGTCGTGGCGTTAGGAACAGCGCTGCCAGTGCTTAATTTGTAAAATATGAAGTGCAGGTGCTCAAATGTTTGTCCGAGGCCACACCTACTTTTTCCGGAATCCACCCACTTCCTCCACTGGCTCCACCCACTTACTCTATTGACTCCACCCACATCCTCAACTGGACCAGCTAAAAGTCAGATGTAATACCAGATCTGAATTTCAGCAAGGGAACCTTCCTCATAGTATGGTTTTGAAAGAAGGTTCCAAACTTACACATTTGAAAAATAAACTTCAATGTAATGAATTTAGGGATTAAAAAAAGGAGGCCTAAAGTATTATAGATATTTTGGACTCAGGTTTGGTTGCAGGCCAAACTAGAGAAATAGTTTTGCTCCGGAGCAAAATAGAGTACACTTTCAGCATAACCTTGTCCTAAGAATTACAAACAACGCTCAGAGGTGATGAACAATTATGGACGTGCAATGCCCTGTTTGGGAGCATCATGTAGCAGATGCTTTAATAAAGGGTGATGATTCAGCTCAAAATGTAAGAGTCAGACAACCTCAATGCTCAAATGGGTGCAATGTCTGAGATTTACATGTTTCTCTCATCTTCATTGCTTGATTTTTCTCTCCAGAAAGTGTCATTCATACTCGCTGAAATGTCACTCATAATTGCACTGAAATTATGAAAATGGCACTCATTGGAATCTGAAACCTTGGCAGCTATGCAGAGGGTGTCATTGTCGCTAGGCGAATGGTGCACTGCGACAAGAGCAGAAGGACTTCACTACCTGGCAAATAAAACTCTCCACTGAGAGGCCAGGCCTCAGACGGTTCACTTCACACTTCATACCAAGCAAATGACTACACTCCATCACCTACTGACTTCCCTCCATATTACAATGGTGCCTTTACCCCACCCTATTGTTTCCTATTACTAAAGACACTCATCCCCTCCTTGATCTGATAAGACATGGCTACCTACCCCACATCACATTGAGAACATCACGGTGGCAAGATCATCCTGCAACATGGCGACACCTGTTCCTGTCACTGTCTTGCTAGAGAGATCAGCTCCTTCCCCTGTATGGCAAGATAGTAGCTTTGCTAATAAGAATGCCACATTGGTGCCCTGGGAGGCTACTGTGATGGGCATTATAGGCCATGTAAAAGGAACGCAAGCAACACCTATGATACACTCAGCTCCAAGTGCACTCTATGGAAGTTCCTGAGGGTTTCAATGCCCTATGGCTAGCACTTTGACTGATGTGCTGGAACTCTTCCTAAGATCAGGGGGTCTGCCCTTGCGACTTTCTCCCCTGTCAGTTTACGCTCAATTTCCTCTAGATTAAGTTATATCTACTCTTCCTTGACCTTTAAATTAGCATGTTTAAATTATTTACATATCCAGAGGTAATGAAATGATGGGAAGGTGAGCAGTAAGGGTAAGTAGCACACACATTAACAAAGGCAGTAGATCTGAGTTTAATTTGCTTACACAAGGGGCATTACCACATTAAAGAGAGATACTTGCGAAGATTCCAGTGGGAGCAGGCAGAGAGGGTAACAGTTGTAATGTAGTCAGTCCTTTATGCAACTCAATGCAAGAACTGAAGCAGAGGGGGGATATACTGAGGCAGCCAATAACATTAGGAGAGAGATGTTTACTCAGCAGGATTGAGACAAGATGTGGTTTACAAAGTCTCAAGCCCATGGCTCAAAGAGGCTAGTCGAAGAAAGCCAGTGGTTGAAGTGGGTGGACTGAATGCCCACTCTATAGTGTTAGACATGTGTTAGTTTTACAGCTGCGCTATAAGAGCACCTGAACAAAAAGATCAATGCAGGTTAGCCTGACAAGTCTGCATTGGCCAGAAACCAAGTGCCCCGAATTGCCAGTGTTGAAGTGCTCACAGGTTTACCATACTTTACATCGACTCTTAGAAGCAAGCACAGTGGCAGTCACCAAGAAGCAGGCCCAGGGTAACCCTCCATCATTACTGACCTGCAGTGATTTCCTGCCTGCTAGCCCGCAAGCGGGTGACTCATTCCTGTTCCGCACTCTAAGGCCAAGGTCGATATTTCAGCGCAGCTCGCGCTATAAGGGGAGGGTGAAGGGAGGGCGAGGGAGAACTGGGGCACCGCCTCTGCACTGTGGGGTTTGGTTTAGGAACGTTTGGTGCACTGAGCATTGTAGGCTGGTCTGGGACAAGGCGAGGTTGTGGCGCACATGTTTTCAGGACATACCACCTGTTGTTTCCTAACAACTTATGCTTTGACAACATGAGGAGTGTGTCGAGTCTCTCGGCAGGCTGCGCAGCGCCCCAGCCGCTGCGCGCAATAATGGATTCGGGACACGCTTTCACTCTCCGCGTGGTCCGGACTAGTTCCGTGACCACGCCCTCTTTTATTTATAGCTTGCGCGACCGTGACGCATCACAGTCGCGCTAGCGCACTGCTACGTGCGCAACAACTAGACCGCACATATGCGGTCTCCAAACATTACACTCCTTTCAACCTTTATTAAATCAAAAGAAGAAAAAGGGGAACCACAACAATAGTCTGTCTCATAGTCACCGGGTTAACCGGGGCGTGTGATAAATCAAAATGGCCGGCAGGCCTGTTACCAGTTGGATGAGCAGGTACCACAGTCTCAGCCCACAGCAAAGTCCGCCAGCTGCGAAGAGGGCGCGGGGTTTCTTCTCAACCCATAGCCTGCAGCTTCTCCTCGGAATAGGACTCTCCGAGGAGTGTCTTGTCGGGAGGGGATTGGTGACAGCCCATCGCCGGAGGAGTGGAGGCTATCTGCATCTGACCTCCCAGAATCCGGGGAGTCCCCGACGCTCTTTCCTTGGGGCTCCCTTGCACACTCACTGGGGAAGTGGTGCTGGATGCTGCGGGGCTTGAGACGGCTCTGTCCTGGTCTTGATCAGGTTGTTCTCCAGATTGGGTGAACGCTCGCTTGAAGAAGGATACATTTCGTGTGACGCTCTCGCCGTCGCGCTGGGCAGTTACCATCGTGCCAGACCGGCGAGTGACAGTCCACGGAGGGGGTTCAAACGGGAGCCTGAACTTGCTTCCGGGGAAACGGTCTCTCACGTAGACCCAGTCTCTTTCCTCAATGGGCGATTCCCTGCCCCGGCGCTTGAAACTGGCATACTCATTCGAGCGTCTTCTGTTGCGCAGGGTTTGCTGGGGGTCTGCCTCCTTTGGGGTCCAGGTGCGATGATGAGGAATGGTGTCTCGGACAATTCTGCCCATTGCGGAGGGTCCCGGGGCGGCAGTAGTTGTGCGATGGGGCGTTAGCCTGTATTCCCTCAGGAATGTGTACAGGGCCCTCTCGACTGGTGTCCCTTCCGCTTGAGCGATCCTGATGACTTTGTTGAGGGTCCTCATGAACCGCTCAACCTCACCGTTGGCTTGGGGCCATCTGGGGGTGATCTTCCGGTGTTGAATCCCCCATTCCTGGAGGTAGAGAGCAAACTCTTGGCTTTGAAACGGTGGTCCGTTGTCCGTCTTCATTTGTTCAAAGATGCCATGGGTGGCGATTATCTTTTCCAGTTTGGCCGTCACTTCCTTGGCGGTTAAAGATGTCAATATTTCTACTTCGGGATATTTCGTCAAATCGTCGATGACGACAAGCATGTAGCGGCCGTCCGGAAGGTGTCCGAAGTCGGCACTTACTCGTTCCCATGGCCTCGCCGGATTGTCCTCAGTGATTACCGGGGCCGGAGGCTCAGGTGGGCCTGCCGCTTGGCACCAGTGGCATCCTTTGACCAGCTGTTCGACCTTGTCGTCCATCTCCGGGAACCAAACCTTTGCTCTGAGCCTGCTTTTTGTTTTCACGATCCCTTGGTGGCCGCGATGAGCCAGCTCGACAGCCTGTTGGGTTAGACTAGCAGGCATTACAATTCGGGGTCCTCTGAGAAGGCACCCTTGAGTGTCCACCGACAGTTCGTCCTTCACTCTGAGGATCGCTTCTAGGGCCCTCTTTGCCTCGGGCGTTCTCTGACTCAGGGAATTCTGGAGTGACTTCCAGTCGCTGTTTCGTGACGCATCTATTGCAAGCTGGAGGACCTCGTCACCGCGGGTCGCTTCCAAGATCAGGTCGATGCCCATAGGTAGGGGTCGTGAGCGCTCCAGGATGATCCTTACATACTCCTCCGTTTCTGCCGCATCTTCCTGTTCCTGCGTGGTTGCCGCTCGGGGATGCCGGGAGAGGTAGTCGGCCGGGTTATTTGTGCCGGGCTTGAATTCCAGCCTGTAGTCATACTCTTGGAGCTGTAAAATCCACTTTTCGATTCTGGGGGGAGGTTTGGAGACTGATCCACGGAATAGGGGAAGTAGAGGCTTATGATCGGTGGATACAGTGAAGGGATGTCCATATATGTACACATGGAAGTGCCTGCATGCCCAGTGGATTGAGATGGCTTCCTTCTCAATTTGAGAGTAGCGCTGTTCGGTCTCCGTCAGGGAGCGGCTCGCATAGGCTATTGGCACCCAGTCTTCTCCGTTTTGGCTCTGTGTCAGTACCGCCCCTAGTCCATACGGGCTGGCGTCAACAGCGATGTTGGTTGCTTTGGTGGGGTCGAAGTACGACAGAGTGGTATTGGCGGACAGGGCGGCTTTAGTGTTCTGGAATGCTAGCTCTTGCTCTTTTCCCCAGTGCCATGGGGTGGTGGACTTCGTGAGTTCCCTTAGTGGTCTCGTGAGGTTGGAGAGGTCAGGGATGAACCGCCCGCAGAAATTCACCATTCCGAGAAAACTCCGCACTTCTGACGTGTTGGTCGGGGCAGGGGCTGCTTGCACGTCTCTCACTTTTTCAGGGTATGGCGCTACTCCCTTGTCGGAGAAAGTGTATCCGAAGAAGCTGATGGTGTTCTGTAGGAATTGACACTTCTCTCTGTGTAGCGTAAGGCCTGAGTCTTTGATCCTTTGCAGCACGCTCCTGAGCCTCCGGTGGTGTTCTTCCACAGTGTCGGCGTATATCAGCAGGTCGTCGCTGACGTTGAGGACTCCTGTTATCCCGCTCAGTACTTCTCGAATTGTATTTTGGAATACTTCCGCTGCACTCGATATCCCAAAGTTGAGCCTTCGATAGCGCCGGAGTCCGACATGAGTGGAGAAAGTGGTGATATATCTGGAGTCCGGGTGCAGGGGCAGTTGGTGATATCCTGACCTCAGGTCCATTTTGGAAAACCACTTTGCTCCATTTAACTCTCCCAGGATGTTGTCTATTGTGGGCGTCAGATGTCTTTCTCTTTTGACTGCGGCGTTGGGCAGGCGCATGTCAACGCAGATGCGCACTTGCCCTGGCTGCTTGGGTTTTCGCGCCACCACGATTGGCGATACCCAGGGGGTGGGTCCACTGACCTTCTCAATTATTCCCTGCTTTTCGAGGGTCTCCAGCTCTTGTTCCACTTTCTTTCTCAGGTGGAATGCTATCCGTCGATGACGCAGGGCCACCGGCTGAATGGACCGGTCGATGTGTAAAGATACTTCCTTTCCACGGAGACATCCGATGCCTTTGAAAACGTCTTCGAACTCTTCAATGATCGTTTCGAGTTCTTCCTCCAGTACTGCCATTGTGAACGATATCAGATGGAGTTCTTCGGCTGTTTGGCCGCTGAGTAGCATTCCACTGCCTTCTTTGGTGACGTAGATGGTGGACGGTGCTCTCTTGTCCTGGTGCTGTATTTCCATTTGGAAGCACCCGATTAGCGGTATGGGTGTCTTTTGGCCGTAAGCAAAAACTCTGATCTTAGCTGGCTTCAGAACCGGCTTGTCTCGCAATAGAGTATAAACGTTTGCCGCCATAAGTTCGATGGATGCACCTGTGTCGATGGTTGCTCTCACCTCTTGGTTCTGTATCATTATCCTGCACTTCGGGAATCGCCGTTTTTTCCTCAGCGGCTGGTCTATGGCAAACACGTAGTGTACCGGGTAGCTGTGTGCATCGTCGTCCATGTCCTCGCTCTCGGGGTCTTCCTGTATGGCGTGAGCGGCTTCGGGTTTGGGCCTGTACGACCTGCATACCGATGCGAAGTGATTCATGCGCCCGCATGACCCACACTTTCTTCCTCGGGCTGGGCAGTCTTGTGCTCTGTGTGGCGCACCACTGCAGTATCCACAATCTTTGCGGCGTTCTAGCGGCCTCCCTCTCCCTGCCGGGCGTTGTTTGGGCCGCACCACATTGACGTGTTCCGCTACGTGCACCTGTTCCGTTTTGATCGGTCTGTGGAGTGCTGCTTCCATATGAGACGCCCTTGCCTGGGATAATTCTTTAGAGCGGCTCAGCTTTAGGATTTCCACTAATGGTTTGCCATCCTCTTGGAGAATTTTCACCCTCAGGTCGGAGGAGTAACAGCCTTGGATGATTTGTCCGCGAATTTCTTCTTGCTCGTCGCGGAACCCGCACGTGCTCGCAAGCTCCTTCAGGCGGCTGTGGAAAGCATAGAGGGATTCTTCCGCTTCCTGTCGCGCTTGCCGGTAGATGAACCGCTTGTAGTCCTTACTTTGCATCGGCTCAAAATGGGCGTTGAGCGCGTTGAGTAGCGTGACATACGTGTGAGGAGTAGCTTCCGTCAGGGTCTTGTAGATCCGATAAATGTCCTTCCCACCAAGATGTAGGAGGAGCGCCCTGCGTCTCTCCCTCGCCGTACCTGCACCTTCGAAGTAGAATTGTAGCCGTTCAACCCAGTCCTTCCATCTTGGGGCAAGGGCTGCCGGCGCGCCGTCAACGGAGAAGGGTTCAATGGGCGGAATGGACGCCATGGTGGGAGGAGGTGCTGCCCCTCACTGCCTCGGGCACACCGGGCGATTAGCCGCAGGGTCGATGCTCCACACTGTCCGGGCTGCCTGGACGCTTCTGCAGGGGGCCTGTACTGGGCCATCCTCGGCGGGGCCTCCTCAGGACAAGGCTCCGGATTGCACTTATGCTGTCCCTCTGTACCACTGGGAGCGCGGGGAGCACGCAGGCCTGCAGCGCCTGGATTCTCTGCTCGGGCCGGAGCTGTGGAGAGGGCAGAGCTCACCTCTGACCTGCTGGCAGCTGGTATCGCTGGCGCGTGCAGCCAGCCGTGTGACCTGGGGCACCTCACCCCACGTGGAATCGCCAGCGGGGGCCCGGCCGGGCAGGGATCACCATCAATCAGCAGAGGGGGGCAGGGCAGGGAGTGCTTCAGGGCACATCGTGGGCTCGTTAGGCCCTCGTCGCCATCGTCGAGTCTCTCGGCAGGCTGCGCAGCGCCCCAGCCGCTGCGCGCAATAATGGACTCGGGACACGCTTTCACTCTCCGCGTGGTCCGGACTAGTTCCGTGACCACGCCCTCTTTTATTTATAGCTTGCGCGACCGTGACGCGTCACAGTCGCGCTAGCGCACTGCTACGTGCGCAACAACTAGACCGCACGTATGCGGTCTCCAAACATTACAGAGTGGAGGTTTTGGCCATGAATACCTTAATACGCTGGTGTTTACATTAAAAAGTATGTATCTTTTGTCAGTTATCGGCACTTTGAGCAGTTGCCACCTAACTCATAATTGGTAAACGTTTTTCGCAGTAAATGCTTCACAGAACAAAGCAGAGCCATTCATTTAGTTACCAGTACTAAGCTGGAAATGGCGGTAATTGCAAACGTGTGCGGCGGTGGCATGGCGCTGCGTGTGAAAATGTAGTGTTGGCTCGGCTACCTGTCAGATGGGGTGTAAGGCTTTTTATTAGCAAGCAAGCAGCATTGGTTTGGCTACTTACGGTTACTGGTGGGCTGCCTGCCTTTATTAATAGGTCTGCTGCTGCCAGCCATCGATGTCGACCTGAACTGATGGTGACTGTCGGGTGCGTGTCTGCCAGGGCATGGCAATTTGAAAATAATCTACGCACGCATATGTCCTTAATCATAACGTAGCTCAAAAGACAGACACCACAGAAGTTTGCAGGGGGCATGCCCAGTAATGTATCTATAGTGGAGAATCAATACCCCTGCCTTCTCAAAATCGTATCACCCCGGGGCATGCGAAATGTAGAAAATTTGAAATGTGGCCTGTGGGGAACCGTCCCAGCACAACGGACCCCACCAAGGGCCCCATCCTAAGGAACTGCTGCAGGTAACAGTTACGATACAGGCGATGCAGAAACTTCAAGTGTGTGTGTATCATCCTCATTGTGACATGTATGGATATATACTATGATATGTAAAGGACCACATGGTATTTTTTGTATGTCATTCCGTGATCTATGTAATAGGGTTCCAGATATTTCCATGAGTCAATACTGGAGAAGTGTCCAACAGGTTTGAGGATTTGGAGGTGTTAGCCACTCCCCAACTATGTTTCAACAACCTTGCACAGTTATTCTATGCTGCAATGTGTGTGGCCTTGTGTATTTGCCATAAAAGTTACACAACGCTAAGGCACAATACCTTTACCTCCTACACATTACTCATTTTGCATAAGTTATTGGCCATAGAATATACCCTCTTGCATGCTGCATGACAAACCCCAGGGAATAACTAGATGAACCATGTATACTATTCCATGCGTACACAACGTAATTGTTCATAAGCAGTTTTACTAATAGGTATAAGTTTATTTGGGCAGACCCTGCCATTTCGGATACCTACAAGGCCAAGACCTGAGTACTTTTGCATCATTACTTTAACATAAATATATGTTTCTTATGACTGTTGGTCATGATTCGATCCCTACATTTCGTGTTTGGGCTGGACATGTCACATGTGATGTTAAATTCATCTTAAGCATATTATTGATGACAACATGTTCAAGTTCAGCTTTCTCTGATACATGTGTCCTTCATCTCCAATCGATAACATGAACCCTGTTGGCCGGTGCGTACAGGTGCATGGGGAGTAAGCACGAAGAAGGGAGTCAGAAGGTACATGGAAGTTTGCACCTCAGGGACAACAAGGGCTGGACAAGCTAAGCAACAGGCAGGAGTCGATGTGCCCCATTGTGGTGATCCTCCACATCTCAGCCCACGATAGCACCACAGCCTGTGAGCTCTACCCCAGGAGAGTCATCGGATTTTGAAAAACAGGACCATATAGACAATTCTAACATCAAGCTATGGCTGGCTGGCCTAGAATTGCTGTTTGCCACACTGATGCAGATGGTTGACACTTTGCAGCAGTCGGTGGATCGCATAGCAGAATAGCTGCAGGCCTCCCTTTGACGTTTTGACCCTCCCCAGTTTTTATATCCTGTTTTTAGCAAATAGTATTTTAGAATAGGATAAGTTGTAGCATAGGGATAGGTTTCTTAGTATTTGTGATTTTAATTTTTTTTGCGTGATTTGTTCAGTGGCGGTGGTGTAATTTGAGATTGGTGGGGGCGTAAGAGCAATGAATGAAATATTGTACATGAGAAAGTCTGTTGTATATGCGTGGGATTCTGGGGTGTACACCCCGAGAATTTTTGGATTTTAAATTGGTATATTTTGTGCAATTACAACGTACAAGAAATGTCAACTGAGCAATAAAGGTTAGAAGGAGTACATGTAGTAGCAGGGTAATAGTAGGCATTATATAATAAAAGCTAAGGGCCTGGAAAAACTCAAAGTCAGGATTGAAAATGTAAAAGGGTTTGAGATTGGCAACTGGGTTTTATTACTATGCAAAGCTCAAGAGCAGTCCCTCTTGTGTCGCGTTTCCTGACATTGGCAACCATAACATATCTCATATCTATCTTTTCTTGATAAAAACCTCATCGGGGTTCGAGGAAGAAGGGGTCTGAGGATGGGTTTCAACACCACATGTACTCTAACTGCTCTAAAAATAGATGTGGATGCATCATGGCTTGAGGATGTGGATTAGGTCAAATGACTTTGGTGATTATTTGTCACTAAAGAGGCTGAAGATGACAGATTGTTTTAGTACTCCAGGAATTATTCTGAGTGGAATGGGAACTGGTTGGAGGGAGTGTGTGGGTGAGTGAGGGATACATCAACTTACCCTAAAGATGATGACATGCTGACATATTTTCTGCAGATGGACATTGTGCTGGTTACAGTTAGGGGTAAGGTACAAATGCCCGTGGGAAACTTAGTGGAAATTCCTTGCCTTTAACACTCAGAAAATAGTTAGATGCTTCATGATTTTTCTTCCCTAACGTATACTCTCACATCACGTGTGTTTTTCAGCACAAAAAAATAAAAGATCAAATTGAATGTAAAACGATATTGTAAATGTTTACGAGTACTCATTGGATGTTCAGCTTTATCCCAGTGTCCACACTCTTTTCCATCGCTGGCATCACCCGTGTTTCTACCCCGAACCTCAAAACTTTTGCAGTTGCACATAATCTGCCGAACTTGTGGAATTTGCACACTGGTAGTTCACACAGAAACTAGAAGTCACTTCAAAGGCACCTCTACCGTGCTCTATGCTAAGCAAGAGTAATCAACCTGGTACACATACAAAGGTTTATATGTATCGAAAATCTGTCTGCATGAGTTCCCAGACTGTTATATTCCACTGATGGGCACCCAGGCAGTCCCCGTTGGAAATGTAATAAAGAAAAACCAGTAATGCTCTTAGGATCAAACAATAAATCAAACAATAAATCCTGAAGTTATTTGCTGGGCTGTTGTTGGTGGAGAGTTGCGCATGCTGTTGGAGCATTTTGGGACACTTGTCTTGTTTGCTGCACTCTGTTTTCAACATCGTAAGAAAGTTGAGTGAGCTGAGGCGTGAGCCGGGAGCTTTTGATGCTGATTTTAGTATTGTATAACGTGTAAAATGACTTGCCAGTTTTTAAAGACTCTGTTAGTTTTAAACAGTGCACTTGTTGCTCACCTTATTTCGCCACATTTTTAATACTGTATCTGGTGGGGGCTTGTGGGGAAACGCTGTTTGGGGTGAAGGGTAGGAGCTACGCCCGCCATCTTAGGAAGGAAACAGGGCAGCGGACTAGTTGTTGGGGCCTCGCCTGACACACCTCCCTCCTTGTTGTCTACAAATGCTGACGCTGAGGCACTCGCGCAGCGGACGCGCGCAGCGGACGTGCGCAGCGGCGCACCAAAGTCGCGCCAAAGTTAAGCCCGTCTGCGCCCTGCCGTGTCCAGCGACCAGCAACTCTGCTCGAAACCAGGTTAGTTTTTACTAACAATGGTAATGACTTTGGTTACACTGCCATGGACTTAAAAGCATTCAGGAACCGTCCATTCTCCCAGTGTAAAACTTCCCGCGCAGGGCTTTAGATGCCCTTGCTGTGGTTTTTCGATGGGTAGGATGACTAAGAGTAAGCTAATGAAGAGACCACGTCATCATGCTAAGAATAGTTTTAAAAAATCGCCCCTTGCATGCCGCAATTTCCGGTTTTGGAGCATTAATTGCAGGTCCCTTCCCAAACATAAAAACCATATTCATGACTTTCTGGATGCCGAAAAACCCTATGCTGTGTCTCTCACTGAAACCTGGCTGCATGCCAGTTCAGGACCTGATGTTGCTGTGGCCCTCCCTCCTGACTATGCTATGGTCAGAAAGGACAGAGACACTGGCAAGAGAGGTGGCATTGCAGTAATTTTAAAATCTATTTACAGTTGTAAATTTGAAGCTTTTCCTCTCCAGGGATGCGAGGCCGCTCAATTTAAGTTAGCAGTAACCCCCCAGATGACCCTATCTGGTCTTCTGATATATCGCCCCCGTGGAAACTCCAACTCATGGACGACCTCTTTTTCTGATGTTATTGCCCCCCTTTTGTTAAAGGCTGCTAATTTTACCATCCTTGGTGACCTTAATTTGCATTAGATGACTCACAGGGTAACATTAGTAAAACTTTCCTAACTGACTTAGAGGCCCTTAATATTCTTTTGTGCAATTCGGGACCTACGCACACAGCAGGACACCTTTTAGACCCTATTCTCTCTAATCTCCCGTTCCCTCTGCTCGCCCCTTGGAGTGGTCTGACCATTTTGCGGTCCAATTCCTTTTGTCATTTACTGAGACTGTTGTCAATGGCGGGGGAGATACGGATGAGGCCTTTCGACGCTGGGGCAAACTTGACATCAAAGATCTTAACTTGCTCCTGTCAGAAAATCCACCGGACGTTAGTCAGTCTCTACCTTTACTTGACTCAGCCGTCTCTGAATGGCTGAATGCTGCCGTTGACAAACTTCTCCCTCTGGTGCCTAAACACTCTTTGCCTCACCTTTCCCCTGCGTTGTGGTTTTCAGAAAACTTAAAGGTTATGAAGTCCCAATGTAAGGCACTTGAGAGGAAATGGAGGCGCTCCTATTCCCCGTCTTGTAAAGTGGGCTACAAAGAGGCCCTTAGAAAATACCACAAACAGTGTAAGTTGGCTAGAGCCACCTATATTGCCAATACTGTGATGAATGCTCAAAATTGCTCCCGTACGCTTTTTTTCAGTGGTTAAGAAGCTGACAGGTTCCGACACGGTCCCTGCTTCCCCTGTTTTAGATGTGGAACAATGCAACTCAATTGCGGAATTCTTTATAGCAAAAGTTGAGCTCATATATGACTCCTTGGGCCCTCCTGCTCCCATTGGAGAGTCTATTTTGATCCCAGTACCTGTTCTTACTAGCATGTCTTGCCCGGTGACCACACTTGCTGCCTGGCTTCCTTTCGATGATACTTCATTTGCCCACTGTCTGGAAAGCATTAAAGCAGGTCCCCTCGCGACCCTTTACCGGTCAAGATCTTGAAACATCTTGACCTGGACTCCCGCTGTGTTTTGAAGGAGCTTCTTAACTCCTCTTTGAAAGAGTCCCATGTTCCACAGAAGAGGAAACATGCAATGATTACTCCTCTTTTAAAGAAGGCTGGAGCCGATCCCTCTAATCTATCTAACTTTAGGCCTATCTCGCTGTTGCCTAACTTTTCTAAGATCTTAGAAAGGCATATTAATATGCAGCTTACTCGTTTTGTGGAAAGCTCTGGCTTTCTGCACTCATCCCAATCAGGCTTTAGGTCGAATCACTCCACTGAAACAACGCTTTTAGGAGTTACCGAGAGATTGCGTCACTGTGTCGATCGCGGAGAAACAGCTGCACTCATTCTTCTTGATTTGAGTGCGGCCTTCGATACGGTGTCACATTCCATCCTTCTCGCATCTCTTCGATCTCTAGGAGTCGAGGGTCCTGCTCTAGCTTGGGTGGCCTCCTTTCTAAGTGATCGTACTTTCCAGGTCTTTTCTGCAAAAGCCTCTTCCAAAATGTGCTCTTCGGCGTACGGCGTTCCCCACGGGTCTATCCTAAGCCCTTTATTGTTTAATATCTACGTTAGACCCCTGGCCACTATAGTGGAGGAAGCTGGCCTCACCTTATTCCCGTACGCCGACGATACACAAATTATTTTTTCCCTCTCTAATGTGGAAGGTGGCAAAATCTCTGTTCTGAAACAAGGATTGACTCGGGTCTCTGAGGGGATGTGGAGTAATTTCCTTAAACTTAATGGAGAGAAGACCGAGGTAGTTATCCTCGGCAAGGGTAGAGATTCATGGGGTCCTCAACATTGGCCCAATGAAATGGGTCTCACTCCTCAACCTGTTGCCCAGGTCCGCAACCTTGGATTCCTCATCGATGATAAGCTCACGATGCGTCAGCAGGCAGTAAAGGTGGCTTCAATTTGTTTTGTCACTCTAAGATGGCTTCAAAAAATCCTCTGGATGCTCCCTGTCTCCACACAGAGGACTGTAGTCCAGGCATTGGTTGTTTCCCGCCTGGACTATGGAAATGTCCTTTACCTTGGAGCCGATCTAGCAACGTTAAACAAACTTCAAGTTGTGCAGAATGCAGCTGCACGGCTTTTACGTCATGTCCCTCGGAGAGTCTCTGCTTCCCAAGCACTCTACGATCTTCATTGGCTAAGGATTGCCAGCCGAATAAAGTTCAAGGCTCTCTGTTACATTATTAAGATTAAACAAGGCTTAGCCCCTGCGTATTTACAAGACCTTATCCAGGCTTATCATCCCAGTCGCTCCTTGAGATCCTCTGGGAAAGGTGATTTTGTGATTCCAAGATTCAGGTTGGTAAAGATGGGCGGTCGCTCATTTTCCCACCTGGGTCCGAAATTTTGGAATGCTTTGCCTGTTGTCTTGAAAACAGAAACAAATCTTCTCCATTTCCGTAAGGGACTTAAAACGTGGCTCTTTCAGTAATGACTCAGGGTGTGTCTTTTCAGCAATGATTTCTGGCTGTTCTTTTTCCCTTTTTTAATCTGTTTCTTGGCGCCGGAAAACCCACTGCGGGTAGCTGCGCGCCTTATAAGTTTAAATAAATAAAATACAATAAATGTGCAGATTCAAACTCGTGGCATACAACTTCCCACTTGCATCAGCGGTGGCAAGTGTGTGACTCACTGAGCTGCATAAATTTGTAGAGTACAGGGAGACCCTGCTACTTGCAGAAAAGTGTGAATGACGACTGGTTCATAGTGCTTTACCCTTACTGGAAATGAGACTGTGCTTACATTGAAAAGAGGAGATGAAAGGGGTTGACAGAGAGTTTACACTCAAACACACAATGCCTACACTGGTGCCTATCGCGTAACCAATTGTTAATGAATCTAATAAAAGGGACCCCTCAATCCAAAGGGACAGGGTATCCACAGGGACCACTCGGACTCCGCACTCTCCAACTTCCGCCAGTGCCTTAACAATATCAGTGTCTGGATGACTGCTAACCACCTCAGACTAAATGCAGACAAAACGGAGGTGCTGTTTTTCAATCAAAAAACTCCCATCCCCTCCTCCTGGTGGTGGCCCACGGCACTTGACCCCGCGCCCTCTCCCGTTCACTCTGCTCGAAACCTGGGTTTCCAGTTTGATGACTCTCTCTCATGCAAAACTCAGATCAATAAAGTGACCTCTGCCTGCTTCCTGAAGTTGCGCATGATCAAAAAAATTCTCCCCTATCTCCCCCTGGATTCCCGCCGTACAGTTACCCAAGCCCTCATCACGTCCCACCTGGACTATGCTAACAGCCTATATGCTGGTGCCCCCCAGTATCTGTTAGACCGGCTACAGATTGTCCAAAATGCGGCGGCCAGATTGATTGGTAATATCCCCTACCGCCAATCTGTATCCGCGTATCGTAAGGAACTACACTGGCTACCAGTGGCTAGTCGTATTCAGTTTAAGATCCTTACCCTTACCTACCGAGCCGTCAACGACCGCGGACCCAACTACCTGAAAAAACGTGTCTCGATATCTCGCTCCATCAGATCCTTGAGATTCAATGACCGCCGCCTCCTGATCTCCCCCCGTTTTAGACTATCTAGAATGGGTGGCAGAGGGTTCAGTGTCATTGCGGCAAAACTGTGGAACACTCTGCCAATCGATCTGAGATTCTGTCCCTCCGAATCCATCTTCCGAGCCAAACTCAAAACCTGGCTCTTTTCCGGACTCTGATTTCCCCACTGTTTCGCCATGCTCTATGCTCCTTTTTCTCCTCTGGAGGCTCAGGTTCTAGCGCCGGGACACCCCTTCGGGGGTAGCTGTGCGCTTTATAAACCACATAAATAAATAAATAAAAATAAATAAAGTAGACTATAAAGTCGTAAATTACTCCCTTTGGGGCTGCAATATACCTCACCAGTTCACCAACAATACATTCAGACAATCAAAATCTCACTCCAATAATCATGTGCCAAACACTCATCACCCCAATTCCGGTGGATGTAGATGTTGCAGAACATACCAGATATTTTTTTATCACAAGGCTTTAATCAAAAATCGATCACGATAGCAATACATTATATATTTATAAAAAATCCTCGTTATGCTAAAATAGCGTCACATCGAAAAAGCCATAAAAAGCTGTTTCTGAAGAGGTGCATAAACAAAACAAGCACAAAAAAGAGGGAACACGCATAAGACAGTTGCATTAGTCATTCAATGGTGCTAATTTGTAGGAATAAATTCCAGCGTCACATGAATATGGACAAATCTTCGTCTAAATTGCTCATCTGTTCCTCAAATATAGCGCAGCATAAGCATCAATGCACTTTGGTGGATAATTACAATCCATAGACACTATCTTCAAGACAAAAATATTTGTTTCCCTCATAAGAATGTCAATTTTTATAAATTGCAACTGAAAGCAAATAGTCTTTCATGCATTGTTGGTTCGACCGAGGTCCAAATCCAACATTAAAGAATTTTCACTGCCAGTCTCAAAGTTCAGATTAAATATACAAGTACCCCTTCCAGGTGAGGACATTATCCTGTTCCACTAGACCGAACAATGGAATATGACGAAGCTTAAAAAACATGTAAACATACCAGCTTCCAGAAAGGAAGCAGCGCAGATGCTTGTTGTGCATGACAGCTCCTTTAGGTAATGGGAGGCTGTGGAAGATTTTAGCCCTAAACTTTGAAACGGACCACTGGAAAGCTTTTTTAATCATCAACAGACATACAACATGCAGGTTGAAGATTGTGCATTTATTTACATCTGTGTAAATATGAGGGACCCCAGAAGAAGTTCTTTCAGCAACAACCCCAACAATGTTTGAGAGCTAAAGGATCTCCAGACAGGGTCCATTGTGGGATACATGTTATGTAACACGTTGAGAAGAGGAGTGTTCCAGGTAGTAGGAGATCAAAATTGCCATAAGGGAAGGTAGACCCCACTGAAAGTCCGCAAATTGGTAGGATCAACAGGTAGGAAGGCAAATAGGGGACAGTACCACTAGACAAGTACATTGGCATGACTATTAGCACTGGTCCAATGAGAAACTGGCCATGTGGCAGAGACAACTGTTAAAGGGCAGTTCTTTGCTGGAGAATGTTGGAGTCCATATCTTCGTCGTCTGAGGTGTGTGGTGCCTCCCCTGAGGGGTCTGTTGTTGGTGCCGGGGGGCAACAGAGGCATACACACATCAGGGGCAGTAGATGTATATCTCCTGCACCCAGCAGCATTTGTCTGTGCCAACAAGGAAGGCAGCACGTACAGCACTGAAAAGGGCCCGATGGCTTGCCAGCATGGCAACAATGTTGTGGAGGAAGGAACACATTCTTTCTATGTAGGAGTCCTACTTCTGCTCAATAGATTCTAGGATATTGTGGATTGCCCCCAGCTGGTTGGTGACCTCACTGGTGCCACTTCGGCAGGGCAGTTGTTCATGCCTCTGCCTCATGACACCAGCGATGTCAGCCAGGGACTGATCCACTCCATAGAGTGGGGATAAGTGCCTCGTATTGCCTCTGAGGTGTCCTTATTGGGACTGAGGCACCTATGGGCTCCCTCTAATGTGCCCACCACGGTCTCCATCCCCACCCGCACCTCATCTACCAGCTGTCGCTGGACTCCTACAGCACGCCATTGGAATTCAACGTGAGGGTCCTTAGAGTCCAGGGCTGGGCTTGGGCTGACAGATTGGGTTGTCCTGGTGGTATCTGGATTTTCGGGAGCCCATATGACATTAGAGGCCCTTCCCACAATTGGAGCTAGTGTATCAGTGGATGCCAGGATTTGCCGGAGGGTGTCTTGGAGCAGGGTTGGCAAGCTGTCATCCTCAGCAGGTTTCTCATCCAGGACAGGCAGCTGGTTGGGAGGTGTTGTGTCATTCTCTGCAATGAAATAGGTATATGTTAGTGATGATCTGTGTTGGAATTTGACATTAGTTATCTGGTTGACATACAGACTATCTAATTCACGTTCAGTTCAACGGTGATGAGTAGGACATATTTTACTCATTAGTATTGAGGCCAAGTTAAACTGCAGTTACCTTTCAGATGTGACAAGGGTAACTGTTCATGGTATGACACACATTGCAACACAGTTACACAGCTTGCTGGGCCAGCCATGCCTGTCTGGGTGATTTGAGTGAAGGTCCTCACCTGCCTTCGTGATTAGCCTACTTTTTCATGATGGCTCTATTGATTGTGCTTTAACATATTGACACCATTACTGTGCACATTGCATCAAGTTCAAATGGTGCCTGCGTTCCCCATGGTCAGTACTCAGCCCACAGCTCCTGTAAAGGAGATGTGAGTTTGGGATTGTATTTGCTTGGATCATGCAGTCTGCATTCACACAGTATGCCACACCAGTCTACCCTGTTGTGCTGTCTTGCATGCTTATTGTGCATTCCTGTGGTCAAGGGTTCTGTTTTTCACAATCATCAACACAACTCTACACAGCTAGCAACCTTGCTACATGGTAGGAATGTGTGAGGGCATGTACCTACCAAAGGTTCCTATATGTCTGTACTCATGTGATTTCCTTTCACACACAGTTGGTTCCATAGTTGTGGACAGTGGGCACTGTATACAGACTCAGAGGGATGGGTGCAGTCAAATTAGGTAGATTACTGAAACTGACACTCACCCCATTTCATCATTGCCAGTGTTGGTGATCTGCAGAGTGTCACACATTGCTTGACTCAGGCTCACTTCCTTGTACGTGTACATCCTCTTCTGGTAATCCACATATAGGCCCAGGGACTCAACTAACTGCCACACAATAATGAAACCAAGATCATACATTGATTCTCAGGTGCCTACAGCTTCAACAATTTGTGTGATCATATCCAATGGACTGACATGGCTGCCTGTATTTGAGGGCTATAGGTCAAGTTGTACATCACTTGCTATTAGTGCTGGTGACATGTACCCACCCAGGTTTGCCACACAACTAGGCCCATCCACCTAACCCTCAAACAGATCCCTGTTTCACACACTCCTACTTTGACATTTTCGGCATGGTGAGCCATTATTCCTTCAGACCTCCTCCTGCCATGTGCTACACCTTCAGCCATGTACACATGACATGTAGGATATAGCACATCAATGCGCTCTTCTCTGTCATCCCTTCCCAGCTGCAGCACAAGTGTGACACTGTAAGACACAGCAGTGCATGTGCATTGGTCAGGGTATCTTGCAGTATACACACACCTTTTCACCTCCTTGCTATGCAATCTCTCCCTATTCAGACACAGTGCCAGTTCAACATGCTCAGCCACACCTATAATGCACTGCACTATCAAGGACCCACCGTGGCCACACACCATCTTTTCTTACAACAACTTACATCTTACAACAATCTTTTCCTCTGGTGTGCATCACTTGCACTCACCCATACCACCAGTACGAGTTGATGGCGAACAAAGCGGTACAAAAGGGGGTTTGTTTCCGGTCCAGGGAAGGCATGGCTTGGCAGTTCGGGCTCGACTGTTCCCATGAGGCACAGGGTCAGACTGATTTGCATATGGCCATGTCTGAACTGGGGTGGCAGAGTGGGCTAAAGAACGGTGTTGGATTAAACCCAGATCTGTTGACTGAGTGTGAGTGTTTGATTGGTTCAGATGCTCCGTCTATCACCACCCCCTTTTGTACCACTTTGTTCGCCATAAGTTGGCAGGGTATGCTCAGACATGAGTCCCTTGCTCACTTTGCCACTGGATTCAAGCAAGCCGGGCTGAAGACGGCTGAAATGCCAGAAACCGGTCCTCGGAAGCTTGTTCCGGTCCAGGGAAGGCATGGCTTGGCAGTTCGGGCTAAACTGTTCCCATGAGGCACAGGGTCAGACTGATTTGCATATGGCCATGTCTGAACTGGGGAGGCAGAGTGGGCTAAAGAACGGTGATGGATTAAACCCAGATCTGTTGACTGGGTGTGAGTGTTTGATTGGTTCAGATGCTCCGTCCATCACCACCCCCTTTTGTACCACTTGGTCCCAAATAAGGCACACTAGCCTCATGGTGCAAGGTGGCCTGCATTGCCACAGTCAGGTTGGTGAGGATCAATTGTCCATGCTTGATGTGTTGTTCCAGTCCATTTTTTTGGCTATGTGCTGTGGGACTTGTATTTCTGTTGACTGAAGGTCTACATTCCCCTACAAGTCCCAATATGCAAAGGTGAACCTAGACTGATGCAAAACATTATAAATGGAAGGGACAACCTTGAGGGAGCTAAACTGAGCTGTGCAAGATGTAACTAGGCTGTGTGACTTACATTTATGTGTTGTTTAACTGAACATCAGACAGATTCCTACCCTTTGTCTTGCACACAGCGCAGTGGGTCCCTGGGACATAGCTTGCTACACTGCACAACATGTCCTTTTTGCCCATATTGGCCTTTGTTGCGACTTACCCTGTAGGTCTTGTTGATCCTCGTAGGCAGCACTGTCTGATCCAGGTGCTCCTGTCACTAACTCTGCCGGGATGATAGCTGCCACTCGCTCTTCAAAGGCATCCAGCTCCTCCTGGGGCGTCGGTCCTCGTCCTCCTGACTACATGACTGACTTCAGGTTTTGGGCCAGTTTCTCCTTCGTCCTACGCTTACAGTGTGCCAGCATTTCTTACAGTCGGTTATTGTCCTCTTCACTTTTCCCACACTGTTGACCGTGTCCCCCTTTGACTGCCAAATGGCCTCTTTCTTCCCTAATAGCAATCTGGAGGTGACAAAGAGTTGGTGTTTGTGCTTTGTCACCTCAGTGATCAAGATGTTATTCTCCTTCTCATTGAAATTGCAATTCCTCTTCTCCTGGGAGTCTGTGCGGACATCCTGGCTGCTGTTCTCTGCTCCCTGATCCATTTCTGCTTTCTGTGAGTATATTTTTTTCTTCTTCAAAAGTATAATTTCTTATAGTTTTTTTGATGCTTGATGCACTCAAATGTGATGCAAAAATGTTAGCGTCACTTTACGTGCTGCAAACCTCACTTGCGTCACTTTGCCTGCACACGCATCAGTTTTCATTACAACAGCTCTCCCACGGAAGCTTAATTTTTTATGACACAACACCTGACATGCCAAGATGAACCATCTCATAAATACGCCTCATCCATGACGTTTTTAAATAAAATACAGAAGCGCAACTATTTCTGACGCATCGCTGCCTTGATGCAGCGATGCATCATTTCTTGGAATTGAGGCCCAATGTTTTTTAACTAAGCACTGTTGTGGCACATGTTGATAAACAACAGTGGTGAAAAGAGGGAAAGCACAATAGAGGACTAAATTGAATTAACAAAAACTAATACGTTTGTTTGGGGTGGTGGCAGCACCTCGATATTCCGCTTGTGAAGGCGAGCAGATTGCGAGGGTTCTCCTCTGCTCTTTCCTGCATCCCACTGCATTACCGAGTCATTTTTTTACTACATGCAATTGATTTTAATAATTGTGGTGTAATAATTCTGTGTTTTTTAAATACTTTAACAAACCATTGTGCTTCGAGATCTGGTCCCCCTGTGCCCCGTTCCACCGCGGCTTCCAGGTGCCGATTGTTGTGGAGGGCTAGGTCGGGCGCCATCTTGAGTGTGGCCCGGACCCTGCGGGACCCGAGTTAGCGGTCCAGCGGAGGGCGGGGCTTGGTCTATAAATAGTTATGCACTTTAAGACGCGCAGCGGCCACGCGCAGCGGGCGCGCCGACTGCGCGCCGTAGGAGCGCCAAAGGAGGGCCCGTCTGTGCCCGTCCGTGTCCCGGACGTGCCCAGTGCCAGCCCCCCTGTCGGTGTATCACGGATGCCCTATAGGATCACCGCCCGATACTCCCGTGAGTACCTCTTGGCACTGAAAGCCAGGACCTGTATGTGCAATGCTATATGGGAGGTGGCAGACAGTGCATCTCGGGTTTGCCATGCGTGTAATTTTCGCTTCCAACCCACTCTAAATCATCCTGCTCGAAGTCCTGTTCATTCCTCACTCATTAGAGCAGGTTTGAATAATGCAAGGTCACTGGTTAAGCATGCAGCAGACATTTTTGAACTGTTGAGTGAGAATCAGTTGGACCTACTTTTCATTACTGAAACCTGGCTCAATGAGACCTGTGCCCCATCAGTTGAACTTGCTATTCCACGGGGTTACAACATTTTTCGGAATGATCGTCTACTGGGTAGAGGAGGCGGTATTGCTGCTGTTTATAGGGAACAATGGGCCTTTTCCCATGACCCTCAAGATCAGCTGGCTGACGCCGAGGTGCTCCACTTTTCTTTAGCATTTAATTCTCATTTTTCTGTAGGCGGTACACTGGTTTACCGGCCTCCGGGTTACGCTGGAAACTTTGTGGGGGCACTGGAAGAGGTTATAGTCCCACGGGCACTAAGATACTCTAGATATCTCCTCCTGGGGGATTTTAAAATCCATGTTGATAGTTTGGACTCTCCGGAGACCGCCCGCTTAAACGAAGCTCTCTCCATGGCCCAGCTAAAACAATGGGTTGTGGCTCCTACTCACTCGGGAGGACATGTCCTTGATCTGGTATGCTCCAACTTCGACATTGACATGGCCTGCCCCGAGATAGTGACCTGGTCAGATCATAAGCTGATTAGGTTTGCTTGGTCTCTGTCTATTTCTGCTGAGAACAGTCCTCAAGTTGCTCACGCACAGAAGATTAATCTAGATATTCTGTCAGATGGTCTAGCCGCCTCCCGCCCACCACTTCCTTTAGAAATTCAGGCGGCAGTCAGTTTGTTTAACTCATGGGTTGAACATGAGACCGCTGCCTCTATTAATAAAGGCCGGGTTTGTAGACTACGTACTACCCCCTCCAAACCCTGGTTTTCTCACTCTCTCCGCGATCTCAAATCGGGATGTAAGAAACTTGAACGGATCTGGAGACAAGCATATCTGCCTGAGGCTAAGAAGGATCTGCGGGTGGCGCAAAAAAAGTATTATGCGGCCATCAGATCTGCCAAAAGCTGCTATTATGCAGGGCGAATTAATAAAGCTAATAACAACAGCAAGGACATTTTTACCATTGTAAAAAGCTTTGTTTCACCCTGTGCGGCTCAACCTCTGCTGCCCTCATCGGAGAAATGGTGTGAAGAGCTCTCTGTGTTTTTTGTTGAAAAAATTGCCAAAATTCAAGATGACTTGCTTACTGTTTGTAATGGCTTCCCCTCTTTCCTGGCGGCTCCCCCCCCTGTGATGCCTGAACCCACAGAGCAGTTCGCTCACTTTGCTCTGTCATCGAAACCGGACATCATCGCTGTTCTTGGGGCCTTAAAATCAGGATCCCCCTCTGATCCCTGTCCTGCTAGAGTCCTTGCGGGACTAGCGGAAATAGTTGGAAACGAGGTTACTCAGATTATTAACCTTTCTTTTCTCACTGCAACCGTCCCAGCCTGCTGGAAGCAAGCCAAATTGCTTCCACTTCTGAAAAAAACCGGACTGGACCCTGCCGTCCCCTCCAATTTCCGGCCGATATCATTGCTGCCAGCTCTTGCCAAAATCTGCGAAAAGATCGCTTTCAATCAACTGGATAAGTTTGTTGAAACCACTCAGGCACTTCATTCAGCTCAATCTGGTTTCAGAGCGGCCTATAGCACCGAGACTGCCTTAGTTGAAATATCCGAGGCTATCCAGGAATGTTTGGACGGAGGCGGCAGAGCGGCTCTGATTTTATGAGACCTCTCTGCTGCCTTCGATACGGTACCCCACTCCCTTTTGCTTTCTAGACTAGCCGCTATTGGCATCACTGGCCCTGCATTTGACTGGTTGACATCATTTCTAGATAACAGGATGCAGCAAGTCTGGATGCCTCCCTTTGCTTCTTCCCCTAAGAAACTTACTACGGGAGTCCCACAGGGTTCCACTCTGAGCCCCCTGCTTTTTAACATTTATCTTACCCCTTTAATTTACCTTGCAGAACAGTTAGGGGCAAAAATTATGGCCTACGCTGACGATACCCAACTTTTGTTTACCTGGCCTAAGAATAATTTAGATACGTCGGCGGCCCTAAATCCATTGGCGGCCCCGCAAAAAATGTAGGAGTCTGGTTCGGAAATGACCTTAAATTCGAGGATCATTTAAAAAAAACTTACGGGGGTCTGTTTCTCCACTTTGAAAACTCTACGTAGGTTTTTTCCCCTCCTCCCGAGAGAGGCCAAAGAGACTGTTATTCGCGCTCTGATACTCTCCAGGTTGGACTACGCGAATGGCCTGTTTTGTGGACTACCGGCCTATCTGATCCACCGTCTTCAGGTCATACAAAATGCCGCTGTGAGACTCCTGTTCAACATACCTAGATGCTCCAGTGTTCGCCTTCTACTTCGTGACCTTCATTGGCTCCCAGTTGCCCATAGGATTATGTTTAACATTTTAGTCCTTTCCTATCGTGCTGTTCATCAAATCGGCCCAGTTTACCTGAGGAAAAGGTTTTCTCTCTATGTCCCTAACCGTTCCCTCCGGTCGGCCAATTTATGCCAAATGTCCGTGCCTAAATTTAAGTACTGCAGACTAGGTGGCCAATCCATCGCAGTCAGAGCCGCGAAAGCCTGGAATGTTCTCCCCCTTCACATTAAAGCAGCGCCTACCATCATTGCTTTTAAGAAAGGACTGAAGACCCATCTTTTTAACAACACTCTATAGGTCTCTTTCCTTTCTTTGCTATTCATTTCAGGAACTCCTTTGCTCTGCCTTTACTTTTTTGCGCCAGGATACTATTTTAGTAATAGAGCGCGCTATAAAAGCCTTTATAATAATAATAATAATACAAAATACAATGGAGTATTACAATACATCGTCAGACTTCCACAACAACAGTGAAAGTATCTGCAAAAACATTTCTGCATGGACGTGACAAAGAAACAATCCAAACCATTTATGTAACAGTGCTACTTCTCAGAGCCACCATAATCAGAATAAAGTGGTTCTGTGTAAGTACAAAAGCACAGAATTATAAATTAAGAGCAATGCTGCCCAATTTGAATGAATGCCGTGTGATAGGAAGATTTCTAGTGGCAAGAAAGGAAGTGTTTGTCACGCAGTAGTAGAAGAAAGAGTGAAAATCTTCCCTCAGATGAGATAGAGGTAAATAATCTATGCATGTCAATGAAAGCACAGGACAAATTTAGCATATCTAGTGATATTTGTATTTACTTTTGAATTTTAAGGGCATGTACTCCGACCCATGGTATTGGCATGCTTTAAAGCAAAACGTGTGATAACAAGCATCACTTAAATAAAACCATCAAAAGTCAACTGAAAATACTCAGAATTAAATGGAGCAATAATTGAGTTTGTAAAGAAAGATGGAAAGGAGAATAAAGTTTGAGGACAGAGAATGTAACCCACAAGGGGAAAGAAGAAGTTGACAGATCGAAACAGACACGGAAAAACAAGGAAAACCTGGAAAATGTGGGCCAGGAGAAAGACCTAGTAAATGGAAACTGACAACAGATGTCAGAAGACCAGGTCCATAAAGATGTTATTAAGGACCAATAGCCTTGATTAGATGTAATTTGAAAACAAAGGGACTGAGAGTTGTACTGAAGACCATTAGGGATACAGAAGGTGTGATCTTGACTAGGCAGGAGTTCCAAACTGAAATCAAATAGCCAGAGAAGGCTTAAGAAATGGATTTACTGGTCTTGAATGTTCTTGTCTCTAGACTATAGTTATGAAAGTTACTGAGAATCGATTGACCCCTGAAAAACTGACTTAAGAAAAAATGTTTTCAGATGTCTGTAGATGTATGATCAGGACATTTAATTCAAGGTGATTTAATTTGTATTCAAACTTCCAAGAGAGGCAAATCATCATAAGAGTGATGTGGTTCGATTTTTCGGTGTCAAATATGAGCCCAGCTGTTGAGAAGATGATCAGCTTGAGGGAAGTTAATTATGATAAGGGGATTACAGAAATGATTGACTTTTCTTAGTCAGTTTTTGAGAGGACCAGGGTCTGTACAATTTGCCTGAATTTGTTTCACTGGTGGAAGGTCTTCAGTTTTTTGACTGGATGAAGTGTAGTTCAGTCCATGAATGTAGCTTGTTCAATGTATGAAAGGAAAGAATTTGGGAGTCGGTCACATACCTGAGGATTTTACCTCCTCTGCCAAGATCAGTGATACACCATCTGACTGCCAGTCTTCATGGTCTTTGTCACACTAACATTTAATGCAAAATAATTCTTTTTTTCTAGTCTAGTGGCATAGCATTTGATGAAATCCAATCGTGAAGGTTGGAGAGGAGTTTTGTAGCTCAACAATGTCATGAGGAAAAGACATCATTAAGTGTACTGATGATTACTACTCTACGATCTTCCGTTAACACATGTTACACCTGGCATCATTGGCATGTTTTTCCCCTCCCTTCTTTGCTTCTGACCTTCTGTTTTTCACTGTATGCTGCATTTTGTTCTTGATGACTTTAGGACTCCGGGCACTTGACAACTTCTGATGAGTGCTAAAGTGCAAGAATTGTGATTATGATTGCTTATCTATTATTGGCATATTTGATTTACTGGTAAGTCCCTTGCAAGGTGTTCTGTGAGTGCCCACCACCTGTATTTCAAATGCTACTAGTGGGTTTGCAGCACTGATTGTGCCACCCATATGAGTAGCCCTGCAACAATGTATCAGACTTGCCACTGCAGTGTCTGTGTGTACAGTTTTAAACTGCCACATTGACCAGGCAAGTGCACCCACTTGCCAGGTCAAAACCTTTCCTTTTGCTGCATTTCAGGCACCCATAAAGTAGGCCCAAGGCAGCCCCATGAGCAGGGTTCAGTGTATGTGAAAAGTAGGACATGTACTGGTGTGTTTGACATGTCATGATAGTGAAATACCGGCAATTTCATGTTCACTATTGTAAGGACTATCTCTCCGATAGGTTATCATTGGAGCTGCATTGTAACCTCTTACAAGTGTAACTTCCAAGTGGGAAGAGATAAAGATTTGGAGTTTAGGGTTCCTGAATTCACAATTTAAACATACATCTGTTAGTGACGTTGATTTATAAATTGCATGTTTCTAAATGCCACTATTAGAAAGTGTGCATTTTCTTGCTTTACCATTCTGTTTCTCTACCTGCCTCTTGAATCCACATCTGGTTTAGACTGTCAGTTGGGCTGCTTGTACATTCACTCTAGACAGACACAAGGGGAGCTGGCCCTGCAAATCCTGATGGCCAATCACCAGGCTAATGGGTCTTCCTGAGCTACAGTGGTGGGAGAAGTTGTCACTGACAACCGAATAGGGCTGTGCCTGTCCTCACAGAAAGCTTTCTCCGCCCCCTTATAGTGTGTCTGGAGCCAGGTCAAGGTAAGGCAGGGTCTTGTGAACTACAAATACGTTCCTTTGAAGTTTGCCTACTTCAAAGGCAGAAAATGGTACTGGAGCTGTGATACCATAACTTCAGAACACCTCTGGACTAAGAGGAGATTCTACCAAGAAGAAGAGGTGGAGAAGCTGTAGAAAGGGAACTGCCACTCTCCTTGTTGCTGTGTTATGTTGGCCTACTGCTTGCTGCTTCTGTTTTGGGCAGTGAAAGGACTGGACTTTGCCTTCTGTATCCTGCTTGCCTCCTGTTAAGTCTCATGGCCATCAAAGACTTCACCAGCAGTCCCTCAACTCATCTGCTCGGAGTTCTGACCTGCCAGATAGTACATATTAAAGTTCTGGGCCCTTGGAGGTGGCTTTGCTGCAAAGAGGAAAATCCGCACATCGACCTTTAGCATCTGTTTTTCCCGCTACAGCAACGCCGTGCGGTTAAAAAACCAACTCATTGCCACAGTGTGGCCAAAGAATCAACACAATACCTGCCTTGCAGCTGAAAGATCGCTACAGTCTGAGTCCCAAGCAGTGTGTCACCTACGTCCATGGCACCCACTCTGACTCTGATGCAGGCCCTGCTCTGTGGTGGAAGAAATCAATGCATCACTTGCCACATGGATGGAAAATCGACACAACCCATGTTTCGCCGCCGCCGCATCGACCCCTCGCGTCCGGATTTTCGACACATTGCATCTGTACAACAAGTTCTTTATCGGAATTGCCCAGCAATAAGGAACCAAGGACACATGTCCAGAAACTGATCACCTTCCCTGAAAGTAAGGAACTGATGCATCACCACCCCTGACAGTAAAGAACCAACGCATCACCTCACATGCGCTGCAGTAAGGAACCAACGCATCACCTCCCCTTGCAGTAAGTAATTGCTACATCACCTCCCCTGGGAGTAAGAATCAATGCATCACTTTGATTTTCCAGCACCTCACCTCCTCTGCACCTGTTTTATGTCTTTGATTTTGACACATCTCAAGTACTTTGTGTTGCATCCATAGTTTCCTATGGACTGAACTATTTTGAACCTTTTAAAAGTGATATATTAGCTTGTGTATGTTGGATGTTTGTTATTTTGGTCTTAATATATTCAGATACATATTGGGTTTGGTGTCCTTTTGTAGTGTGTTTACTGTGTTACTGTATGTTCATGTACAAATGCTTTACACATTGCCTCTGAGACAAACCTGACCGCTCGGGCCAAGCTACTAAGGAGGTGAGCAGGGTTTATCTTGGGTGTGTAAGTCCCTTACCCTGACTAGAATAAGGACCCCTACATGGACACAGTGCAAACCACTGCCAACTGCCAACTAGAGACTCCCATGTCGAACAACCCTCACAGGGTACACATAGAGGTTGAACAGTAGCATTACAAGCACTGCCTCTTAGGAAGAAAAACAAACCAAGGCAAATTTAAAATTCTAGTTCTCATCCCTATCAATCGATACTGATTGCTTAGAAATGATGCAAACATCTCAGATCCACTCCCACAATGAACTTGTGAGACACCAACACCCCTAAAACACCTGTTGAGAAATGTAGTGGAACACTGCTGACACTGACAAATTGAGTAACATGAGGAGGCAGAAGGGACCTTTATTTAGAATGTAGTGCATATCATCAAAGATATTTAGCATAGCCATGTTAGTGCCACAGCCCTGTAGCACAATAAATTGATAATAGGACAAAAGTTGTTTTTGCTCTGTTTGATTTGACAATTGGATGGCAACACGTCTCTAATAGCTCCTTCCTGCAGAACAGGTGCTTATAGCCCTGTAGTTACCATACTCATTTGGCTCACCTTGCATGTTTTACAACAGAGGTGTGACATGACCAATGTTTTGAATAGCCAGGAAAATAACTGTCAAGTACTGAATATTGAGAAAGTTGGTTGAATCCCCTTCTGTGAGCCTGATAAAAGACAACTCCTCTGAATATCTGTGGTGCCATCCTGCATTTAGTAGTTTACATAAAAGCTGGTAAGAGTCTCCATAAGTGAGACCCAAATAGGAGCAAAACACACTGGTTAAAAACCTCCTTGGCCCTGTTGTAGATCTTGATGTGAGATGAAGATTAATGTAGAGATGAATAGCAAGGCACCACGCTCCCATGGTCATCAGAGAGAAGAAAGAGTCAATTAAGAAGAATCAAGAAGAAATCCATCAGAATCCCCATTTACAAAGGAACAAATATCAGGGACCAAAACAGAGACCAACGGGTAATTAACACAAAAAGGAAAGCATAGGAATGTGCTACGACTGATCCATCACTTGCAGATGTCCCCTTCTAATAGATTTGAATAGAAAATGATAACACTACAAAACTTTATCCTCAATCTTATATGCACTTTCTTGAATTCATGTTTGGTTGGATTTAGAATAGTAAATCTGACTTTTCCAAACATTTGCACTTTTCTAATGCTTGTGGGATTGATGTTAAAGTAGTAAATCTCCCCACCCACCTATATGCATGTAACTTAATGATGGAGGGATTTGAGATAGAATCATAAATCTAATATAGATACCAATATAGATATAAAATATTTGTAAATGTATGTTTCTTGCAATATACATGGGGGAAAATGGAAATTCTTTAGGTGATAATAAAAAATAAAGTTGTTCTTGACAATATGTAAACTGTTACTCATATTTTCTAATTAGAAATATGTTACTAAAAGTTATAAACATTAAAAAATAAGGACAAGAACATTGACCAATAGTGTAATAAAAATATAATAAAACCATATAAAAAATACAATTATTAAAAACTATATGTCTAGAAATAAGAACAATTCAACAATTTTAAATGCACTTCATGTGAGTGTGTGTATACTGAAAAACACGTTAAAAATTACTTTATTGTTAGGTATGTTAATAAGCTTATGTTAATGACATCACTGATGACATCGAAAATTACATAACTGATGCCATCATTCGATGATTATGACAGTGTTCGATAATCTTTGTGGACCTGAAATAATTCAACAAGGTACACCTGTATTCAAATTTATATCACCAATAAAGGAATGACATGGCGGTTTATTTATTTTGAACACATTTTACTGGTTTCTAAACAGTGCACAATATAACTTTCAACATAAGCAAGCACACTTGACTCTAAAGCATACGTTGTTACCATTCTATGCATTCCCTCACGTACACACAGTAACTCTATGCTGTTATCAAGAGATCAAATAGAAATTGAATGTCAAATAAAGATGTACATTGTTTAATGTACTCAAAAAAATTGATTTTAAGGCTAGGGGACATTTGTACCCTTCCTGAATTATGGAGCATCCATACTTCTAGGTGATTCTAAAGAAGATTTAGCAAAAATCTCTTTTGTAGACACAAGCTTTGTAGACACTAGCTTATGATAGGAAGCCAAAATAATTGAGGAATTCGGATTACAATAGCAAATGTCATATCATTCTGCATTTCCACACATTTCCCTTGATTTAAACAGTAGGCAATAAAGGTTCCCTCAAGTACGAGAAATGCCCAGGAACGCATCCGTGGAAAGTAAAAGAAACTAGTATGGAATGAGGTTGATTTTGGGATGTGGGTAGCTAGAGCATTAGGGTCTGGTGTCATCCAACATCTAAGGAAATCTGCCAACCCTAGGCCCTAGACATGTCTGAATACCGGACACCTGGCTGAGTCCTTGATAGCGTTGCTTCAATGAATGCTACCACTTTATCTTACCTAGACTACCCTGCACAAGTCAAACATTGGTTAAAATAGGAGTTCATCCCATTTCTGTAATGGAAAGTTCTGGACCTTGTGTGCAGCAGTAAAACTCCCAACACCTAGCATTCAGGGAGTTCTACCAATAAAAGTAGTTCCTCACAAGTGTCAGTGTGTCTATCTTAACTGATAGGAACAAGCCACATTTGTGACTGTAAGAAGTTGAGTTAATGGTTGGGAGGGATGAAAGCAACACCCACTCAAGCAACAACCACAAACATGTGTTAGGGAGTACCACAGAAGCTACTAAATTAACATATGCCTAACCCTCTGGTGACTGTTCACAAAAGCAGTGAGGCTTAACTTAGAGGCAAGGTGTTTATGTAGCACACAAACAGTAATAAAGTGAGCACACAACGCAAGGAAAATCCCAATCCATTTGAGGATTATAGAGTAAATCTTAATACATAAAATGATACCAGAAGGACAAAATCCAATAAGTAGAGCCAGATATATTGAATTTCACATTCTTTAGTGAAAATACCTCCAAGAAGCAGAACATGCCACTCACAGTTGTCTGGTCATGCTAGACCGGCGGAAAGTCACAAGTTCATGCTGACTGCAATCGGGCGCGGGTCGGATACAGGCACCATGTTAGTCACGCCATAGAGTTAACTTCTCAAGTCTGGTGTAAAGAGTTCCGTTTGAGTTGGAGGAGGCCACGAGGAGGAGGCCTTTGGCGTGTTAGGAGGCTCAGCATTTCACATGGTCATTGCTGTGGTGTGAAGAGCCTGTTGTCGCTGGAGCTTTTCATTAGTTGATCGTCATGACAGTCATTGTTGGCATGAACTGCAGGTCTTGTGCTGCTTATCGTTGTGGATGGTCGCTGTCAGCGCAAAGAGGAAGTCTCAAAACAGCATCGTGTTACCGGTTATCGCTGGCAGCAGAGGTGTGGTGTGAATGGGCTCATTTGTGAATAGCCCAAACTTCAGAATTTTAACCTTCTACTTTATTAGGAGCTCTCACTGATACCAGTCAAGGGTCCAGGAACTGGGAGGCATCTCTTGGGGATCAGGACTTACTCCAGCAGAGACCAGCAGTAGTGATCAGGCAGGTCCAGTCAGGCCCAGTTGCAACCTTTCAGTTGGACAGCTGCTGGGAGGCCTCTGGAAGATTGTTTTGTTCCTGCAACTCACATAGGAGGTCAGACAGCTGATCCTTGGAGTCTTTCTAGGTAGCCTCGGATCAAGACAAACTGAACCAATCTTTCTTCTTCAGACAGCAATGCACTCATTCAAGCAGCATTCACTCCTTCTGGCAGCAGGGCAGGCCTTCTTCTGAATTTTCCACAGGTCTAGGAGTGTTCTAATGAGTGGTTCTGATGGTCCGATTTTTATATCTTCCCCCTTTCCTAGTCCTGGATCTAAACTGCTTCGGGTTAAAATGCATGAAAAGGGCCTTGTGTCATGTTTCTTTGTGTGTGCTGTAGACAAGAGCCTTTGAAATTTAAATCAGGGCACTGCCCCCCCATCTCCCTGCTACACCCAGGTCTCATGCTTCACTGTCTGGGCCTATAGGCATTCTAGATGGGAGAAACATTAGCAGGCCCAGGAAGCTGGACCCTTCTAGAGAGAGGCCTCAGAAATTTTGAGCAGAAAAATTTGAATCTAAATTATCACTTTACCATTAAAGATGGTTTTAAAATACACTTTATTTGAATGTAAGCACTATTTTTAGGTCAAAGCCAACCAGACATTTGCTAAAGACAACTTGGGAACATTCAGAAAGCTGACTGAGGAATGCATTCCGCCCATTGCTTACCATGGGTTTTGGGTTTTGTAACTCCCATTTACTGGCTTTCTATTTCATGGTTTTATTGGCCTTAGCCTGTCCAACTTGAGTTCATCCCTCCCGTTGCCCAAGGCTTGTTTACTGTATTCTTCCACAAACTCGCTTTCTCTGAACAGGCCTTAAACTGTTGTTCTTATCTTGTCATATTTACTGTGTATTCAAAGACAGAAGTCAAATGTCAAGCTCCTTCTTCTGAGGGAGCATGGTATTTGTTTTTCTTTCTCTGACTTCAAAGTGAGAGAATTTATGTGACAATCCTGCTGCGTACCCATGTATGAGGAAAACGTGTAGGATTTGTTTTCTGACACAAAAAAATATACTTTGATGATGTTTAAGAAACTGCTCAAAACCTGGCTGTTTTAAGATTCTGTTGTTCTTTAGGTGACTGCTACCCCGGCGCTGAGAGATCCCCCTGGGGATGATTCGGGCTGCACACTACAAATGAGTTTAATTAATAATAATAATCAGATTTAGTGAAATTTGTAATTCTGAAGTCTGGTGGAAACAAATATTTGAATGTGATCAAAAGTGAGGGTGGATGGAAAATTCCGTTACACAGGGTGAGTTTGTGGAGTTTTGCTCACTCCGACAAAACTCCACCAAGAGCTGCAGAGTTTTTCTCATGCACGATTTTGTGTCCCCTAACGCGATTTCTGGGCACTAGAACGTCTCTCACCAAGATTTTCTCAACATGGGCGGTTGCGGCAGGTCGCAACCGTTCACGTTGAGAAAACTGCTGCTCGAGTAAAAATCTGCTTGACCAGCAGAAAGAAGCAGCTCCTTCCTGTGAACCTCGTGGGCCAAATTCCACCTGCTCATAGAACTCCACAGAATCTTGTGGAGCTTAAATGTAACTCCGGGGAATTCCACAGAGTGAAACGCAGTGAGGTCTGCCAACCCTTAATAAAAGCAAATCAATACACTAGGTTATGACATTGGCACACATTATCATTTGTGTGCATTAAAACTGTATTTCGGTGCAAATATAATAGTGGCCATTTCAATTGAAAGTGTGTTGACTGTAATGGCAGTGCACTACTGCCTAAGTACACAGTGATCCCCTTGATCAAAACTTAAACTCTTGGTAAGCAATTAAACATACAAAAACATTTGCTATGAAGCCAAATATATAAAAAAAGGTTACACTTTATTTATAGTACCCAATGTTCTGGTACTTCTATTAAAATTACACAAAATATGCAAAAACATTTACACAATAATTCAAATTGTTAAAAACAGAATACAATGAAAAACAATTTTAAAAAAAATACATCAAAATTATGACCAGCATAATTGAAACAGACAGAAATGTGTAAGACATAGAATTTGCTCAATACATTTGTACATCCAATGTCCTATATTGCCACTTTGTTGCATACACGGATGTAATCAGTATTTCAACGACAGTGTGAGTTTCTTATATTGTACTTGATTTTGCGTTGACGCGTTTCGATGGATCTAACTTGTTACACCATCTTTATCAAGACTTTCAATGTTTCTGTCAACTCGGAAAGGTCAATAATTTTCACCCTTAGTAATTTCGTCTCAACCACACGAGATTTGGTCAATTTGATCGAGGCAAACTTGATTGTTTGATTTTTTGATTTTTATGTGCCTCGTATCGGACCACGTGATGCTTAATGTTGTCTTTAATTCTAACACCCCCAGATGGATTCTAATAAAAGCTGGTTTCCTCTGAATTTCTATCGGGCTGCTCCCTTCTGTTGTATTAAGTGCTCAGTAATATCCTGTAGCTGTTGAATATGAGGCTTTATCAATACTGCTGCACGGAATCTCGTTTGTTGAGGTCGGGAGTCGAGCAATAATTGGTAGTTTTCGACTGGACCCTTCAAGATCGGCTGTCCGTCATGTCTCTCTGCATTCCGCGTAATACCCACTACTGCACCATGCATACTCCACAACTACACCACTCCACTCTATGCCTTTCCACCCTATGCCATACCACTCAATTCTACGACTCAATACGGCATTCACTTCACTACACAACACTCCACTGCACTCTATGTCCTTTACTCCGTACCACTTACCCCACTCCACTCTACCGCACTCCAATCTACCCCACTCTACTCCAATCTATCCCACTTCACTCCAATGTACCACAGTCTAACTCACCCCACTTTGCTACAATGAAACCCAGTCTACTCCACTCTACCCGACTCCACTTCACCCAATCTGCTGCCATCCACTCCAATCTAGCCCACTTCACTCAAATCTACCCCACTCCTACCTAGCTCACTCCGGCCTATCCCATGCCACTCTAATCTACCCCACTTCTCTCCAATCTACCCCACAATAATCCACCCAATCTATCACACTCCAACCTACACCACTCCACTCTATCCCATTCCACCCTAATCTATCCCATTCCACTGCAATCTACTACTCTGCACTCCTATCAACCTCAGTCCACTCCATTCTACCCCACTCCACTCTAATCTACCTCAATCCACTCTTCCCCAATTTACCAAACTCTACTCCAATCAACCTCAATATATCCCACTCCACTCTACCCCACTCCAATCTACCCCACTCCACTCCACTCCAATCTACTCAATCCACTCTAATCTACCTGATCCCACCCAATTCTACTCCGCCCAAGCCCAATCTACCCCACTTCAATCTACCCCACCCCCACCCCAATCTACTCCACTCCAATCTACCCCAGTCTACTCCACTCCACTCCAATCTACCTGACTTTATCCCACTCTACCCCAATCTACCTTACTCTACCCCACTCCAATCTACCCCCACCCATCCCAGTCTTCATACACACACCACTCCAATCTACCCCACTTCCCGATCTACCTCATTCCACTCCACTCTACCTCACTCTCCTCCACCCCAAACTATCCCAATCCACCATGCATGGAAAAGTGCACAGAGTCCTAGAAGCCAACAAAACAGGTTCAGCAAAGGAAGTCATAAATTTGGGGTGACCCTTCAGAAAGGGTCAGGTCAAACAGTGCCCAAATTATTTCAATATAGTTTAATGCCATCTTCTCGTGGTCAAGGTGTTGGTCTATTCCTTTGGGTGTAGTCAGACCACCTGAAAATGTGTGGTACTGTTCTAATTATGAGACATTTGGGAACATTGAATGGTAGGGCTTTTGCCACGTGTATTGAAGTTCTGGACAAGAACTCTCAAGAACAGTTGTGAGTACTTTAACTGGTATTGTAAGTGATAAAACACATTGGAATTCATGAAAACCACATTACCACAGACCCCTGGTGTCTCTAATTTTCATTAATGTCTGGGGATGTTGGGTTACCCCAACCATGGGCCAAAATATTGCAGACATCCCCACTCAATCTTTCTCATCAAACCATTCCCTTTTGTCTAGTATTTGGATTCCTGTTCAGTCCCACACAAGTTCAAAAATCCCTCACTCATAATACCAAAGATGTGGTTAAGCCTTGGCAAGAATTCTCTACTGTGGAGGCTGAAGGTAATTGCCATGTTTTGGGAAAACTGTTTTCTTAAGGCCATTGTCCCGGTAGGTCAATCAGATCGATGGAGGAGTCCTGCACTCAACAATAGAAACATTAGAATGTGTAGATATTAAAAATATTTGGTTGGGGTATGCTTCCATGCATCCCAAGTTTGGCACATTTTAGCAAATGACATATAATCTAACCATGCACTTTACTTTCAATTGCTTTCCAAATTTCCAAAATGCCTTGCTCCTAGTGTATATCACCTTTGGTGACCCTGAGCTCTTCTCAAACCCATGCATGCCTGATTCAGAAGAGCAAAGTTGGTGGGCAAGCTGTGGCAAAAGTGATCACCATGATCTCCTTGACAGCTAGTCAGGTTAAGGGAGGACTGACATCCAGTGATAGAAACCTTTGTATATGTGGACAGTTTTAGAAAAAAAGTGTTAATGCTCTTACAAGTGTCTATTTCAGTGTGTTGTATAAACCAGCCAGTCAGGACAAGTGAGGTCTGGCTGTACCATTAGATTCCTTATGTAATTCAAAATTAAACATATTATATATCTATTCACAATTGTATTTTTACAATCAATAAAGTAGTACACCAGTAGTATTTTTTCTGTACTATTACATGCTTTTGTGGTTAGCTCTAAAACGTTAGGGAAGAGGTGTGGCACCGCGGCCAGGGCGACTGACGCTGGAATCAAGGTTCGATCCCCGGCACCAGCGGCAGGTCAGCCCAGCACAATTTTTACTCTGGGAAATAGCTTGCTTAATCTTACCGACGGCCCCCAGAGCCGGGATTCCTTTGGGTAACTGTTCGCTCTTTACAAATACTGGATTTTACATCTACAATGGGAATATTCACGGAATATTCATATACAATTATGGCGTTATTGCAGCAAGGCAGCGATGTGTCAGAAAAACCTGCTCTGCGATACAACATTTTCAAAGACCTTGGATTCATCGTATTTACGGTATGGCTCACCATGGAGTAAGGTTCCATTCTGCATCAAAAAAATGACACTTCCGTGGTATGGCTGCAGCAGAGAAAACTGACCGAAGTGAAGCAGAAGTGATGCTAGGCTGCTTTGTGGCACATAAAACAGTGCAAATCACCCTAGTGTCACATTGGAGTGCGTCATGCATCTAAAATATATTAAAAAGTGACACATTTGAGGAAAAAACATTTTCTCACACCTCAGAACAAAAAGATGGAGAAGTCAGCAGCAGCCAGGGTAATAACCCCAACAGCCCCACCCCAACCAGGTTATCCAGACAGATCCTTAATGGAAGAGGTAGAGTAATTTTAGTGAGGAGGAGACTCAAATACTTGTAATAGAGGCGACAAAGTATGAACATCAACTTTTTGTCACCTCAAAATTGCCATTAGGGAAGAAAGAGGCCATTAACAGTGTTGGGCAAGCAAAAAGGAGAGCCGGAGTGCAAGAAGTGCTGGCACGATTGTAAACGTAGGACTAAGGAGAAACTGGCCAATAACCTAAAGGCAGCGATGCGAGCCGGAGGAGGAGGATCTGAGGATCAGGAAGAGCTCCCCTCCTCCTCGGAGCAGGTGGGAGCAGTCATCCCAGCAGATTTGGTGGCAGAAGTGGAAGGAAAGGACAGTTCTGGCTTCGAGAACCAGCAAGACCTACAGGGTAAGCCGCAACAAGGGGATATATAGGCAAAAAGGGGTGAACAACCTTTACAACGCAACTTTTACAACATAGTGCCTTTACAATGCGGTATTTACAACGTAAACCATTACAACGCATTGCGCTGGGGGGCGCTCTAGGATAGGGAATAGATTTAATTTACTATCCAACACCTTCCCTACTATCCACGGGGACTGGAGTTGGAATAGTAAATTAAACTATTCACTATCCAGCGCCCCAAAGCACTATGCGTTGTAATGGTATGCGTTGTAAAACTCGCGTTGTAAAAGCATGCGATGTAAAAGCATGTGTTGTAATGTCATACATCCGCAAAAAGGTCATGGTGTGCAGCGCAACAAACTTTGCCCATGCACTGCACTGCACTGTGCTGCCTGCAAGGGAATGGGTAGGAATCTTTTTCATGTACAGTCATACATCACATAAATGAAAGTCATACAGCTCAGTTGTATGTTGTACTGCTCTGTACAGATCCGTCAAGTTTGTCGGGTTCTTATGTGATGTGCAGCACCAGTCCAGGTTCACCTTTGCATTCTTGGGACTCGAAGTGTAATGTCTAACATTAGTGACCAGAACTACAAGTCCCACAATACAAGCAAAAAACATGGACAGGAATAACACATCATGCATGGAAACTTGAACCCTGCCCAACCGGACGGTGACCATGTAGGCCCTCTTGCACCATGAGGCTAGTGTGTCTTACTTGTGCCCATGCAGCAAAATCCAGACTGTAAAGGAGTAGAATGGAATGGGGTTGACAGAGAATAAACTCCTCACCTGGGAGGGGGGTCAGGTATGGGCCATGCAAAGTATCACCACATAGGAACATGTGAAGACCCATGTGTATACTCACTAGCATGAAACTACAGAACACGCACCTGTCCCAATGTGTGGGTGAGACAACACAGGTGTTGGCTGGCATGGTAGCGACCACCCTAATTACTGTCATGTACAAATTCATACTGGTGTGGGGGGGGGGTGAATGCACGTGATGCACACCAGAGGACCATGGCCCTAATTTTCGTGATTTTGGCATAGGGCAGAGCAGCGAGACACCTTGCTGTGCTACCCTATGCTGAAGTAAAAGGGCAGGAATGCACCGTATTTATGCACTAAGGGGCATTCCTGTCCTTTCTCCCTGCGCTGGTGCAGTTTTAGCAGCCTACCGCCAATGCAGGCACCCTTGTACCATGTTGCAAGGGAGGCTCCAATGCATACAGGATTGTTTTGGTGCAGGAAAGTGCACTTTCCTGCACAGCAACAATTCTAAGAGGCGGTTTCCACTTTCTATGTGCACTGCAGAATTCAGCACACATAGAAAGAGGACAAAATGAGGTGGAATAAAGAAATTGTTAACATGACTGTGTAAATCTGTGGCAGCATCAAAATCCATGAGTGTGGATGGAAACACCATCCGCTATGCCTATGGAACTCCTTCTGAGCACAGAGTAAGGCGATGTAGTGATTTGCGCTGCATCGCCCTACTCATGATTTATGGGGCCACTCAAAGCCATGCAGCGCGGATTGGCGTGGCTTCATTAATCAGAATCAGAGCCCTGAGTCATGCATTTACCCATTTATGTGGTGTAAAAGTGTTGTTAGCTTCTCACAATTCAGCCCCTATGTGTGTTTATTGAAAAAATTGTTCATATGTGACCTCGGGGGGCCCTGGTAGTGTAGTGAAATCTAGGTATTGCTGAGCACATTGAACTGGCACGGTGTCAATGGGGAGACATTGCATAGCAAGGAGGTGAGAAGTGATGTGTGTACTGCAAGGTAGCCTGAGCAATGCACATGCACTACTGTGTCTGATAGTGTCACACTTGTGTTGCAGCTGGAAAAGGATGACAAAGAAGAGGGTATTGGTGTGCTACAACCTACATGTGATGGGGACCTGGGTGAAGATGTAACATGTGTCAGGAGGGCGCCGGAAAAATAAATGTCTTACCATGCCATATATTTCAAAGCAAGAGAATGTGAAACAGGGAATTGTGAAGTTGCAGGATGAGCTAGGTTGCCCCATCTATCAGCAGGTTTCAGGGATGGTTGGGTGGGTGAGGTGTATGGGCCTAGTTGGGTGGCAAAACTGGGTAGGTACATGTCGCAGATAATCATCACAACTAGCATGTGGGTTACAGCTTGACACATAGCCCTCAAATACAGGCAGCCATGTTGCTCAATTGGATATGGTGACTCACATTGTTGCTGTCACAAGAGAGTCAATGTGTGATCTGGGTTCCATGAGTGTGTGACAGCAAGTGGAGTATCTGCACCTAAACGATGATTGCTAGAGGAGTCATGTACATGTACAGCTGAGCTGGCTGGCTCAAATGAGTTGTGCTACTTTTCAGATCACCAACTCTAGCAATGATGAAACGGGCTGAGCGTCAGTGCTAGCAATCGACCTAGTTTGACTTGGCCTATCCCCTCCGAGTTGATACACAGCCCACTGTTCAAAACTATTGAGCCAACTGTGTGTGTAATGAAATCACATGAGAATACACAAATACCCAATCCATGGTAAGCACCTACCCTTACACATCCCTGCAATGTAGCAAGGTTGCTAGTTGTGTAAAGTTCTGTGCATGCCTGTGAAATAGATACCCTTGGCCACATGAATGCACAATATGCATGCAACACAACACAATAAGGCAGACTGCCATGGTGTATTGTGTAAAAGACAGACCACAGGATCAAATCAAATAAATGACCAAACCCACATCACTTTCCCTAGAGCTGTTGGCTGAGTAATGGCCAGAAGGAATGTAGGTATCCTAGTGATTTGGTGCAATGTGCACAGTTGTGGCATCAATACGTGAAACCACATTCTGAATAGATATCAAGAAAAAGTAAAGTAATCACCAAGGCAGATGTGGACCTTACATCAACTTGCCCTCACAGGTAGTGCAAGCCAGCAATCTATGTAACTGTGTTGCAATGTGTGTAATGACACAAAAAGTCACTCTTGCCACACAGTGGTTGTGTGTGCAAAGCAGAAATACGGTCATCTCAAAGGCAACTACAGTGCCACAATCCCTATGAGTCACACATGTACTACACATCAATGTTGAACTTAAAGTTAATGAGAATAAAGTCTGCATGTTATGCAGATTACTCATGTCTACATCTAGCATAGATCACCATTAACATATTTCATTGCAGAGGGAGAAACTCCTGAACAGCTGCCTTTCCTGGATGACCAACCTGCTGGCAATGACATCCTGCTCCCATGGACGATGACACCTTTCAGCGACTCCTGGACTACATAGGAACACCTTCTCTGGTCACTGAAAGGGTGACATCGTTTCAGGGTCTCGAGAGAAACTGCCTACCATGGGACATACCCTATCTGGCATCCTAACCCAAGCCCAGCCCTGGACTCTGAGGACCCCCAAGTTGTCTTCTAAAAGTATTCGGCAGAAGTTCAGTGACAGCTCTTAAATGAGAAACAAGCAGAGATGGAGACCATCACGGGTACCCTACAGGGAGTCCATAGGTGCCTCAGTTCCAATGAGGACACATCTGAGGCAATATGAGGCACTTACTCTCCGCTCCATAAATTGGAACAGTCCCTGGCTGACCGCTGGTGTCAAGAGGCAGAGGCAAGAACAACAACCCTGCTTATGTGACACCAGTGAGGTTGCCACCCAGCTGGGGGCAATCCGCACCATCCTTGAATCTATGGAGCGGAAGCAGTACTCCTATTTTGCAACAACGGGTGCCTTCCACTGTGATATTGTTACTGTGCTGAAAAGCCAGCAGGCTCTTTACTGCGTAGTACTGACTTCCTTGTTGGCACATGCATATGCTGCTGGAGACAGGGGAGCCACATCTTCGGATCCTGAGGTGAGTGTGCCTCAAATGCCTCTTGCACCAACACCACCACCCTCAGGGGAGGCACTACACACATCAGAGGACGAAGATGGGAACTTTAACCTCTTCCGGCATACAAGTCCAGACATTGGTCCATGCCACTTGGCCAGTTTCTTATTGGACCTGTGTTTATGATCATGCCACCTCCCTTGTCACTTGGTACTGTCCCCTTTTTGCAATGCCTACCTGTTGATTGGATCCCTTTGTTGAACCTCCTCCTCACTGGAATAATCTCACTTTGACATGTCACATGACATGGACTCTGTCTGGACATCCTTTGCCACTCAAACAATGTTAGGTTGTTGCTACAATAACTGCTACTGTGAATTTGCCTATGAACACACCTGTAACTAAAAGCACAAACTTGTACCTGTGTGTTGTATATCTGTTGTAGATAGGACTAACTAGACCATGACGGATGTGAAGATACAAAAGGCACTTCATATCAGTGCTAGGGAATTGCACTACAGTTCCTACTACTTTTTCTTGTTGGACAAGGTGAAGCATCATGGACTACCCCTGCCATGGAATTACGTTGCAAATACCTTTGAACTATTGAACATCACGGTGTGACGATAAGCACTGGTAACTTCAGAGCCACACAGTGAAATAGGCCACCTATTCACACAATTGCAGAACTGCACATATTGGGTCCCGTGACAGAGGTGAGTCACTAACACATGCTCACACATCCACAGATATCTTGCTCATTTATCATGATAATGTCATCTTGCACATATGTCAGCCGCAATGCTTCAACTGAAGATATCCTTTGAGTACTATAATAATGCATACACAGGCAATAAGCAGATATTCATGGCCAGACTACTTCTGTATAACATCATATCTATGCCACTCAAGGATGTAGAAGCTCAGTGCTCCACCTTGCATGGCATTAAGCATGAGCTGCAACTACTAAGTGTTTAGGGGCCTGTGTCAAATGATAAATGGTTCAGTAAGGCACACTGGGATACATAGCGACATATAGTCCCTTTGTCCCTGAGAGCCCTCACATCCATTGATTGTGAGTGTTATCACACATTACATCAATTGTACCATGTATACATATATCAATATAGAGGAGCCAGAGCACAGAACCTGGAACAAAGCTCCACATCCTTCGGCTAAGAGGAACTGTCAGATAATTGTCTTTACTGACTTCAGTAAGTAGTAGCACAAATACACATGCAGGAAGTGCGAACCTTAGCAAGCACTCAATGCCAAGGATGAATGATGCTTCCTAGCACTTGGGGACCACTTTCATGGATACTAACCAGCAAACAACAATGACATACTGGTACAATGGTGCAAGGGTGACTGACTGCGTGCTTGCAGGAACCAGAGTGTGCCCCAACATGGCCATAAATTGCTACTTTGGGGTAACAGATCTATCCGTACTGAACATGTAACATACTTTATATACTCAGTGCTATATTAGGTGACTATCTGTGTTGGGCTGTGCATCCATTCACACAAAGAGGACTACTTACAGAGCCCAAAGATTGTTGAACATCCTTAAGTGACTCCATTGCAACATTGACTCTTGGCCAGAACACCATGTTCTCAAATGAACCTAAGAAAATCTGAAAACTCATATGCAGTAGACCATTATGCAGTTGTGAAAGTAGAAAAAGATTAATTTTCATATCAGAAAATGTTATTTGCAATAGCTAAAACTACCTAACCTACCCTACCTAAATCTAATCTAAGCCAAAACTAGCTTCAGCTACCTATAACTAAACACTACCTTAACATATCTAAACCTAGCTTAATCTATACTACACATTTACCAAAATAGACATGCTAAACATCAACTCTCAAACCCACTTAACACACATAGGCACACAATACAAACATACACTACACCTAAACATGAACTATCTACACATTAAAATCTAAGCAAATATATTTTTTGGGCATGTAATATTTTTTTGTATTTTGTTAATCAAAGCCTAAACATTAAGCTCAAACCCACTAACAACTTATTAACATGAAAATTCTAAAAGCTATAAAAATGCTAAAAAAATCTATCTAATCTAAACCTTTACTGTCTAATAACTACCTAAAAACTACAATATACACTAAAATATAAAACAAACCCAAAGGTTCACAGCCTCTAGGAAATCTACTCAACAACTTTCTTCAGGTTGCTCTGATGGATGCTCTGCCGGCCCTGCTCCTCACGGATATCATCCAGTTTCCGTTTCTGTAGTTCCCGGATAATGATATAGTGGAACACTGATTGTTGTTGGGGTTGCCTCCTGGTCCGTGAGCCACATGCTGTCTGGCTGCTAGGAGAGCTGGTGTGGCAACAGTTTGGACTGGTTGTGGCTGGCTTGGCCCAGCTTTGGTATGGCTTAGACCATGTCGGTACATGCAAGGAGGTGAGGTTGGCACTGCAGGTGCTGTTGGTTGGACAATGTTCCAGGACCTCACTGCTTTGGCCTGCACATACAGTTTTCACCATTTTCTGAATGCCTTTACTACATTCTGCACATGATGATAACGTTCCAGGTGAGTCTCATCAGCTGTCATGCTGTCTAGGGTGCAAACAGAAGAAATCAGTTAGCACAGTCAGTACATGTGCATGACATCTAAGATATATAGTTTGACTTTGGAACACATATCAAATCTTTCTGACCCGAACTAAACCAGCAATGGGGATGGATACATGGCCAATATGTTGTAACTTCATAGACATCCCCTACTTGAATGTGGAAACGTGAGTCAAGTGCCATCTTTGTGGGAGCACAAATTGTAACAGTACTCACAATGAGTTGGATACCATATCATACAGGACAAATATTCACAATCATGAAGATGTCTTGATCTACATTTTGATGCATGGGCCTGGTTACCCTAACTGTGCAGGTTATTGATCATGAACATAAGTGTAAGCAGATAAGGTGAAACAGTACAGGCATAGTAGCGTGCCACTGCATACCCCACCTTGACTATCACAAGGCTGCCCATGTAGCTGCCTTCACTCACATGGTGGCAGATAGTCAATACATGAATATGGTGTTGCTATGTAGGTAGGGAAAAGGAAAGAATTTGTTTATTATACGTAACATTTAACCACTCTATTAGTGGCAAGGTTCATCATCGGGTTCACCCTGACCCCAAAAGTCAGGGTGGGTTTGACCATGTTCCAGGGAGCTCTTTGTATAATACTATCAAGGGGGATGTAACATATAAGTAAAAGTTCCTCATCCACTCCCTAGGCATCCCTTTATGCATGGGGTAGATGGAAAAGATTTTAAATTATCTATGAATATGACAAAAAGGATTCTATTGTCCTATGACCCTTATATCGCGAATATGTTTCTGCCCTACTTAACTGGCCGTTCAAGGTCCTGGGCATTCGTCAGGGTGGGTTTGTTTTTCTAGTACTCCCCTGGTGATATATGTATATATATATATTATGTCCTCAGAAAGATTAATGTAGCGTGCATACTAAATTTAGGCATGCAAAAGGCAGTATATACTTGCCTATCCAAAGATACTCTTGTATTGGGTATATTCAACCTTCAGGGTTGATGATCACAAGTCAAGGAGAGCAGAACTTGACAATTGTTTGACTACAGGACCATCCTCCCTCAACTGCTATGGGGTTGAATATACCCACTACAAGGGTCTCAATGGATATACAAGTATATACTGCCTTGTGCATGTCTAAAATGCAGGTAAACACACCTTAGGCTTACTGTCCTTGCGCCTCTTCTCTTACCTGACAGCTTTGATATCTTCGACTGTCTGGATTTTCTGTGATAAAAGTGCTCCTGAGTGGATTTTTTGCCTTCATCATGGTGAAATATTGTGTGACAACATTTGATCTAGATTAATCATACATGTTTAGAGACACTCCTACGTTCTTATTGCTTTTTTAGTTTGTTAGTATGCTTTGGTGAATGTAGGTAGCTGCAGAGTAGGTATATCACTCAATCAATATGGGGCTTGTATAGCATGACTACTCATCTGTGAGGGTCTCAAGGCGCTAAGGGAGGGGGTGAGGGCTGCTGATCCGTCTGGGTGTAGAGATTCAGTCGAAGAGCCAGCTCTTCATGGTCTTCCTCAGTAGGCCAGGGAAACAGATTGCCTGAGGTGGAGGGGCAGGTTGTTCCAGGTCTTGGCGGCGAGGTAGCAGAAGGATCTTCCTCCACTTCTGGTCTTGTGGATCCTTGGAATGGAGACCAGGGCAAGTTGGTTGGAGCTGAGTTACCTGGCGGTTGCGTATAATGCCAGGCTGTGGTTCATATATTCTGGTCTTGCGTCGTGGAGAGCTTTGTAGGCATGTGTGAAGAGTGGTCAAATATGTAGCTTTTCAATGCCAATGACATACATTACTGTATTCACCAATATGCCCATTATCTAACTTAAAACACATTTTCATAATTCCTGCCATAGGTGTGTTACAGATGCAATACACACTCAGGGAAGCACATGCACTGGCTGGTTCAGCCATTCTGCAGTGTATGTGGCATCCTGCTTAACATTTACCTTGATTGATATGATAGGTATGGTGTTAGGCCAATATGACACTTGTGAACACTGGCCAAACTTCATTTAGCAAACTAAACTAGCCAACTTTCACCATCTGCTGTCTGAACTTTGTGTCTCACACAATATGTGTGCCTCATGCTCAATGCACCTTGGAACATGTCTTTGCTTAATCTGTGTGGCTATTGGTTGAGGATCTCGAGTGCAGCTAGAATAGGCCAGACAGGAGCGAAGAATACTGAGTACCACTATGTATAGTATATTAATGTATTGCATTACTCAGTGCATGAGTGGTCTTCCTTGAGCTCTACATGTGGGTACGCATTCACATCAGATTGTAATATATGCATTTACTGACAGTTGACACCAGGCAAAGATGCGAAGCGTCAGTGAGTATTACCTTCACAGGAGTGATATGTAGTTAGACCATGACATCTTATCTATACTTTGAATTTCTTTGTGTCCTGTGTACAGCAGCATACATAGATAGAGCACTAGGGCTAACAGCATTTTTGGGTTAACAGTAAGCTTCACCATCACGATTACATCCATTCCTGTGTGTAACAGTTGCATCCTTGCCTCGTGGGGCAAGTGTGCATGCATTGGACCTAGGTGGCCAATCCAGCACCGGCACAGGTCAAGAGTCAACATTTGTAAGTGTTATGTTAGATGCCGTGCATATCCTATTAAGTGCTTGCAAACATTGCTGTGGCATTGAGAGACTATCTGTTCTGTACTGTTTCTCCATGCCCATTATATGCCCCTGTTTTACACACACAGGACAACATGTAAACTATATCTCTAATAAAAGAGAGAGGGACCCAAAACCAAAGGGATAGGGTACCAACAGTAGACTTTATGTCAAATAGAAATTCCCTTTGGGCACATTAAATGTAGAGACATCAACTAATACAAACAGAATAGACAACAATTATTCAGACATCTCGTTTTCTACACGGCCTCTTGAGTTCTGATGCGTCTAGCGTCCAGCGTGTCGTTCCGATCCTCTTCTACTAAAAGCACCTTGGATATAGCTCTCAGGCCCTGAGTACGCCAGTATAAGTATAAATATATCTTGCACTACAAATATTGAAATGTGTATGGACTTTTAACACATACTTGCGATCTGGGCACTGTACCGCGTGCATTCTGGATCTAAAATAACGGCTTTTAAGTTTTGTTACTACTCATTAAGAATCAACTTATTTCCATCCTTATGAGTTTTAACAAGAAATGAACAGGATTGATCAAGCTGTGGTCCATGTAGACATCGCCTACACTGAGAATTTTGATTCTACCAAAGAGAAAGGAGGCGTCACTCCCCTATTCAGAAGATAAGCTTTTTATACAAGATATCTTGGGAAGACAGTCAATATTTTCCTGATGAAGGCGGCTATATACTAACTGTCCGTCGAAACGCGTCGAAACTAAGGGAATAGCACAACACGTATTGATTTAGGAATATTCTGACTGCTGCTGAATATACCTCTTTCGTACCTCCCTTTGTAGTCTTAGGAAATGGATTGGATGAATTCATGTATTTGATTTGTTCCTTTTGATATATTTTCTGTGTTCCCAAGTTTTATATATTTTTAAATTTGTTTCTTTTTAATTGTTTTTAAATGTATAAATAAACTGTGCATACTGAACTGATTTGTTTTTACATAATTTTGTTACTTAACCCCTTCGCTGCTATGCCTTTTCCCCTCCTGTGCTAAGCCTTTTTTGGGCGTTTTGGAGTAGTGCGCGCTTAGGCCCTTGTAACTTTTTGACCACATAAGGTATCCGCGCCAAATTTGCGTCCTTTTCTTCCAACATCATGTGGATTCTAAAGGCACCCAGGGTTTGTGGATTCCCTTGGAGGGGTCCCAGAAATTAACCAAAATATAGTGATTTTTTTGTTTTTTTCAGAAAAATGGGAAAAACGGGCTACAAATGAAAGCCTCTGGGTTTTTCCCTGAAAATGGTATCACAAAAGGGTTTGTGGGGCTGAAATCTCAATTTTCTCAGCTTTCAGGGAATGACAGTCTTTTGTCAGAGAACCAAAATGTTTTACTCAGTTTTGGCATTTTTCTGGGACATAGCCTATTTTTGCTATTTTTAGAGCTTTCCACCTCCTTCCAGTTAATGGTAGAAATGAGTTTGAAACCAATAATGGATACTGGAAAGCCTTACATTTTCGAACAGTAGACAAAATTCTAAATTCAGAAAGGGGTCATTTGTCTAAATCCATGAAGGTTTCGTTATAGAAACTAACAGTTAGATATTGGAATATTTGAAATTTTGTTGAAAAAAACAGCCTTTTGTCTCAACGTTTTCACCTATAACTTTTTCTAATTTTGACAGCTCTTGGAAAGCAATATACCGTTACTTTTGTTAGACCTTCCTGGTTGTGGGGATATATAGGACTTGTAGTTTCACCAAGAACCCGACGAACCCAGATCCAAAAACTGAGCAGCAAATTGCAATGGTATTTTTTCATTTACTGGGTATAGTGCACTTTGTCTTGGAAAATGTATACATGGAATAATCTGTATGAAAGACACCTATGTATTTCTGAATTGGGTACAAATTATAGAGTTCAGACACAGTATATAATTGCACATTTTCAAAGTTGGGAATACTCATACTAGCATGAGAATTATTGGTCATTTTTCATAAAGATTTTTTTTTTACACAATGTCTTTCATTGAAAGGGAGAAATGCATGAAAGCTCAATTGGTAATAACAGTTGATTTACAAATCTGAATTACCCCAAGTGTCCCGATAAAAATGGTACCTCACTTGTGTGGGTCGGCTTTGTGCCTGCGACAGGAAACGGCGCAAAATGCAACGTGGTCACACCTAAATTTTGCAGTTACAAATTGACCCTTTTTTGGCAAAGTGCCTACCTGTAGTTTTTGCACCCTAGCTCTGCCGGCACCTAGGGAAACCTAGCAAACCTATACATTTTTTAAAAGTAGACACCCAGGGGAATTCAGGATGGGGTGACTCGACTGCCTACCACCAGGTTTTGTTACCCGAATCCCTTGCAAAGCTAAGATTTTGACAAAATAAACACATTTTCCTCACATTTCTGTGGTGGAAAGTTCTGGAATCTGCGTGGATCAACAAATTTCCACCCACCCAGCGTTCCCCCAGGTCTCCCGATAAAAATGGTACCTCACTTGTGTGGGTCGTCCTTGTGCCTACGACAGGAAACGGCACAAAATGCAACGTGGTCACACCTCAATTTCCCAGTGAAATTTTACGTTCTTTGGACAAAGAGACTACCTTTTGTTTTTGAGCGGTAGCTCAGCCAGCACCTAGGGAAACCTAGCAAACCTATACATTTTTGAAAACTAGACACCCTGGGGAATTCAGGATGGGGTGACTCGTCTGCCTACCCCCAGGTTTTGTTACCCAGAATCCCTTGCAAATCTAAACATTTGACCAAAAAACACATTTTCCTCACATTTCTGTGGTGGAAAGTTCTGGAATCTGCATGGATCAACAAATTTCCACCCACCCAGCGTGCCCCCAGGTCTCCCAAAAAAAATGGTACCTCACTTGCGTGGGTAGGCATAGTGGCTGCGACATGAAACAGCGCAAAACGCAGCATGGTCGCACCTCAATTTCCCAGTGAAATTTAGCACGTTTCGGACAAAAAGACTACCTTTTGTTTTTGCACCGTAGCTCTGCCAGCACATAGGGAAACCTAGCAAACCTATACATTTTTGAAAACTAGACACCCAGGGCAATTCAGGATGGGGTGACTCGTCTGCCTACCCCCAGGTTTTAATACCCAGAATCCCTTGCAAACCTAAATATTTGACCAAAAAAACACATTTTCCTCACATTTCTGTGGTGGAAAGTTCTGGAATCTACGTGGATCAACAAATTTCCACCCACCCAGCGTGCCCCCAGGTCTCCCGGAAAAAATGGTACCTCACTTGCGTGGGTAGGCATAGTGGCCGTGACATGAAACAGCGCAAAACGCAGCATGGTCACACCTCAATTTCCCTGTGAAATTTAGCACGTTTTGGACTAAAAGAATACCTTTTGTTTTTGCGCCGTAGCTCTGCCAGCACCTAGGGAAACCTAGCAAACCTATACATTTTTAAAAACTAGACACCCAGGGCAATTCAGAATGGGGTGACTCGTCTGCCTACCCCCAGGTTTTGTTACCCAGAATCCCTTGCAAACATAACAATTTGACCAAATAAACACATTTTCCTCACATTTCTGTGGTGGAAAGTTCTGGAATCTGCGTGGATCAACAAATTTCCACCCACCCAGTGTGCCCCCAGGTCTCCCAAAAAAAATGGTACCTCACTTGCGTGGGTAGGCATAGTGGCTGCGACATGAAACAGCGCAAAATGCAACGTGGTCACACCTAAATTTTGCAGTTACAAATTGACCCTTTTTTGGCAAAGTGCCTACCTGTAGTTTTTGCACCCTAGCTCTGCCGGCACCTAGGGAAACCTAGCAAACCTATACATTTTTTAAAAGTAGACACCCAGGGGAATTCAGGATGGGGTGACTCGACTGCCTACCACCAGGTTTTGTTACCCAGAATCCCTTGCAAAGCTAAGATTTTGACAAAATAAACACATTTTCCTCACATTTCTGTGGTGGAAAGTTCTGGAATCTGCGTGGATCAACAAATTTCCACCCACCCAGCGTTCCCCCAGGTCTCCCGATAAAAATGGTACCTCACTTGTGTGGGTCGTCCTTGTGCCTACGACAGGAAACGGCACAAAATGCAACGTGGTCGCACCTCAATTTCCCAGTGAAATTTTACGTTCTTTGGACAAAGAGACTACCTTTTGTTTTTGAGCCGTAGCTCAGCCAGCACCTAGGGAAACCTAGCAAACCTATACATTTTTGAAAACTAGACACCCAGGGGAATTCAAGATGGGGTGACTCGTCTGCCTACCCCCAGGTTTTGTTACCCAGAATCCCTTGCAAATCTAAACATTTGACCAAAAAACACATTTTCCTCACATTTCTGTGGTGGAAAGTTCTGGAATCTGCGTGGATCAACAAATTTCCACCCACCCAGCGTGCCCCCAGGTCTCCCAAAAAAAAGTGGTACCTCACTTGCGTGGGTAGGCATAGTGGCTGCGACATGAAACAGCGCAAAACGCAGCATGGTCGCACCTCAATTTCCCAGTGAAATTTAGCACGTTTCGGACAAAAAGACTACCTTTTGTTTTTGCGCCGTAGCTCTGCCAGCACCTAGGGAAATCTAGCAACCCTATACATTTTTGAAAACTAGACACCCAGGGCGATTCAGGATGGGGTGACTAGTCTGCCTACCCCCAGGTTTTGTTACCCAGAATCCCTTGCAAACCTAGATATTTGACCACAAAAACACATTTTCCTCACATTTCTGTGGTGGAAAGTTCTGGAATCTGCGTGGATCAACAAAATTCCACCCACCCAGCGTGCCCCCAGGTCTCCCCAAAAAAATGGTACCTCACTTGCGTGGGTAGGCATAGTGGCTGCGACATGAAACAGCGCAAAACGCAGCATGGTCGCACCTCAATTTCCCAGTGAAATTTGACACGTTTTTGACAAAAAGACTACCTTTAGTTTTTGCACCGTAGCTCTGCCAGCACCCAGGGAAATCTAGCAAACCTATACATTTTTGAAAACTAGACACCCGGGGCAATTCAGGATGGGGTGACTCGTCTGCCTACACCCAGGTTTTGTTACCCAGAATTCCTTGCAAACATAAAAATTGACCAAAAAAACGCATTTTCCTCACATTTCTGTGGTGGAAAGTTCTGGAATCTGCGTGGATCAACAAATTTCCACCCACCCAGCGTGCCCCCAGGTCTCCCGAAAAAAATGGTACCTCACTTGCGTGGTTAGACATAGTGGCTGCAACAGGAAACGGTTCAAATCGTACGGTGGTGAATTTACATTACCTTATTGCAAAACTACCTTGATTTTGGGGGGGGGCATCTGAGTTTGTGGCCCGGGGCTCGGTGGTATTCTTTGCAAAGTAGCAAACCCAAACAGTTCTGAAAACTAGACACCCGGGGGAGTCCAGGGAGGTATCGCATGCATGGGTCCCTCAATGTTTTCCTACCCAGAACTCCTTTCAAACCTTAAAATGAGGTAAAAATAGCACTTTTCCAAACTTTTTGGCGTGGGATTGCCGTGCCGGCAAAAAGGTCCTACCACCCTGCGTTCCCCTTGTTCTCCCGAGTAAAAGGATACCTCACTTGTGTGGGTGCCCCAAAGCAGAACACGCCAAAAATGAATTTTGAAAAAAGTAGTTTTTAGTCATATTTAAGTTTTACAAATTAAGCACCCCAGCCTGAGTCACATGCCTTTGGCCCACCCACACAAGTGAGGTATCATTTTACTCGGGAGAACAAGGGAAACGCTGGGTGGTAGGACATTTGTCCCGGCAGCGGGATCCCACCCAAAAAAGTATGGAAAAGTGGGTTTTTTGACCAAAATGTCAGGTTTGCAGGGGTTTCTGGGTAGGAAAACATTGGGGGACCCACGCATGCCATACCTCCCTGGACTCCCCCGGGTGTCTAGTTCTTAGAACTGTTTGGGTTTGGTAGTTTCCAAAGATGCCTGCCAAGCCCCGGGCCAAAAGCTCAGGTGACCCCCTCAAAAAATAAGATTATTTGGCTAAAGGTAATTTTTGGTCTCCACAGTATGAATTGAGACTTTTCCTAAAGCAGCCGCTATGCCTACCCACGCAAGTGAGGTACCATTTTTATCGGGAGACCTTGGGGAACGCTGGGTGGGAGGTAATTTGTGTGAGCCCAGTGATGCCACGCTTTCCTACACTAAAACGTGTGAAAAAACAGTTTTTTTCCAAGCAAAAAATGAGGTTTGCAAGGGATTCTGGGTAAAGGAACGTTGGAGGATCCACGCAAGCCATACCTCCTTGGAAGCCCCCGGGTGTCTACTTTTCAGAAATGTATGGGATTGGTAGGTTTCCCTAGATGGCTGTCTCGCACGGGGCCAAAAACCCAGGTAACCCCTCTTGCAAAAGCTGGTGGACTTAACATTTTCACCATTGTTAAATTCACCAGCTTTTGCAAGAGGGGTTACCTGGGTTTCTGGCCCCGTGCGAGACAGCCATCTATGGAAACCTACCAAACCTACACATTTCTGAAAAGTAGACACCCGGGGGCTTCCAAGGAGGTATGGCTTGCGTGGATCCTCCAAAGTTCCTTTACCCAGAATCCCTTGCAAACCTCAATTTTAGCAGAAAAAAATCAATTTTTTCACACGTTGTAGTCTGGGAAAGCGTGGCATCACTGGTCTCACACAAATTACCTCCCACCCAGCGTTCCCCCAGGTCTCCCGATAAAAACGGTACCTCACTTGCGCGGGTAGCCATAGTGGCTGCAACAGGAAAAGGTCCAAATCGTACGGTGGTGAATATAAAATACCCTGCAGCAATATAACTTTGATTTTGGGGGGGGCACCTGAGTTTTTGGCCCGGTGCTGGGTGGTATTCTTTGGAAAGTAGCAAACCCAAACAGTTCTGAAAACTAGACACCCGGGAGAGTCCAGGGAGGTATGGCATGCGTGGGTCCCCCAATGTTTTCCTACCCAGAACTCCTTGCAAACCTTAAAAATAGGTAAAAATAGCACTTTTCCAAACTTTTTGGCGTGCGATCGCCGTGCCGGCAAAAAGGTCCTGCCACCCTGCGTTCCCCTTGTTCTCCCGAGTAAAAGGATACCTCACTTGTGTGGGTGGCTCAAAGCAGAACAAGCCAAAAATGAATTTTGAAAAAAGTAGTTTTTAGTCATATTTAAGTTTTACAAATTAAGCACCCCAGCCTGAGTCACATGCCTTTGGCCCACCCACACAAGTGAGGTATCATTTTACTCGGGAGGACAAGGGAAACGCTGGGTGGTAGGACATTTGTCCCGGCAGCGAGATCCCACCCAAAAAAGTATGGAAAAGTGGGGTTTTTGACCAAAATTTCAGGTTTGCAGGGGTTTCTGGGTAGGAAAACATTGGGGGACCCACGCATGCCATACCTCCCTGGACTCCCCCGGGTGTCTAGTTCTCAGAACTGTTTGGGTTTGGTAGTTTCCAAAGATGCCTGCCAAGCCCCGGGCCAAAAGCTCAGGTGACCCCCTCAAAAAATAAGATTATTTGGCTAAAGGTAATGTTTTGGTCTCCACAGTATGAATTGGGCCTTTTCCTAAAGCAGCCGCTATGCCTACCCACGCAAGTGAGGTACCATTTTTATCCGGAGACCTTGGGGAACGCTGGGTGGGAGGTAATTTGTGTGAGCCCAGTGATGCCACGCTTTCCCACACTAAAACGTGTGAAAAAACTGATTTTTTCCAAGCAAAAAATGAGGTTTGCAAGGGATTCTGGGTAAAGGAACGTTGGAGGATCCACGCAAGCCATACCTCCTTGGAAGCCCCCGGGTGTCTACTTTTCAGAAATGTGTGGGATTGGTAGGTTTCCCTAGATGGCTGTCTCGCACGGGGCCAAAAACCCACGTAACCCCTCTTGCAAAAGCTGGTGGACTTAACATTTTCACCATTGTTAAATTCACCAGCTTTTGCAAGAGGGGTTACCTGGGTTTCTGGCCCCGTGCGAGACAGCCATCTATGGAAACCTACCAAACCCACACATTTCTGAAAAGTAGACACCCGGGGGCTTCCAAGGAGGTATGGCTTGCGTGGATCCTCCAATGTTCCTTTACCCAGAATCCCTTGCAAACCTCAATTTTAGCAGAAAAAAATCAATTTTTTCACACGTTGTAGTCTGGGAAAGCGTGGCATCACTGGTCTCACACAAATTACCTCCCACCCAGCGTTCCCCCAGGTCTCCCGATAAAAACGGTACCTCACTTGCGTGGGTAGCCATAGTGGCTGCAACAGGAAAAGGTCCAAATCGTACGGTGGTGAATATAAAATACCCTGAAGCAATATAACTTTGATTTTGGGGGGGGGGCACCTGAGTTTTTGGCCCGGGGCTGGGTGGTATTCTTTGGAAAGTAGCAAACCCAAACAGACCTGAAAACTAGACACCCGGGAGAGTCCAGGGAGGTATGGCATGCGTGGGTCCCCCAATGTTTTCCTACCCAGAACTCCTTGCAAACCTTAAAATTAGGTAAAAATAGCACTTTTCCAAACTTTTTGGCGTGGGATCGCCGTGCCGGCAAAAAGGTCCTACCACCCTGCGTTCCCCTTGTTCTCCCGAGTAAAAGGATACCTCACTTGTGTGGGTGCCTCAAAGCAGAACAAGCCAAAAATGAATTTTGAAAAAAGTAGTTTTTAGTCATATTTAAGTTTTACAAATTAAGCACCCCAGCCTGAGTCACATGCCTTTGGCCCACCCACACAAGTGAGGTATCATTTTACTCGGGAGGACAAGGGAAACGCTGGGTGGTAGGACATTTGTCCCGGCAGCGAGATCCCACCCAAAAAAGTATGGAAAAGTGGGTTTTTTGACCAAAATTTCAGGTTTGCAGGGGTTTCTGGGTAGGAAAACATTGGGGGACCCACGCATGCCATACCTCCCTGGACTCCCCCGGGTGTCTAGTTCTCAGAACTGTTTGGGTTTGGTAGTTTCCAAAGATGCCTGCCAAGCCCCGGGCCAAAAGCTCAGGTGACCCCCTCAAAAAATAAGATTATTTGGCTAAAGGTAATGTTTTGGTCTCCACAGTATGAATTGGGCCTTTTCCTAAAGCAGCCGCTATGCCTACCCACGCAAGTGAGGTACCATTTTTATCCGGAGACCTTGGGGAACGCTGGGTGGGAGGTAATTTGTGTGAGCCCAGTGATGCCACGCTTTCCCACACTAAAACGTGTGAAAAAACTGATTTTTTTCCAAGCAAAAAATTAGGTTTGCAAGGGATTCTGGGTAAAGGAACGTTGGAGGATCCACGCAAGCCATACCTCCTTGGAAGCCCCCGGGTGTCTACTTTTCAGAAATGTGTGGGATTGGTAGGTTTCCCTAGATGGCTGTCTCGCACGGGGCCAAAAACCCACGTAACCCCTCTTGCAAAAGCTGGTGGACTTAACATTTTCACCATTGTTAAATTCACCAGCTTTTGCAAGAGGGGTTACCTGGGTTTCTGGCCCCGTGCGAGACAGCCATCTATGGAAACCTACCAAACCCACACATTTCTGAAAAGTAGACACCCGGGGGCTTCCAAGGAGGTATGGCTTGCGTGGATCCTCCAACGTTCCTTTACCCAGAATCCCTTGCAAACCTCAATTTTAGCAGAAAAAAATCATTTTTTTCACACGTTGTAGTCTGGGAAAGCGTGGCATCACTGGTCTCACACAAATTACCTCCCACCCAGCGTTCCCCCAAGTCTCCCGATAAAAACGGTAACTCACTTGCGTGGGTAGCCATAGTGGCTGCAACAGGAAAAGGTCCAAATCATACGGTGGTGAATATAAAATACCCTGAAGCAATATAACTTTGATTTTGGGGGGGGTGCACCTGAGTTTTTGGCCCGGGGTTGGGTGGTATTCTTTGGAAAGTAGCAAACCCAAACAGTTCTGAAAACTAGACACCCGGGAGAGTCCAGGGAGGTATGGCATGTGTGGGTCCCCCAATGTTTTCCTACCCAGAACTCCTTGCAAACCTTAAAAATAGGTAAAAATAGCACTTTTCCAAACTTTTTGGCGTGGGATCGCCGTGCCGGCAAAAAAGTCCTACCACCCTGCGTTCCCCTTGTTCTCCCGAGTAAAAGGATACCACACCTTAACAGAGTTACTCAAAAGTCAAACATTCAAGCACGGCTATCTATTCCTCAAAGACACACACATACAGGTTGGATTTGGCACGAGGGCGAGTGATGGTTCAGTACATAAAATTTTATTAACAAGATATTTCAAAAAAATGAAATGCTCTGTCAATAAATAAATACATAAAAACTGAACCAGTGACTCGCAACTCGTGAGCTGTAAAGCCACGACAAGGCACCAACCGTTTTACAGGCCATTCACGCACCTTTCATACCTAATACAAACCAGACCATTGACACCATCCGAATGGAAAAGCAACACATAACAACAATCACAATAAGGGGCAAGGTACACCCTACTGCAGAAAGAGAAAAAAAACAATTATTACTGCACACCCATCTAATCCGCAAGCACACACACATACTGTTTGGATTTGGCACGAGGGTGAGTGATGATTCAGTACATACAATTGTATACGCAAGTAATTTCACAAAAATGAAATACACTGTGTATAATTGAAAGTATGATAAACTGAACCACTGACTCACAGCTCGTGAGCTGTAAAGCCACGTCAAGGCACCAACCTCTTTACAGGCCATTCATACACCTTTCGTACGCGTGACACATACAAAACATTCACACCGCCATCCGCGGACCCATCACATTCCAACACTCACACCAGCAAACAGCGCCATTCAAGGGCCCATCACTTTCACACGCCCACATTTCGGACACTGCAACTACACAAAATGATGGACTGTGTGGAGTGTCACTCAACTAGCAGTGTGTGTAGTGACCAACAGAAAGTAACTACTCACACACTGCCTGCCGAGCGCCAGTACACCCACACCACCATCCAAGCACCAGACCATGCACACCGCCAGCCAAATACCACTCAGCGCACACCGACAGCCAAGTACCACTCCACACACACCACCAGCCAAGCATCACTCCACGCACACCACCAGCCAAGCGCCACTCCACACACACCACCAGCCAAGCACCACTCCGTGCACAGACAGCCAAGTACCACTCCATGCACACCACCAGCCAAGCGCCCCTCCACACACACCACCAGCCAAGCGCCACTCCACAAACACAACACCAGCCAAGCACCACTCCGTGCACAGACAGCCAAGTACCACTCCACGCACACCGTCCAGCCAAGCGCCACTCCACACACACCGCCAGCCAAGCACCACTCCACACACACCGCCAGCCAAGCACCACTCCGTGCACAGACAGCCAAGTACCACTCCATGCACACCACCAGCCAAGCGCCCCTCCACACACACCACCAGTCAAGCACCCCTCCACGAACACCACCAGCCAAAGACAAATCCAAACACAACACCAGGCAAGCGCAAGAGCACGCACACCGCCAACCAAACACCAGACCACGCACACGACCAGTCAAGCACCAGTCCGCAGACACCGCCAGACAAGCACCAGTCCACAGACACCGGCAGTCAAGCGCCAAACCATGCACACAGTCAGACAATGGACACTACACGCAAACCAACATCATACTTTAGTTTAGAAACAAAAACAAATTGCAAATTGATACAAATCTACTAACTCGACAACTAAATCTAAAAAGACTACACAAATACAAACTTTGAAACTGAACAATAACTATTACAGAATAAATACCAACCAGTTCACTTTACCACTCATTGATACTCCCAAAAATTCTTTTGCGTGTGGTACAATCTAAAACAAGCAGGTACACACAGCCCGGGGTTTGAAGGGCAGTCGGGGCAGTACATGCGAACCCCCTTCCGCAAACCTCTTCGCCAACAGACTCTACATCTCCGACTGGGAAAGTCTTTTGAGGTTGTAGGAGGAATTGTATCAGGAAAGTGGCGATCTTTCAATCTGGCAACATCCTCCACCACTCCAACTCTAGGAACACTTGCCTGTTCCACTAAAACAAGGCTGCCTATTACAGACTCCTGAAACTTTACAAAAGTCAACTTTGACTGGGGACAAGATTTCTGGAACACAATAAAAGCATTAAAGGTTGCCAAGTGGAAAAGATGGATAGCCAACTTCTTGTACCAAATGTAAGCCTTACGAAGAGCAGCATACGGTTCCAACCTCTGATCAACTCTGTCAACACCACCCATGTACTTATTGTAGTCCAGTATGCACACAGGTTTGCGCACTTCTGCAACCTGACCCCAAACATTCCGCGGTTCAGTGCTTTCATCATGTATTGTAGTCAACATGTAGACATCTCTCCTGTCTGTAAACTTCACAGCTAGAAGCTCCTCACAACGCAAAGCACTGCACTGTCCCCGAGCAAGCTTTCGACAAACAAGTTCTTTTGGGAAACCTTTACGGTTTGAGCGGATTGTGCCACAAGCAACAGTGTCCACTTTGGCCAATTCCCTGAACAACCGCACACCAGTGTAGAAGTTATCGACATACAAATGATGGCCTTTGTTAAAAAATCCACGACCAAGTTCCCACACAATTTTCTCAGTCACTCCAAAAGTCGACGGACAACCAGGGGGGGTTAATCCTGGATTCCTTACCAGTGTACACCCTGAAATTAGAGACATATCCAGTCTCACTGTCACACAGCATATACAGTTTGATTCCATAGCGTGCCCTCTTACTAGGAATGTATTGCCGAAATACCAAGCGGCCCTTGAACAACAGCAAAGACTCATCCACTGCAATTTCTTTCCCAGGATAAAAGATCTCAGAAAATCGATCAACCAAATGATCAATGACAGGCCGAATGTTGAAAAGACGGTCACAATCAGGGTGATCTCGTGGCAAAGCAAGACTATTGTCAACAAAATGCATCATCCGCAGCAGAAGCAAATACCTATCACGAGTCATGACTGCCGGAAATATAGCTGTTGCCATCAAGGGACTAGTAGACCAATATGAAGCCATTGATGGTTTCCTAAGCAAGCCCATCAAAAGAGTTAAACCCAAAAACTTTTTCATCTCCTCCAAATTGGTGGGAGTCCACCGGGTAGCTCTAGCGTGGGGCTTAAGGCTGGCACTGTTCACCCTCAAAAAAATTTCAGCATACAAATTAGTCTGCTCTACAATCTCTGCCAAAAACACATCATCCATAAACAACTTGAAAAAATCAATAGGCAACCCTACACCCTGGAACACTAGCAAATTCAGGCAATGCCGGCTGCACCATGCCTGGTGCAACCCAGAGGTCAGAACTTTCATCGTCAAGTCTTGCAGCCGCAGGCCGCCGCCCAGCTAACTCTTGTCTCACAACACCAACTGGAAGTCTAGCAGCCCCAGGCTGCAGCCCAGATGTCTCTTGCCGCACAATTGGCACATCACTGTCCTCCGCAACCACAGGCACAACCATGTCCTCCAAAACCGTAAACACAGCAATGTCCTCCCCAACCACAGGCACATCATCCACACCAAAAGTAGCTTCATCGGCACTCAAAGTGTCTTCATCATCAGATGAAGCCATGTGTAGAGAAAACTCACTACCTGAATCTTCACCTCCCACCTCTGGCTCAGAATCAGAGTCAGACTCTGGACCATGGTCAGAGGAAGAATCAAAAAGCATTCCAACAACTTGCTGAGCAGTAATCCGGCGGCTAGCCATTATCCTTACAAATAAAGGAGTCTGCACAAACAACACAACAACCCCAACACTGCGCAAAGTAAGATAAAAATGTAAGACTTTTTCACCCAAAAAATATATTTAGAAAAAATATACAATTCACTTACAAGACACAACTACACTCACCAGCACCTACTCTGCAAAGACACAGCAAATAGGCAACGATATCCCACTAGAAAGAAGAAAACAAAAACCTTACATCTACAGAAGGACACATCAAAAACAAATGCAAAACATGTTTTACAATCACAACAAACAGCAACAACACATACTCGTATTACTACACACTTTGCAAAATAAACAATTACATTACAATTGAAAAAAAAAGGTCTCTTACCAAACACATGCAACTACAGAAACAGCAGAACAACAGAACCACCAGTAACAGAACCGCACACTGCAACAATCTAAAGAGAAAAAAAAACAATACACATTAGAAGAAACAAAAACAATACACATTACAACAGGCTATGTCACAGGGTATGTCACAAATGGGGTGTCTGTCCCCAAGGGGGGAAGATTATAAATCATTATAAACGTGGGCCCCCTGGAAGCAACCCTACGGAGGGCAGAGAGGCCAAATAAAGACACGGCAGAACATACTGAAAACAAATGGGCCCAAGGAAGCAACCCTTGGCCAAGGGGTCGCTCCCTATAAAAAAAAATAACCCTGGAGTCTAGTGGGCTTTTCTATTCCCCCCCCCTGGGGCAGAAAAGTCTAAAAAAATATTAGGGCCACTAGGAAGCGACCCTTCCCCAAGGGGTCGCTTCCTTTTCAAATAAAAAACAAATCCCTGGTGACTAGTGGGCTTTTCTGCTCCCCCTGGGTGCAGATAAGCCGAAAAAACGGCCGATCTGCCCCAGGGGGGGCAGAAAAGTCTGAAAAATATTTTATCCCCCTAAGGGAGCGACCCTTGCCCAAGGGGTCGCTTCCTTTTCAAATAAAAAACAATCCCTGGTGTCTAGTGGGCTTTTCTGCCCCCCCTGGGTGCAGATCAGCCGAAAAAACGGCCGATCTGCCCCAGGGGGGGCAGAAAAGTCTAAAACATTATTTGGCCCCCTAAGGAAGCGACCCTTGCCCAAGCGGTCGCTTCCTGCACACAAAAAAAACAAACACAAGCAATCCCTGGTGTTTAGTGGGCTTTTCTGCCCCCCCCTGGGTGCAGATCGGCCAAATAAAACGGCCGATCTGCCCCAGGGGGGGCAGAAAAGTCTAAAACATTATTTGGCCCCCTAAGGAAGCGACCCTTGCCCAAGGGGTCGCTTCCTGCACACAAAAAAAACAAACACAAGCAATCCCTGGTGTCTAGTGGGCTTTTCTGCCCCCCCTGGGTGCAGATCGGCCAAACAAAACGGCCGATCTGCCCCAGGGGGGGGGCAGAAAAGTCTAAAAAATAATCTGGGCCAAAAAGGAAGCGACCCTTGCCCAAGGGGTCGCTTCCTGCACAACGTTATTGCCCCCAAACACATCCCTGGTGTCTAGTGGGGCATTCCTGGTGCACGATCGCGACGCTGTGCGCGATCGTGCACCAGGAATGCCGTGCATTGGGACATCAGGGGAGAGGAAACACAGTTTCCTCCCCCCCGATGCCTCAAGGCACCGAAAAACGGCCCCCCCGCCCCACCGGAGCAGCAAACACTCACCTCTTTGCTGGACGCGCTGGAAACAAATGGCTTCCAGCGCGTCCAGCGCTTCCTGATGACGTCGGCGCGCGCTGTGCACGCTGACGTCACCAGGAAGCGTTGGGGGGCCAGGGGGTGGCAGCGGAAAGTCTTCCGCTGCCACCCCGGCAAAAAAAAAAAAAGATCGCCGCACAGGGGGGCTCTCCAGCGCTCTCCCCCAGGGCTGTACTGATGACGGAGCGGTTCCGTCATCAGCACAGCCCAACCGATGCTGATGACGGAACCGCTCCCTCATCAGCATCGAAGGGGTTAATGCATTGCTCTTAGCCTTTATGTCTGAATAATTGTTGTCTATTCTGTTTGTATTAGTTGATGTCTCTACATTTAATGTGCCCAAAGGGAATTTCTATTTGACATAAAGTCAACATGTAAACTATACTGTGATTGACATATGTAAAACGGCAACATACATCATGAAGTGCATGACATGCACTCAGTCATTGCACACTGTTTGGTACTACTCTCACTTTGGACTGTGGCAGAATGTTTGTAGCTGAACACACTTTTGCAGCATACACAATCTCTGCATGTGCAGACTGTTACATGTTGCAAACTTTCAGTCGCAAATGTCTTGCACAGGCACACATGTTCGACACATGGTGTTATCATGCCCACATATATCATACAACATGATGTAGATCTTTGATGAGTGTGTAACACAACAACAGACCTTTTGAATAGGTGAGTGAGCCATCAGTCATCACTGCAGTGAGACATGGTTAAATAGTCCATTGTACTTGTTTTGTTTTTTTAAAAAAAAATTTTATTGCAGGGTTATGCATAACATACAATGCCATTTCAAGTATCATATAGTACAGAGTTACCGTACATCTAATGCTTCTCAGTTGTGTTGGACACAGCCATGTAGCCCTCATCCCGGAGGCAGGGCGGCGTCTTGTCGCAATATAGTGCTCTCTTCGGGCCGCGCCCGTCACCATTTTCAACAATCAAGGAGGTCTATGCTCTGCATTTAGTTGTTTAATGTGTTGTGTCGCACTGATGGGCCAATAAAGATGTACTTGGTCTACTGCGGGAACCCCTAACTCTGACCCCCCCCTTCCGTCCCTCCCCTTCCGGTGTCTGCGTCTGTGTTCGGTGCAATCATGTGTGTCCGAATCGTGGGACTACGGAGCTATTGCGTCTTATTGCGTGTGTGCGTCCTGTGGAAGCGCTGCGGGCGTGAGTATGACTGCTGGGGTTGTCGTGTCTTGGGCCTCCCCCTCTTCCTCCTCTTCTATTGCGCTATCCCTTAGTGCCTGCACTAGTATTTCCCACATCATTGCTGCTTCTTGTGCCTTATCATCTGAACTGCAGCGAGCCATTTGATAACGTATTGTGCTCTCCGCCGTCGCCCATTTCAGGAATTCATTCAGCCATCTCCCATGCGTCGGTACCAACTTCGATTTCCACTCCTTGGTCAATTCTCTCTTTGCTATGAGTAAGCCCATGTCAATAAATTTACTCAACAGTTTGTTTTTCTTTGTGTGAGGGAACCAATGTAAGATGGTGACTGCGCTATCATAATGCAATTCACTTTCTGTGACTGCGTTGAGGGTCTCTTCAATATCCGTCCAGTACTCTTGCAAACAGGGACAACCCCTTAACATATGGACTAGGTCTGCTCCTACCTGATCACATCTAGGGCATGCCGCGTCTGTTACGTGAAAGTACGCTGCGATTTTACTCGGAGTAAGGTAAGCTCGGTGGAGAATATAAAGGTGTATCAGTTGGAAGCGCGCGTTCCTAGTACTCTTTCTGGCTCTCCGCACCAGCTGTGCCCATGTCGTGTCTGGGATGTCTAAGTGCAGGTCCGCTTCCCATTTATTCTTAAGTGGTGTAAGTGGTAGTAGGGTGCCCGTGTGCATTCTGCGATATAGACACGTCACGGCTTTAAATGTTCCCGCCGCCATCATGGTATATTGGCACGCTAGCGACGTTACAGGTTCTATGAGGCCCCCCCCCAGTGCCCCTGTATGGCATTCACCAACGCCGCGTGTAGTAGATAGTCTCCCCTCGGAAGGTCGTACCGCTCTTGCAGGGCCTGGTATGGGGACAACACCACATCCTCATAGAGGTCGCCTACCATATGCAATCCCGCCTCTTCCCAGAGATGTAGTCCCGACCAGTCACCACCATGCGGGAGTGCCGTCACCATGCCCAGCGGGATTTCGGGAGCATATGGGTGGCCCGGTCCAGTTCGCTTTTGCGAGCGGTTCCAGCACAAGCGAAGGGTCCGTTCCTCTTGGGAGAGCTCCCGTAGAAGTAATTTTTGCTGCAGAGTGATATATGCCAGGACATGGCGGGGTGTGCCGGACTCCCTTCCCCGCTCTGGGCCGCGGTACACTCTTGCTACTTCCTGCGTGAAGAATTGTAATTGAGCTGCTAAATAATAGAGCTCAAAATCCGGGACGGCCAGGCCTCCCTCGTCCCTAGGGCGGGTTAGTGTCGCCAGTGCTATCCTGCGTCTCCCCTTTCCCCATAGGAAGGACACCAGCATTGACCTCAATTGTTAGAAGGTCGCTCCGGGTATCCACACGGGGAGGGTCCGGAAGAAATACAATATTCGCGGCAGTGCCACCATTTTCAGAAGTGCAACTCGGCCCGCCGTCGAAAGGGGCAGAGTGGCCCAGAAGGACATACAGCCCCTCAAGGCACGGATGCAGCAGCCTACGTTACCATCTAGGAGGTCCGCCGGGTCATGGTAGATGTGCACCCCTAGGTAGCTCAGGCAATGGGGTTCCCAACGAAGGTTCTGACGAAGTGAAGGGCTCTTCTCCCCCCTCCGTAGCGGGAAGAGACAGGTTTTCGTCTAATTCACTCGCAGCCCCGATATCTTGCCAAAGCGCTCCAGTAGCCTCTCGGCTCCCTCCACAGCCTCTTCCGCATTGTCCAAAAAAAGGAGGAGGTCATCCGCATATAAGGAGATGTAATGGAGTTCTCCTCTGTGGACAAGCCCGTTGTAATAATCTCCTAGTCTGGCCTTAGCCGCGAGAGGCTCCACCACAAGCGCAAATAGCAGGGGAGAAAGTGCACACCCCTGTCTGGTTCCCCGAGTCACTTCGTATTGGTCCGACACTAACGATCCGACCCTCACCCTCGCTCTTGCTGAGGAGTAGAGCACCCTCGTCCACCGTATATATCCCTCTCCTAGGCCGAATCCTTGCATCACTCTATATAAGTAGTTCCATTCTAGGCTGTCAAAGGCCTTCTCTATGTCGACCGCCAACACCAGGGGGGATCTCGCTTCAGGGGGCGGAGTGTCCACCAGTCTGAGTAATCTACGAATGTTGTGTGTAGTGTTTCTCGTGGGAATAAAACCTGACTGGTCTTTATGGACCAAATCTTGCATATGGGTTATCAGCCTGGTGGCCAGCACCGTACTCAATATTTTGTAGTCAGTCGTTAGCATAGATAATGGCCTATAGGATGCAGGGTCTGTACTCTCTCTACGTGGTTTCAATAAAGGGATCATTATGGCCTCGCTCATCGATTGGGGGAGTCTGCCTGCCTCCTTGGCCTCGTTATAAAGTATTTGGAGTCTCGGGGCTAGTTGGTCTAAGTATCTCCCGTAGAACTCAATGGGCAACCCGTCTATCCCCGGTGTTTTATTACGCGCCATTCGCTTCACTGCTCCCCTTATTTCGGCCAAGTCAATTGGGCTACCCAAGGCGTCAGCTTGTTCTTGCTCTAGGCGCGGGAGCTGCAGGTCACTCAGAAAAACGTCCAGCGCTTCAGTGTGGTCGCCTAACTCCGTTCTATACAATCGTTCGTAGTATGACCTGAAACAATCTAGTATTGCAGTTTGTGTAGTATGGGTGTGACCTCCACTGCCCTGTAAGGCCAAAATTGGTTGACTATTCCTATTTGGGTTTGCCAGCCAGGCCAAGAGTGTCCCTGTCTTGTCTCCCTCAGCAAGAGTCTTCGTTAAGTATGTCTTATAGTCGAAGCTACGAAGGCGCTCCACCTCTACTGCCACTGCTTCCCGCGCCCCACATACTTTTTCCTGTAGTTCAGGGTGATTAGGTCGGTCCAGTTCTACTTCCCGTAGTATGCGCTCATCCTTTTCTAGGTCGTCCACCAACGTCATGCGTACTCCTGCGTATTTCCCAATGCTGTGTCCTCTCACTATTATGTTAAATGCATCCCACTCTGCGGCTCTGGTCGAGGCGGTGCCCTCGTTCTCCACAAAATACTGGGTGATCCGCTCTCCCAGTTCGGCACGGAAGGGCGGATCATCCAATGTATCCGGCCGCAGTCGCCATGTCGGGATTTTAGGAGGTGCAGTCATCCAGTCCAGCGTCAGGAGGAGCGGATTGTGGTCAGACAATGTACGTGCTAAGTATTCGGTCCGGGCCACCGCAGTAAGTACCGCAGGGGAGCACAGAAAGGAATCTAGGCGTACGTGTAAGTCGTGTAAGCTAGAGTAGAATGAGTAATCCCACTCGGTGGGGTGCTGTGCGCGCCAGCAGTCGGTTAGGTCCCATGTACTCTGCCATTCAGACCTGCATTTCGCCAATCGATGTATGGGGGAAGTGCGAAGTGGTGGGTGCGACCTATCTAGGGTAATATCCTCTATGGAGTTGAAGTCCCCTCCCATCAGTACAGGACCTGTGAAGTAACTAGCAAGCACCCTGGAGAGTCTTGTAAAGTATGTAGCTTGATCCACATTCGGTGCATAAATGCTACAGAGCACTATGTGTCGGCCTCTAAGCAGTCCCTCGACTGCCACAAACCTCCCGTCCGGGTCCTCTGTGTGCCTAGTCACCTGGAGGGGGAGTTCCGCTCTAATCCAAATTAGCACTCCCCTAGCAAATGCAGAATACGCCGTATAGAATAAGTGGCCCCTCCACCTACGCTGGAGTGCAATCCCCTCTTTTTTGGTTAAATGGGTCTCTAGTAGGAATGCAATATGCACCCCTCTACGAATCAGGTACGAGTGGATTTTGTGTCTTTTCGCCATCGTGTTTAAGCCCCGCACATTCCAGGACACACATTTCAACGGACCCACATTAGCCATTGTCCCATTGGAGGCAAAGTGGACCTCTAGTAGTTTGCATCCTGACCACAGACATGACCCCGATCCCTCCCTTCCTCAACCGTCCCCTGCTCCCCCCTCCCCAAGCAGCTCCTAGAGTCACCCCAACCACTCCAGGCCCCCCTCCCCCAGAACAGGACTTAACTTCAAAAAGTCGCACCCATCCAAACAATTGAGCAACGTGCTCACAAATTCGCTAATACGTAGTCAATGCTACGTTGGCCTTATGGGCCTCGGGGTGCGCACGCTAGCTTCTGGAACCTCTAGGTGTTGTCTCCCAGCCCCCAGCCCTACTATACACATCAAGTCCCATACCAGTTCAGGCTTACAGCAGTCTGCTCCAAAGTTCTCAGTGACTGCAGCATACCCCCGCAACTCAATCAGGTACCCTGTCGAGGGTTCAGCTCTCGATGATTTCTCCCGATGTCTGTGGCGTGACCTTCGGGCCTTTGGCTCTACCCAGCTCCGAAAGTTCAGTGTCCGAGCCCGTACCCTGGTCCTCCGAGCCTGAGCCCCTCTCCGACTGGGTCAGTGCTGATCCCGACACCTCTTTCACGGCCTGCAGTGCCGCTCTACGTTCATCCGCTGTTTGAAAGTCTGTCGGCCGTTTGGTGCCCTGTCCGCGCCCTCGGTGACGTCTTGATCGCCTGAGTGAATGTTCCTGGCGCTCCTCCTCAGCTCGAAACCGAGCCCCGTCCGTGCCTGCTTTGTAGGTGTCCCACCAGGCCCATGCTTCTGCTGACGTCGGGAAGAACAGGGCGTTCTCGTCTACTACTACTCGGAGTCTGGCCGGGAAAAGCAGCGAGTATTGTATTCCTTCCGCCCGAAGCTCCTTTTTGATAGAGAGGAAGGAGGCGCGTAGTTTTTGGGTTTCAAACGTGTAATCCGGGAACAGCGTCACCTTACTGTTGTCGACCTGGAACGGACCCGCTTCCCTGGCTCGCTGCAACAGCCAGTCCCTGTCTTTGTAGTGCAACAGCTTAATGACCACTGGGCGAGGCGGGAGTCCTGGCTTCGGAGGTCTCGATGGCACTCGGTGCGCCCGTTCCAGAGTGAAGAAAGGGGACAGGCCCTCCGGGGCCACCACTGACTGCAGCCATTCATGCAAGTAGCCTACCATGTCCGTTCCCTCTTTTTTTTTCCGGAAGGCCCACGAGGCGCACGTTTTTCCGCCGACTGCGATTTTCAGCGTCCTCTGCTCTTCTTTCTAAGGTATGAATCCGGTCCAGTGCCTCTGTGAGCTTCCCATCCATCGACTTCTGCGCTGGCACAATGTCCTTTAGGGTGGTCTCCGCTTCTTTGACTCTGTCCGTCAGTTTCGCGTGGTCAGCGCGCAGGAGCCCCAGCCCAGCCGACACTTGCGCAATGTCGTGGTGCAAGGCATCATTTGTAGCGGCTATGGCCTCCAGGATCCTGTCCTGCATTTGTTGTAGGTCCGTTGCAGGCTGCGTGGGATCCTAAGGCGTTTCCGAGGCAGGACTCCCGTCCCCTTTGGGGCCTCTGGGCTTTCCCATGTTTCACCTGCGACGTCGAGCTGAGTTCCAGGGATATGTAGCGGTGGCAAATCCCTCCCGCTCCGGACTGACCCCTGTGGAGCAGCTAGGGGCCTTGAAAGACTTCCTTCTGGGTCCCAATTTCAATTCCGTGGCTGCTGCGACAGGAGTAGCCGGGCACCTCGCGTAAGTCTGGGCCCTGGTGGGCAGTATTGGCGCGCTCACAAGCCAGTCTCTCTCCCCGGGGTGCGCGCCCTAAGCTGGACAGCAGGTTAGTCGGGTATCCGGGCACTGCCGTGAAGGTTGCCTTAGGCCCCCGAACAAGGCAGTAGTTCGAGTTCCGCTTCTGGTGCAGCCCAGGCCCAGTTGCATGTGGGGGTAGTCGACGCGCTCCTAGCGTCCAGTGTAATATGCAGAGAACTGCGCCGTACAGCCAGGGACCGTTATAGGGGAAACTCACCTCCCAGGCTGGTAGTTAGGGCCTCAGTCGTCCCTCGAGTCATGTAGGGGAGCTCGGCTTCAGACATTCGACGGGGCTCGCTCCCGCAGAGCCGCCGCCACCCAGCGCGGCGCAACAGGCGCGGTGGGTCAACTGTGCGCCAATTGGTCCCCCCTCGTAGTCCGGGCCCCTTCAATGCTGCCCGAGGAAGCGGCCAGCGATGGAGATGGGGCTGTAGGTCTCAGCAGGGCGGGCCCCCGGGCCGGGGTCACGATCCTCTCCCTCTGCTGTGGCGGAGCACCGCCGTTCTCGTACGGTCGCAGCAGTCAGGCCGTCGGGGTACTAGTGGCCAGCCGCCACCCGTCGCCACGTCCTCCTTAGCGTCCCCCTTCGTTTCCGGTCGGGCCGTCCCCGCCGAGACCGCAGGCCCCAAAGCCGGGACGTAGATTTTGGGTCTCCGGGCGGGGCAGGGTCATGCCGGATCTTACTGCAGGCAGGTCTCTTCTCCCCAGTCGCGCCGCAGGCGGGGGTCGGCAGCTCCGCGGAAGGCTCCGGTCCTCGCCGTGGGGGCCCGCCGGCCGCTCTTGGGGCAGTTAGGCGTTTGGAAAGGAGCCTCTGGGAGTGCCCAGCGCCCGGCTATTCAGGAGCCGCCATCTTGCTTGTTGGTCGCCCGGGCTCTTCGCAGCACGCGTCGGCCGCTGCAGCAGTTCCGCCAGTGCGAGCTCATCACCGGAGCAGGCTCAGGTGTAGTACTCGGGATCCGCCCGATTTGCGCGGCGATCCCGGGTGTTAGGCAGGATTAATTAAGGATCGCAGGGCGGTGTGGCGGGAGCCTCGTTAGGCTACGACCTTCTTCATCGGCTGCTAGCCACGCCCCCCCCTAGTCCATTGTACTTGTGATGTTCAATTAAAAAGTTGTTACCATCCACACATGATCTCTTTCTTACTCCTGGCAACATAGACTCTGAGGGTAGGTCTTTATGCATGCCTCCTGGTCCATGGATACTGCATTTCCTGATACAGGGATATGCAATGAAACCCACTCAGCTAACATTTTACCTTTGGGTGGATAGTATATTTGTGATCCACTCAAATTTTCAGTTGTCCAGTCAGGTCAGAGGTACACAACTATTGCCATGCTAAGGTAATTTTTTATCTAAATCACTCCATCTGACCATGTGCAATGAGTTGTGTGTATGCACATGCATTTTTGTCTGACTTTTTATCCAAGTAAAATTACACTCTTGACATCTCAGTATCCTTTAGGTGTTTAGGTGTTTCCATATAAACTATCAAATTTCATAGTGCTGCAGCCATATACGCACTGTACAATGTCATCCGATCATGTTGTCATTTTAAAGGTCTTTGGTGCTCAATGCATTACTGGGCAATGCATGTCAAGAGTGTCTTCTATCAACTGTACCATGATGAGGTACATGTGAAATTGTCCTCAGGAAATGCTTCACATGAGCTTTGTTCTGTTTTAAGCCACACATTCATGTATCCGTTCATTACAAGTGACTGCTTTTACATGTTTGCATTACAGTGGGCCTTTGTCCATGGCAAGTGTCACTCATAATCTCTGATGGTATCTGCAACGTCATGACTTACAGCAAAATGCCATTAATCAGCATGGGAACACATTGGTGAGACACACTGCAATATGAGGGTATTCTCAGGTATGGTAGTTTGTGGTTTGTATTCCTAACTTCACTGAATACCTTATGTTGCACACTTTGCTGTTGCAAAACCCAGCAAAACTGCTAGCTGTACAGCTCTATACTGCTCTGCAAGGGGAGAGTAATGATCAATGTGGATCTTAAAATATAGCATGGCTGGCCTATCCCTTTAATGCAGTACACTGCTTCACATAGCAGTTCTGCAGGTGTGATAATGATAGATGTGTGGAGTGCGACAATGTTGATCAACAGGTCTAATGACATGATAGTTAAATTTTGAGGCCTACTTCTAGTTGATGAGATGTGGGTGAGTTGATGTTTACTGGGATCGGGAGATACACACCAACACAAATGATGGATGCAAGCTTTTATTTCCAAGTTGAACCTTACTATTTTGTTTGAACATTCTGTCCATCAAAGAACATGTAAATCAAGTAAAAACATTTCACACAATGTGGGTGTGTCACCTATTCCCAGCCACTTTATTTTGTACCTCTCCTCCATCCTGCTCCTCATCCTCATCTTTCATTGGGTCCTCTCATTAGATTCCAAATCACATGGGACATTTGTCTAGACATAGATGTTGTGGAGATTGGCACAAACTAGTATGATCTTGCAGAATATAGGGGGTGATTATGGCAATGTCACCCTGACATGTACATGCATCTGAACCGGGACTTCAGCACTTCAAAGCTTCTCATGACAATATCTTGGCCAATCCCTGATTGTAGTGTCAGCCTGCATCAGTCTGGGTATGAGCTACAGGGGTCATGACCCATGAGTGGAGACCATATGCTTGGTCAGCTGAAAGTTAAAGAGTAATTACAACTGTCAATGCATTTACCCTCTGTTACAGCTATATTCGTGTCCAGGGGGCATATTTACAAGCCCCTATTGCCAGAGGAACTTCACTTTTAAAGACATTCCGGTGGTGATTTGGGCTTTGCCCACTTACAAAGCAGTGTTAAGCCACTTAACATGGCTTAAAGCTGCCTTCTAAATAAGGCACCCTTTCACGCTATACTTAGCGTGAAAGGGATGAGCAATGGGGTTGCGGTGGGCATTCCGGCACAACACCCATTCATTTTTACGCTACCCCCTATTTACAAGGCTGGTGTAAATAGGAGGCAGCGCCAAAATTAAGACCAAGAAAACCTGGTCCCAACATGGCGAAGCTAGGAGAAATGCTTTATTTCTCCTAGTTTTTTATGTTTCTATTTTGCTGCATTGTGCATTCCTGATCTTTCACTTAGGCATAGGGCAGCATAGCGAGCTGACTTGCTGCACTGCCCTATGCAAAAATTCCCAAATATGAGGGCCTCAGAGTGCTGCGGGTAAATGTATGTGTGGCACAGAATACAGCACACATAGGTTGCTGGCAGTGGCGTGACAAAACTTGAGGGGGGGCCCCTGCAAAGAACATGCAGGGGGCCCCTCGCACTCTGGAACCATTCTCTGGCTCCTTGACCAGGGACCGGCCGGTGGTAGCGGGAGTGACTTGGATGACTTCAGTTATTTTTCCTTGGTACACATCACCTGGAAAGATCATTTTTATTTGTTACATTTAAAAGTTTACCTGGTATGAGCTACATGTCACACCTCATGAACCATGGGAGTTGCATGGAAACACCCCTACAATACCCATCGAACCCCTACCTTTCACACAGTGATGGTACACTACTTTTTGCCCAGTTTTGCATTGATTGATGCCTTTATGACATTAAAGGGCACAAAATGTGTTTGTGCGAGTATTTACATGGTTGACTTGGGGATTTGCTTTACACGTGTACCATGATGCATGGTGCATGTTTGAGGCACCCCCTCATACATATGCCACTATCTCCGTAAACATACACAGAGATGGCTAATTTGTGATACATTTTTTACTGCTAGTAGTTCAGCTATGTATGGCAAATTTGCTTATCAACAAGTAGGCCATTCCCATATCACCCATTCGTAAGCCCTCGTTGGTAATGCAGTGCCTGAAGATGTAGGCATCATGTGCATTCCCCGGGTATTTTTCCAGCACATTGATGAACATCGCCCATTGGTCCACAATGACATGGACATTGATGGAGTAGGTGTGCTTCTGCTTCCCATTCTGGTGTGATGTCGCTGCAAGGTGTACCAGTTGCACAAGTGTGCAATCCATGGCTCCTAGAACCTGTGGATACCCAGCAATGGCATTGAAACCTTTCTTGGTGTCCAGCTGCCGTTGTTGTGTCACAGGGAAGAGGAGGTACTGAGATAATAGGAGGATGGTGGCATCCAGGACAGAGATAGGAAGGAAAAAAAATGGTTGCAATATTCCAACCACTCTGGCTGTTGTGATCTGAATTTAAGCAAATGCCAGCATGTGGTGACAGCCACCAGTTTGACCTACAGAGGGTTGTTGGTGGGCCTGGAGCCTTGGCCGTATCTGTTTCAGCAGTTCTATTATAGACTCCCTCCTGATCCTGTAGTATGTGACGACCTCATCCTCCCTGAGGTCAATGGGGGAAGTGCGCTGGCAAAAATCAAGCGCCCTTCTCCTGTGCTGCCTATGTGGTGGGGGTTTGGGTGGTGTTGGGGGGTCTCCTCACAACTCCCACCTGCAAAATGAACACCTCCAGCGTGTAATGGAGCTTGGAAAAGTGTTTTGCGTGGCTTGTGTTTATGTAACAGAGCCAATGCTGCATTTCATGCACATGAGTTGCTGATGCGCAGGAATTTTGACGCATTTTAGACTCTGTGCGATGCTTGACGCCGATGTGTCACAGACTGACAAAACCATAAATATCACTGCATTGGTTTTAGAGTGGATTTTACAAGGGAACACCCACCTAGAATATATTATTCTCTGCATGACACAGCCAGTTATAGCGCTAGGTAATTCAGACACAGGCCTACCAAAACTGGTGCATTTGGCCACATGCATCAGTTTGTTAATATAGGTTACTGCCTGTGTTGACATCGATCAAAAATAGTGACACAACAGCGGCGCAGACCTCTCATAAATAAGGCACTTAGTATAAACAAACAGAAACAAATTCACTTTGTGCTTTTACTAATAATGTTGGCCATTTTGTGGCCAATTTACAAAGATATGGTAAATTTAGAGGTGTGTGAATTTCATATCATTATTTTTATGTAATTACGTGAACCCCTGCAAAACCAAACAAAATTATAATAATTGCATATCTGGTATTTAGTACTATGTTTTTTTGTGAAATTCATCCTTGCGTCCATTTTTGACTAAGCATACATTTTGCACTATTAAAAAAATAGAGCAACAGTAGACATTCATGTTATTGTCATATGCATTGGTTCCATGTTCCAGCACTAACATTCTGCTATAATTTCATGTAACAAGCAGTTAGACCTGGCAGCCTTGATGTGGGTTTCCCCTGTATTTTTGCCTTTGCCTCCTGTGTTTTTGCTGTGTGTTGGACTTCGGTTTGCTAGTCTAGATGCTTTGGGCACCTTGCCACTGCTGTTCATTGCCAAAGTGCAGGTCCTTCCTCTCTCTGTAAAATTGTTATGATGGATTAGTGTTTCCAAGATTGGTTTCTTTGGTTTACTGTAAAGTCCCTAGTACAGTGCACTCTGTATGCATAGGGCCTGTAAACCAGATGCTGCTAGTGAGGTTGCAGAACTGATTGTGCCACCCACACACACAGCTTGGCAACAGAGTCTCAGGCCTGCCATTGCAGTGTCTGTGTGGAGTCTAGTGCTGCCATGTCGACCTGGCAAGTGCCCCCACTTGCCAGGCCATAACCTTCCCTTTTCTTACATTTGAGTCACCCCTAAGGTAGGTCCAAGGTATCCCGGTGTATGTGAAAGGTAGGACATGCCCTGATGTGTGTGGCATATACTGATAGTGAAATACTGCCAATTTCGTTTTTCACTATTGAAAGGCTATCTGTCCCATAGGACAAAATGGGAGTTCATTTATATATATATCTTATAAATATAACTATCCACTGGGACAAGATAGGAAGAAAAAGTTTAGTATGCCTGAACTCAGAATATAAAGATTAATCTTTTAGTAAGGATGATTTTTACATTTTATGTTTGAAAATACCACTTTTAGAAAGTAGATATTTTCTTGCTCAGCCATCCAGTGTGCCTCTGCTAGGGTTTTGTATTAACTGTCTGGCTTTGGAGTGACAGGGACTGGGGATGTGCATTTTGTTCAGACAGACACTTGGGATGGTTAGGAGTGTCCTGCTTTTCCAGGGTGAGTCAGGGCTGGCCTAAATAGACATGGGCTGCTTTTAGAGTAGGGGAGGAGATTTCTTTCACACCTGAATGGGCCTGGTCTGTCTTGGACAATGCTGTCTCCACCTCCTGCCATGAAGCTGCACCATAGAGGACAGAACTGGAATGGGCTGGACAAAGAGCTTCTCTGCCAAAAGAGAACAAAGGAATTTGTGTTATAAAAAGTGGGGCCCACATCCCAGACTTTTAGATTACTCCTGGGATTCAAGATGTACCTTTGGCAAGGAAAAGAGATGGAGAAACCGAGAAGAAGAACTGCCCCTTTGCTGTGTGCTGTTTGTTGTTGGCCTGCTGTGGCTGTATCTACCAAAAGAAAGGACAAGGACTTTGCTGTGTGCTGTGTCCCCTGCTTGAGGAATATCTCCAAGTGCTTGAAGTAGAGCGTGCCTCCTGTTCTGAAGTCTCGGGGATACAGAGACTTCCCCACCAGCTCCCTTGAACTTCCTTGCTGGGAGTTCTGACCTGCCAAGAGGTGCCTACTGCTGTTCTGGGCCTCTGGAGGTTGTTTTGCCGCTGGAAAAGCAACACAACTACGAAAAGTGCGATGCATCAGCACCTGTTTCCGACGCATCGCTGGAAAAAAAAACGCATCGCCTGCTCGCAGCTCAAGAAATTGCAGCACACCACATTGAGTGCAATGATATTCGGAGTCCGAGATCACTGCACCGATTCCAATGCAGGCCCTGCTGTGCGACTGCAAGAACCAATGCATCGTGGGGCCTCAGCTGAAGAAACCAACGCAGCACCGTTGCTGCCGCCATCTCAAGATTCGATGCAGCCCCGATCCCCAAGCATCGCATTGAGGCACCAAGTCTACAAGAACGCGGAAGCTGCAGTAAGAAACCAACGCATCCCCTCCCCGCACAGTAAGAAACTGACGCATCACCTCCCCTTCAGTAAGGAACCGACGCATCACCTCCCCTGCATGGCAGTATGCAACCGATGCTTCACCTCTCCGAAGTAAGGACCCGAGGCATCACCTTCCCTGGGCGTAAGGAACCGACGCATCACCTTACCTGTGGCTGTTTTGTTTGTTATTGTGATTGTAATTTGGGATATTAAGTGATTTTGTGCCAGTGTTATGGAAATTTGTGCTCCAGCTTAGTCAAAGTGTATAAGAGAATACTGCTGTTGTATTACTTCCTATACTCTTAATTGCTTTGTGAATTGGCCCCAATCTTGCTTTCTCATGGCTCTGATATAACTTTTTGCAAATCTGTTACATTCGCATGGCCTAATCAATCCATACAAAATTTCACATTCACATGAGCTACTTGGAAAATGAGGTGTAAGTGTGAAATCTTTTCAAAGAATGGTAATGTTTTAAACTGCAGTTTATTGCACCTTAACACATAAATGCTCCTAGCCTTCCCTCCGTTGCAGATTAAAAATTTATATTAAGGACTCACTGCCCCACTCTACTACAGACCTGAACTTTTAAAAGAGTCAGCAGGTTTCTCAAACTCCACACACTCAGAGATCCCATGAACATTTTAAGGTCAAGCCTGGGCCACGCATGAACTGCTCTGCAAGGCATACTGTATTCAGTATATGGGCTATCGGGGACTTTGGACATGCCCACGGCTTTTGGTTAATTGGTTGGGCTGCTCTTAAAATTCCTTTTTTCTGGTTGGTTAATATTGTACATCTGTCTCGTCTTTTAGGTTCTTGATTCCCTCCCAGCGGACATCACCAATTGATTCTTTTGGTTGGCCAGCTCTGGCCATCTCATGACTCTTTGCTAGCACACCCTCCCCCCTTCCATCATGTGCAAAGGCAGCGTTCAGCCATGTCTTTGTCTGGAGAGGAACATTTATGCCCTTTTCTACAGGCCATCGGCCTGCTGAAGAATGTCATGGAATCCATTAGATCAAAATTAAACAAGCATTTTCCCCACTCTGAACATGGCGTCCCTTACTATCTCACGCGCACTCAGACCTCCCTAAGCAACCCACAGCCATCCGTAAACCTGATTACTGGGAAATGAGATTCAGTGAGATTGATCATAGCCAAAAACATCTTAAAGAGGATCTTCAGAGATTTAGGTCCATTATATCAGATCTGTGGGCCCCTCACAGCTCAAATAGCACCATGCTAACCAGAACTGATTCCCATATAGTCGTCCCCCCACTCCATAGACCACATACATTCAAACTTGGATTGGAAACTACACCATCGCCTGATGATGCTTCTCACCCTAAGAGATCAAATCATGATCTTTCGAACAATTAGATCAATGAACTCCTCCTCTCTTACCAATCCGAAAAGAATATTAATAAGACAGATCGAAATCAAATCCAAACCATCCAAGCGAATACATTCAGAGAACGAAGCCTCAATCACAAAGTAATAAACAAGGATAATCTCAAGAGCATCAGTACATCACAGACATCCTCTCATCAGTCTAATAATCACTTGAAGAGCATGCTCTTCAATTGCAGATTGGCAAATAAACAGAGCAGATATCTACGACCTCATTCTCCCGCATAAATTTGATATAGTTATCGTCACTGAAACATGGTAAAACAGCTCATCTCAACCCATCATAGATCCACTAGTCCCACCTAGTCACAAGATCATTCAACTAGATAGACCCAAGAAAATGGGTAGTGGAATAGCAAGCATCTACCACAATACTCTTTCAGTACGCCAATTGGAAACAATAGCTTTAACAACATGCAAATATCTCTCTATCAATATCTCTTGCAAAAACAAATCCATCTGTAATATTCACGCCTTCTATCACCATCCGGGTGATAACTCTTTGTCCATTGAACAAATCATGGAAATCATCACAATGAACGATAATCTTCCAGGGCCCCAGATCTTCCTCTGAGACTTTAATCTACAATGGAATGACCTGAATGTCCCCTCAGTGAATAGCCTAAAGTTCTTCATATTAAACCATGATTTATCCCAAATTTGTGACAGGCCAACACACAATAAGCGGGAGACTCTGGACCTTATAATCTCAAAGGTGGACACCACTTCCCTTGAGTCTATTTGCCCCTGTGACTGGGCAGACCATTATCGCATTACCTTCCTCATCAACTTAAAGGCGATCTCAAAGAATGGCCAACTGAAGAAAATAAAGCACTGGAAAAGGAATCTTCATAATATAAACCACAATGAACTAGCTATCCTTTGTAATAATACCTTGCTTCCACAGACCAACATGGACAATGTCAATGACCTCACAGATTTCAACAATACTTCCACATTTAAACCATGGACTCCATCGCACCCCTTCAACAGAAAAATATTTCCAATAAAAACTCAAAGCCCTGGTTCAATGCCAATTTGAACACCGAAAGAGGCAATCTAAGAATAGTAAAAAGACCGTAGAGATCTTACCCGTCCTTGGAATTACTAAGACGCTTAAGAACAACAAGGAACACATACAACAGAAGTATAAGACAAGTGAAAGCTAACTTTTTTAGAGCCCAGATTAATCAAGCCAGAAATAGGCCCAAAAAACATATTCTAAATAGTTAAGCAGCAATCATGCAACACATCAAACCCGTTAGCCTCTGGGTCCAGCACCCCTCCAAATTACGAAGAACTGGCCGCCTTCTTCAAGGACAAAACCACAAAGATAGAGAACGAACTACTATTAGCAAAGGATCTACCTCGGACTACCCCATTCATTTTCTCACACGCTTCCCAGTATGTGGAAGGGAAGGAACCATCTGGGCACTCCTCCAAAAACAATGCCTCCTTCTTCCTTCTCCCAAATCAGTGAACATGACATGTACAACATTCTTTCTTCCTTAAACCCATCTAACCACTTCACTGACCTCTACCACCACTCATTTGCAAAGAGATGAAAAGCTGTCTTCTCCCCCTCTAGACCAAGGTAGTAAATGCCTCACTTCGTCAATGAACTATTCTCACTCCATAACAGTAGGACAAGTATCCCCCACTTTAAAAAAAAACATGGCAGACTGCACGGACCCTAATAACTTCCGACACTTAGAATAATGTGTCCAGACCCAACTCTGCAGTCACATAAATAGCGATCAACTCCTCTATCAGAACCAATCAGGTTTCAGTCAAGAACACACAACTGAATCTGCACTTACTCAGGTTGTATGTCAGCACAACGTGGGCTATTACCATGCGTGCCATTACAACGCTGTTTTTACCTTGCGCTGTAAGCGCTGGATAGTGGAATAGTTCAATTTTCTATTCCAACTCCAGCCCACGTTACAGTAGGGAAGGTGTTGGAATAGAAAATTAAACTATTCCTTGTCCAACAGCGCCCTCCAGCGCAGGTCGTTGAAATGACTTGCCTTGTAAAAGCAGCGTAGTAATGGCAGCGCGTGGTAATGCCCGCGTTGTAAAGGCTGTTCCCCACTTACTCATATTGTGGATGATATACTCAAAATGCTGGATTGAAATGAGTCATGCCTTCTGATACTGCTTGATTTATCGGCTGTCTTGGACACGTCAAACATGATAATCTACTGAACTTACTGGATCAAAGGATGGGCTTATCAGGTGTCGTTTTACAATGGTTCTCGTCATTCCTCCAAAACAGATTCCTAAAAGTCAAAATGAAGCAATCTCTGTCTAGGCCCCATACAATCACTCTTGGCGTTCCCCAAGGATCTGCTCTATCACCCATTTCCTTCGATTCATTCCTGGAACCACTTGCAAACCACCTAAAATCTACCAACATCCATTACCACATGAACGCCGATGACACACAGATGTATCTCAAAATCGCCTCACCAGATGACATTTATATCCCTCAATTCCATCTTACAAAACACACACCTCTGGTTCACGGATAACCATCTCAAACTCAATGCTGCTACAACCAAATTTCTCCTCATGTCTCCACCCAATAACATCCTCAAAATTGAGCACTGGTTGAAACATCTTACAGCCCTCAAATGCATGCCCCACATCATAGACTCCGCAAGATCCTTGGGTATTATATTAGACCATGGGTACTCACAAACTTTCTCTCGGGGGCCAAATTTACAGTGTGGTTTGTGTCTGAGGGCCGCACCGGTGGGGGCGGGGTCAGTGGGGGAGGGGCGGGCTAGATCAACAACAAAAAAACTATGACCATGAGGTTGATCACAGGTCCCTGCAGCAGATGCCTTCATCCACTGAGCCACCAGACCCGGCATACACACATCTCTCTCCCTCCCTCGCTCCCTCTCTCGCTCTCTCTCCCTCCCTCCCTCCCTCTCTCACTCCCTCTCTCGCCCCCTCTCGTGCTCCCTCGCTCCCTGTCTCGCTCCCTCTCTCTCCCCCTCTCTCTCCCTCACTCCCACCCTCCCTCTCCCTCCCTCTGTCTCTCACTCCCTCTCTCTCTCACTCCCTCTCTCCCTCTCCCTCTCTCACTCCCTCTCTCTCTCCCCCTCTCTCTATCCCTCCCTCACTCCCTCTCACTCCCTCTCTTACTCCCTCCCTTGTTCCCTCTCTCCCTCCCTCTCTCACTCCCTCCCTCTCGCTCCCTCTCTCTCTCTCCCTCCCTCTCCCTCCCTCCCCCTTCCTCCCTCTCCCTCCCTCTCTCACTACCTCCCCCTCCCTCCCTCTCCCTCCCTCTCTCACTCCCTCTCTCTCACTCCCTCCCTTGTTCCCTCTCTCACTCCCTTGCATCCTCCCTCTCTCCTTCCCTCCCTCGCTCCTTCCCTCTCTCTCCCTCTGTCTGTCTGTCTCTCTCACTCCCTCTCTCTCTCACTCCCTCTCTCTCTCTCTCACTCCCTCTCTGTCTCACTCCCTCTCTCTCACTCCCTCTCACTCCCTCTCTCACTCCCTCTCTCACTCCCTCTCTCGCTCCCTCTCTTGCTCCCTCTCCCGCTCTCCCTCTCTCACTCCCTCTCTCCCTCCCTCTCTCACTCCCTCTCTTGCTCCCTCTCCCGCTCTCCCTCTCCCGCTACCTCTCTCACTCCCTCTCTCGCTCCCTCTCTCGCTTCCTCTCTCGCTCCCTCTCTTGCTCCCTCTCCCGCTCTCCCTCTCTCGCTCCCTCTCTCCCTCCCTCTCTTGCTCCCTCTCACTCTCTCCCTCCCTCTCTCGCTCCCTGTCCCTTTCTCCCTCCCTCTCTCGCTCCCTCTCCCTCTCTCCCTCCCTCTCTCCGTCTCTCTCCCTCCCTCTCTCCCTCCCTCTCTCGCTCCCTCTCCCTCACTCCCTCTCCATCCCTCCCTCTCTGTCTGTCTCTCTGTCTCCTTCCCTCTGTCTGTCTCTCTCTCCCTCCCTCCCTCTCTCACTCACTCCCTCTCTCACTCCCTCCCTCTCTCACTCCCCCCTCTCTCACTCCCCCTCCCTCTCTCACTCCCCGTCTCCCTCTCTTACTCGCTCTCCCCTCCCTCACTCCCTCACTCCCTCGCTCTCCCCTTCCCTCTCTCCCTCTCTCCCTCCCTCCCTCTCTCTACCTCCCTCTGTCACCCTCTGTCATTTCACCCTTCCTGTGTGTCAGCTGGGGCTGAGAAGGCTTCCAGGTGCACACACACACGCATACACACACACGCACACACACACACACACACACACACACACATACACTCACACAGCCGCACCCAAGCACTTCACAGGTCGTTAGAGGCCATTTGCATGCTAATGAGGCATATATATAAACTTTATTGTTTAGTTAATTAAAACCATAACAAAACGAAGATGGAAGAGAATTTAACATTACAATAAAATCAATAAAATTACTACATAGTACAGTTTAAAATGCAAAATTTGGGATGATACTGGTAGGAGCTTTATCCGAGTGTTCGTCGTTAAAATAGTTGAGAATACTGAAGATCTTATTTTAAGATATCAAGAGCTTTCAGCCGCTTTTCAAAGGCTATCAAGAATTTTATAAATTTGCAATTAATTATTGGATCTGTTGAGTCTAAGGCACCAATAATGGCAGATCTACAGGTGCGTAGGCGTTTGGCCTTAAAAATGTTCTTTAAAAAGAGTGTTCGCTCCTGGGTCAGTGTTTTGCAGTGGCATGTAATGTGGATGATATCTTCTTTTGTAATGCCGCATAGTCGGCAGGTGTTAGCTTCTGGGCGTTTCCAGGCAGGTTCATCCGCCAGAGTTGGTAGTTTGCCGAATCTCACTGCCATCAGCCTTTTTTTTATAAACACGGAGTATGTTGATGCAAGGTAGGTAGCCGGGATGAGATTGTTATAGCTGTTAACCACGGTCCATGCGTGGGAGCGGGCGGCGAAGATGGCTTTGTCCGTAATTAGTGAGTGAAATTTGGCCGCTTTTTTTAGAGCCTGTTTAAAGGACGTGAATGGTAGGTTTTTTTCCCACAAGGTTACCGTGCATGTTTGCGCCAGAGCGCCTGTCAGATATTTGTTTGCGGCAGAATTTTGTTGATTTTCTAATTCCTGCCATAACAAGCTGTCCAAGGTGTTATTTGTAGAATTCGATTTAATTCTATACCATGCTCTAATGCTTGTATAGAGTCTTCCCAGTGTCTCGTTCATCAGGCCAAATTCTAAACGCGTCTGAGCAGGAGAAGCTGAGCGTGGAAGTTGCAAGACCTTCTTGTAGATTTTTGCAGTAAGGCTGTTTAAGGTAATGTCATCCTTTCCCTGCATGGCTATGCTTGCATAGGATAATGTTGGAAGGACTTTGGTTGCCATCACTGTTAGTAGAGGTTTCAGCGAAGGGCCTTGCAACTTTTTTGCCAGTGAGCTAAGTGCGAAAATTAGAGCTCTGGCTCTCTGCTTCATATATTTTTTTGGGGCGTTCAGAGTGAGCTTGTCATCGAGGTAGTAACCTAGGTATTTGTAGTTTGTTACTCTTTCAAGTGGTTTTCCCTCAAATGATATGTTAAGTTGCACTGTACGACGGTTGGTTATCGACATAGTTTTTGTCTTAGCTAAATTCAGAGTGAGGTTATTTGCCGTTAAAAATTGTGATGTAACTGACAGCAGTCTGGACAGGCCCACTCTAGTTAGGCTCATAAGAACAATGTCATCAGCGTATGCCAAATGGGTAAGATGAAAATTACCAAGTTTCGGTGCGTGCGCATTACAGATGTTTAAATTTCCCGAGAGGTCTGATATAAATAGATTAAAAAGCTGTGGTGCTAAAACGCAGCCCTGTTTTAAACCGATCGATGTGTATACTTTTCTTGATAGATGTGATCCATCCCCTAACTTTATTTGTGTCCAAGTATCTGTGTAAAATAGGAGTAGCCCCCTCAGTATTTTCTCTGGAATGGCCCAGGCTTACAGTTTCGCCCATAATAGTTTGCGATCAACGCTATCGAAGGCCGCCTTCAGGTCGAAAAAACAGAGGTTCAGGTCCTGCTTCGAACGCTGGCATCTTTCCGCTATCATTGTTATTGTTAGTATGTTAGACGTAGTTCCGATGCCGGCACTAAAGCCGGTTTGATTTATTGGAATTATAGCTTTATCATCTGCCCAGTTGACAAGGTCTTTTAAAAGGAGAGAGGCAAAGTATTTAGCTTCGATGTCCTGGAGTGTTATTAGGCGGTAATTTAAAGGGTTTGCGCTGTCTCCTCCTTTGTGTATTGGGGTGATGATAGAGCCTTTCCAGTTTTCTGGGATGCGGTTATAAATTTGAACGTCTGTAAAAAGCTCTTCGAGATGTTGTGCCCAAAAGTCTGGAGCGTCCTTAAAGGCAATTTGTGGGATGCCGTTCGGGCCCGGTGCTCCATTTCTTTTTCCCTTTCTGATGATGGTAATGATCTCGTCAACCGTGTACCAGCCATCTGTGGCTTCAGTGCACGTATGTGTCCTTTGTGCCGTTGTCGTGCGGTTAGTGTGGTGATGTTCTTCACAGCTGTTTAAAGGTGGTTCCGCAGGTCCCGATGTCTGTTCTGGAGCTTTCCATCGATTTTCTTCAAGTTTTGTCGACAGGAAAGTTGACCATACGGTTTCTTGAATATTTGAGGACAGAACATTTCGTGGCCTTGTCAGCTGATTTATTGTGGTCCAAAATTTATTCGAGTCCTGTAACTTAGAGCTGGCCAGTAAGTTAATCCAAAAGTCGTCGTTCACCTTCTTTTTCAGCTCCCAGATCCCTTTTTTATAAAGTTTTCTGCGGACAAGAAACGTATTCAAGCAGTTCGGGTTGTTCGCTTTTAATTGCAGATTTTTTTGGCTTCTCCGTAAGGCCCTTCTTTGTTCATTTAGTTCCCAGGGCAGTTTCTTAGTCGGGTGCTTGGTTTTTGCCACACCTTTTGTTGGTTTCATTATTAACTTTAGTTGAGGCTTTGTTGTATTTCACCTCATCTTAGGCCCCTGCAGCTCCACTCTGGCTATATGAGAATCGCCCGGCCCCCAACGGAGCAGCAGAGACTCTCAGAGTCGCGCTGCAGCAGACACTCTTAAGAAAAATAAAAAAAATAAAAAATGGGTACTGATGTTTGCAAGGTCCACGGGCCGCCGAGGAAGGCTTGCCGGGCCGCCCCAGGCCCGCGGGCCGTACTATGAGTACCCATGTACTAGACAAACACCTGAATATTCAGGATCAGATTAGCGCAGCCACCAAAGGAGCAAATTACTAACTGAGCAATCTGCAGAAACTTAAACCCTACCTCCCACACAAAGACCTAAAACAAGTGGTTCAAGTTCTTGTTTTGCCCAAACTGGATTATGGTAGTGCCACACTATGTGGCTTACCTCAATACAAACTGGCCCCTCTAAGAGCCTCTCTCAACGCGGCAGAAAGACTTGTCCTCTGAACTGAAAGAAACACACACATATCACCGACTCTAAAATCCTTAAATTGGCTACTGTATGAAGCAAGAATTCAACTGAAAATTGCTAGCATGATGCATAAAGCATTACACTTCAATACCCCAAGTTACTTGGGACAAAAGCTAGAAAAATCAGGTGGCAGCAGATCCTCGCGAAGTGGGTACACCTTGCTTCTGAAACCCCAAAGAACCAACAATAAGAAAACAGGTGCAAGAACATTCGCGGTTATTGCACCTAAGATATGGAACTCTCTACCTCCGGACCTATGCCTATTCTCCTCCTCTACTGCCTCTTTCAAAAAAGCAGCAAAATCTTTTCTGCTAAGTTTTTACCCTAAAACAATATATCGGTGACACAGAAAATTCATGCATATCAACCCTCTTGGGATGAACGACCATCCTATTGCTGATCTTAACTTAGACCAAGCCTCCTTTTTGTCGTTTATTTTTAAAATCCTATTTACTTTCTTATATGTTTGACTCTTGTGCTTTTTTTTGTTTACCAGTCCAATTGTTACGCTACTACTTGTCATATAAAGCACTCTGATACTCACTTGGGTCATGTTCTTGCTGCACAAAACTTTATTAATAAATACAAATAAAATAAATTTGCAATGCAATAGGTCTCGCGTTACTGATCGTTTGACCTATTGGCCTTGCAAATAATAATGCAACGCCAATAGCTCAAACTTTCAGTAATGTGGGACCTATTGCATTGCAAATGCTTGTTTTTGATAATTTCGAGTTTTTAAACTAGATTGTTCAGTTGTTGGGCCACTAGGGAATGTAATAGGCCTGGGTGAAATTTAATTTATGCTGGAGTGCACAGATTCAGATTTCACACAATTCAGCCAAAATCTCATGTAATTATGTGAAAGCAAATTACGCTTATTTTACACAGTCCAGGAATGACTACTATTTTGGACAGCTATTCTCAAAACGAGTGAGTCAATAATAAAATAATAATAATAGTACTAAAAGCTTAAATAAATCACATTCTCTAAACGAGTGGTTCTTGATATTGATGCCAAAGCAAGGAAACATTTCCCAGATGACCATGTGATGACTCTCTCTGTAAAACAATGGAGGAGATGCGTTTTTCAAATATCTGCCTGTAAATTGGTGAAGGCTCGGTGCGGGGGCGATAGTCATGTTGCTTCAGTCTGCAGACACACAGTCAGCCCTTGGCATGTTGCCCGCAGAAGAGTCCAGCCATAAAGGCCTTGCTTCTGCTCTTGGAGAACAGCAGCAACGCCGAAGGGATCAAAGACAGCTTTTCACAACCTGTGTCAGATCCACTGAGGAAGCGGAGGAGTGAGATCTCGCGAGCGGATCTAAAAATATGACTTTGTTTCTGGAAATGTTTTGCACAAGGTAGCTTCCTACTCCCTGAAACTCCACGCAGCAGGATGGAGTCCGTTTGATCCTGGGCCAGGAGTCCTGCTAACAAGGTAACTCGTGGGCTGAGTCGGTGCCGGCAGCAGGCCGGGCAGTGCGCTGCTCAGCTCGTGAGGAACACCACTGACCGAGGAAGTGGCTAATGATGGGAGGAAAGCATTTCCCCCCACCCAGCCTCCCGGACCTCCGCAGTCCTGCCGCGTGAACTGACAGCCGTGCTCAGTTTTCCTTGTTTCAGCAGTTTGCTTGATTATAAGGCCTGTCACTGGCTGTCAGGTCCCTCCCATGCGCCGTCCCTCTCCTCAGTGATCTCGCGTGATGGCAGCCGGGGGATGCACTCACGATGATTAAATTGGAATCCTCTCCCCTCCTCTATGTCTATGCTCCCTGTTTCTCGCATTCTCTCCTCCTGTCGTCTGTCTCTCTACTCTGCTCTCACCAGCCCTGTCATCCGTCACGGGTCCTCGTGGCTTACTGTTCCCTCTAAAGGCATAGGTTTGAGCTACTCTCCGCAGCTGCACTTGTATTTAGATAGATCCAATTGCTGATGTGAGTCGCGAGGCCCAGAAAACGATGTGGCCTATGCAGTCAGCTCAGCTGTGCGAAATGTCAGGAACACATTTCTGGAGCAATGATTTATACCCAAGAAGGGTTTTAAGTAGGAGAGGGTCAAAAGTATTTTGGGAACAGCTCCCATCCTGGCCCTATATTCCTGTTTTACGGACTTACAGGCGATACCAATGATTGGTTTATCAACAATGGCTGTAACACTAGGGGTGTACCATTTAAAATAATTTGCTATTGCATACAGCACAAAGGGGTAGATTTACAAAGATTTTGCGCTGGGTTAGTGTCACAAAAGTCATGCTAGCTAGCGCAAAATGTTTTTTTCTTAATTAACTTACCAGTGTAAAACTTGTTTTGCGCTGGAAAGTGCCCCAAAAGTAACGCAAAGTAGCGCAAAGCACTGCTTTTCATTACTAAGCGCTAAGGGGGTGTTACATGGGTGTTATGAGCGTTCCCATGCAACCACCCATGTCTTTTGACATAATACACTATCTACAAACAATAGTAGACAAGGTTTAGCATCAAAAGTTAATGGAATTTGAAAGGAGGCGTTAAAAGGAGAAATGTTTTTTATTTCTCCATTCTTTTCCGACTTTGCGTATGTGCTGCATTGTGCAGCAAACATACAAAGTGGGAAAGTTTTGAAGTGTATCTAAGCATAGTATTTTGTATTGTAAGGGACTCAGCCACACACCCTTGCACTATGGCAGCTGAAATCGGTGCTGGCGCTAGGGAGAGGGGAGGAGAGAGCCATATCTCTTCCAACATTATGCAAAATGCAAAAACGACATTTGACACTATATTTTAGTACAAAATGCATCCTTATGTTTATTATGGAGCTGACACTACATTTTGTGCTAAAAGAAATGACATAAATCATAAACAGAAGCGCTCATGAACGTGTCAATTTTATTATTTCCAAAGACTGTGGGTATGCCCTATGACCTGCACATCCATTCACAATAACTTTTGATTATGTCATTTAATGAAAAAAAAACTTTTTATCAGGGTGCTCTCATGGTGTCACAGTACCCACCCACCAGGGTATGCTTCCACTAGGACTGAAACATCCTAGGCGTTGCTGCCATTACCCCCTCATGGGTCCTCCCCGTCCCAGTCCTTACCACGTGAGGCGGTCCTGCCTCCACCCTGCCAATCAAAACGCCAGAAATCCAAAGGTCGAAGGTGACATAAGCCCCTCCCACCCACCGCCATGGCTGTTTTTTTTCTGCTCCGACGGCTGTCGGAACGCTTTTGCTCCCGGTTCCTGCCTCTGTTCCTGTTTGCTTCTGGATGGTTTGGCGGTGCCGTGAGTGTTTCTTTTGCATTTTAAATGCTTCTGTTTATGGTCTTTTCATATTTTTTCTTCTTGGTTCTCTGCTTGTGAGTTCCTCACGTGGTAAGGACTGGGACGGGGAGGACCCATGAGGGGGTAATGTCTTATTACTTACCGGTAATCTTCATTACCCCGATTAGGGTCCTCCCCGTCCCAGTCCTCTTCCCTCCCTCCCTCCCGCTGTGTTTGTGTCTGAGTCTTGTTGATAACAGGCTTGGCGGTGGGTGGGAGGGGCTTATGTCACCTTCGACCTTTGGATTTCTGGCGTTTTGATTGGCTGGGTGGAGGCAGGACTGCCTCACGTGGTAAGGACTGGGACGGGGAGGACCCTAATCGGGGTAATGAAGATTACCGGTAAGTAATAAGACATTTACGAGGAGCTGAGATCACAGAGAGACAAAGAGAGGACTTATCAAGGTCCCGAGTACAGAGTAAAGTGACATCGTCAAGCGTATCCCTGAGAGGAGATGCATGTATTTTAAAAGAAGTGGATGCTACTGCCAGTCTGATTGATATTGCACCAAATACATCGCGTTTGGAAGGATCAGTACTGAGGGTAGCTAACCAATACCCTGCGTTTAAAAATACGGAAATGAACTCAATCTTCATATCCGAGCCTTGAGAAAGCCCAGGGGGGCCAAACGTACGTTGGCTGCTGCTGTTTTCCATGTTTAAAGAAATGAAATAAAACAAACAAAAGGACCCGATTCAAGACTCTTTTTGGATTTTTACGCCCCCTCGCACATATGGGGGGGCGCCGGCCTCCCCTTCCCCTGCATCCTCGGTGATGGGGCGTGCCCCGGCGCCGCGTCTTGATGACGCGGCGGGCACGCCCCACCACCGATTGGTGCCTGCTCCGGCGTTGACCCGGAAGCAATCTGATTGCTTCTGGGTCAAAGGAGGGGAGCCCGGGGGGCAGACCAGTGCGAACTGGTCCGCCCCATGCCTGCACAACAGGCTAAAAGGCCAGGAGAGCGCGGGAGGCACCCTCTTGCCCCCGCGTTCTCCAGGCCCGCTCCGTTCCCCCACCAACAAGGGGCTGAATAATTTTATTTTTATTTTTGCAGGAACAGCAGTCGGCGTTGGCAAATAGGAGCAGCAGCCGGAATATGCCATAATCCACGAGCGTGGAGAGGCGCCCTTGGTCGGGTTCATGCTCTCACCCACACATGCGATTATCGCGGTAAGGCAGCAAGGGAAGGGGGAGAGAGCACCAGGCCGAGGTCGAGCACAGCATTGTTGCGGGCAGGAATGGGCAGGAATAGCGTTTGTGTAGCGATCGCTCGTTGTTTTGACCCGGGGGAATAGTCGGATGGGCGTTTACATTTAAAGTAAACACGCGTGTTTTTCCCTGGGTTACCACACGGTGGAAAGGCAATTTACTATTGAAAGGGGGCATTTCCTGCAGGGTAGCTATCGCAAGCAGCCCCTCCTTGTGGCACTCGGCCACAGATTAATAACGTCAGGAGTTGTTTTGGACAAGCTAAGCAGGGTCAGTCATGGTTAGTACGTGGATGGGAGACCAGATTTGAACGCTCCCCCTTTTTTGTGTCCTTTTCCAAAGTGCTAGGAGATTACAGTGTGAGTGCTTCAGCGGTCAGCTAGGCAAACACGTTAGTAATTTAAGAGCAAGGCGAAGCATTGGTATTTGTAATATTGCACTGGCGTTATAGCATTGTACAGGATAAAGGCGTGGGCTTTTTTCAACGAGGTCCAATTTTCTTTAGGAACCAGTACTGCTTTCTAACTTTCCTTTCATCGTAGGCCTTCATTCGGGGGTGGTGCGGTCGGAGCTGACGGAGAGTGGCACGGTGGACGATGCTATTCCAAGGACACGGGCAGGCCTGCATTTCACTGCTCCTGTCGGGCCGCCGGGCTAGAGTACGCTCGCCCAAACACCCAGGTTAGCTGGTGTGTAGCGGTCACAGTTGCGTAGTGCTCACGGCAAGCCTGTGTGCCTCCAACGTTTTACAGGTACAAAGGGCGGGAAACGTAGTTTACAACGCGGTGTTTACACCGCACGACCTTTTCCCCGCAGCTATTACAACGCAAGTCGTTACTACGACTTGCGCTGGATGGCGCTGTGGGATAAGGTATGTTGTAATTTTGTTTTCCAACACCTTCCCTACTGTTACGGGGACTGGTTATGGAATATAAAATTATAAAATTCCGAAATCCGCGCCCTCCAACGCAAGTCGTTGTAACGACTTGCGTTGTAAAATCTGCGATGTCAAGTACCGCGATCTAAAAGATCGCGTTGTACTGACATACATCCACAAAGGGCACATCGTGCTCATTGGTGGGGCATTGAGTTAGGTCGTTCCCTGTCGCAAACGGAAGGAGAATGTCTGGTGGGATTGGCGCAAAGCATTCCCGCATGGAATTTATGCTACAGGGCATGTTGCGCAGGATGTCAGCCATGGACAGGAGACTGGGGAAAGTGGACCAGTTAGGGAAGAATGTGGCAGAGCTTAGTCAGAGGTTAGAAGACCAGGCAGGGCCTTCGGGGAGACCCAAGCGAGTTATAGTGCCCCCGCAACCCAGTGGGGAACTGGAAGCTTTGCCTAGGCGGAGCAGGGCCAAGAGGGGTAATGGGCGGGTCCCGAAGCCACGTGTAGTAGGAGGGTCACCTAGGATGGTCCCAGACGGAGTGCCCACACCACCCAAAGCACCCATATCTACTCCACCAACCCTGATAAGTTTACCTGTGTCGCCGGCTCCCACCACACCACTACCAGCCCCAATCGTAGCACCCTTGGTGGTCTCAACGGCAATTCCAATGGCACCAGTGGTGAACCCGGCACCTACTCCGGTGCCCGACATGGGGTCACCCACTCTAGTTAGTGCTCCCCCGGGGGTTGGGCAGGTTCCCCCTGAGCTGGCAGCACAGATAGCGGCAGTACTCCCATGGCTGGGCATTGGGGGGATGTTGCCCTCCTCAGAGGCTGCCTCCACAGAGGCACAAAAAATGGTAGCAAAGATCTTGTTGGCCAGGGCTGGTGGCGGGGAGCCAACCACTCCTATTTCTCTTCAAGCAACAGGTTCAGGCAGCGACGCAGGAACAGACAAGAGTATTGAGCCAACACGAGTTGCTGAAAGTGGTAAGGAGGTGGCATTGCCGCTACTAGGGGCAGGTACAATACCCTCTAGGAGAGAATACCTAGCCCAGCATGTTACACAAGGATTGAAAGAGTTGATTTGGGCCGGCAAATATGTTAATATATGTTCACTGCTGGTTGATAACAGGGAAATGGAGTATGCTAGGACGCAGAAGGATTGGATGTTCCCTAGTGAGTGGCGGGCCCAATTGGCAAAATTCAGGGTAGATGAGACACTGATTAATTGGATAAGAGACTTTTCGGTGCTTATGGCGAGCACTCACGGCCGAGCGTTCCCCAAATGTACTTACTGAAATGGCATGTTACCAGAGTAGAATTACAATTTTCAGTGATCAGTATGGGGGGGATAAGTGGAAAGAATATGACATGGCATTCAGGAAAGCAAAGGAGTTTGACAACTCTATTACCCTGGGACAGGGTCGATTCTATTTCATGGTATGGCAAATTTACAGGGGGCAAACAGTGAGTGCGGGCCCAAGTGGAAACAAGGGCTACCCATCCAAACCCCAGCAGCCCTATCAGCCAGCGCAGGGGGGTGACGTGGCCGGTAAGGCCAGAGGCAGTGGTGGGGATTGAAAAAGGGTGTGTTGGGATTTCAAGAAAGGTACATGCACCAGGGCAGCGGGTACTTGTAAGTTCAAAAATGCATGTTACAAATGTGGCCACCCTTCCCACCTAGAAACAATATGTCGCTCAAAAGGGAACGCTTTTGGAAACAGGGGAAGAAGGAAACAGGACTAGGGGGGGGTGCCGGCGGGTCACTCACTCACCCATCAATGTTATTGGTATGATTCCTTGGCTGAACAGGTACCCAGACCATGCCTCTGCAAGGTTGCTGCAGGAAGGTTTCTCACAAGGCTTCAGGATTCCAGCGTTAGGGTATACTGGGATACCAGAATGTAGGAATCAATTGTCAGTTAGGCACAACCCAGTATTAGTGGCAACAAAAATTGAGAAAGAACTGCGCCTGGGTAGAGTAGCGGGTCCCTTTACTAAGATTCCAGTACCCAATTTTGTCTGCTCACCCCTCGGGGTGGTCCCAAAGAAAGAAAAGGGCGAGTACAGACTCATCCATAACCTCTCAGCGCCTAGGGGTGCATCTTTATACAACGCCATCGACGAGGATATTTGTAGCGTTAAGTATGCGTCCTTTGACCAGGCAGTAGAGATGTTGAGGACTCTTGGGCCAGGGGCCCTCATGGCTAAATCAGATATTGAATCTGCTTTTCGGCTGTTGCCAGTGCATCCCCTAGATCAGCACCTGTTAGGTTTTTCTTTTCAAGGCAAATTCTATATGGATATGGGGAACTGCTGCCGAAGCCCAGAGAGTGCTGATCCCTTTGTGTCCTGCTTTTCCTGACTGCAGAGCAGCGCCTCGCGGCCCCCGCTTCGCGGGAGCCGCTCGTAGGCTAAAGACTCTGCTTAACACCTGTTCTTGGTAGCTGATAAGTGCATAGGAGCACCAACGCGATTTTGCCGACCTGACATCTGCTCCCTAAGGCTTGAGGCGGGACTGCGAGGACCAGCGTGCAGCGCGGCACTGATTGGCCGCAGCTGGTCCTCTTCCCGCCCCTCCACCCATCAAAAACATCGAGGTGAGAGAGAAGCCTGGGAACTGCTGCCGAAGCCCAGAGAGTGCTGATCCCTTTGTGTCCTGCTTTTCCTGACTGCAGAGCAGCGCCTCGCGGCCCCCGCTTCGCGGGTGCCGCTCGTAGGCTAAAGACTCTGCTTAACACCTGTTCTTGGTAGCTGATAAGTGCATAGGAGCACCAACGCGATTTTGCCGACCTGACATCTGCTCCCTAAGGCTTGAGGCGGGACTGCGAGGACCAGCGTGCAGCGCGGCACTGATTGGCCGCAGCTGGTCCTCTTCCCGCCCCCTCCACCAGACCTTCCTAGATAACTTGCGGTAGCAACGCGCACGCGGGACGCGCGCGGAGCAAACACCGGGGCGAAGACCGGGCAAATAGCGGGCCGTTTAAGGCCGTTCAAGGACGGCAGAGGACGGCCCAGGCCCTGATTCCCTGTCTTATCGCCCTGAAACCACCATCCAGGTAGGCCGTTTGTCATTTAACCTTCCTTGAGGCCACTGCTATCCAATACCTGGTATAGCATTTTCATCTTTAACGCCAACCATGCGGCACAAAACAAGAAGCTGTACCAAAAGAGCTACGGAGGTAGCGCAAGTGACTGGTCCCATTGACCTTTTCATCTCACGGGTAAATGAGACAATTGACAAGAGCATTGTACTCCTAGAGAAAAGAGTCTCCCTGGACCTCATGAATGCCAAGCGTTCTTCCCTGGGCTCCCTTGCAAATGCAAATTCACCCTCTCAGCAAGCTTTGAACAATTGCTCTTTGCCCTTGCCCTTGACCACTATAGGCACTGTTACAGTACCGAGTGCTGTCGATTTGTCCGTTACCTGTTCGGAGTCGGACCCGTCCTTTGTGGATCTGGAGGCGACCCCAGATCTAGAAGCCTGTCGGACACCTAGAGAGGCGGAGCCGGGTCTGGATGGGTTAACTGCCAAGTCGACCCCTCACGTGCCTAGTGATTCCAGGGGAAAGGTTGCTTTTATCCCCATAAAAGTAGCGACTAAGTCCAAAACTAAGGAGTCTAAACCTAAGGAGAAGACTAAAGCCAAAGTTAGCAACCACAATTTGGTAACACCTATTCCACACACAGCGCCTGGTATCCCATGTTGGGTCGAAAACATGGTCACGGACCTTAAGCACGATCTTGAAACTACAATTGCGGCCCAAATCAAACCCTTGATTTCTAAACTTGATAGGCTAACATCGCTCATTAATACTAAATGGCCCAATAAAATTAATGAGCTTGGGCCTGTCCAGCAGCAAGGGCATAGAGAACCACCACCCAATTCTCAACCGCCAGCTAAGGTCACTAAACCCACAACTGATAAAGCAAACATCTTCCCATCTTCCAAGGACCAAGCTGCATCACATTCTCCCCATCCAGGGAACAACCCTGCTCAACCGCCACCTATTCCCAATACAAAAGCGGTGAGCAATCTTTCATCTGTGCAGCAATTAGCCGTTGGTACCAAATCTAACACCTCTCAAACCACGGATCCCAAAAGGAAACCTACGAATACCCTAGCCTCTGACTCTACCAATAACTCTGAAGCTCCTAAGCCAAGGCAGTCTCGCTATAAGTCTATTAGTCTGCCACCAGAAGTTTCTCCTTTCGTGGTTGTGTTAACTGCTGTCCCCCCACTGAAGGAAGGAGTTAAAGAGACCTACGTAGAGTTAAGAAACAAATGTGCCCAGTGGCTCCAAATACACAAACCACTGCCTAGCAGCATGAGCGGGGATATTCTTACTGTGCGTAGAGGGGATTGGGTGGGTAGGAGTAAGAAAACAATACCAGGGGATGTAATTACTGTTAATTTTAGGGATGTGGGGGCTGCGACTTTCATCTGTAATACACCTAACAGCGGTCCTGCCACCCAAATCAAACCACTCCCCTTGTCTTACTTCCTCCCCAACTTGACAAGACCCAACTTCCACCGGCCAATCATTCCAAGTAACCAAGGGCCTGTACGTCCCCCTCAATATGCCTCTAACCATTGGCAACAGCCGCCTAACTTCCCACCTTTTGTTCCGCATCATGTTGGCCCCCAGTGGCAACAACCTCTCCACCCCTTACCACCTTTTTTCCATTCTACTCAGCAGTGGCAGCAACTTCCTCAGCAACCATTCATTGCCAATCACCATTGGCAACAGCCATGGCAGGATCCGTCTCCATCCCTGTCCTTTAACCCCTCCTATACACAGTTTGCCCATTCAAATAGGTACGGTGCATTGGATGAGGTTGATTGACTTTCTCCTAAGGGAGGCTTAGATACTAACCTCCCTCATGTAAATATCGACATGAAGGATGTAGCGCTGGGTACATTTCACCCTACAAACTCAGAGGTGTTACCACCTACATTAATTAGGGACAGTGCAGATCCATCCAACCCCCACTGTACTGTGTTTCCAGACGGAAACTCAGCACATGGCGAGTTAAAAATCCTTAGCTGGAACCTTGCTGGGATCTCAAGGAAACTAGGCCTCCCGGAGTTGAATGCCCTGGTTGATGCCCACAAAATTTGTATATTTCAAGAGACATGGGCCATGGAGCCACTGCACCGGGTGGGGTTTGTCACTTTTTTTACACCAGCAGTAAAATCCAAGGCAGGGAAGGGACGGCCATCGGGGGGGCTTATTATTTGGATAAGTATCCTGCTTAACTGCAGAATATTTACTAAGAAGGCAGGAACCCCGGATATTCTTGGTGTCTCCCTACTGGGTCTACGGGGAAGCATAACTGTTGACCTCTACAATGTCTATATCAGGGGAACAAAAAATGGGTGTATTTCACCCACAATGATGGAGCTTGAGGCTCGGTTGGGAGAGCAGAGCGGACTTGGACATATCCTTGTAGCAGGGGATTTTAATTGTACATATGAACCCCTCCCTCTAGAAGGAATTCCAGATTTAGGAGAAGAGGACAGTAGATGGGGTATCCCTACCCTCTCTATCCCACCCATCAAGCGCTGGACTCGCAGTGCAATCCATCTAAATGCACTCACATTGGAGTTTGGATTAAGAGCTGCCAATGGTCGCACTCGATCTGACCTCCTGGGTGCTCCCACATTCAACAGAGTTGGCCAATGCACACGGATTGACTATATTCTGCTGGATAGGGGCCTCTGGAGCCATGTTAATGACATGGTTATTACCAACACTACAGAGAGCGACCATAACCCACTCTCCTTATCCTTAAAAAATCCTTGGCACATTGAAGTACTGCCAGTCTCTCTTGGCCGCCCACAGGGGATTACTGTCGCCACTTGTGGCAGGCGTCTAAAGTGGAGTAAGTTTATGTGCAACACCGACAAACTATCCACAATAGACGAAGTGGTTAAGGGCACGCAAGCCGAAATTGGCTTTATTGATCTAACTATAGCAGCAGACAAGGTCACTGCTATTTTTGAAGCTGCCGTAAAAAATATTGGGGACCTCTTTTGGGTACAAATGCCATCAGGGAAACAGAAACCTAAACCTAAAGGCAAACATGATTGGTATTCGGTATTATGCAGGAAGGCCAAATCACGCTTAATAGAGGCAGTCAAAGGGAAGTCTCCCCCACTAATCCAAATTGCCAGAAGAGACCATAAAAAGGCCTTACAGGTAGCTAAAAGGGAGTGGGAGGATACCTACTGGCTAACCCTTAAGGAAGCCAGTATGAAAAAAGACTCTAAATCCTTCTGGGACACCATAAGGGCACGAAACAGACCGGACAGCGACCTTGTAACCTGCAACATTCCGAGCCAGGTATGGGAGGCTCATTTTTCCAAACTTTATTCCTGCCGTAATGATATGAATGGAAGAGGGTCAGTCCAATCCTCTCCTTACATTGATTATATTCTTCTCCCTAGTGATCCTGACTTTACACTGAAGGAAGTAGAATATGCTATTAACTCCATCATTCCACAAAAAGCTGCAGGACCAGATGGCATCCCCGGGGACCTGCTAAAATCCGATGGTGTTAATTGGGGTAAATTAATCCACTCCCTCCTTCTTGCCATCTGTAGGGGTGCCCCCATTCCCGTGTCATGGAAGGGGGCAGAGGTGGTTCCCATCCACAAGAAAGGCCCTAGGGATGATCCGTCTAATTATAGGCCGATTAGCTTACTAGACGTAAGCCAAAAAGTTGTCGGTAAAGTCATTCTACTCAGGATACTTAACTGGGTAGATGAAAACAAAATACTTACCGATTTCCAGGCCGGTTTTAGAGTAGGCACAGGAACGATAGAGCAGGCCTTTAGGCTTATGATGATCTACTGGAAGACGGTAGTGATAGGCAAGGGCAGTCTTTATCTCGCATTCATCGATTTAAAGACTGCCTTTGACCTTGTCCCCAGGGATTTGCTATGGAAGGTTCTGGCCAACATGGGGCTCCCACAGTATCTACTATCCCTACTAGTCAGGCTCCATCAGGACAGCTTTGCCCAAATCAGGTGGGGCCTTGGAGGGGAGAAAACGGGCTGTATTCCGGTCGAGAGAGGGGTCCGCCAGGGATGTGTTCTGGCTCCCACCCTTTTTTCCTTGTACATAAATGGGGTGGTTGAGCACTTACTTAAATCTCCATCTGACGAACCATCCCTGGGGGGGGTACGCATACCGACCCTCCTCTTCGCGGACGACACGCTCCTAATCTCCAAAACCCCAATGGGACTACAGAAACTCTTGGACAATTTCCAATCCTTTTGTACTGACCGAGGCTTGGTTATAAACACCAATAAAACAAAATACCTCGTCCTTAATCCCCCTAAACAGCAAGTGCGTCCCCCTATTTTAAACACTGAGTCCCTGGAAAGGGTAAAAGAATTTGATTATTTAGGGATACGCATTTCAGACAAAATGGATTGGACTCCCCATCTAGATAAGATGCTGCTGAACCATAAAAGGATCACAGGTGCCCTATTAAGGGAGCAACGTTCCAGTTCGTTCAAACCAATAGGAACAGTCCTAGAGATCTACGCTGCCAAGGGTGTCAGCTCTGCACTTTATGGAGCTGAACTTTGGGGCTTTGCATCTTCTCAAGCTTTACAAAAATCTGAGAACAATTTCTGTAGACAAATAATGTCCCTCCCTCAAAGCACCCCACTTTTGCCCTTATTTATGGACCTTGGCTGTACCCAGATTGGCGAAATTGCGAAATTTCGTCCTCTCCTATTATGGGCCCGTATTTGGCGGGTAGAGGAACTCAGTGCCTACGCCAGAGGTCTGGAAGAAATAATGGCGTCACCACACTGGGCCAGAGTCAAATGGCTAACAGACATGAAAACCTTATTGTTGAATCTGGGCTTATTGGATTCCTGGTCAAGCAGAACCTCTCCTCCAAAACAAGTACTTAAAAATCTTTATCGGGATTGGATTTGCTCCCAAAGGCATTCTAGCATATCCATTGGCAGGCTTACAGAGGACTTTTTGATGTTTAAAGACTGTCCCAGGCGAGAACCCTACCTAGATATAATCGGGAAACCGTTTGCCCGGTCCTTGTATTTTAAATTTAGAACGGGTACTTTGCCATTGAACACTTTTACCAAAACATGGAAATCCTGTACAGACAAAACTGACTTGTGTCCATCATGTTTAGCCCACCCAGAGACATTAGCCCATTTCTTATTTGTCTGCAAGGAATATGCCAATCCACGAAGGGCGTGGCTGAAGAACTTGTGCCGGCAACTGGGAACTAGGAGCCATGATGTGGCAATTAGGATACTTGTTTCGGATAGCTATGTACCCTATGCCTGTGCCCTAGCAAAATTTTTATCCTGGGCTTGGGCTATTCGAGCCAGAAAGCTTAAATACTCTGTTTAATTTCTTTTTAAACAATATTAATTTTAGTAAATGTTATACTCTTTGTTATTAACTGGACATGTGCTGCTAATTTTATTATTAACTACTAATTCTTTTTTAACTTTTTTAACTTGCTTTTATGATAATGACATTTTATCGAAATAAAGCTTTTTGACTTGACTTGGATATGTGTATGCCCATGGGTTGCTCGGTGTCGTGTGCCTACTTTAAAACATTCATCTCCTTTTTGGAATGGGTTTTTAGGCAATCAAGAGGACATCGTCATGTCATGCATTACTTGGATGACTTTCTTTTTCTGGGCACCGCGGGCTCGCAGGAGTGTGCGTGGGCGTTGCAGGAATTTTGCGTGCTCATGCGTGCTTTTGGGGTCCCGCTAGCGCCTGCAAAAACGGTTGGACCAGGAACATCCTTAGAATTTCTAGGCATAGAGCTGGACTCAGAGGAAGGTTGTTTCAGGTTACCCAAAGAAAAAATCAGGAAATTCAGAACAGCTCTACAACAATGTTTAGAAAAAGAGAAGGTGACGCTGCAGCAGCTTCAACAGATTGTGGGTCAGCTGAATTTTGCACTAAGAGTAATACCCATGGCACGCCCCTTCTCCCGCTCAATCTCGCAGGCCATGATGGGCCTGCGGGAGAAACATCATCACACGAGACTGTCGGCGGAGGTTCGCCAGGACATGCGTATATGGATGGCATTCCTGGAGGATTTCAACGGCGGGGTAGTGTGGTGCGGCCCCCCCACTACGTCACCGAGTTAGGTCTATGGACCGACGCTGCGGGCAGTGTAGGGTTTGGCGCCATACTTGGGAACAAGTGGGTGGCACAAGAATGGCCGGCTTGGTGGGAAGAAAGCGGCTTGACAGATAACATCGGTTTTTTGGAGCTATTTCCAATATGGGTTGCCCTAACACTCTGGCCGGAATTTTTGTGTAATCAATCTGTGATCTTCTGGTCTGATAACATGACCGTAGTTGAGTGTATCAATCAGCAGGCGGCACGGTGTAAGTTTATACTCCGCCTCCTGAAAGAGATTGTGCTCAGGTGCATGAAATTGAATGTGCAGTTTAGGGCCAAACACGTTCCAGGAGTTTTGAATAACGCAGCTGACGCACTCTCTCGCTTTAAGATGCAGGTATTCAGGGAGCATCTACCAGCGGCAGAGGCAGCACCGGCAGAGTTCCCAACCACGCTCTGGCAAATAGGTGCCCCCAGCTACAGAACCTCGTGGCAGCTAGCCTAGCCCCCAGGACCAGGACGGCTTACGAAGGGGCGTTTGTGTCTTATTGCTCCTTTTTGGGTCAGGACTGGGCGGAGAAATGGGATCAGAGGGGGCACTTTACCCAGTACATTGACACATTACATAAGGAAGGGCGCTCATGAGGCACAGCTAGCAGACACAAGGCGGCCGTGTCCTTCTTTGCGCAGCTAAAAGGGGCAAAGGATCCCACAGACAGTTTCATAGTGCGAAAGGCTCTGAGGGGGTGGCGGGACCTGCAAACAACTACCACTGATTCCAGACAACCAATAGGTTTAGAGCGGCTAGCGACACTATTGAATATCTTGCCTCACACTTGTAGCTCCTCATGGGAGGTACTATTATTCAGAGCCGCCTTTTCATTGGCCTTCTATGGGGCATTGCGGGTAAGCAAACTGGTGGCTAGCAGCAAGCTGGACATACTAGGGGGTCTCCGGCGCGAACACACAAAGATAGTAGAGGACACGCTGTTGATTACCATATGTAAAGCAAAAACAGACCAAGAGGCTCGGGGAGATAGTTTGGTACTGCACCGGGCTTGGAACAATCCTTGTTGCCCTGTTTTCCATGTTAAGTCCTTTCTCCAGCAACGAGTAGGCGTAGCAGAGGGGGCACTGTTAATGCACGCAGACGGTACCCCATTGACAAGGTTCCAGTTCCAGAGAGTTTTTGCAATGGCAATTAGCAATGCTGGTTTAAATACGAAGGATTTTGGGACGCATTCTTTCAGAATAGGGGCGGCCACTGAAGCAACGGCGAGAGGGTTGCATGCCAACAGTGTAAAGAGGATTGGGAGATGGTCTTCTGACTATTATAAACGTTATGTGTGGCTGCACATGTTGTAAGGTGGCGAATAAGTTACGCTGACACCTGTCGTGTTGTTTGTTTATATTTCAGTTTCTCGGGCCTGTCACGCAGGATGGTAACTATCAACCGAACAGCATCAGCAAACATCCTCATCACAACGGACTCAAGAACACAGGAATGAAAATCAAGTAGTGTGGGTGGTTGGTCACTCGTACGTTAAGCACGCTAAACCGGTTTTCTTTTCAGGTGACTTTAGACAGAGGGCGGAACAGGGAGGTTTTAAGGTTTCCTTTCATGGTGGGGGGGGGCATTGCCTCAGCCAGTTTAGGGGCTTCTTTACAGAATTGCTGGACAGACACACCCCACCACCCTCAGTGATTATTGTGCACGTGGGTGGCAACGATTTGGTTACATTGGGCAGGAGGGTGCTGATGGAAGAGATAATTTCAGTAGCAGGTTGACCAGCAAAAGTACGCCCAGGCTGCACCATAGTGTGGTCTCAGTTGATTCCTAGGCTGCAATGGAGGAGGGGGGGGAATCTGTCAGGGCGTTGAATCACTCGGTAAGGAGGATCAACAACAAGATAGAGAAGTTATTTCGATCACCTCACTTGCAGAATATTCCACATGGGTGCATCTGCGGGGAACAATTTTATGTACAGGATGGGGTTCACCTGACTAGGGGGGGCAATGAAATGTTGGCAAAGAATATTTTGGCATGGCTGGGAGGTTTCTCTAGGTAGGCATGACCTTTCAGAGTATGAGGTTTGGGGGGCAGATAGTCGGTCAACTATGCTGGCCTGTGGCGGTAAGGTCATGATCGGTGAGCAGTCAATTTAAGGTCCTTAAGGGGCGTCACCATTCTCCCAGGGGGAGGAGCCAATGGTCTCTCCTAGAACTCCAGGGGCCGGATATCCGCTTGGTTGGATGGGTGCGGGGGAGGGAGTCACGCTTTCTTTGGCCTGGTTAGCCACCCCGCACGTACACTATGACGTCACTAAACGGCACAGAGTGAAAGGGCCCCCCTTTTGATTAATGGAGTTCATGGAGTGTACGGGGTAACCGGGAGGGGGGGAAGTACCCTCCCGGTAAACAGGCCCTCTGCGCATGCGCACTCATACGTGAGGGCGTAGCTAGGTAATAAGGATCTGACACCGGTTGCTGACCTTGCCGTAGGCCCAAAAATGTTAGGTGCGCAAAATTCATACGTAGGATGTTAGATTCGGTTAGGAAACAGGCTGTATTAGACATTTTTTAAGGTTAGCCCTTTGATACCTGTCTACATTGTAAATCTAATGTCAGAATTTTGCATAATAATGCATGTGTAAATATTGTTTTTATTTCAACAATTTTTATTTGTTTTCATGTTTTAATAAATATGGCCGGGGGGTCGTGAGACCCCCTGCCTTCCAAAGAAAACTCCTCTCTTGTCTAAATGTTTTGAAGGATTGATGATGGTGGTGCACAAGACAGGGAGGGGGTGGTCGGTAGTCCCAGAACATATTGAACCACAGTGTGGAAGTTTTTGGATAATAGTTACAACCACTTGGTGTGCTTTTGTGTATTTGTGTCAATCTTATTATTCCTGTGTTCATGCTAAATTGTTGCCACAAATGGTGCATGATTACCAAAAGTGTCATAATATCATAATTTCAGGAATTTGACATACAAACACGACTCAATATTACTGATATTACACAGGAGTATGCCAGAATAAGCATGAATATCTCCTGGACCTATGTGAAACCTCTTAAGGCAATTCATGTCAGTGATGCAGTCCATGTTTACATTTCACTTGTTGCATTTCATCTTGAATTTTCTAGGAGCACTTGCTTTCTGCAGATGTCTTAATTCTGTAGATTTTTCATGCCACATATAACTATTGTATAGTGCATCCTCTGAACGGAGTTCCCACTATGTGTCTGTATGAGTTTAGGCTGTGTGTGGGTGTCAATGACAGGACACAGCTGAAGGCTGGGACGTTGATACTGATAGCGATGAGTTTCTCACAGTGCCTGTCAGTGGATTCCAAAGGAAGGAACTCAGTCTACAGGCACATCGAATCCTTGGCCTCTCCACTGACCACAAACAATTATGTCTCATATGTGCCAGATGTAATTGTAGGAAAGCGTGTGTAGGCGTTTCACGGTTGTTGATATACTGACACCAGCGAAGGAACATAAAGTGCAATGCTCAAAGTTGAGTGGGCGAGTTGTGAGTGTGTGGGGTGGTGGCTGGTGAAGGGGAAGAGACGAACAGAAGCAATTACAGAAGGAAAGACTGAAAATACAGCACTGAAGAAGAAAGAGATTATATGTGAGAGATGCAGATAGAGGAATACAAAAGAATGTGGGAAAAAAGAGGTATGTGTTTAATAGAAAGGCAGCTGAGGAAAGTGTTGTGAGAGAACGAACAGGGGTGGACTAAGGGCTAGAGCGTCGACATCAAAGCTGGGGAACTGGGTTGGAGCCTCGGCAGGCACGCTTAACATCCTGTGATTCTGTGCAAATCACTTAGGGCTAGATGTAGGTAATTTAGATTTACCGATTCTAAAATACCGAATTATACCGATTCGGTATTTTAGAATTGGTAAATCTGATGTAGGTAATAATTCGGTATTTTTTACCAAATCGGTAAGATTCGGTATTTACCGATTCCGTAAATACCGAATCGGTATTTGCTATTGAATCCTATGGGCCTTGAAGCCCATAGGATTCAATAGCAAATACCGATTCGGTATTTACCGAATCGGTAAAAATACCGAATTACCAAGGGGGACAGGGTGTCACTTTGACACCCTGTTACACCCCTGTTTCTGGCTTGTGTGCCATGTGGCACACATACATGCCCCCTTAGGGCATGTATGTGTGCCACATGGCACAGGTGTACATGCACAGATGTGCATGTACACAAGAATTCGGTATTTACCATGCAATTGTATTACCTGGTAAATAACCAATTCTAAAGGCCCTGTAGCACTGTTAGAAGTGCTACCTACATAAGAAAATACAGTCTCGGTAATTTTACCGATTGGTAAAATTACCGATTCGGTAAAATTACCGATTCTGTAGGATTTTCAAAGCCCTTCATACCAATGTCCAAATACCGGTCGGAAACGGCCGATAATCGGTATTTTCGGCCGTTTCCGACCGGTATTTGGACACCTACATCGGGCCCTTAGTCTCTCCGTGCATAACAAAATGTATTTGTCCGTCTGTAACGCAATTGGCGCTCATGTTAAGCACTCTGCAGTGGCAGCTGGTAGGGAACGGCAGTGGCAGAGTGGGCGGGGTTGAAAAATATTTTTGTTAAACCATTTACCTCTTCCGCCGTTTCTCCTCGTTGTCTCTCCGCTTCTCTTCATAGCTCTCAGTCAGCAGAGAAGCAGGAAGCACACAAGCTCTCCTGATTGGTCTGAGCACCTTAGTTCGGTGCTCAGAGGGGGACAGGGAGACTGTGCATGTTCTCTACTCAGGCTGTGCATTAGCCGAGTGAAGAACATGCAATGTGTACATGACTGTTTGGCCAGCCCAAGATGGCTGGCCAAACCGTCATGCACACTTACGTGCATCAACCACTCCTCCTCCCTGTGGTACCAGCCACACCCCGCCCTAACCCAGCCCTGCAGCAACAAAAAATAAAATTATAATAAGGCAGTTATTATCATTTTATTTTTCCCTTTTCCACTGCTCTGAGAGCAGTGGGGCGACGCTCCTCCGAGGAGCCGCCCCTGGTGCTTTGGTACCTTGGGGTCAAGTTGGTTCACCATTCAGAACATTTTCTTGCAGACATCAGTCGAAAAACAAAAATGATTACAACTAAAGCACCTGTGACAAAACAAAAAGAGGTATTGGAAAGGAAGCTAGAATCGTTTGTTGTCCCATACCCCACTTTGGCCCAGTTTACATGCTGAGTGGAGCTGTAGCACCACGCTGCTAAAGTTCATGCGGTCTGTTGTTTCCGCACCTGGATTTTTCAGTTGCGATAACACTGGTCTTGATTTTACAGGCTGGAAAATTCGACTGGTAAATTGTTTTGGAATTGTTCTACAAATGCAACTCGCCTCAGGTCTCAGCTAACCTTCATCTAGGCAAATGATTGTAACTTTAGTAGAGCAGTATATGCAGGTAGCATATGGCTCTATTTAATTACAAGCGGCCTGTTTTTTCTGCACCTGGGTATTCCGTGTATGTAATTACCGGACTCCGTTTTAACCAGCAGAAATTGCAGCCAGTAAAAACGTTTTAAGATTGGGCTGCAAGGGTAGCCTGGCCCCGGCCTGAGTCCTTCTAAAGTCCTGATGATGAGTTGAGCGGATCGGTAAACCTGGGTGGGTTACCACACCACTAAATTATCAGTGGCCTCTTGACGCTGCACCCAGTTTTTCCACATACTAGAACAGAAGTTCCAAATGTAATGCCATTGTAATTTTGCTACAAAAATTTCTTTATGATTGGGCTGCCTTTGCAGCCCAGACTTGGCCTTTGCCTGCTTCCTTCTAAGACAAAGGGGATTATGCCAGGCCAGATCCTGCCAAGCCACATCCTTCCCTTCCCTCAACCACTGTACCATTCACCATCCTCCTAGACTCTGCCCCACACAAGTCCCAGGTCACATGTACTTTTCATTGAATAGGAATTCCATCCGCACAATCGTTTCCTATTCTTCAGAGATTAGTCCACAGTACACATAGTTAGATGTGGAGATACCATCCAGAATTGCTAATTCCACCCATCTGTATTCTCCATGCCTAACTACGACCATCTTGTAATAGGGTTCTTAATGTATCTTAGTCAAGTGGTCAAAGGGTTGTCACTAGGCCCAGGAGAAATGTCATTGAAAATGGTATAATCTCATATAATTTCCAGCATTTCTCATAACCATTGCTGTACAAAATGCAGTGGCGGCTCCTCTGCTAAGGCAGAGGAGCATCGCCCCATTGCTATTGCAGCAATGAAAAAAGAAAATGATAATAATAAGTCATTATGATCATTTTTATTTTCTTTCGGAAGTCTGGGTGGGGTTGGGTCTCTGACGCCAGAACAGGGGAGGAGTGGTTTGCACTCCTTTAAGTGCATATGACGGTTTGCCGGAAAAACCGTCATGCGCACTTGGCATGTTCTCCATTGGACTGTGTTGCACATCCCCGTGGAGAACATGGCTAGTCTCCCATGCACTGCTTGAACGTCCAAACAGGACGCTCAGACCAATCACGATGCTGCTCCTGCAGCGTCCTGATTGGCTGGTAGAGTCCGGAAGCCTGATTGCTTCCGGTGCTTCAAGCCTGGCAGAAAGGTGTTTTTTTTAAAACCCCGCCCCAAAAACCCTGTTCCAAGCGAGCTGCCACTGACAAAATGCCTCAGATTATGTAATTACACTATGTCATGTAATTAAGACATCGGGTAAAAATTTTATTGTGGAAACATGCAAAGAATACAAAAGAGCTGCAATCGAGATGTTGTGTTTTGTGTCATCTATAATTTTGGGCTATTTTTGTTGCATGAAATTCATCCTTGAGCCAATAATGGAAGCTTGGACACTTTTTCTGTAAAAATTGCAAAATACTTAATCATGCCTTTTATGTCATAACTCGTAATTTTTCATAATTTTTGTCATTCTGTTTATATTCTGCAAAGAAAATATCACACGTTTTTCCAAGGCGTATTTGGTGCTCATGGGCATCAAGTGTACAACAGATTACCACAGTACAGGAAATAGAAAAAACATACTGTGGGGGGTGTAGAAAGGGGTTAGTCATGAAGCACTTTTCACCCCAAGTGGGATGGGTATGCCCAAACGGATGTATGACGTTACAACGCGGTCTTTACACCACGATACCATTACGACGCGGTCATCACAACGCAAGTCATTACAACAACTTGCGCTAGAGGTGCTGGATTTAGGAATAGTATGACTTACTATTCCAACTCCAGCCTACGTAACAGTAGGGAAGGTGTTGGAATAGTAAATCATACTATTCCTTGGTATATAGCGCCATCCAGCGCAAGTTGTTGTAACGACTTGCGTTGTGATGACCGAGTCGTGATGGTATCGCGGTGTAAAGACCGCGTTGTAATGGTTGTCTCCCTGCCCTGACGTGGGTTCCTTGCTCACTCTGCCACTGGATTCAAGCTAGCCTGGCTGGTGAAGGGTAATACCCAGAAACCGATCCCAGGATGGTTGTTTCCAGTCCAGGAAGGACCTGGCTTGGCAGTTTGGTCTGGACTGTTCCCATGAGGCACAGGGTCAAGACTGATTTGCATATGGCTGGGTCTAAACGGGGGTGGCATGGTCAGCAAAAGAACAATGGATTTAACCCAGATCTCTTGACTGGGGGTGAATGTATGATTTATTCAGCATTCCGTCCATCATTTGTTTGCGTAGCACTTTTCACCCTAAGTGGGATGGATATGTCCAGACATGGGTCCCTTGCTCACTCTGCCACTGGATTCAAGCTAGCCTGGCTGATGAAGGGTAATACCCAGAAACCAGTCCCAGGATGCTTGTTTCCGACCCAGGAAGGACCTGGCTTGGCAGTTTGGTCTAGACTGTTTCCATGAGGCACAGGGCAAATACTGATTGGCATATGGCTGGGTCTAAACTGAGGTGGCATGGTAAGCAAAAGAACAATGTATTTAACCCAGATCTCTTGACTGGGGTTGAATGTATGATTTATTCAGCATTCCGTCCATCATTTGTTTGCATAGCAGTTAGTCATGAAAGCCAGAGACATGAGGGGTAGTGGGTTGAATGAATTGCAGATTTTGCATTATCTTTTACATAATCTGTTAGAAAATACTTTGACAACAAGGAAAATATGATGGGAAAGCTCCTCTGGATAATTAATTTGCTCTCAAACAAACTGCACCTTAAGCATAAATTGGTGATAAGGTGACTGCTGAAGAGATGCTATACGGCCAGCGGTTTTTAAGGCATAATACTGGTGAGATAACTTAGTTGATTAATGCATTTACAGGCATGATCTATGTGCATTCTCAAGTCATCTACCTGAATCATCACTAAATAGCTCAGATTGGCTTATAAAGGTAGGTTCCATATTTATAGTTTAAGTCAGAAACATCACCAGAATTCTTTTTAGGCTACAGTCTGATATGAGAAAGAGATCTTGTAGAGTTTCAGAAAGTTGATCTGTAAATACATTCTGCCCTTTGCTTGCTATTAGTTTTGTGGTTTGTAATTCACGTTTTCTTGCTTCCCATTTGCTGACTTAATTTGCTTTAGGCTGTCCAGCTTGAGTTCGTACCTCCCTATTTGAAAGTTGTGTTTACTGTATTCTTCCACGAACTCGTTTTCTGTAATAAACAGGCCGGTAAATCTTGTTCTTATCTCTTCACATTTGCTGGGCCTTCAAAGACCGAGGTCAAATGTCAGGTGCTGTCTTCTGAGGGCTCTTGTTTTTATTGTTACTGAAACTTACCCTCCTCTTGTTGCTAAGGTAGCTCTGTGTCTGTCTGAAAGCTTTTGAATTTTTGGTCAATTCTATGCCTGTTTTAGCCACAGAAGCATGGGAAAATTGACAGTTTGTGTTCATTCTACTTTCCCGTCATTGCCTGTTTTGAAAACTTTTCTAGTCATTGTTTTATTTAAATTGTGCGTTTATATTTGACTGTAAGCCAAAAATGCAGTATTTTTCAATTAGATTTTTCTCATTAGATCGTTAGCATGAGCAGAGAACACAGATATAATGATATGCCATACATTAAAAGAGATGGTGGTATAATGGCAAACTACTCAGTTTATCAACCGAGCTGGTGCCTGGAAAGGCCAATAGGTGTCCCGTGTCAGACTCATTATATATGACTCACTCCAGCCTATTTGGCCTTTTCACAAATCACAGATCAGTTTATGTGCCAGTGTGGCTGTGAGTACATGTATGCAGACTGATCATGGGCTGATGGATTTACAGCATGATGATGGAGCTTACCACAGAAAGCTGTCTTAAAGTAGCACATCACTGTCTCCATGAAAGGTGTTCCCCACCAGAGAGATGTATGTTGAGAGACAGTGATGTGTTTGAGGGCTGTCCGCAAAGAAGCCTTTATTCACCCATTTCTTTCTAGTCTCCTTGCAGCGACGAAGCCACATCGCTCTTGGAAATCGCATATACTTTAGAGCTAACACATTTCAGCAAAGTGGTGGAGAGTGGGGGGACTCATAAAAATTAATGGATCATTTTCTCAATCAATGCAGACGTACAGGAACCTCAAAAGGAATTCTACAGAGTTGTGTGTTTTGATTAAAAGACATCTCCTGAAAAATGTAAAATATATACCTTTATTTATCTATCTGGAACAGGGCTTTGCAGTCTAAATAGAAGCGTCACCCCGTCGATAAGTACCACTTGAGGACAGCCCTTTCTACGGTATATATGTAGCCAACCAGTAACCTTCGAAAGATTTATTAGACCAATTCAGAGATCAACCTCTAATGCTATTTAGAGCAAAGCACCGAGCAAACACCTCACCAATGCCTCCATATCTAAGATCCTATTTGTTTACATGTCGGTAGCCTGCTCAATCGCATTGTTGTGCTCGCTCAATGAAAACAAGCATTGGCAAAGCCAATAGGTTTCACCTATACGAGATCTATTGGCTTTGTAAATGATTTTGGCCATATTGTACAGCAGCGCTGGTTTCAATGCAGCATGGCTGAAAATTAAAAATAAAAAAAAAAAGCCCTACGACGTGGTCAATGCTGGCTGAGTCATACAGCTTTTTTTGGCTACTTTCAACCATGTTGCAACATGGCTATGAAACATTGGCAAAGCCGAGAGATCTCACATTGGCGAGGCCTATTGGCTTTGACAGTCCTTGTTGTGTCGTAGGGATCCTTGATTTACCTGCAGGTAACAGGTCTCAGTCTTTGTAAGACAGTTCAGTTATGTGCTCTGTGTAACATGCAAGCACAAGTTTAAACATTTTAGGCTTTTATTCAATCTTTTATTATTCTTTTCGTTAGTGGTAAACATGTATTATTAAGTACCAAAGAATTTAGCTTATATTTTGTGTTATATAAATAATCATGAAAAGTGCACATCCATACATAGGAAACCTACCTAGTATCTACAGGGCATAAGCAGATTGTCACATGTTACATAGACTCATAGCGCGTAAAAAGGCACAAACACTTTAAAAGCTCCATTTGTCTTTCAGTAACTTATAAAACGACCCTCCAGGGAGTCTTTTGTTTCTCTACATGGGATGTGTCACAGCCGGTTTTATGCAGCATCTGTGCTGCCTTTGATCTCAAACAACTTCCACCCTTGATAACATTTGGAAAATAAGAATTATGTAGGCCTTGAAGTGAGAGACATTAGCAGCAGCCCTGCTGTACAGGAAAATAGGAGCTTTTTCCTTCAAACAGCTGTTCTGATATTGAATCACATCGGATGTGCATTTGCTGCATGTGCCCTGGTGGTGGCACACCTCGCTTGGGACACAGGTAGGATGACTAACTTTGGTCATCTTGACAGTGGTTCCTGCTCAAAAATAGCTGTGGGAGGAAGAATCCTGCTGGTTCCCACTGTATTCTAACAATGGATTCCCTAAATCCTGGAATTCCCACTTCTGTAAGGGATTCAACTCTTTATTTTCTTTGAATATCAGCCTCTATCTATGATAACATTTTTGTGTAAACATTTGTTAAAGCAAATGCTAACAAATCACATAAATCGTCTTCATACATTATCATCCATTTATAGAGATTTTTACTACAAAGAATGGACATAAGTAATGCTCTGTGGAATCAAGCCATCATATGAGAGTGCAAGGAAGCAGACCTCGAAACACTAGAGTCATAGCATTCTATTATTCATACTTTGCATTTGGTGGGTACCATCAGTGGCCATGTTGGATGGGCAACACTGTGGCATCAACATGGTGCAGAAAGTCTTACATTAACATGGTCAGAAGATGTGAAGGACCCTCGGGTTTCTGGGAACATCAGGGTATAGTCAGGCACGTTGATCAGTTACAGAAAGTGTTCAGATGGTGTGAGTATTTTGACAAGTGCTAGGGAAAACATAGGAATGCACAGCATTCTTGTGCATATGGCGCATCCATGCATTTTGAAAATGTCGGCGTGTGGTGCTGCCAAATTTGGAGCAGGCGCTCCAACATTTTCCCGTAAATATTCCCCTGTGTCTAAACATGATAAACCATTTGACATTGCCTCCATTTCAAAACGTAGATCAAATAGCTTTCACATTTCTGAACATGTTAGTCGTGGTTCTACAGCCTTCACCAGCCATGTTAAAGCTATGTCTGGGTTAACTATTAATCTGCTTGGATCACCAATTCCTGTAACACTTTTAGAGCAATCTTCACAATTGTTATTTCTCCAGCTGCATCAGGGTGCACAGCCTCTTCTTTTGAGCCCTTTCTGTCTCGTTGCAACAAAATCTCAGATTTCTTTGCTAAAAAAAGGATACCATTTGCAGATCCTTTCCTCCTCATTACCCGTCTCTGTCTTTCATTACCATAGGCCTTCTTAGCCCTGATTCCTTGTCAGCGCCCTCCCTTGAAGAGGGATGCCCTCTCGTTAGGCTGCATACATGATCTCATGTCTTCCAGTGCTTCTGACTCTTCATCATTGTCCCTCTTGCATCTTTTTCAAGGAAAACTGTTTTGAGCTTCTACTCTTTAGGTTATATACAACAAGTCTATCATAGCCTACTGTGTTTCCGTTTTACTGGAAACAAGCTTTGGTAATCTTAAGAAGCCCTTCATGGAGCGCTCCTATCCATTTTCCTTTGCCTTTTCTCATACAAATCCTGGAAAAAGCTATAAATATACAGTCTTCTACTTTTTCAAGTCTATCTGAATTTTTGTTACCGCTCAATCTGGCTCCCATCGCTCGCTCAACACCAAGTATTCTCTGATCTCCATCTTAGATTACCTTCCAAACCTGGGGCCTCATTTATGAGAAATGACGCATCGCTGCGTGAAAGAGGCGATGCGTCACTTCTCAGTGTGCACTCCTTGCGACATGATTGATGCGTCATATTTATAATATGACGCATCATGTCACAAGGAGTTACACATACGTCAGTATTTCTGACGTATCTGTAGTCACAAAAGTGACGCAACTCCAGCAATGTATACTTTCACATGGGCAAGTCCCATGCTGTTAGTGCCTGCGTCAGTCTTATGCCTACCATCAAGCAGGCGTAAGGTTTTGACGCATTAGCGGCCAAGAAATGGCGCAGTGAAATCTTATAGATTTCACTGATTCACTTCCATGACCCTTTCTTGCGTCAAAACGCCCCCCTGCATACATTATACCTGACGCATGTATAATGTGGCGCAGAGGTTTACAAAGTGACGCATCTACCTAGATGCGTCACTTTGTAAATATGGAGCAACAAGACGCATTTTTTACGCCACTTCTGCATCACAAAAAGTGACGCACAGGCGGCGTAAAAGTGACGCACAGCCTCATAAATGAGGCCCCTGGCTTACAAGGGTTGCTGGTCTTACCAAGAATTCTTGGATCGGTCAGTGGCATTTGTTATAGTCTCCCACGTCCATCTCTTAGATCATTTGACAGAAGTGGGGATCCAGGGTGGGGCCCTGGTTTGGATCAAGTCATACTTACTAGTCCACTCTTAAGCAGTCTCTATGCCCCACCCTTGTGCTCTGATTTCAAATTCTCATGCCATAATTCCACTGAGGGATCCTGCCTGAATTTCAAGCTCTTAAATCTTTACATTCTTCCTCTGGCTATTTCTGTCAGGTCCTGAGTTCCGTTCTTTGACCTTGGGGTTCTTTTTAGGTCTCACCTATGCAGCGCGCATGCTTTGCATGAGAGCATCTTTAGCCATTGCTCTGCTCTTTTTGGAAGCAGACACTCGTGCTTGTGGCGGCATCCAGCTTGCGGGAGTGAGCAGGGGTGCGCCACAAGCACGTTGTGCAGTGCTTCCAAAATGAGCAGACTGCGCACGCGCACACATGCACACACCACTCCCGAACTCATCTCCTGCTCCCCCTCTCTCTTATGCACCACTTCCGGGCTTGTTTAACCCCTTCAGTGCTGGCCACGTTCAGCGGACGTCATGCGTGCACTACCTCGGTAGTGCTGCGCACGTCTGCTGAACGTTCCGGCCCCGCCCACGCAATAGAACGTTCCGCACCAGCGCCGAACGTTCAGCGCAACGGAGTGGTTAAGCACGCTCCACGGAGCTCGTGCTGAGGGGATTCATTTTTCTTCCCCGTGTGTGACATTTCCTTTTCTCAATGAAAGCCCCGCCACCCTCCTCCCCCACTGTGAGATGCACTGACATTAAAACCACATGATTTATGCTGGTTGCACCTCAGCAGTTTACCCTCTCACCTCAAAGGCGATCAGCACACCCGCACCTCTTTACTTTTCCTCCGCAGCCTTCTGTGCCCCCCTTTAGAAAAGTCACACACCAAGAGTCTTTTTTTGCTTTATTTTTTTCAAAAGGATTGGTCAGATAACTAATATTTAATGTACAAGTCACTAACAATTGCCAAGTGTTTAACTATTTAACCTCACTTTCCAGGGAACTGGGCATGTGTGTTGCCCTGGTGCTCGACGGGCACTGCTGCCCCTGTTCTATGTTTTTTATTATTTCTAAATAAATATTTATGTTATATCGTGTGCGCGCTGGATACGATTTGGTGTCTGTTTACGCTGCAGAATTTCAAATAAACCATGCACGCTTTACCTCAGCGCATCTCTGTGATTACTTGTGTTACTTCTATTTAAGTTTCACTATCACTCTTCACTATATTGGTTGGAGATTCTTCCAAAAGGAGAATATATACTTATCTTTCTTCTACAAAGAGAGGGAGTAACCTATGATGATAAGTGGGTGTGCTGGTGAGTACCAGCCAGCAGCCCCCTTGGTGTTACTACCGTGAGGTACTCTCTCTCTTTTCTCACACTTTTCTCACATTTCTCTTGGTAATTTTTAGATGGGATTTAGCCTGTGATGGTTTTTAGAACATCAATTTGAAACACCATGACAATTTGAGTAGTGATAGGGAACACACTCTAGGGAATTGAAAATGATCGGAAACCCTTACAATTGTCAGATTCCAAGGATTGGGTGTAATGTAGGTGAGGCCAATTGTTGTTTATAATACTTCCAGGAATGGAGACATCACTTATGGGGAGCGAGACATTCTGTCATGATTTACACCGACCATCAACATTTTGAGTTTTTTTGCTTTGATAGGGCTTTAACTCCACGGCAAGTGAGATGATTTCACTATCACAAATAGGCCTGCTACTCAGCAAGTGAAATCCAATGCTGTGTCTCGTATACATGTGACCCCTTTGTGTGACGTCGCTGTCCTTGAGGAGACGCTTATGATATCCAGGCATAGGGTCATTGGATGTTGCTCTTTTGACCAATTCCTTGGGGAAGTTAGGTAACAGTTAGCCTCTATAGATATAACTCCGTGGTTGTCTGACTCTACATTCCAGTTGAGGGATAGGGTATTATATCATGGCACTCAGCTATTCATCACCCCAGAACTTATGGATAAAGTGTTAGCTTGGTGCCATTCCTCCTCCTTGATAGATCATCCTAGGATAACTAAGACCAGGAGATATGCTTTCGTTGGTTCTGGTGGGACATGATGGGTCATGATTTACAGGTGTTTGTGTCCTTGTGTCCGGTTTGTGCCATAAACATAGCATCACATACCCTTCCAGCAGGGCTTTTGCATCCTCTCTCTGTTCCTGCATCTCCGTGGCATACTATCAGTATGGATTTTGTTACTGATTTACCCAAGGATGCGGGGTTTACTACTATTCTTGTAGTTGTTGATCTGTTCACCAAAACTGCACATGTTGTTCCTTTACCCAAACTAGCTACTGCTTGGGAAATAGCAGATATCTTCATATCACAGGTGTTACGCGCGCATGGCATTCTCTCAGTATTGTTACTGACAAGGGAGCTCAGTTCATTTCTCATTTCTGGAAGGATTTGTGTTCCTATTTGCAGAAGGAGCTCGGGTTGTCCTCGGCTTTTTAATGATCCACAGACCAATGGGCAGACGGAGCGTACTAATCAAACGATGGAACAGTACATTCGTTGTCTTCTGACCTCACTCACTGGCAGCTGGGTGAAGGCACTTCCTATTGCTGAGTCTGCCTATAACAACAGTCTTCACTCAGCCATAGGTGTGTCTCCTTTTTTTTTGTTCCATGGGTTTTCATCCTAGAACCATACCCTTCCAGCGTTCCGTTAGAGTGCCTGCAGTGGACACCTTGAGTTTTGCCTTGACTGACATCTGGAAAAAGACTCAGGAACATTTGTTAGCAGCAAAGAGGGGTATGAAGGACAAGGCTGACAGACACTGTCGTCCTGCTCCCTCCTATGTTCCAGGTGATATGGTTTGGTTGGCATCTAAAAACCTTCATCTGGGGGAGACCTAGGAAATTGCAACACCGTTTTGTGGGGCCTTTTAGAATTCATTAGGTGAAAAATCTGCTTGCTATGAAGCTAAAGTTATCTGATGAGTACTGTATTCATCCCGTGTTTCACACCTCTCTGCTGAAGCCCCACACAGCCACCACTCAGGCCTTACCACCACCCCGCCCTTGCTGGTTGGGGAGCATGAGGAATTCTTGACTCTAAAAGGCACCAGGGCAGACTATATCATTTGGTAGATTGGAAGGGTTACTCTTCTGATGACCGTACTTGGGAGCCTGCCTCCTTTGTCCATGCACCCCGCCTGGTTCGTCTTTTTCATGCCTGCCACCCTTCGAAGCCTCATCCTGTGGGGGGCCTTTTGAGAGGGGGTACTGTTACCTTGGGGTTCTTTTTTCCTTCTCCTGCCTTTCTAGTGATTGGTGCTTTCTTTTCTTTCCTTGAGGGTCTGCATTTGGTTGCAGCTGCAGTGGTTTTCTATGAATGTCAGCAATGAGAATTTTGGATCTGTCTCCTTGCTCCTCGTTGCTTGTTTTTTTTTTTTTGGTTCCTGCCCCAGAAGGACTTTGCTGTTGGCGTCTTGCTGACATCTCATCTTTTCCTTGTTTTTTCCGCTTCGGAGTATCATCGTGGGAATCCTTTGGATTGCTGTTGGCGCCCTGCTGACAGCTTGTCTTTTCCTAGTCTGCTTCTCTTCAGCACTCTTCATGGGGTTATTTGAACTTCCTTCCCCTCCTGTGGGGAGCGCTGTGTTCTACGGAGGTATTGTTATTCGGAAACCTAGTAATAACATGTTTGTTTTTGACACCCAATTTTCTTCGTATCTTCAAGTTGCCATTTTGGGATGTTTTCAGTGCACTGATTATTTTCCGTTTTTCAACTCTCAACAAGGACTATTGTAGTTGTTCCCCATATTTTTTGAGATACAGTGGGTTTTTTGTGCCTTGCAGCTTTTTCCCACTCTTCTTACATGCTTACTGTTTTTTGTGGCTCGTGCTCTACATGAAGACATTTGAAATATTATTTAAAACTAAGCATGGGCGGATTTTGCGGATTGGCAATCCGCGAACTTGCGTATTTACGGATTCGCAATCCGCGAAGATCCGCGAACTCTAGCGGACTTGCGGATTTTTCCGTTTTTTGTGTTGGCGCGTGTTCGCGCCGATTTTGGGACAAGTTCGCAATTGCGAACTTACTTTTCGGCTTGCAACGGCCGCGACTATGTTGTTTCTACGTCTGGTTTATCATCACAGGTTCACAGCACCCTCTGTTTCACCACTGCCACCCTCTGGGACACCCATGCCACCCTCTAGTACATCCTCACAGGCACCTATTAGGTTTATTTATTACTGTAGATTATGGTGGTTGAAAAAAGCTAGCACACCTGCCCTTCTTCAACTGCCATCAATTAATTTGTGTTTCATTAATGTGTCAGTAATTTTGAAAGTTCCAGTCTGGCTGGCACCTGCTTCCTTCCTTATCTGTAATTTGCTTTTTGTTGCAGTGAAATTTTTTTTTTACAGGACCTTTATGGTGCTATTCTATGAGCCTGCTGTTTGGGTCATAGCAGGGTCATAGAATTGTTGCAAACTCTGGAGGGGCCCATCAGGAAGCACTACCTTGAATGTTACTAATGTTAAGTTTGAACTTTTGCACCTGCTCATTGCTTTCATTTTAGCTAAAATCGTTTTTTTTGCAATTTCGCGCGTTATTTGGGGCGCGAATCCGTGCGAGATCGATTTCGGAAGCCGCGAATACGTGCGAATACAAAATTGTTTTTGTTGCGACGTGTATGTTCGCGTGATCTTGCGCGTGTTCGCGAGGCGCTTCTAGCTATTCGTTTGCCAAGTTACCCTATCGGTCGTACACGGGCGCGGCCATCTTGTTGGCGTGACGTAATTCCGTTTCCGCCCGCTATGTGTAATCTCGCAAAGTGTGCTGCTCGCGAGTACAAGTTCGCGCGTACTCGCAAGGAAAATCTCGCGCGAACTTACCCACGCGGTCGTGAACGGGCGCGGCCATCTTGTTTCTCATTCATTGCTATGGTTCTGGGCATGCTTTCTCTATCCTCTCTCAATCTCTGCCATCCTTTGCTTGTTTGAAGTTTTTTTGATCTAATTTTACTTATTATCTAACCCTCTATTTTTCTAGCTCTATATTTTTGTGTTTTCTGCAGCTTTTAGTTACTTTTAAACTACTTTTTTAAACTCTTTTATTTTCTTCTTCACTATTCTATTTCTTCTTTATCATTTAAGTTTATTTCTGCCCAGACCATGGTAAAGGGAGCCGGGAAGCACCCTGAGAAGGGGAAGGGTCCCGCACCCCGTGCCCGGCTCCCGTGCGGGCGTTTAAGGGGGGAGCAAGTGGTCCCGAGGGAGATCTTTAGCGCGGAGGAAGTGGCGGCACTGATCTTCCATGTCCAGCGCCGCCTCCCCAAGACGATCCTGGGAGGCGGCAAGATCGCGACCGGCTATGGCATCCGGGAGCGCCGCCAGCGGTGGGAGAAGGTGTGCCGGGCCATGTACAAGATCTCTGGGGTCCGGCGCACATATAACCAGGCCACCCACCGCTGGACCGATGTCATGGACCGGGAGCGGGACTTGCTGGACGCGCTCGGCGTAGAGGTCCCCGGGCTTGGTGAGTAGTAGTAGTAGTACATTTACTACTCTGTTTTATCCTGCTCTGTTATTTGCAAATCTTTGTTCTTTACCAAGAGCAATAATGCTGCCGATTACATTGAGGTAAATTATATTTCAAAATCTTCTATGCATTTCATTTTCAGGTGCACTGCTCTCCTTCTCAGTAGCCTTGCTTGCTACTATGCTTCTTTGTTTTGTATGTTGTGTTCAGAAGCATTTAATTGGCCTGAGAAATTATGTATCAGTGTACTGTAAAGAAAAGAACTGCGTAATGCTAGACAGTAAGGGTCATATTTTCAATTACCGGCGCATCCCTGCAAAGTAGCAGGGATGCGGCAGTAATTGTGTGCCATGCCACCACCACCCATTGGCCCAAAACGTCACAGAAGCCTTACGCATCTGTGCCGTAAAGGCAGCGCATTGCTGGAGTTGCGTGCCAACGATGGCGCAGCTCCAGCAATGCTCTGGGGTACCCTATCTCCCCAATGCTGCATCAAGCCGTACGTCGGCTTCAAGCGCGCAGGGTTTGAGTCATGCATCATTGTCATAAAAATGACTGATTGACATCTTGTAGATTTCCCTCAGCCACTTTTAGGATTCGTTCCTGCGCAGGTACGCCCTCCCTTGCGCCGGAACGCCCCCTGATGGCGCAGGGCTTTACAACGTGATGCATCGCCCATATGCCCATATGTGGTTTTTTTTTTAATATATACGCCGCACCAACACCATGGCGAGTCTTTTGTTCTGCCGCTGCGTCAGAAAAGGCACGCAACAATGGAGGAAAATCAGCCGCAACTTCCGCAAGGGACTTATAAATCAGCCCCAACAGACTGAAGTCCAGTGTCCTTCCTTTAGACAGTCACATGGCTATCAGAAGAAATAGTGGCGGTGGTGGCGGGTGGATTGATAGTTTGAGTATTCACTGATCTGCAAGCAGGATGGACTTTGTCTGTCACGTGTTGTGCACTACTGCCTGCAGTGCCAGGCCTAGGCAAACCTCTTTAGTAGTCTGTTTATTGAGTTACATAGGAACTTTCTAAGTCAACGTTCCGCAAATCAGGCAATACGAATAACGTAGTATACCACATGAGATAGATCCCGTGGAATAGTTGTCTATCTATTTGCTATTTTTCCAAAATATGTTGTTATTGTTCTTTTGAAATGTTTGATTTGGTTGAAAAATCTCATCCATGTTTTATGGTTTTTCTTTCTTTCATGTTGTACATCAGCTCCCCCCAAGGGCAAGAGGACACAGGAGGAGGGTGCTGAGGATGCAGGCCAGGATCGGGCAGGCGAGGGCTCCTTTGCTGGCCCCAGTAAGTTTACATTTTACTAAACAGTACCTATTTTTTCCTAGCGTTCCTCATTCGATTTTTTCTAAATCGTCTTTGATCTTCTTGTAGACTGGATATAAATTCTTATCCTGCCTCGAATATGACTCCCTGTGGTATTACTAGACTATTCTTATTAGTCTGTCTGTGTAGCTAACTAAGATTGGACATTTGGCAATTCCATTGGACTCCCATTATATTCAGCAATACCTCTATGCACTGTCTCCTTACTGACTAGATAGTGTGGCAGAGTCATTCAGCTCCCGAAGTCACCGATTATAGATCCCCAATGATCTCTAGATTATCGTACGCAGGACAAGAGAGTAGTACGGAGTCACAGCACAGTCAAGAAGTGTCAGAGGCACTCATGCTTGCAAAAATTCCAAAACCTTTAGCTCATCCACTCTAGTCTAGAGGAACAAAAACCACAGAGTCTATTTAAGTGTAAAAGCTTTATTAAAAGTAAACACATTTATTGAAATCTACTTTGTCATAAAACTATTTAACTGTAAACGGAAAAGTGGTTAGTGCTGACGATTAATTGGACACATTTCTTGTGGTCGAGCCGAACTCTCACCTACTTTGAACTTGATCCTGGTCGTGTTCTTAGGACTCAGGAGTCAAGCTTCTGTCTGTTAGGAGAAAAAGTGGTGCGTGTTAAAAATCAAAAGCAAGCATTCATCAGTTGTGCATAAAAGTGCAGCAAGACAACAGCCTTCCCTGGAAAATGGGACATTTTTACTATGGAGTAGACAGTCACAAATTATTACATTGTATTCTGTTTTTTTAACATTTCTCCTAGACCAAATATTATATAGTAGTGAGTGGTGTATTCTAACTTTCTTAAATGTACTTTGTAGGTGTAACATCTGGTGACGGGGCCAGCGCGGAGGTGGCTGATGTGTTGGACTTGGACTCGGAGGCCTCTGGGGAGGATGCGGCGGTAGAAGAGCTGGTGGCCGTTCCTGTGGGGGATCAAACGGTGGTGGCGGAAACAGGTAAGCTATATATTCCTTACTTATTGAGATTGAAGACTGCATAGTGTGCTTTCTGCACGGGTGTATTACAATTACAAATCAACCAGGTAGTAGCCTCCTCGAAATGTACTTCGACTTAGCTGTGAAGTTTTTGGTGAGAAGAATCCCAATAAGTTCTTAGACAAACGTGATGGATGGGATGAACGAAAAGCGAAAGAAGGGTGTAAGTAAGTGGGACGCGAACTTGTATGATGGCTGGCAAAGAAGAACGATATGTGTTTGCTTGGACCCAGAGGTGGCTGGGAAGGAAAGAATATGGTATGGTGCATGGCTGGGTCAATGATGAAGCAAGGATGGGTGGAAGGACAGCAGCCTGGGTGGGTGAAACAGAAACTGTATGTGTGCGTATACTTTGAATGAATGGATGCCTGGAGCATGGTATTCTCTGACTCTTACATAGCAAATGTGTATCTAGAGAGAGTAGATGGTCGCCAGGTGAAGTAAGTGTTACCTTGAAGAGCATGTACCACCGCACCCGCACGTCCGTCCCAGTGCAGGGAAGGCAAGGAAAAGAAATTGTAAATGTGTCCAATACTACAATGAATAGTAGCAGTACTTTGTATTGCGTTTGCATTCACAGCATATATCTGGTTATTACGGTGGACACTCCGTACCTCTCTTAATAACTTTAGTTTACTTGTAGTACGTCATTCATGTGTGGGTGTATCACTGTGTTCACTCAATATTAAGCAAAGCACCTAAAGTCATCTCATCTGTCATTAAATACGTCCCATGTGAAGTGATAGATAATCAAATTAGTTAGCTTCTTCAGTTTCCTTTTCTAGTACTCATTTGCACTGTAGGGTGAAAGGTAAATTAATTAAGCAGTAGCCCTTGTAACAGAGTATTCTCAGTGCCACCCGTAATAGAAAAGTAATAGCTTCACCACCTGCATGTACTGGACCGGTACAGTAACGCAAGTCTGTCTCCATCATCATGGTGTGCAACTTTTTTTCTCGGGTGCAACTTCACTGTGCTGTGTCCATGTCATTCTGCCGGCTTGCATAAGATAACGTACCCATTTCCCTAAACAAGAGAGAAGAAGAAGAATAAGACTGGTGTACTGTCATAGTCGACTGTAATGGAAGTCCATAGTGGTCGTAGAATTAGTTCATTAAACTACCACTACTGTTAGAGCAAGGATGCAGAAGTGGGAGGGTTACATAGATACTGTCCTCAATAGTTATGTACTGTGCTTTCAATTTGCTACTTGTACTCTGTGACCCAACTTTCGGCTCAATCACTTTGTGTTATTAATAAGGAGCATTGGTTACAGACTATGTCTTTCTTTCTTCATATAGTTGCTCCTTCCAAATCAACAACAAGGAGGGAGCAGGCTAGATTGGCCCGGCAACGGAGGCTGGAGGCCACAGTCGCCGAGTATCGGCGGCTGGTGGCCCTGGAGGAGGAGGAGGACACGCAGTCGAGCGGGGCAACATCTTCGACTGTGACCACTGCATCCTCCTCCGTGACTAAACCAGCGGGACCGAGCCGGGCTAAGAAAGCCGACCGCCACCGCCAAGCACCCGAAACACCAGCTGCCCCCCACAGGAGCTGCAAGGAACGCCAACACCGCCTACGAGTCCGCATGTCCAACCTGGAGCAGGAGGTCCTGAGGTATAAGACCTTGGTTAAGGGCCTCCGCTCCGAGCTTGCCACCCTCCGCAAGGAGTATGATGCCCATGCCGCATCATGCACCAGCACCAGCACCCTCCAGTAGTGGAGTGTCCCTTGCCCTTTTTTTATAGACTTTTGGGGGGTGGGATTTGGGAGTTGGGATCGTTTTGGGACGTTTCAGAGACAATCGTTGGGGTTAGGGTGGGTGAGGGAGATTATTTTGTTAGGGATAAATAAATATATTTTTCAACTACTTTATCTGACCATACCTGTTTTTTACTGCTTTTCAGTCTGGTGGGTGGGGGGCGGGGGTGTAACAGTAACTTTGTTTTCCTGAACAGTCGTAGGACTTTAGTAGTACAACCGTCAAACTCTTGTCTACTCCGAAATAATACTCCATTATACTACCTCCCACCAAACGCTTATCTTACCTGTAATTTGTGTTAGAAATTAGGGCTAGGCCCAGGGCTGGCTCCAGGTGAAATGGGGATTAACGTTGTCATTCCTGGGCGGGTGACATTTCCTCATTGCGGTGTTACTAGTGGTGTGACACAGTGGCAGTTGCATGCCTATGGAAAAAAAGAAAACGAAACCTTGTTTGTACTCCTTACTGTAGCATTACAACGGTTACGGTACGATCGAGAAAATAGCAGGTGACAGTACACTAGAACAGTGCCATAATGTAGCCTAACAAATGGTAAAGTATTGCAAGTATAACTAGTACTTGCGTTGAATTTATTTGACATTGGCTACTACTACTAGAAGATATAGTACTGAAGCTGAGTAAGTCTAGAAGATATCCTCGTATTCCTTCACCAGCCTGTTGCTGCTATCACCTTATCCTCCCCAGCAAGTGTGTGGAATTATTGATGTCATTTTAGTCAGACATCAAGCAAAACAACACAGCCCGGGGGAAGAGGGTTAGGGTTTGTAAAATGGATGGGAATGGGGGTTTCTTTTTGGGTAGGTTTTGTTGAGAGAAGAAAAAAAAAGCAGAGCATGGACAAACAATAATTGAAGATACAGAGTTTACAGACAATCTTTGGTTACAAAGTAAAGGTAAGCACATGCAGTCACACTCATAGAATAAAAGACAACAATGGATACTGTATCTGTATTGCGTATGTTGTTGGAGTTGTCCTGTTGAAATTGGTAAGTAAGTTGCATGCAGCAAACAATTCCTCTTATTGGCGGCACTCCTCCATTCCAGCTGACGCTTCGTCCATCAATGTGGTGGTGACCACTGACAGAAGAGACACCCTGTCCACTGCCTGCCTGGCGGATGTTGACTGAAACCCGGCCTGTAATTATTGAACGGAAAACAGGAAGTGCTATTACAATACCACTGATAAATAAATAAAAGGTATGTACGCTGTGTCGTTCAAAAAGTCACACTTTGATTTCCCTAATAGACAGTACAATATTTTTGAAATTGCGTGCTCTGTCTGAGTCACCTTTTTAAGGATCAATAAGTATGGCCAAAATATTATAGCGGATCTTTCCCCTCAAGGTGGGTGTACTACTGTGTTTTAGAACAAAATTTGACCTTCCCAGCAATGCTCCCACCAAGACCCTTACTAAAGCCAGTCGCAAAAATGTAGAAGAACCCAATCATATCTCCAAAAACGATGCCTAGCAGAAAAATGGTTACAAAACGTACTTTGAAAGTAACAGTAGACCCAAATACAGACCGTGGATTGTATTCAAACCACTTGCCTGCAAGCAAAAGTATCCATAGCCAGCATCGCTCCAACAGTGCTCTACAACAACAGAACCGCGTTGCAATAGAACCCCCCTAAACACATGCAATCCTGCTGCTAGGGCTAACCCTAACGAACCCTAACTTACAAAAAGTGCCAAAACTGGTGTTTCCTTATGGATTTTGTCCAACTAACTTCTAGCCGGTATTAGACCTTCCCAGGAATGCCCCAGGCAAGACCCGCCAACCCACCCGCAAAAAAACACCCGACACAACACCACCAAACAGCGAAAAAGCTAAATCTCATACTTACAATGTCTCTCGGCCTTCGGTCCAAACGCGGCGCTGTGCAGCTAGGTCGTCATCATCATCATCAATCATCATAACTCCTGTTTTCCACCACGGATTTCCTGAAAAGCAAATGCAATCAAGATTAGACTGTCGCAGCAGTGCTTCGACAGAGACCCCGGCCGCAACCCACCCACGAACAGCAGGAAGCCCCCCAAAAGGCTACATTGAGCAAGATGTCTGAAGAAATGGCAAAAAAAAGGCTGTTCCTTATGGATTTTGTCCAAAACACTTGTATCCGGTATTAGACCTTCCCAGGAATGCCCCAGGCAAGACCCGCCGGCGCCAACCCACCCGCAAAAAAACACCCGACAACACCCCCAAACAGCGAAAAAGCTAAATCTCATACTTACAATATCTCTCGGCCTTCGGTCCAAAGTAACGCGCTGTGCAGCTAGGTCATCATCAATCATCATAACTCCTGTTTTCCACCACGGATTTCCTGAAAAGCAAATGCAATCAAGATTAGACTGTCGCAGCAGTGCTTCGACAGACACCAAAAATTACACACAAACCCCCGGAACCCCGCCAAAGAGCACCTCAAAGGCAAGCAAGTCAGCAAAAACGGCAAGAAATTTCCACCTCATATTTGGTCCAAAACACTTTTGTCCATTATTAGAGCTTCACAGCAATGGGCCCAAAACCGTCAACTCACCCGCAAAGAAGTACAACACCCCCACAAGTGCTGAGTCTTTCTTCATTGTGCGTAATCCAGCACTCTGCTTGGAGGGAAATCGCAGTCTGGAGGAGGAGGATAGAGGAGCATGTTCTTCAGAACTTGTGAACCTGAGGAATGTAGACTGCGGCACCTTCAAATCAATAAGCAAACAAGTGAAGACAGTTCTGATGATGGTCTTGTTTTTGGGATTAGGTGATTAAAGTTTGAATTAAATTAACTGTGCAAAACAAAGAAAGAGAGACACAAAGCACACAGGAATAAAAGTGAATAAGGACGAAAAAGAAAGTTCTTGATTGATTGTCTCATTTTCAGGGCTCGGTGTCAGGGAATAAGAACAAGATTTCGTCATCATACTCTGCGAATTCAGGCTGGATGAGGTCAGTGGCACCGAACAGAGAAAAAATCCCCTCATCTACGTTGCTGTCCTCATCGTCTTCATGTGGCGTGCTTTCTCGCACTTTGTAATCTGGTGGTATGAGGTGCTGATTCATCTTGATCATTGTCAGCCGCTCCACATTTTTGGGCGATAGGCGGCTCCGTTTGGCAGTTACAATGCCACCAGCAGCACTGAAAACACGTTCAGAAGACACACTTGCGAGTGGGCAAGACAAATAGTTTATAGCCAGGTTGTAGAGCTGTGGCCACAATTGTTTTTTGCCATGCCAATACTGCAATGGCTCCTCATTAAGAAAGACCACTGTTGAGTCATTCAGATAGTCCTGCACCATCGACTCAAGGTCATCAACTGTTCCTCCACTTTGCTTACTTTTTGTTGTGCCTGTGACATTTTTTAGAGAACCATACCCCATCAAACTTAGCCAATCCTCCTCCCCAGCCACTGTTAGTGTTGTCATTGTGTGTGGTGCAGATGATCCAGTTGCCGGTGTCTTTAACGGCTGAGAGGTCACTTGTGCCCCAGCCACAGGTGCAGAAGTGGATTCTTGTGACTGCGGATGGCCTGCTGATGCTGATGCTGATGTACTGGCTTCTCCTTCAATAACCTGCCGTTCTTTTTCAAACCTCTTGGCTGACCAGGCTAACCAATGTTTGTACTTTTGAACGTCTGCATCAGCGAAAGGAAAGAATGCGTTGTCTGCCAGCGCCTTTTTGTAGCGTGGATCCAGAATAGTAGCACAAATGTAATGCTGATCTGAGTTGATGTTTTTAAGACGTTCATCACCACGTAGGCGATGTAATAATTTCTCAGACAAAATGAAATGGTTTTTTTTTTTTTCATCTTTTTCAAACTCAGAAGAAACCGCCATCAGTTGGTGCTCCAGTATGCACAACAATGGGATAGCTTTTCCCAAATTACAGTCCTCCTGGCTGACTGCACGCGTGAAGAACTCAAAAGGACGAAGCATGTCTGTCAGGCTTTTAACTATGGCCCATTGCGCCTTACTCATCCGCAGGTCCTCCTTCTGAGATGTAGCCTCTGTCAAGAAATAGTGATCGAGTACCGTATACTGCTCATGCAGACGCTCAAGCATGTAGAAGGTTGAGTTCCAACGTGTTGCCACCTCCTGGATGAGTGCTTTCACTGGCATTCCACGTTGAAGTAGCAGTCTCCGCAGATGCTTCCGGGCCTTAAAAGAATGGCTGAAATGGTTGCACATTTTGCGGCAGGTGGCCATTACCTCGAACGCTGGACTCTCTTTATCACTCAAGAATTTTTGAACTACCAGGTTGATACAGTGCGCCAAACACGGCACTCTAACATGGTGACCCTGTGACATGGCCTTAACTACATTGGCGCCATTATCCGTGGAAACATAACCAATCTTGCGTTTTAGGGGGGATAGCATTGACAACACCTTTTTGTCAAACTCTTCCAAAAGGTTTTCTGCTGTGTGACTTTTCTCCAAGGCAAACATGGCTAGTGTTGCATGTTTCCGAGCAGCTTTGAAAACTTGGTCCGGGTCAACACCTGCGTTTAGCTTTGCTATAACACCTGAAAAAGAGACCCAGTGTGCAGTGATGCACATGTAATCATCGCCTGGGCCACTGGTCCACATGTCTGTTGTCAGATGTATTGTGTGAACAGCACTCTTCTGCAAAGCTGCCCCAATCGCCTGCAGCACATCTTCATGTAGTGCTGGAACCGCAACTCTGGCAAAATAGAACCGGCTCGGAACCTTCCATTTAGGGCAGAGCGTTGCAACTAATTCAAGAAAACCTACCGCTTCTACAAAAGAAAAAGGTAGAAGGTCCACAGCTAGCATTTTAGCCAGCTTAGTGTTATACAGACGCGTCAGTGGGTGGTTGCGTTCATATGGCACGTCTGAAGTAAGCATTGTTCTAATGTTGGCCTGGACCAAGCATTTACGGGCTGATAATGACTTCGTTGACCCAATTTTGCTCGCTGGTGAACTTTTGTGCGTTGGTGTCTCACTCGCTCCAACACTCTTAGTGTGCCTCACATTGGGTGTGCTGCTGAGAGGGGTACTGGGTGTAAGGGAAGTGTTTGACACGTCTTCTTCCTGCTCGTCAACATCAGATGAAACATCAACGTTTCCTTGATTTTGGCCTTTCTTGATCGCAGCTAGGTGCGCAAACCATTGGACACCGTGCTTTCTGTCAAGATGACCACTCTGGCCGCCGGTACCATAGTTGCTACCTGGCTTACCACGACTAACTGCAAGCTTACAAAGGGTACAAATGGCAAACCTTGGATTTTTGGGACAAACAGTAAAGAAGTCCCAAACTGGGGACTTGAAGTGTCTGTGGGACCTGGAGGAGGCGGCGATACTGGTGGTGGTGGTGGTCATGAAGCTAATGCCAGATGAAGTGGAGGATCTGGATTGGCCAACTTTTGTACGTTTTCCACTTTCACCGCCACTAATTAAGGTCGAGGTTGACGCAGGTCTCTTCTTGCCAGAAAGAAATATGGAAGCGGGACGAGTTGGTGTACTACTTAACTCCAATGATTGTGGTGTTTCCACTGCCTCCTCATCGACAACATCATCATCATCATCATCACGCGCAGCAGCTCTTCGGGCTAGGGTCAAAATGTCTGTTTGCTGCATGCCCGCTGGGGCTGCAGTGACCTTTATGATGACTGGGTCGTCGTTGGCAGAGTCTTCATCAGCAGCAGTATCCGCCACTTCTTGTTGAGCCTCATCACACTCCATAAGTCTGAGACTTTGGACGAACTTCCTTTTACGCTTAAGTACCTTTGTTGGATCATGGTGTGCCTCACTCTCAGACGGCTGTGGTGCTGGTTCCCAAGTTTGATCCATATCATCAGAAGGAGGTGTGCTTGAAGAGGATGTAGACACCACCCTTGATCTCTTCCTTGCTAGGGTTGTGGAAGACAATGAAGGATCATCAGGAGGAGTGGCTTCCTCAAATGATACCTCGCCTTGATTGTCGATTTCCTGATGTGCCCCTACTTCGGGAGGAACAACTATTGTGGGCACTTGTTGTGACCCTCCATGCACCTCTGCATGCGCATCTCCTTGCGCTGCCTCTCCTTCCACATGTACTTGGGCTTGTACTTGCACATGTGATTGTTGTTGCCGCTGTGGTTGTTCAACACTCGTCAGATGAGCTACAACAACCTGTGTTGATTGAGGGACATTGCTGCTGCTTTCTTGCGATGAGCCAACATCACTGGTCGATGGTGATTGAAGAAGTATACTGGCTGCCTCTGCAGCACTCAAGGGCTTGGACTTAAGTTGGCGTGGTGGTGGTGGTGGCACTGAGCCCAATGGAGCGGGGGTGCTGCTGCCAGCTTGGTCCCCAGCAGATCCCACTGCAGCTGCTGCAGGCATACTTTTTTTTTTACTCACAAAAAAAGGGGCGGGCGGCACACCAGTGTCCTTGGTAACTTGCTTCTTCTGCTCCTTACTGGCACCTTTCTTGCTAGAGGAGCTACGGGTTACTTTTTTTGGGGCCATCTTCTTCAGAGCAGGTCAGCAGGCAGCAGTTGCACGAGTTGCAGAGGGTTCTGTGTCCAGACGTGACGTCGCGTGACGTTATGCTGCACACACCGCTGCAGGACTTCTTCCTGGCACTGGTGGTTCTATTGAGTCTTCTTGTGCACCTAAAAGCAATGGAAGACAGAGGAACATCAGTTCAGTTATACACCCCAAAAAATCGACAAAACACAGAAAAATGAGCACAATCCCATGCCATCCATGATGTTTACATTGAAGACACCCCACAGAAAGACTAGGGACATGCAAGTATGCAACACTCACTACCCCTGGGCATAAGGGATGAAAAGTAGGCAAAATAAGTGCAGGCCTCAGACACTGCCTCTCCTCAAAATGGCCCCCTTACACCCCAAGCACATGTTGCCTGTACCAGCCAGCACTCAAGATGGCCACCACCACCACCCACATGGCCAGTCCACATCAACAGTACACCCCCAAAAAACAGAAAAACAGCCAGAAATCACCACAATCCAATGCCATCCATGATGTTTACATCAAAGAGAGTGAGACAACACCACAGGCACACTCAGTCCATGCACCACCACCACCCCTGGGCAAGCAAAAGGCCACACCAGCAGCCCCCCAAAAACGACAAAAAACAATAAAATAAGCACAATCCCAGCCCATCCATGGCCTCAATTATGTTTAAATTCAAGAAGACACCCCACAGAAAGACTAGGCCCATGCAACACTCACCACCCCTGGGCAAAGGGCCACACCAGCAGGCCCAAAAAAACGACAAAAAACAATAAAATCTGCACAATCCCAGCCCATCCATGGCCTCAATGGTGTTTAAATTCAAGAAGACACCCCACAGAAAGACTAGGCCCATGCAACACTCACCACCCCTGGGCAAAGGGCCACACCAGCAGGCCCAAAAAAACGACAAAAACCAATAAAATCTGCACATTCCCAGTCCATCCATGACCTCAATGGTGTTTAAATTCAAGAAGACACCCCTCAGAAACACTAGGCCCATGCAACACTCACTACCCCTGGGCATAAGGGATGAAAAGTAGGCAAAATAAGTGCAGGCCTCAGACACTGCCTCTCCTCAAAATGGCCCCCTTACACCCCAAGCACATGTTGCCTGTACCAGCCAGCACTCAAGATGGCCACCACCACCACCCACATGGCCAGTCCACATCAACAGTACACCCCCAAAAAACAGAAAAACTGCCAGAAATCACCACAATCCAATGCCATCCATGATGTTTACATCAAAAAGAGTGAGACAACACCACAGGCACACTCAGTCCATGCACCACCACCACCCCTGGGCAAGCAAAAGGCCACACCAGCAGCCCCCCAAAAACGACAAAAAACAATAAAATAAGCACAATCCCAGCCCATCCATGGCCTCAATTATGTTTAAATTCAAGAAGACACCCCACAGAAAGACTAGGCCCATGCAACACTCACCACCCCTGGGCAAAGGGCCACACCAGCAGGCCCAAAAAAACGACAAAAAACAATAAAATCTGCACAATCCCAGCCCACCCATGGCCTCAATGGTGTTTAAATTCAAGAAGACACCCCACAGAAAGACTAGGCCCATGCAACACTCACCACCCCTGGGCAAAGGGCCACACCAGCAGGCCCAAAAAAACGACAAAAAACAATAAAATCTGCACAATCCCAGCACATCCATGGCCTCAATGGTGTTTAAATTCAAGAAGACACCCCACAGAAAGACTAGGCCCATGCAACACTCACCACCCCTGGGCAAAGGGCCACACCAGCAGGCCCAAAAAAACGACAAAAAACAATAAAATCTGCACAATCCCAGCCCATCCATGGCCTCAATGGTGTTTAAATTCAAGAAGACACCCCTCAGAAACACTAGGCCCATGCAACACTCACTACCCCTGGGCATAAGGGATGAAAAGTAGGCAAAATAAGTGCAGGCCTCAGACACTGCCTCTCCTCAAAATGGCCCCCTTACACCCCAAGCACATGTTGCCTGTACCAGCCAGCACTCAAGATGGCCACCACCACCACCCACATGGCCAGTCCACATCAACAGTACACCCCCAAAAAACAGAAAAACAGCCAGAAATCACCACAATCCAATGCCATCCATGATGTTTACATCAAAGAGAGTGAGACAACACCACAGGCACACTCAGTCCATGCACCACCACCACCCCTGGGCAAGCAAAAGGCCACACCAGCAGCCCCCCAAAAACGACAAAAAACAATAAAATAAGCACAATCCCAGCCCATCCATGGCCTCAATTATGTTTAAATTCAAGAAGACACCCCACAGAAAGACTAGGCCCATGCAACACTCACCACCCCTGGGCAAAGGGCCACACCAGCAGGCCCAAAAAAACGACAAAAAACAATAAAATCTGCACAATCCCAGCCCATCCATGGCCTCAATGGTGTTTAAATTCAAGAAGACACCCCACAGAAAGACTAGGCCCATGCAACACTCACCACCCCTGGGCAAAGGGCCACACCAGCAGGCCCAAAAAAACGACAAAAAACAATAAAATCTGCACAATCCCAGCCCATCCATGGCCTCAATGGTGTTTAAATTCAAGAAGACACCCCTCAGAAACACTAGGCCCATGCAACACTCACTACCCCTGGGCATAAGGGATGAAAAGTAGGCAAAATAAGTGCAGGCCTCAGACACTGCCTCTCCTCAAAATGGCCCCCTTACACCCCAAGCACATGTTGCCTGTACCAGCCAGCACTCAAGATGGCCACCACCACCACCCACATGGCCAGACCACATCAACAGTACACCCCCAAAAAACAGAAAAACAGCCAGAAATCACCACAATCCAATGCCATCCATGATGTTTACATCAAAGAGAGTGAGACAACACCACAGGCACACTCAGTCCATGCACCACCACCACCCCTGGGCAAGCAAAAGGCCACACCAGCAGCCCCCCAAAAACGACAAAAAACAATAAAATAAGCACAATCCCAGCCCATCCATGGCCTCAATTATGTTTAAATTCAAGAAGACACCCCACAGAAAGACTAGGCCCATGCAACACTCACCACCCCTGGGCAAAGGGCCACACCAGCAGGCCCAAAAAAACGACAAAAAACAATAAAATCTGCACAATCCCAGCCCATCCATGGCCTCAATGGTGTTTAAATTCAACAAAACAGTTGTATCATGCACCCATAACCAACCCTGGTCCTACTGGATACTGTGGCTACCCACAATATAATTTATTTAATTTTCTGAAAAAGTTCCAAAATTGTACTTGCAGCAACTGTAATGCCCCAAACAAACTTACTTGTGAAAGTTGATTTCTAATCCAAAAGTGATCCAAAGACAGTCAAAAAGGCCTCAAATCCAAATATCCAGCAGCACCCACAAAAAGTAATCCTTCCAGCTCCAGATCCAAATGAAAGTGACCAGGAGATGGACAAAGCACTGGGAGGAGCCTGCTGGACAGGAACAGGAAGTTGGAGACTGTGGGGCACTTCCTTCCTCCCCCCCCCCCCAAAATGGACTCCTTGCAAAAAAAAAGGCCATGCAAATGTCAACCTGAGGAGTGATTCTGATAAAAATCATAATTTTCTGAAGGTTTATCCTGTTTGCTGGTGATTTTCTTGTGCGAAATTGCAAAATCTCTATTTCGCAAGTGCGAGATTGTTCCTTTCCGCCGCAACTACATGTTCGCAATTGCGAACTCTCGCGAGGTGTGCTGTGCAAGGTGGCAAGCCGCGAGTACGTATTCGCGGGCGACAAACTCCCGCGGGAACACGCAGCAAGATCTAAAATGGCGCGTCACTCGCAAAGAAAAACAACTCGGCAAACGCTAAAATGACGGAAAGTGAACGCCGTGCACCACGCCGCGCGCCGCAACCAAGCAAAAAATCCGCCGCGAGCGGATTCACGGATTTTCGACAAATTCGCGAGCGTTCGCGGATTGCGGATTTGCCGAAAATCCGAAAAATCCGCGAGCGGAGCGGATTTTACGCCCATGTGAATCCAAATGTTTTATACTCTGGAATTCTTAGAACGCCACTGTGAATGTTAAGGGACGAGCAGAGCATAAAAAACGCTCTTCTATCTTGATCTATGAATAAAGTGCAAAGGTGTTTCTGGTTATTCCTTTTATACTAATCTTTACCTTTTATATTTTCTTTCTCCAATAGGACGTCTATGTCTTTTTTGGCTCCTATTATATACCAGAGTGGGTTCTCAAGAAAAGACCTATTTCATTCCCTTATTTCCTTGTTTGCCTGCCTTCCTCTGGTGCGTTTTCCGCTCATGTCTGTTCTACTCTTAGGCATGAAGGGTTAAGGCACGGGGAGAGGGACGGGGCATTCTTCGTTCCTGCAGTCCCTGGTTTTCAGGTGAGTGGGGGTGGAACAATCTCAGTCACTCACCTGGATTTAGTTTTGTGTGTTATGCAGACGACACTCAACTCTTAATATCTCTGACTGAGAATTCTAAAGATGATAAGGAAAACTCTCAGAAGTGCCTAGAAGATGTTATCAACTGAATGAGCGTCAACTCCTTCCAACTGAACATGGAGAAAAGGAAATGTTGATGATGTCCAGTCGCAATCCCCCACATTTCGTGCTGTGGAATTCTGATCCACCAAACTTGGCCCTTGCCTATTGGAGACTGTTAGGGCAACAATCACAGAGTCCACCTTGATCAGGCTCCTTCTTCCATTCCCAGAAAGCTGCCCTCCTCCTGTTTTTTTGTTTTGAAAGTACTGCATCAGAATCTTCTGCTCCATCCTTTTGAGTCAGCCGTGTGGTTGTCCAAGGTGCCATTTTGAGACATCTTAACTGTTGTAATTCCCTCCCCTCATTACCTCCTTCTGTGACTGCAGCAGTTTCAGAAATCTGACGCTTATCTGATTTTCAAGCTTCCTGCCTGCTTCTCCACCTTCTCCTACCTCAAGTCTTCGCAACGACTGCCAGTTTCTGAAACAAAAGTTTTAAAATATCTGTGCCTGGTTTACAATGTTACCGTTCTACTGGCATTTCCATCTGAAACACAGATTCACTGTATCGCCTACTTGCCCGCTGTCTCCAGTCATCCTCAGCTCAACTTCTGACAGTTCCTCGGTTTATTCATGCCTGCATTGGTTGGTGAATATTTTTTGATACTCGCCACCAGACAGTGGAATTCCCTCTGGCCCAGCTGTGAGCCACAACCTGATATTCTTGATTTGTAAAGTGCAGAAATCTAGGCTCTCTTTTACCTATTCTTTCCTCTTATTATCTAAAGCAACTGCTGTTTTTAAAATACCCTGACACCTTTCTGGGTAATTGCACAGTCTTCAAAACTCTCAACTAAATAAATAATACCCTACCTTCTGAACATCTTGGATGTGACCATATATCCTTCTAAAAGCCATGGTATACCCAGAAAAGGGCATTTAAAAATTTCAGAATATCTTGGCAGAGGGGATGACGCCATTCACCATCCATAATATGACTGCCAGATTTTATATTCTAATCTTGACATAATCTTCAATACGGTTCAAGGGCAGAGATCGGGCTCTAAAAAGACATCTTTCAAACCGGAAAACTCTTTGAAGTTTCCTACATACTGTTTCAGAAACCTTGATAAAACATTTAGAGCACATTTTCCAATCTTCAGATTAACTATCAATGACAGAATAGACTTCCATCAGCCATGACACACCAACTGGATGACATCTTCCAGTCTTTAGAACATGTTGGCCATGATATACACCATTTTACCATCCATGATATGCCTACCAGAAGACTTTTGCTACATTTTATACCATCACAGCAATGTTTGTTTCTCTTTTCACCCTCCAAAAACATACTTATTGGAAGGCATCCCACATGTCATGGCTATCAAAGGACCTCTTCCCAGCTTCATAGTGTATTAGTATAATTTCTATAGCTTTCCTCAAGACACCTTACCATGTACCAGCCACAGAAGGAGGTCAAGCAACCTTCAGATCTGTAATCAGACATCCTTCCACTAGCTCTGAGAGCTTCTCATCCATTGTACTTATTCTGCAGGACCCTTTATCAAGAGTACATTTTACAGACAAAAATACTTTATTTACGAGATGCAAGAGCTATTTCTGTTTGCTATTTTGACTGAGTGCATGGTGCCTGCTTTAGCCTATGAAACAAAATGTCTTTCTTCAGAAATGATCACCTGCTCAGTTCTTACCTCTTCACATATATGTTTGTGCCTCCATCTAATGGTCTCCTTGAATTGGGCTCTCTGCTTCACTTTCCTTCTCTTGGGAACAATTGCAGCTCCCAGCTGAAAGTGCCTCTGTAATACCGAAGAACTACTGCTGATATTACATCAAACATCTAAGGAGAATTAACATTGAATTATGTTCATGGGAAGCAAATTCAGCAGGCAGACAACTGACCGATGAATAGCCCTGTTTGAGGCGCACGAAAGAGAGAAGGGAGGACTCCTTTGAAGCACGCCGACCTGAAGGTTTCTCCTGTATGTATTATATTTTTACTCTCTTATTTCTCCCAACCATGTCCAGTACTTAAGTGTTTATGGTTGCATTCCAGCTGCATCACTGCATTAGGTAGCAGTATTTTTTCGATATGTGGAGATTTTCTCTTTGAAGTCTTCCTTCTTTGGCAATCACAAATAAGTAAATAGAAAATAATAAATGTATGGGTATCTCCTTCCATCGTTTTCCTCTGTCCTTTTTATTTCTCACATCTGCAGGCCGGAGAATTTCGGTGCATCAGTTATTCACTCACGTAATTACTCGAATAAGTCATAGCCTTAAAAACTGGGTATGAACTTACACATCTGAATCTATAAATAGCTCAGTTTTTGTTGCCATGATACAGTAAACTTGCTTTACGTGCAAGTGATAGAGTGTAACGTTGCTCTTCCATTTGTAGGGGGTTCATTATAATCATGGTTAGTCCGTAGCCACATATAATCTGTTGTCGTATTAATATTAGGGCATTCGAATGTACATTGTTATAACGTGTAAGTGAAGTAATCAAAGAATTGGCATAGTAAACGTACCTATTTAGACGAATCATATACGTGTGAAGTGTATTTATGACTAATGAACTTTCCATATAAAGGCTCATATAATGTGTGTATATTAAATATTCATAGATGCTTGCATTTTAACTGTGTGCACTGTTCTTATGTTAGCCGAATTTAGTGGGCCCAACGTTTGTTTCTCCCTGCACGCTCTTAAATCGAAACTGTTAATTAGAGTTTATGTGTCTGTGGAATATTTTTCTTTTCACCTTTCTGTTGCAGATGTAAGAATTTGTCCTTGTTAGCTAGAATAACAACTTTGTTTAAGGAGTTTGCCAGACATAGGGAGGAGAGAATGCTTTTGAGCAAGCAGAGCTGATAATTAAGGAGGACATTTGTGTGTCTGGAAAGGTCTGGGAACAAAGCTCATCAAGCAAGAGTTTGGATGTATCATTACTTCATGGAAAGTTACCAATAAAGTGGTCCTCAATTGGAAGAGTCTCTCAAGTGATGTAATAGGGGGTATGATTTTCGACTTTTGGGTTGGGGATAGGGACAGAGCCCAGGGATTTCTGCCTTACTGGAGATGGGAAAGCATCTTAGAACGAGCTCTATAGCTTTATGCTACTCGACCTATTCAATGAGTAAACTTCATAAGAAGTCTTCATGTGCTGACACCTTTCTGGGAGCTTGCCTGGGGAATGCTAAGTAGGAAGTCACAATAGAAGTAGTGTGGGGACAGATAATGCGTTTGCTTATTACCTACAAATGAAGAAGGCTCTTGATGTGGTTCTTATAATCATTTGTGTCCTAATCTTGGAATTGGTTATTTTGTGTATTTTGCACAATTTAAATCTATGTAGGTTTGTTTTTTTATTAGTGCCCATGTATCTTTACACTCTCGTTTTGAGGGGTTTACATGTTCAATTATTTTTGGCTTTATAATAAATATACAAAATTTGGATTAGGAGTATGTGTTCCTTTGGGGTCATTTACAATGGTAGAGTATAATTGGTTAGGGATTCCTCCCCTCCACACTTGCAAAGCAGGCAACAAGACCATCGACCAGAGGTTCCTGGGTAAATCTAGAAGGTGGAACCCAGCTCCCTCAGGATTCAAGAACATTTTGCTTATGAGTAAATGTGTGAGTCATTCTCCTTGTGAAAAATGTGCATCAAAAATACGAAATCCTGAAACCCCATATGTAGCATAAGAATAAGGGGCTCAGTTAGATTTTTTTCGAGAGAGTGAACTGCTATAAAGTAGCAGTTAAACTCCATCATCAAATGCGTGGTGTCGCACCTCATTGAGAAGTGGGGGCTACAGGGTTTCCACAGTGAGGGCTTAGAAGGCCCCTCAAGAAGAAATCCACCACAATGTTGCTCCTGCCACAAGGCCAGCAGGTCGTAGCAGGAAAGGGGCATGAACAACATAGTATCTGCTGGGAAAACTACTCCGCAGTTACTCTTGCAGTTGCCATACAGTCCCTACCTTGAAGGCATGTATCTCATGATATGGGTGAAGGTCCCATTCCTGGGGATTGGAGGTCATTACCTATGCTGGCCTGGCAGGCCAGACTTTAAAGAAGCTCCCACACATAAAATGAAGACCCCTCATCCACCAGGGTGTACATGCTCGATGTAAAGTTACATTTAAAATTCAGTGGGGGAGTTCGGATTGTCTTGCCGGTAATCAAACACATGAAACTAAAGATAAGCGGTGGTTGGTTGATTCTTTACAATAATCAACTAACAATTATTCTGGGGTTCAAGGGGTGTGTTTTAAGACCATAGCACAGTTATATCCCCCGTAATAGCATACAGAAAAAACAAAAAATAACTGTGGGTCTGACAGAGAATTCAAAACATGCTATGTGTAGCTGGCTATGTGTCTGTTATTCCTCTAGAGATGGAAGACAGATTGGACAGTAAACCACTGTGGAAAAATGTCCATCAGTTACGCGATAGTGGGCGCCCAGTACATCATGTGGTCTACTCCACAGTAGTATAACCACCACTCTATCACCATGTCTAATGACTGGCTGAATCGAGCGCGTTCGTGAAGCCTTTTCAAGAAACTACATTTCCCTATTCTGTAGTTTTTTGAACACACTCGCGCGCAGAAACGCTCGTTGTTACCCATGCGGACTACACTTCCCATGAGTATCTGTAGTTCTGGCCTCTGCGCGCATGACCTGATGCGCAGGCACAGAATCAATAAGGAAGTGCACGTCGTCGTACACGGCACCTCCCCAAACAGCCCGGCCGGCTGTCAGAAGTACCGACGGATAGGTAAGGCAGCAGGAGGGGCTTCATTTAACTCCTTGATAGACCAGCAGCGCGCGTTATATGCCGCTTGCCTGAATGGGTGGGAGCGCTCCTGTCACTCGGTCTTAGTCTTATTTAAGCGAGCGACATTACCGATAGTGATGTACATTTTTTGATGGTACTAACATTGAGAGACCATGATTATATTTCGTCAATTGGAGGATTTCCTCTTCATCTTTGGCGAATGACAAATGAGACATAACAATTAACAACACCACAGCTCTGGAAACACTCTTACTGTTGATATCACGGTATATAGATGTTGAATACACCGAATCCAGTCCATTTGCGGGCATTACGATAGGTTAACGGGCCCCCCACGCGTGGGTAGTCTTTCTGGGCACCCACCTTGGATGTGCTTCTGTAATTGCCTGACACTGCCTTTTTGACACTGACCCTGTATACATTTTTCTGCACTACAGAGCGGTGCTTCATTTTCCTGAGCTGTTTGCCAGGTGAGGTGAGGCGTTTTCCCTTACAAATTAAGGTGAGACATTGATTATTTTAACAATGTGGGACACTCTAAGGTAGCTTTGACCTAGATGTAGTATCATAAATACTGACAAATTGTGTCTTGGGATAGCCTTAACTAATGTGAGTGCTATTTTATTGTGTTTTTCATTACATGTGGATTCGTTGGCTACATCAAAAATGGACACTCACAGGAGAAAAATGGAAGTGTACAGGTGACACTTTGTATGTTTGTATAATGTCCTATTTTCACTTATTATTTATTTAGCAGTAGCAACTAAGTTAATGGGTCCTGAGGAAGCGGATGGTAACACTTGACCAATAACCGCAGAAACATGTCGACCAGATAGCCCAGTCAGAAGGTATTTGTTTGAACCACCTGACTTACTTGCACTTTATTTTTAACCTTGGAGGTGCGTAACGTCAGAATAAAATATAATTGTATGCACCATCCAATCTTATATTTTTCAATTTTCACACTTTTATTTTTTTGTGCACTGCTCACAGTTACGACAACTCAATCCACCAGACATCCATCCATCACTCTTCTTCTCCAATATTGATCTATGGTGATAGAGTGGTGGTTATACTACTGTGGAGTAGACCACATGATGTACTGGGCGCCCACTATCGCGTAACTGATGGACATTTTTCCACAGTGGTTTACTGTCCAATCTGTCTTCCATCTCTAGAGGAATAACAGACACATAGCCAGCTACACATAGCATGTTTTGAATTCTCTGTCAGACCCACAGTTATTTTTTGTTTTTTCTGATTCTTTACAATACCTTATTCATAGCACTGAGTGTGGGTGTTGTTATTTAAACTGCAGCTGCACACAGTACAAGTGTCACAGTGGGTCATGGTGAAATGTCGATATTATTAAATGAAACGTGCCCCCCTTCAATAATAGAATTATAGAGTGTTTCTTTGCAACACTCCCCATTATTTGTCTGGAATGGAAGAGGTTCTCACCATAATTATCCTCTTGGTGGTTACCTTCGCTGTTTCATGAGAACTCAGTGTGCCACTCATTACAGGAGACATACAAGAAGGCATGAAAGATCGGGAGGAATGGAATCCCCCTGCTGAAAACTGCACCAATAAACTTTATGAAATAGTGCTTGCCTCTTTCATGTTATATCGTGGTGCCTTTGTTAGTTTGTCGCATACAATCTTCCCTATCCCCAATGGCGGTGGTAGATTACTTTTGGGTCAAACCAAAGGTTGACTGTCAACTGTGCGTCTTATCAGCTTTCTCGCTACTGTAACTGTTCGCACCTGACTTACTGCTGTGTGAACACTTGTTTTTTTATGCTACCTTTGGTTACCTCGTGCTTACCTCCTGCATTGTTGAGCCCAGGGCTCGAGTCAGGGTACCACGCGGGAGGACGGCGTCCCCCACTTATTTTACCGGGGGGAAGCCGTCCCCCCTGCCAAACAGCTGGACTTCACTCTTTGGCCTCTCTGGGACGAGAAGCTCGGCACCTTTCATGACGTCACTTCCGGTCGTGATGTCACTTCCGGTGACAGCGTCCCCCCACTTCTTTTTTTACGACTTGTACTCTGGTTGAGCCTATTCCTCATTGCCCCACATCAGAAGTCCATCTTGTTCCATCTCCGCTGGTCATCATTTGGAGGACTCTTACTCACTGTGGACCAGGCTGCTCCTCAGTGGCCTTTCCTAACAAGTAATATTGGTTTTGTTACTGGGGTGCAATTTTGCAGGGATGCTGTAATAACAAAAGCAGTAGTACTGAGGTTTGTTATAAGCAGTGCTTCACACTTGCTGCTACCCCCCCCCCTGCACCCCCCCCCACAAACACCCCTCCCTGGGAGTTGGGGCTGGTCAGACACAATTGCCAGGGCTGCTTTGGGTTTGGGTTCCCAGCCTTGCTTGAATCAGCTCCTATATTTCTACTATCCACTATCCCTTCTTCACTGCTTCCCCAAGGTCACACATGGAGTAAATATTCCTCTATCAGGTACTTGTGCTCAGGACCCTGGGGAGACAGTTGGTCAGAACCAACATATATCCTATTAATTCATGACGCTTATTGACCTCGAGGTGCACTATATGCTAATGATCTCTTAGTGCATCGAGGTGCTCTTCGGTAAGTACCCCAAAGCACTGTACATTGTACATCACTGTGATGCATTACCCATAACATAAGAAAGAGCCCGTATCGGAGGCCGCTCCTTTGGACTGCTGGCGCCACAGCTGTGGAACTCCCTGCCTCTGACACTCCGGGGAGCCACTAGCCTACTTGCTTTTAGGAAAGGTTTAAAAACCTGGTTGTTTGCCCTTTAGGTTTTTTTTCTTGCCTTCTTCTTTTATTGTGTTTTCCACTCTGTTTTTATTATTGTGTTGTGTTATTTCATCGTAGGTCTCATTATTAAAGCGCCGGGACACTCTTTTTGAGTAGCCGTGTGCTATATAAAAAATAAATATAACATAACATAACATAACAAAAAGTGGTCTTGAATTTGCACTGTAGCAAGGGGCATGGCATTGACAAGGGACCTTTGTCTTGGGAATCAAATATACTACTCTTGCAATGGGCTACAGAGGGACACTTGTTTTCTTTATGCATGGATATGCATTGTGCTTTTAGATAAAAAACACATAATTCTATCAAGGTGGGGTAGAATGGAAATGCTCAGAGCCAATGCCGACGAGTATTCATGTTCAGCATACGTGGCATCTGACGGGCGATGCAGGCAAACACTTATCCTCAGAAGTGTCATTCCCCAGGATGAAGCAGGTGGGTGGACACCTTCTGCAGTTTGGCACAGGATGAAGCAGGTGGGTGGTCGCCTTCTGCAGTTTGGCACCAGGAGGACGCAGGTGGGTGGTTGCCTTCTGCAGTTTGGCACAGGATGAAGCAGGTGGGTGGTCGCCTTCTGCAGTTTGGCACATGATGAAGTAGGTGGGTGGTCACCTTCTGCAGTTTGGCACAGGATGAAGCAGGTGGGTGGTCGCCTTCTGCAGTTTGGCACCAGGAGGACGCAGGTGGGTGGTTGCCTTCTGCAGTTTGGCACCAGGATGAAGCAGGTGGGCGGTCGCCTTCTGCACTTTGGCACCAGGCTGATGTAGGTGGGTGTTTGTCTCTGGCAGTTGCAGTCTCCAGACCAAAGCAGCAGCTCCTACAATGGTAGCTGCAGTGTCAGTGGCAGCACCAGGCCTTCAGGGTTTGTGACTTGCATGCCAGCAGCATGATGAATTGATGCACAACTGCATGTGCAGTTCCATTCAGGAACTGCACAGGAAGACCAGAGGGACCTCTCAGACTTTAGGACAGGAAAGGCTTTGCTCTATGTCAGCAGTATGTATGTATCTATGTATATCATATTTCTATAGCTCCAACCTAGCCAAAATGAAGCAAAGCACTGTACATAGTCAAAGGCAGGGTTAAAATCAGAAAATATAGGCGAGGAAGCCGAATTGTGGACAGTTAAGGCATTGTGATGTAGTGTTCCTTACAGAGGAGAGTCTTCAACCCTCGCCTAAATTGAAGCACCATTGGGGGTGGCCCTGATAGATACAGGGATGTTTTCTCAGATCCTTGGTGCACAGATGGAAAAGGCATGTTGTCATTTTTTTTTCATTATTGTAATTCTTAGTCTGCAGTCTGATGGTGTTCTGGCCGCACATGTGCTGAAAAAGCTAGAAATGGTGATCTTGTCTGCACGATAAGTGGGGGTGCTGGTTGTGATGGTTTTGTAAATGATGCGGCTAATTTCGAAGATGGCATAGGCTGGAAAAGGGAGTCAATGGAGTTCCATCAAGGGTGGTGTGATGTGATCATATTTCTTCAAGCCCTTGATGAAAAGTGCTGTGGCATGTATGGTGCCCCTCTGGAATCCAGTGTGGAATCTAGGAAGGCAGGGAGTAGGGCTTTACAAATGGATTGTTGGTTGACTAGGGTATGAGCCCAAGTCAGGCAGCAACCACAATCCTAGTCAGGGCAAGAAGCAGGCAAACCCTAAATTAACCCATGCTCCTCCTCTGGTAGCTTGGTGCAGAGCAGTCAGGCTTAATTTAGAGGTAATGTGTAAAGTATTTGTGCAGCACTTCAAATAGTAAAACTGTGAAAACACCACACAAGAAGATTGCACACTAGGTTGGAAAAATAGAACTTAATTTAATAAATAAAACAAGACCAAAACGTAAAAAATCCATTAAGTAGCACTGGAGATGGCAATTTTTAAAGAATAACATGTAAAAAAGCACTAAGTGCCTATTTGGGATATCTTGTCGCGCTGAACTGTGACAAAGTAAAAAATTGAGGCTGACCGATTTAGAGAGTGGGCTGAATACAGGGACTCTCTAGGCCCGCTGAACAAAGGTACCTTGAGCCTGGTTTCATCGACATTGGGGAACATGAGGGGTGCAGCTGAGGCCAAGCGTCATTTCCAAACCCACAACAAGAGGAGATGCATGAGTTTTCTCCAGGCAAAGTTGACAATGCCTCGGTTCCAAGGGTGATGCACAGGTTCCGAATGTGATGTGCCATTTCTGCTCCTGTGGCTGAAGATGCTTCAATTCCAAGGGCAATGCTCTGGTTCTGAAGGTGGTGCACTGGGTCGGCTTCACATAATGATGAAGATGTGCCAGTTCCTATCCAGGTAAGATACACCAGTTCTGATCCCCCAACCCCAGGATGCACTGTTTCCAAAGAGGATGCATGGGTTGGCTGAAGAAGCACCTTGGGCCATACTTCCGAGGTCCAGGACTGGGGTGGCACCACTTGTCAAGGCAGACTCACAAACGGCAGAGTCCAGGTGCAGATGCAGGTAAGTTGTAAGTTTCTTATGTCCCTAAGACTTTAAATCTGGAGACAAACTAGCAAGCTCTTTGAGTCACTCTGAGTTCAAGTAATGCAGCTCCAGTCCTTCTCTCCCAAGCAGCGAAACAGCAGGCAGGAGGGCAGCACAGCACGGCATGAGTCCAGCAAAGCAGCAGTCCAGCAAAGTGGTAGTCCTTTAGCATCATAGTAGTTCTTCTTCCTGGTAGAGTTTTCACACATCTAGAAGTGTACTGAAGTAGTGGTGTCAGAGGTACAATACTTATATCCAGTTGTGCCTTTGAAGTGGGGGAGACTACAAATACAGGTCTTTGAACTGCAGAGAGGTCCTCCATTGCTGCCTTGGCTACAGACTCACTACAGGGTGGTGTGCAGCCCTTTGTGTGGGGACAGGTCACAGTCTATTCAGGTGTAAGTCTGAGACTGTGCCCAGTGCCTCCCTCTCAGCCTGCCCAGGATGGCTCATCAAAATGTGGATGGCCCATCAATTCATCCCTAAGCTCCATTTGTGTGCGGCTGTCTAGAGGGGATGCATAAATCCCAGCTGTCATCCACCTTGTATGTGTATTCAGAGACAGGCAACAGGGACAAAATGGCTAAAGAAAAAAAAAATTAACATTCTTAAACTGCCATTCTCATACTTGAAACTTAGAATCCTGCTTCGCCATAAGTTGTGATTTTAAAATGTGAGTTTAGAGACGCCAAACTTGAAAAGTATATATCTTCACAATTGGGGAATTACACCTAAAATATATAATAAGGTAATCCCAATACACCTTGCAATAGTGAAACACGAATTTGGCCATTGTTTACTATCAGGGCATGAAAAACTTAAAAGTACATATTCTGCCTTTAAAATAGAGTGCACCCTGCCCTGTTGGGTATCCTGGCCCTACCTTAGGGGTGACCTATATCCATAAAAAGTGGAGGTTTAGGCCTGGCAAGTTGTTTATCTTTCCAGGTTGAAATGGAAGTGTAAACTACACCAACAGGTTCTGCAATGGCAGGCCTGAGTCATGGCTAGAGAGCTACTTAAGAGGATGGCAGAAGAAGTGCTGCAGGCCCACTAGCAGCATTTAATTTATAGGCCCTCGGCACATGTAGTGGACTTTACTAGTGACTTGTAAATATATGAAATATGCCAATTGGGTATGAGCTGATGTTACCATGTTTAGAGGAGAGAGCACATGCCCTTTACCACTGGTTAGCAGTGGTAAAGCGCTCAACATTCTAAGGCCAGCAAAAACGAGGTCATAAAAAGAGGTGGAGGAAGGCAAAAAATTTGAGTTTGACCCTGCAGAAAGGACCATTTTCCAACAACCACTATCCTAATGCAAGAGTACAAGGGTTGAACAGCATTTCTGAAGTTGCTTTCTGGAGAAAAAAAGTTGATGACCTTTTTTTTTAGGAGAAAGAGCTGGTACCATGAAGCCATTATTTTGGTACTGTGTTCCTTGAGGGAAAGGTTGGTGCCCAGGGTGAATCCAAGTGTTTTGGCATTTTCTGGGAGTCAGTGGTGCTGGAACACTTTTCAGAGTGGTGTGTTGCCATCAGTGTTATGTCACTGAAGTCACAGGAATCAATGATAAATTCAAGCATCACTCAAAGAACTTGTATAGCAAATGAGCCACGCCCATTCAGCAGAAGAGCGGTAAGGGTGTGGTATGTAGCCAGTGGTGCATTTTGAAGCACACTGCAATAAATAAATTACTACACTGTATCATAGAACGTTTTCCATTGACATTGCCACAAAATTTGCACAGGCGTAGTTTTGCAAATAAAACTATACTGCACACAAATGATAATATGAAGAAATCACTTTCTTTTCAATTAATATTTATCATTTGCATATCAGAAATTCAAGTATCTTGATTTGTTTCAATCCTGTTAATATATTTGTTTTCATCCCACTTCTGAGTTACAAAAGAAAGTGTTTAAAAGAAAATTAACACCCTACAGCCTTTTTCTTTTACACTCAGCAAGATTGTCACATATATCATAATATAAAATCCCTTCCCCTCGCAGTAACAGAAAGAAAAGTAAATGCCAATCTCTGCGCTAATAGAAAAGCAGTAATTTGTTTGAAAAAAAGGCCTTACATTTGACCTCTGCGACAAGATAAAAACAAAATTAAAAGACATCTTTATTGCTCATTCTCCTTCTGAACTTCAGCATGGTTATTTTTGAGGTGTACTGCAACTCACCCGTCACCCATACTTACAGGACCCATGGTAAGATTTAGGGAAAAAAATCATCAACATTCTTGTCATTACTTGAGGTGCGTACTCTATCTTGTGTGTGGTTCTTGGCAATTTATAGGAATTCTGGCTTGCTTAGATTGCACTGGACATCCAGGTACGAATGATGTGCAAACACTATTTCAGGCTTTGGATGTCTGAAGCAGGGGAGATTTTCAGAGTTGTTTATCATCAGCATATTCGTGACTTTTGATACTTTTAACTGTGAGTAGAGCACCAAGTGGCTCCGTGTAAAGGTTCAAAGTTACAAGAGACAGTAAGAAACCTTTGGTGACTCCACATGTGAAAGTGTTCTTTTGTGACCTGGAGGTGCCATGTAATTGAACAGGTGTCGGTTAAAAAAGTAGAAGGAAAACCATTGAAGGACATTGCTGGTGAATCCAATTTGTGACTCAAGTGTGCTTATAAGGGGAGGAAGGTTCACTCTGTCATCTGAAGCCAGACTGGTAGTCATGCAGGAGATGGTTAGCAGTAATATGATCTTGGAGTGGACATAAACTGCTTTTTCAATGATCTTGTCAATAAATGATAGGTGAGTGATGGGCGGGTAGTTAGGGAATTCATTAGTATTTAATGTACATTTCTTAAGGAGTGTGATGATCTGGCCAGTCATGCGAGCTTCTTGGATTACGTTTTCAGTAAGGTAGGCATTGACAATCATAAATAGGAGTAAGTGAGCATATCCAGAGAGAGCTGGATAAAGGAAAATCGCAAGACATCATCTTCATAAGAAGTGGCTTGGAATGACTTGAGCACATCAGTCAGATCTAGGAGAAATAGGGTTTTGACGGCTGACCATTGTGGGATTCTATGGGAACGGGTGGGTGTGAAAGATGAAGAAGGCTTGGTATCGTCGATGTGCTGATGGCTCTTCTGCTTTTTATCACTAAAGAAGAGGCTAATGGCATTTCGCCTTCAAGTGGAGTGAGGGGGGTTGAATAATTTTCTGCTTCTGTTCGTGGCTTCATTGATGGTGTTAGTATAGTATTGTATTTTGGCTAATGAGATGAGCAGTCTGCATGTTGAGAGAAGGGCTTTCTGTATGAAGAGGCCTTCTGGAGTTAATTTTTTCTTCCATTTTCTTTCCTGTCCACTTCTTCTCAGTGGTTCAAATGCTGGGCTTCTCCTCCTGGACAGTGTAGTGTCAACTTTTCTTTGACTGATACTATTCCTCACATGCAGCCAGTCCGACATGTACCTTTTTTTTGTGGTAAACATTGACATGGCACAACCACCTTCCTCATTTTCACCTGACATTAAAGCAAACTGTTTGACAAGGATGTATGATGGAACATCGCAAAGGGTAATAAGCATGCCCTCACATCGCCATTTTTAGATTGCATGTCCCTTTACATCGCAAGTAATTACAACCCACCCAATCACGTCTCATCCCAATTGAAAAGCATGCAAAAGACATTCACACCGCATACCAACACCCCGCATGCTTCAAAATCGTGATTTTTACCCCATGCGCATTCCCCCTGACCCTAAGGTCTAAACTACACTGTAAGCAACGTAGCAAACACACTACGACCCCCTAAAGCCTAAATAGTGTATCATTTACGACCCTTAACCCTAAGCCCTAACCCTAAACCTTAAAACACTACCCTACACGCCCCTTAACCCTAAGCCCTAACCCTAAAGCCTAAAACACTACCATATCCGACCCTTAACCCTAAGCACTAAAAGCCCTAACCCAAATGTCTAAAACACTGCCATATCCAACCCTTCATCCTAAGCCCTAAAAGCCTTAACCCAAATGTCTAATACACTACTGTATCCGACCCTATGCCCCAACCCCTAAAACACAACCATATACTACTATTAACCCTAAGCCCGAAAGCCTAAAACCCTGTCCCTCCACTACACTCCCCATCAACTACCTAAAAGCCTAAAACACTACGGGTACATTGTCATCCTTACCTGTCTCGTGGTTCCAGCATTGTCTCCTGTGTCCGTTGTAAGCGCCCGCGATCTAAAAGCGCCTCCAATGTAATGGCGTGCGTAGTAAACGCACGCGTTGTGACGTCGTGTGCGTTGTGACGCCACGCGACGTAAACGCATGCGATGTGACACATGCGTTGCGATGGTCGTTTCACCGTAATACAATGGTTTAGATGATGATTGTCTTTGTTCAGTGTCGATTTGCCTCAATTGTTGTCGCTGCTTGGTCTTTTGGGTGTGCTTTGAACGTTGCTTCCGGAATGTTCTGGCGGCCATTGTGTCTTCACGCTGTGAAGCATTTACTTTTTTGTTCGCTTTACAAACTCACAAAATGGTTCTCTTTTCCACAGCCTTTACATATCTTTCCATCGGGGGGGACCTTTACCTTGGAGTGGAAATGAATATCCAAATCTAAAACATAAACTTCTTTTTATGTGTAGACATCACCTTGTGACCTTGGCTAACTTTTAATACTCAAGACTGCTTCACATTGGGCACCTTCAGCCTCCTTGTCAGCGACTTCTCAACACTCACGCCAGAATAAGGGCCTAATAAGGAGTTGGACCACCAAACCCGTGGTGGAGGTGTGGGGGCAGTCGGGGACCACAGCACTGGCGATTCAGCCACCATATTACGACTACGGCATCCGACCGCCATAGGACTGCTGCAGCCACCAGTGATGTATGATCCTAGGTGGTAGTGTGGCAGACTGAGGCTGCAATATGCTTGTCTGTGCCACTGGAGCACCGCCAAGCATATTACGAGTTTCCTCACAAACAGCAGTCTCATGGTGGTGCTCATGCCATGAAAATGCTGGCAGTGAGGAAACTAAGGGGGCCCTACATGGCCTACAGTTGCCTCAGGGCCTGGGGATACATGCATTGGGGCATATGGAGTGCCCAATCTGTGCATGAACCCAAGTTCCTGCATGGCATAGACTGCACAGTCCATGCCGTGCAGGAACTTGCATTGAAGCTTCCTTGGCACTGCAGTTCTAAGGCTCACATATGGCCCTTAGACCCGCACCTGCACGGGACCGCTAAAGCAATGCCCGCCAGACCACGAGGAAACTCGTAATCTGGCGACTGGGTGGCAGTCGACTCTGGTGGTGTGGGAGCAAGCCACAGGCATGGCAGCCTTCTCACACACCACCAAAGTCGTAATCAGGCCCTAAGAGTTTCTCTCAGCATTAGTCATCTGAATGAATTGGACAAGCATCCATCAATACCTCTAAGATGCATGACTTCATCATTAAATTAATTTACATTGTTTAATGAGCATATCAAGTCTCTCCACAAATTCAGCAATGGTTTCACCAACTTTTTGGCATTCTTGACTGAAACTGTTTCACAATTAATGTTTTATACTGGATTGAACTTGCGATTCAGTGTTTTTTAAATCTGACAATATGTACTTTCGTCAGTTCATGATATTTTCATATTGACTTACTTCACATCATCAGCAGCAACGATGTTTGAGATACTTGATAATTTTTTTTATCAGTCTCTTGAATTGCATCACTGAACTCATCAAAAACCTCTAACCAAGCAGTCTATCTATCACCAATATTTTTCTTTTTGTTGGTATCAAAAGGTGGTGGTGGCTTGAGAAAGGTGGCAGCATGGCAACTAGTTATGGGAGTGGCTGAGGGTGGAGCTCTCTCTGCTCCTGTCGGCTATCCATTTGAGCCTGCGCCATTCATTCTCTTTCTGAGGCCTTGTGTTGGTCTGGCCTCAGAGTCTTCCTGGACAATCGAGGAAGCAGTGACCTCCTTGGTCTCTGTTGGACTTGGCCCTTATGGCAGGTTCACCCCTGAACATTTTGCTTTTAATGGTGACCTGGTGTTAGTGATTTTTGGCTTCTGCGCACTTTACCACTGTGTCCCAGGATAAAGCGCGTGCGTGTAGTGAGGTTGGCCTGCCCTCCCATAGGAATGGATGGGGAATGTATGTGTCCATGTTAGTTCCTGATGCGTGGGGAGTGCAGGTGTGAGTTTGGTATGTGCGGACTCATGTGATTAAATGCTGTGCGGCATAAATGTGTCTAGTGTGGAAGTGCCACTTCTAGAAGTTGGCATGTCTGTGTAAATTATGTGAATTGGCTGTCTGGCTTGTGATTGGCTGGAGCTGGCTGGTGAGCCTGGCTCCAGGAGTCAGGATGGGTCTGCCCTGGTGGTGAATGGGTGATCTGCATGTTAATGTGAGGGAGGGGTGCACCTGGGACCTGAATAGGGCTGGGCTTTCCCCACTCAATGCTGGCTCCTCCCCCTGTGGTGCGACTGATGATTTCAGCCTGACTAGTGAATAGGAAGAGTGGCTGAGCACAACAGAGTGCTCCAAAACCAGCTGTGACTGGTTTTTCCCTTCACCCTGCAGCCTAAACAAAGGGATTTGGTGTATAAAAGAGGGGCTGTGACCCCATGTAAATGTTCTTTCCCTGGATCCTATCTTGAGGGGGCCTGCTGCTGCTGCTGGGCACCAGGAGGACCGCCACTGGGGACTGCCTCCCTGCCTGGAGGGCCCTGTGAACTGGCCCCTGGGCCCAGCCTTGCCCCCCCCCTGCCTTTCTAAGGACTTGTTCCTGAGCCTTGCCTGCAGCGCCTGGAAGCACTTTGTTCCCCTTGCCAGGAGCGTTGTGTGGCTGGCCCCTGGTTCATTTTGTGTGGGAGGGGAAGCAGGTGCCCACCCTGCATTTTGCCCGCATTTGAAGCAATCCTAGCAGGTGCCTACCCCGCATTTTGCCCTGATCTGCGGCGCGGGTGCCTACCCGGCTCATTGGCGTACTTTTGCCGTATTACTAAATTCCTGGCAGGTGCCCACCCCGCCAGGAACCTTGTGCTGATTTCCGGATGCCTACCCCGGATTGCCGCCGACAAAGAACTCATCACTTCGGGCCGCCGCTCTGCCCACCGCGACCCGGAAGCGCCCCAACCAGGAAGCAGCAGGCTGGCCAATCCCAGCGCGGCCTGCCCAGAAGAGCCGCGGCGCGAGGAGAAGAAGCCGCCTGTCCAGCAGCGGGGCTCCCGTGGTGTGGAGAGAGCCCCGCAGCCCCCGGCGAAGAGGACAGCGACCGCCAGAAGGAGCCCCCGCCTGCAGAAGTGCTGGTAAGTGAAACCGGCTGGGCGGGAGCTCCGAGTCCTAGGGCGGCACCATTGTTTTGCCGAGTCCCCAGAGGGGGACTCCATCGGCGGGGCACATTTTCTTTAGAGCCCACGAGGGCTCCAGGGGCCATAGTCTTTGTCGAGTCCCCAGAGGGGGGACTCCATCGACGGGACACATTTTCTTTAGAGCCCACGAGGTGTCCAGGGGCCATAGTCTTTCTGAGTCCCCAGAGCGGGACTCCAACAATTCCGGGCATTGTTGTTGCCAGCCCCGAGGCTCCCGGGCACCAGTGCATTCAGAGCCTACGAGGGGCTCCGGGGGCCATTATTGTTGGAGGGGGCGTCGGGGCACATTGCCGGTGCCCGCCCACTTCCTGCTAAGTGCTACCTTTGTTTTGGGCCATAATTGTTTGTCAAGTCCCCCGAGCGGGACTCCAACAACTTGAGGGCATTGTTGTTTGAGGCCGAGAGGCTCCACCAGTTTGGGGGCATTTCGGGAGGTAGAGCGGCCCCGGCTGGCAGCGGGCCGCTCCCCCCACAGTGGGCAGCATTTGCTCTCGAGCCCACGAGGCTCCCACGTTGTTTTGGCCATATTTTGTTTATTTAGAGCCGAGAGGAGGTATCCAGCTGCCCAGCACTTAGTGGGCAGCTGCTTCGTTTAGGCCCCCACCAGGAACCCTTGCGCCATCTTATTTGGCTGCCTGCGCAGCCTTCCCTGACATTGTGGACACCGGGCGTTTCAGCCCCTGAGAGGCCAGTTGGCCTGGGGACAGTTCATGTGTTGTGCCCTTGCGTGGGGTACATGTTTATGCCCAATGTGATTTTTGCGCAATTGTGATACCTGCCTAATGTCATTGCTGCATCATGTGTAATGTCTTTGTGCTTATACCTCTGAATGTATTGTGGTGCTTAGGTGGTTGTTTTTTCCTAGTATAGGTTATGCTAGTGAGTTTCTGATTCCCTGTGTGATATTTTCCTAAGGCGGTTAGCATTGCGTAGGTGGTACTTACCTTTTACCAGTGGTTACTGGTTGTGTGCTACATTTGCTATTTGGTGCTACAGTTATGATATGTTCTATGTGCTAAGCGTTATTCCTACAAAGTGCTAATTTTACCAAGTGCTAGTTCTAAAATTGCATATTCCTGACAGTGGTCCATGTGGCCCTGTCCCATGTATATAATCCCCTGTAAATTCTGCCAGTGCCTCTGGCACCTTGTAAATTGTGTGTTTATTATCTAATGTGTTTGGTATAATACAAAGGCTATTTTTATATATAACCTTGTGTGGAGTTTCCTTTGTGGTGGGCCTTGGGTGTTGTTGCTGGGTGCGTGCAGAAATACTTAACCTGCATTGCCTCCGGGGTTAGCCTTACTGCTCGTGTCACATTACCTAGAGGGTGAGCAGGGGTTATCCTTGGCGTGTAACTCCCTTGCCTTGACTAGAGTGGTGGTTTCTGCCTGGCTTTGGCACAAGCCTTAGCCAACCGGAAATCCCATTTCTAACAGTCTCCATCGGAGCCCTGTCCCTTGTTGGAGACCTCTGGAATTGTTATGAGCCGTCACTTGACAGCTTTGGTGGTGAGCCACTTCAGGTATTGGACAGCTCAGTAAGCACAACCCTTGTGCTTCTTCTTAGGTCTCTTCACCTGGTACTGAGGTTGTAAAGCTCTGCATATCGAGGCTCTGGTAGGTGCAATGATAATGTACTTCTTTCTTACTTATTCTTTCAACAATCACTTTTTGTCTGTATCATTACGTAACCACCTTTTGCAGCAGTGCTCCATATAATGTACAACTTTATCTTGCATGGCAGCGCACTACCTTTATATTTGGCCTGACCAACAGGTTCTTGATTATTAATGTGCAAATTCTTTGCAACACTTCCATTGTCTTCATCTGCTTTACAGCACCTGTAGCTGCACTTTAACTACACATGCATAAAGTGCTGACTCCATTTTTTTACACCGACACACGTGGATCACACAAGCAGTTTGCTTGGACCACAGCAAAATCTCTGCAAGAGCACAGGAATTGTTTGGGTTATTTTTCCCCTATCTCGTTACCATTTGTAGTTTCTTCTCCAGCCTGGGTACTCGACAATGGCTGCAACATACACATCTTTATTCGGTTGTGTGTAAACTGCCAAATTAATATTCTAAAACTAGCTTTCATTGCATTGCCCTCTGACACCTACGACACAGCTATATGGAGTACATTAGGAGTCAAAGAATTCTGCCACAAAATATCACAAGACACTACAGAGAGTTGCTCCTCCTGCAGGGCCAGCATCTCTCCTCCCCCATGAGAGCAGTCAGCTACAGATTATCAGTTTCTCTAGCAAGTTTCAACCTCAGGTGATATCCCTTCTTTTCTGAGAGACTGGCTACCATGCAGATACCAGCCCTGGTCACACAGCAGTCCTTTGTGTACTTGCAAAGTTATTACTTCCTTGGTCAGAAGGATCTGGAACTGGAACAAAGTGTAGTGGCTTTGATACTCATTTTCTAGATGCGATGTGGATCCGCAAGCTAAGGCTTCAAAACCAGGTTGAGTTTGTTGTCTTTTAAATATAACTTTGTGACTGTTCCTGTTACACAGTCTTTGTGCAAAATGATGACTTTCTACAAATATATCAACAGTGCAGATTCCAGGAAGGACTCACTAAAACAAGGGTCAAATGAAGAATGAGATTTCTCCACTTGGCTGTCACCAGACTTTCTGAAGCAGTAACGACGGACAGATAAAAGGGCAATCCCTACCTATTAACTTTCTCACATTGAACACAGAACGTGTAATCCCACCCCTCATCCGCACCATCTACCAAATGGTATTGGTCAGGAAGAACTAATCAGCAGCCCTTTACTAAAACGTTCCTAATTTAATTTCTTAAGACAGCCCTGTCTCAATCTTCCTTCACTTCAGTGTCTGGAGCTCCACCCTCCTGTCACAGGAACGTAGGCAATACACTTCTAATGTCTGGGAATGCTCTATCAATCCTCCATTTTGTGCCATGCTACCTAGGTAATCCACGGGCCATTGAAAATGAAATGCAGTACACAGATGCTGACTACGCACTGAAACCTACTTCCTAGCCTGCATCATACACATATTACAGTGACACACAATCAAATTGCACCCGTAATGTCAGAGCAAGGCCTAAGGTTTACATTCAAAACTGAAATTTACACAGGATGAACCAATAGACCATACTCTCTTTAGAAACAGAGTAACATCTCAGATCATGTTAAAGATTCACAACAATTCAATAGGCTCCCACCACAGATGTATGTGACTTCCACAGGGAATGGACATTATACTTATGCCCACTATGGGGACACATTTTTGGCGTCCCTCCAAGTCACAGAACAGTTTCTGTACCTTTCATTGCCAGAGACAGACTCTCTGCACATGCTGGATTACTGTCACCCCCAGGGTAAAACAAAAAGTAAAGATACCAGTTTCACATACATTTGAGCACTTAGGATAAGGGTACACACCCATTTGCCATGCAGGAGCATACATTTTAGGCATTAAAGCCTGGCTACCAGAAGGGTCTTCATATAGGAAGTATTTGCCTGTCCTAAATCCCATGTAAATGGGAACCAAAATCAGCCGTGACCACATTTTCTGTAAACCAATCCAACATTGGAGGAAGATGCAAGTAGAATGGTGCCATGAGAGCATAACTGGGATGTGGCAGCCCACCTACTTCCGAAAGTAGTCCCCCTAGCCTGCAGACTGTCAGAGAAATGCAAAGTGGTAAAATTGGCAGGTAACCCTTTTCGACCCCTCTATTCCATACTTCCAGCATGATTTATTTTAACATTCAGTAAAAATATGTTCCCAAGGAATACTTGCGGACTAGTGTAGCTTTGTCATGGTCTGGCTTACTCGTTACTCAGATTCTTTTAACCGTACTTGGGTACAGCAGCCTTGCAAACACACACAGTGCCACCGTCTGTTACATGATATCGACTCCCTTCACATGGCCACCTTGTAAAGAGCGAATATTGCATGATGGAATAGAAGGTGAGCTGGAAACCCCGGCTAAGAGTAGGTTTCCAGCTCGTGTTTGGAGGATTTGCACGGGTGATATTCATATGAGGTTTGAAACCTCCCCAGAACACTGGCAGCTGCCTAAGAAGCTTTTATTTTGTTTTTAGGTCTCGGCCTGGCGAAAACAGCACATGCGCTGCTCTGCCATGCAGAGGACTTTTGGAATCGGTTCGATTCCAGCGTGCACGCGGGGAGACAAACAAGACAGAAGTTGTGCACGTGGGGATTAGATGCTTTATTGGTGGCGTGATACACTGAGGACTTTTTTTTCGCCGCCAGAAACGGCAGTCCCCGCGTGCACATCTTCTGTCCGTCCCATGATGGGCCCACGCTTGTGTTTCTATGGCCTCCGTTTAGTTCTCTTTTCCTTTTGACAGCTCCCTGAAAGCGAGGCTTGTAACGCTTGTTAACATTCAGCTGTCAATAGGTGAAAGCATGCTTCAGATTCCAAACACTGTTCCCAAAGGGAATGGGCACTTCCCAAAAATATATACTAGCTGCTCGAAAAAAAGGTATTTTAATTATTTCGCCGCGCGCAATTATATAGGCTCTGATGTTTTTAGCGCAGTTTATACTTAAGAGGGAGTTATTGTTAAATAAGAACAATTGTATAGCTACAACTATATTCCAATACTTTAATAGATTCCCCTAGGCACTTCCTACTTTCCCGAGTGTTTAGGTCTCAAACAAAACTACAACAATTCATTCTCTTTATTGCGTGATGTCATATTTTGCATACAGGTGTCAAACTGCCCTGTGGATATTTTACAATGAAAAGTATGAGAAAACTGCCAACAGAACAATGCACAGTTAACCTGGGAGAAGGCAACAGAATAAACTTCCGGCTTTTGACCAACCCGTCAGTGACGTGTGCGCGGACAGAAACCGGATGCACGCGGAGAGGGCTCCAAATCACTTCCTGTTTTTGTGACTGAGCCACCATTCTCTGTGTCTATCAGATGGCAATTGACTCGGGCAGCTAGGATTTATTTAACCGCTATTGGGAGAGGAAAAGAGATTGACTGAGGAGTAGTGATTTGAAGGTGTTGTGTATCCTACCCTGCTTATGTGATGAATGCTTGTGATTGTTGGAATTATGGTAGGTAGTTCAAGGAACTTTGAATGGACACCGCGGTGAGTGAGGGTAAATACCCGGGGAATGAGGGAGGGGTGCAAATATGTTTGTGTAAGTGGGGGTCTGATGTATATATTTTTGACTCATCCCGCCCCCAATCCCTTCGCCATTCATATAACATCGTCTTATGAGGGTGGTTAGGTTCTGGGGGTTGTAGCTATCAGTTTAGGAGCACTGGTCTGTACCAAAATTAGGAGTATCCCCAAAGAGGTCCCCTCAGCAGAATCCCTCCTAGTCTATAGGAGGAATCGCCATACAGAGAAGGTTCCCATTTAAGCCAGATAGGAAGACAACTCCTGTCCATTAGGCCAACGAGAGTGGGTTGGCACAGGTGCAGGGTAGGCAGTGAGGGTGCACAGCGAATAGGTCTATGTAGTGCTTATTTTGTAAAAGAATGAGTGACGTGCCCAGAGCTCTGATCTGAAGCACGCGGTAAAGGAAGAGTTTGCCTTTAAGAATAGTTGAATGCATTTCTTTGCAGGACGTTTGTCCAAGGCGCTGTTTTACCCAGACAAGAAGTAGGGGCCAGCTTCAGGTAAGTGATAATTGAGCATGGAAAAAGTTGCAAACACTGCCTTGAAAGTTTATCCTTGCCTCAAAGTGCCGGGGCTCAGCATGGTTTTGCATAGGTAGATACCTCGTAGGTGAACAGAAAGTCCACAAAGTATGCAGATGTTTCTGCATGTGTAAGTGACACCCATAAGTGGATCACTGAGCTTTTCTATGTACATGTCAGAGCGTATTCAAAGAAATGTCAACCGTGTGATATGAATGCTCAGTGTTCAGTCACAATCATTTACCGTTCTGATAAGTGGTACCAAATTTACACCTAAATAGCTCAGCCCTACAAGCAAAACAGAAATTGTGGGAAAATTCAGAGAATGTCCCAAATATTTCCAGTGTGTGCAAAGGAAGCACCAGGACAGGTAATCCCTTTATTACTCCTTGAAATGGTAAGTCTCTGCAGGCATCAGGAGGAGTCACCGCTTCAGCTTGTGACGTTTTTTAAGTTTGGTTATGTTGGTGTTGGCTAGCTATTTAAATAATATAAATCATGCTAATTAAAGTAAGGAAACACAAAAGGAGATTTTTGGAGGGAGAGAAAGTTCAGTATCACCAAGTCACTAAAATTCGTCTTCGGCATGATTTATGAGAAGCTGGGTCATCTTTTGGGAGGTAGACGAGGAGCGCAACAAGGTCAAGCGGCCACTGAAACAAAGGATGCAACACTGGGACGATATTTACAGCACGCCCTTTTCTGCAGCGGGAAATGGTGCTTGATGAGGAAGGGCTGGGGGCCAGTCTTGTTGGTCCAGAGTGCCTGACCTTGTGTATCCCATCAGTTTATATGATGGGCTGTTGCACGCACTTTATTTTGCTGTATCACGTTATTGGACACAACTAGGAACAAGCATTGGCAAAACCAATAAGTTGCCAGTCTTTTGGCTTTCTTAATGCTGGTTTTATTTGTTCTGGTTGTAGTCAGAAGAAAAATGTGAATGACAGAATAATAGCCCAATGGATGATGAGGGCTAGCTGAATAACTCTTTAAGTAAATATATTTTACATGTATATTTAGTAAAATCCAAAGGAAAATGTGAGCTGCATATGCCGGCCACTCTCTGTGAAAATTCAGACAACAGCTGTGTTTGCTGCAATACAATACGTTTCCCACATTGTGGTGTTTGCAGAGGCTGCACAGATTTTCCACAGCTGGAAAATGCTTAACATTAAAAGGAAGTCTGTTACTAGCAGGGCTTGTTTAACCTCCTGCTGAATTAGGTAGTACACATGGCTAAGGATCTGAACACATCTTTCTCTCATCTTGTCCTTTGAGTGCAGTGCTGGAGTTAACTTAATTATTTCATGGAAACATAAGTGCCTGTGCAACTATCAGTGAAATGTTTTTGTTGGCCAATTGGTAGATGGTGCCTTCATATTTAAGCTGAATGGATTCAGACTCCAACGTTTGCCTGTTCGAAGTCCGTTGGGTTCAGTCTATACTCCAACCTATCCCTCAAGGAGGCCACCTCCCAGAAAATCATGACGGCTTGATACTAGCTCTCTCTACTAAAGAAGGTTACTCCCAGAAAGCCACTTCTGACCTTCCTTTCAAGCCGTCGTAATCTCCCATCTGGATGGTGGCAACACTCTGCTCTGTGGCCTTCCAGATGCTCATTTAAGAAGATTCTGCATGGTGCAGCATGCCTCATCAAAGGCCTGAAAGAAATATGACCATATCTCCCCATCTTGAAGGTACTTTACTGCCTCCCCTAGCAGGCTGGCATCATCTTCAAAACCACCAGCACTTTCTACAAAGTCATCACGACCATCACCCCTGCCTGCCAGTCTGACAAGCTACCGTTCTTCTGTAGCTCTCTGCACACAGAATACCATTAGACTGTATACTAAGTGCAGGAAAGAAAAGAAACAAGCATTAAAAATGCAATAGGTCTCGCCTTTCATTAAGTTAAAGCCATGTGCTTTGCTATAGAATACCATTAGCAAAGCAAATAGCTTTAACTTAATCAAAGGCGAGACCTATTGCATTTTCAATGCTTGTTTGATGAGGGGGCTGTGGAACTGGAAAAAGTGCCTCAGACCCCACCATTCTCCTCGACACTAGATGAAAGGTCTGTAGAGTTTGGCAGGTGCACAAATGAGAGCAGATCATCCCTGCATTGTTGATGAATGCTTTGTAGTGGAGGACTTCAAGACTTGTCATACACTGGTTATGGAAAAAGTGTACAGGTTGCTGTCAGTTAAAAGGGCAACAAGCACACTTCACCTAGACTAAAAAACACGGTCAATTTAGTAAAACGTGTTGGGTGAAATTCAAGCACAATTCTCCTATTTTTCTCTCTCACGTAGTGCCCTGTCTTCCTCTCTCAGTCTGTCTCCCTTTACTTCTTACCTCTCTCTTTCGCTCTCACAATCCTTATCTCTTTGTCTCATCTTTCTCAGTACTCTCTCACTATCATACAGTCATTTCCCCCTACTTTTCTCTGTCTGTCTCTCACACACAGACACAAACAGTCTTTCGCCCTCTTTTCCTTCTGTCTGTCCCTATCTTTGTTTACGCCCCTCAATGTCTCTCTCTATGGGCCGCATTTATTATATTTTTTTAAGCATGGCAGCGCAGCAAGCCTTGCGGCTGTGCTGCAATGCGTCAAAATAAAAGGGCAGGAATGCATCATATCTATAAGATACATCGCATTCCTGTCCTTCTCCCCTCTGCGGGTGCACAAACAGCAGCCGTGCGCCAACGCAGGCACCCCTGCGTCATGTTACAACGGTGCCTGCATTGTGGGGATGTTTGTTTTTGTGCAGGAAGGGACACCTTTCTGCACAAAAACAATCATTGATGGCATTTTCCTCTTTCTATGAGTGCTGCAGAATGCAACATACATAGATAGAGGAAAAAAGGAGGAGAAATAAAAGTATTTCTCTTCCTTGCGCCACTCCTATGCCTCTGGGGAGGCGTGGGATTCTGATGCATTCCCAGGTTTACAAAACATTGTAAATCTGGGAATGCGTCAGGTTCCATTCTTGTGTGGGAACACCCGCAGCAACACCCATGAATGCCCATGTCATGCAGAGTAATGTGTGAAAAGGGCCATATTTAGAAGGCCAGGAAAAGTCATGCAGGGTGACTTTAAGTGACCTTGTAAATATGGGCAGGGACACTGCACCGCCGGTGCGTCAAACAATGTGACGTACCAGCGCCGCAATGGGCTTGTAAATGAGGCCTTCTGTTTCCAACACATTGAATCACACCACGCACCACCTGTATGCTTCTAATTGTGAATCTCATTACTGGAAGTTGTCAGAATCTATTGGAATATCTTTCATGGACGTGATAAGATGAAGCCTCAGGAGTGTTCGGAGCACATGTAGCTCTCCTGCCAGGAGGCATTAGTGCTGAAGTGACAGCCTCCCGGCAGTCAGCTAATCTCACGTTGCTGGCAATGGTGAACTGGTAGTCGCTCTTCTCGCAGTGCTACCACAGCACGCCCATGGTGGACTATGGTACACAAAGACACCAGAAGCCTGTCAAAAGCTCTCACATAGGCTGTCCCAGCAGGCCTAAAGTGGAGGAAAAATCTTCTGGCAGCCAGTGGTTAATTTGTAAAAAAAATAAGTACTGGGGCTTGTCAGGAGGCAGCTTGCACAAGCCCATTTTTCCTGTTAGCACCGCCTAAAATAAAACAAACTACTAACCATGAAAGTGGATAGGCTGTGGCATAAGGGCCAGACCTGCCGACTTTGGAGCTGGGGAGCCAGGTTTGAGTCTTGGCATTGGCTCAACATGCTGTGATTCTGGACAAATCACTTAATCTCCCCATAAATGAATGTTTCCTTAACTGGTGTTCATGAAAAGCACCAGTGTTGATGATTAAGTGCCGGTGCTGAGCACCGGAAACCACCGGCTCAAATTTAGCACTGCTGGCAGCTAGCTCAAGTAAGAGCGCTACTGCTTCCAGGTCCACAGTGGGTAAAAGTAATCTAGCGCTTGGTTCTGCCCCGCCCAAGGTCCATCCACAGGCATGCCAACTCTATATGGTCCTAGAGATGTTATAGGAGATATTGGTCAGGTTTCAGCAGTTACATTGGTTAGATTGAAAAGGTCCTGATTGAAAGATACCCCTCCTTAGTGGTGCAGAGTGTTTTCAATGTGCCTGTTCAATGAGTGCACCAAGGGGGGGCTGCTGATGACCCATCCATATGCTCACTGCAGGCATACAGAACAGAGGAACAGGGTACAGGACAAGAAGGAACAAGGAAGTAGGTAGAACAACAAGTCAGACAGAGGTGAGGCTGACTCTTCTCCCTGCTGATGATCTTACAGGATGTCGGTCTTTCATTAATTCATTCAGAGTCCCCTTGAAGTTGCAGAGCCAGTGAAGACCAACAAGCGGTAATGGGACAATGAGTTTTGTATCAATTTAAGGGGATAGCACAACTTGAAATCGGAGAGAAAAAGACGAAGGCATTCATTAGTCTTGTTCGTTCAACTGATTATACATTAAAGTGATTTACAAAAACAGTTAATAGAAATATTTAGGAATTATGTGTAAAAAACAAACGTGTTATACCAGATTTATGGCAAAATAACAACAGACTTTACAACGTAAATACAACTCTGAAGGCCTGATTCACAAAAGTAAACTTACACGTTTGTTGAGTTTACTGTTTTTCGGTATTCAGAAAACTGCAATTTAATAGTACGTTTACGACTACAAAATCTCCACAGTCGTAAACTTAGTATTACATTGCATTTTTGTGAATACTGACATAGAGTAAACTTACACAAACGTGCAAGTTTACCTTTGTGCAACAGGACCTACAACTCGGTCGTTTTGCATGATTTACACTGAAATGTGTGACACTGAAAAGAGAACAAGGTGGACATGAGGCAACCATGAATCTCTAGCTTCCCTTACTGTACCTTTTCAAACTCCAAATGTAGGATTTGATGCTACGTTTTTTCAGATCCAAGCAAGATCCACATCAGAGTTAAATGAGTCAAATGGTCAATGTGAGGAATGCCAGGGCTATAAGTGGGATGAAAAAACTAGGGGTTTCTCAAAGAGGCGTGGCCAGTGCAATTAGGGGCGTGGCTTTAAAACACCTACGCTAAAAATCTGTGCGTAGCATAGTGTGCCGCCCGACTTGTACTTTGCTGTTTCTGTCATTGCATCCTGATACGTGATTCAACAAGTAACATCATACATACACCAAGTAAGGACTATTGTCTTTGTCAATGGTTATTAGTGGAATAAGATAAATAAGCTGCAACTATTACATATAATATTGAAAAAGCTTCCAATTTAAGCCCTGGTGACACCACCACAATGTTGCTGCTCTTGTGTTTCAGAAAGAGAAGGGAAATCTAGAGAGAAAATGACTCTGTAAAGGATTTCCCTTCCCCCAAAACGCTCACCTGGCATGAGTCATGCCGTAACTTCTCCATGATGTGCCTGCTGTCTCGAAACGGGTCTCTATCGGGCTCTGTTTGGTGCCCTTGCACTTTTTTCCGGACTGCATTCCGGGGAAAAAACGGACGCCTGTGCCAGGGCTCCAAACAGAGCCTGATAGAGACCCGTTTCGAGACCCCCTTTAAAAAACTTCCAATGCTCAGACCCCTTGAGACCAGGCCGACTTAAAGCCCTGAGGAAGGCCAGGGGCACAAAACCATGCACCAAGGCTAACTTACTCCTTATGCTTCTATCATAATGACATTATTACCGTTGATGGTCGCCACAAACAAAGGGTGGTGGGGCGGGTCGAGGGAGCGCAGGGGCTATCACGCAGGGGAGGGTGGATCGCATGGAGGGATCGCGCGGGGGTGCTAGTAATGGTATATATATTTTTTTAACTTACCTGAAGCCACCAGCTGCCTCTTGTGTCGTGTTGCGCCTCCTGCCCTCTTTCTGGCCCTAGCAGCCCCTGGGACAGATGCCCATTCAATCTCCATGCTGCTCTTATGCGATGAGAGCAACCTCTGGGACAGATGCCCATCGAATCCCGGTGCTGCTCTCATGTGACGAAAGCAGCATGGGTGTTGGCTTCAGTGGGCTGGAAAGACGCTCTGCTCTGCCCAGGGGGTCTGTGGGGTTTCTCCAACCAGGTTGTTCAATGCAGCCAGGCTGGAGAAACCTAAGTGTGCATGTGTGTTTGGCTGGCCTGAGATGGCTGGCCAAACATATGTGCGCACTTAGGGAGTGCACATATCACTCCTCCTCCCCCCTCCGATTCCTCAACCCCACCCCATGCTACAGCACTGGCTCAGAGCTGGCAAATGCTAGAAGATCGTTTTATTTTTCATTTGCTGTCTCTGAGCCAGGCAGTGGGGCAACGCTACTCTGCCTTTGCAGAGGAGCCGCCGCTGCATCCCATCTAAAATCTAAGTCCAAAAATCACTGCTGCTATTTTTGTCGGGAGCGTACTAGACACTTTTATGGGTGGTCCCTCTCCTCAGATGAATAGGAAAACAGATATACATTTGTGAATCAGCTCAACAGTTACAATTTCATCAATTTTGATTGTTTTACTCCTGCTTAGCGGTGGTTGACAGATTGTATATTTTACAACACTATATCCAGGTATATTGTTTTGTGATTGCATCTGGGAAACCTGAGCAGTAATAGTAAAACTTGTCTCAGGAAAGCTTTTGTGCTGCCAAATATGTGAGGATACCACATATTGGCATTGCAGGGAGGGTACAAACTACAAAACTGATTCATAAGTAATCATATATATATCTTCTAAGAAAAAACACAGGTAAAGGTGAGTCCTGATTTAATGATTGATTTGATTTGATTAGATTTTTCTATTTATATAGCGCGCGAATGCCCGAGGGCGTCTTGGCGCTGAGACGTACCACTGGCTCTTGAAGATGTTGACTAGAGCTGTGCAGAGAAAAGCCATGTTTTAACTTCCTTTCTGAAGGATTTCAAGGATGGGCTGGTTTTTATGTCTAGTGGTAGTTGGTTCCAGATTCTTGTACCATAAATGAACATTTATGGTACATTTATGGTATGCGACGCACAATGCAAACCATAACTTATGTCTGCCATGTCTTTCTTTTGTTAGATAGCCTTTTTTTACCATCTGCAAATAGTGTATTGCGACGACCCCAGAAGTCAAAGGAACAATGAAGTCGCATTGGGAGGGAGAGAGGGAGGCAAGCACGGACCGACTACCATTTTGTGTGTGTAAAAGGCCGCTTTATTGAAACAGGTGCACATCACATTTTTTACCAACTGGCTAACCGCCTTACAAAACTATACCTCTCTAAACATCGAGTTACCTGACCCCCTTTTTGTCTTTCTCTCTCCACCCCTATGATCCCACATGATAATATCCCTCCACCGCGCAACATAACAATATATAAACAGCATTGTATCCCATGAATAACCACATTTCTCCCCTACGTCTTAAATCCAATGCCTCAGAATACCTACATTCCTATTTGTCCTATTGCAACTGTAACCAAACTACCCTATAATGTAACCCCCAAATGTTTTCCCCTTTCCCCGCTCCCCAAGTCCCCAAGTCCCCAAACTTAACACCAAAATACCGACCTCCAGCCAAACTTGGGCAACATTCCAACCAAACTCCGCCTGCACCTGCTTCCAGCGACGACATACAAATTAACCTTGCCCTGAGAACCTGTCCCAATGCCACGGCCTTCATCACCTTATTCTCTTGCCCCTAAAAAAAGGAAAGGGAGACCCCAAAGAAAAACACCACCCCAAAAACCATAGAACCAGGGAGGGAGGGTGGGACAAAAACCTCTCTCCGCTCCCAGCCACCAGGTTTCAATACCTAAAATGGTGGCTGGGAAACGTGGGAAGCCCCTTTTATCGTTGGGCTAGAAAATGGTTCTTTGGGCTGCTTTGTGGCTATAACCAAAAAGCAGCCCAAAACGGCAAAATGGCCGCGCCCATGGCTCGCTCCCTCCCCCTCCCAAAACAGCCCGGGGAGCAGACCTCGTGGCTCGGCTGCCCCCCAAAACCCTCTTGTAAAATGACATTTATGCAATCCACTCGCTGGTCGCACATGTTTCGTGGTACCACACCCTAATAGGATGTCTTTTTCACCCTGAAGAATTTCAAGAATGAAACGCGTTGGGTGTTTGGCTGTTTTGAAGAAACTTGTTTTAAACATTGGCACCTATTGGCTGGCCCTGTGCAGCTAACCAACTGCACTCAGCACATAATTATTGAGTGACACTGACTACAGGCACAAAGAATCCATGAAGAACCCTAAACTTCACCCGATTGTTGAAACTTCCGTCAGCACTTGGTCCCCTCTCCACTATCTATGACGTAGAATAAGTGTGCAGTATCTTTACTAGCGCTCCATGACCTTCCTACCAGGATGAGTGGGCGAGCACTCATTTTGTCTACTCCTTAGGTCACACTGTGTATTGTGGAATCCAGGTCTCTAGTGCATGAAGATAGCACTGCACGTTTATGTCACACCATAAATGAGGACATCCCAGGAGCCAAGGCACCTGTGTTTGACTAAGGATTTCCATATTGGCTGATTTTTTTAAAAGAGGGACCCAAAAGAGTCTTGCCAGGTGAGGACTCAGGGGCCTATAACTTTGAATGATCAGGGCAGGATGTGTCCCCGCAGAGACACTGCGTGGCCCTGGTGACTCAGAATGGTGTTGATCTGTTAGTAGATACTGCACAACAAAGAGCCCCGTCAGTCCTGTTGATCTTGAGAGATTCAGAGGTTTGAGCAGGTCATGGAGCAGCATGGCACGGGGACCCTGCCTCTCCTCTCTTAGCTTGGGTGGACCTCTTGCTGGTCTCATTCTAAACATGTCTGGTTTGATTCCAGTCTAAACCAGACAAGTCCAAATGATTTAGGGGCCTATTTAGGAGATGATTTGTGTCCCGTTTGCACCACGCAACGTGGTACATGCACAACACAAACCTCAAGTAAAATTTATGAAGCAACGCAAGGCCGCTTTGCGTGGCCCTAGTGGCCCCATAAATCTGGAGTAAGGCAACGCAGTGCAAATCGCTGCGTTGCCTTAATCTGTCCTGGGAAGTTCCCACACAACTCTTATGGTTTTTGGTGCATTCCAGATTTATTGGAAGTGGTAGACCTGGGAATGCACCAAAAAGATACACCTTCCAGGAGAGGTGTAACGAGGAGAAATATCTTTATTTCTCCTTGTTACTTCCTCTGTCAATGTGTGCTGCGTATGCAGCACACATAGAGGAATATGCCTCTCAGGATGGTTTTTGTGCAGTAAAGTACCCTTTCCTGCACAACAACAATCCTGCATGAAACGCAGGCACCCTTGCACACTGGTGCAAGGGTGCCTGCGTTGGCGCTAAGCGGACAAAAGGGCGCCAGTGCCGGGGAAAAGGCAGGAATGCACCGTATTGCTTGAAATACAGCGCATTCCAGTCCTTTCCCTGTCTTGCAGTGCAGCGCAGAAAGGTGACTTGCTGCGCTGCACTGCATGACATTTTCATCAATAGGCCCCATAGTGACATGCTTCCTTCATCTGTTATTTAACAGAGGCAACCAGAAGAATTTCTATTGCACCACATTGTGCACCTCTATGTACAGGTATGGCTTTACTTCAGCCAATGTTCTGATGGTTAGTTTCAATTGATTTCTTTTTAAATTATCTGGCTATTTTAAGAAGGAACATTTTGAGAGTTTCTGATAATACCATACATCTGAGGTGCATAAACACACCCCGCCCTGTCCGTCACCTTTTATATGCGGAAGCAGTGAGAAGAGTAAATCAGCCAGATCAGATTTTTCTGGGGACGGAGACCGAGAAGGTCCATTTTCCCTTCTCGGGCTCCAGCGGGACCTCCTGTCATTTGCAGCTGTTTGATCACACCCGCTCGTTTCACACAAAGCCTTTTTACTTCACTTTTTACTTGTTTTTGAGTGAAGCCAGAAATAGACTATGGGTCCCCTGAGGGCCCCTGTCAGGCAGAGTACTAATAGCGATAACGACATTGCTGCAATAAAGAAAATGCAAATTGGATGTAAACAGAAATACCTGCCAAGTGTCAGTCACTGCGAGGGATCCTGAGACGTTGTTGAGACAGTTGTTATTTTTTCTAATTGCTGCTCTTGGGAATAAACTTTATTTAACTGTTTGGCGTTCAACAAATCTCAAAGTTTCATGTAACTGGTCCAGAGGTTCCCGCACCGGAGAACGTCAGTAATGGCTACTGATGTGATGAGCTGAATGGTCAGCAGAGCCTTCAGACAGGTGAAAAAGAATGGAACTGGCCAAAGAGACATCCGACGGGCCAACAAAAGTGGTACATGCGAAAGCAGGGGTGAACTGCTAGCAGTCCTTGTACACTGCTGTGCAGTAGTAACACAGAAAGCAGAGATGCACTGATACAAGTGTATCAGTGTATCTCTGCTTTCTGTGTTACTACTGCTCAGTGTACAAGGACTGCTAGCAGTTCACCCCTGCTTTCACATGTAGTGTTGTTATGTTGTTGCCAAAGTGCTGATTAAGTCACCAACCAAATGCAATGCAGTGCGCGCAACGAAATTTGTTTGATTTATTTAAATGTTTACTTACCTGCAAACCTCCATTATCCATACATTATTAACCCCCACCCTGCCCCTCCCCCTCCCCACGTCACCGCCCCGGCAGGTACTCCGTTACCGACCGCGGCTGACCAAGGGTGACCCAATTGGGTTCCAAGACCTTCAGCTCTCAGCAGCTTTGGTAATTTTGGACATAAACATAGGAAGCAGGATGGAATGTTTCATCTGACCAATTTTAACCAAAGCACTTTCTATCTACTGCGTTTTTCAAGAGAAGACATTCTTTATGAAATCACAGCTAGTGCTGAGTTGTTCCTTTTGTCTTAGTAACCAGCCGCGGCCAGCAGTGGGAGCACCTGCAGGGCGGTGACGTGGGGAGGGAGAGGGGCAGGGTGGGGGGTAGTAATGTATGGGTTACGGAGTTTTACAGGTAAGTAAACATTTAAATAAATAAAACAAATTTCGTTGCATGCACTGCATCGCATTTGGTGAGGCAGTGCACTCAACAAAATTCGTTTTATTTATTTAAATGTTTACTTACCTGTAAAACTCCGTAATCCATACATTTCTACCCCCCACCCTGGCCCTCCCCGCGTCACCGCCCAGCAGGTACTCCTACTGCCGGCCGCGGCTGTTAGTAACTAACCTCTGACTCCCCCTTGGGTGGTTTATAGTATAGTAGTAAGAGAATTCTGCATGTCACCGATGAAATCTAATTGAAGTATACAAAAAAAGTGATGGGTAAAACGCTTGAATTAATCTCAGTCACTGGTAATTACTTGGTGTAAGAAATTGGGTTACTGGTTGACTGGGCTGTGAGCCCTGGTCAAGCAGCAACCACAGTCTATCAGGGTAAGGCACAAGCAAACCCTCAAATAACCTGTTCTTACCCCCTTGGTATCTTGGCACAGAGCACTCAGGCTTAACTTAGAGGTGATGTCTAAAGTATTTGTGCAACACTTCAAACAGTCAAACAGTGAAAATACCACACAGAAAAATCCCAGACCAAGTTAGAAAAATAGAGCGTGATTTAATAAATAAAATAAGACTAAAACAACAAAAATCCAATTATTGGTACTGGACTTATGACATTTTAAAGAATAAAATGATATAGCTCCTAAAAGCACCAACCACAGCTATCTGTTCTCGCTGGACTTAGTCTAAGTTGAAAGTTCAAGCTGACCAGGATAGAGCGCAGGTGGGATACAGACCTAGATTCCCAGGGGTATAGCTTGGTCAGTAAGATTGGGTGTGTATGAGCTACAGATTTTTCCAACAATAACGCTGGCATATAATGTTAAAATTCATTATACAACAAGAAGGCTAGTTGAGAGGGGCCTAAGGGCCAGTGGAAGGGGAGAGGAATAAGTACTGGAATTGGAGTATTAAGTAAAAGAAAAGACAATACTTAAAAAAATAACCAACATTTTTTAGGCCTTTCAAAACAGAGAGGGAGAGAGGTTGTGTGTGTTTTTGTCAGTGTGTGTGTGTAAAAATTCTGGTTGAAATCTGACAGGCACCTACCCATACCTGACTGAAAGCACCTGTACCCAACTATTTATCATAAACACTTTTATTAGGGGGGTTGTAACAGACCCAACACCACCACCACCGAATGTATGGACCCTGCAGTGAACTCACATCTATTCCTGATATTGTGTATTACCTTTTATCTTTGTTAAGAAACAGTAGCTATTTGGGGCACCATAGGAAGTGGGCTAGACCACTTTGAGCAGCGTGACATGTGAGGATGGCTCATAGAAGGGATCTTAGATCCCTGCATTGATTCCCCATTATGGTGTACTAATGCTCAGCTTTGCTGTGCCAATAAAGTTTTTTTTTTTTACTAACCACTTGGCTGGGCAGTGGGTTATTGTATCTGTTGTTTGACTATTTGAGTTCTGATTCTCAGCCCCCAACATGGCCTCCCTGAGAAGCCTTTGACTGCTCATCCTCTCTTCCCTGATAGTCATGTGTGGAAAAGGCATGTTTGGCCCAGTTTGCAGAGTTGTAGTAGAACTAGTCCCACAGCACCAGGGGAAAAGGGTGGGTGGCAAACTCCGTTGCACTGGTGGAGTTCACAGAGTTTTGGCTACTTCACGCACCACTTGGACAACGGAGTTCTACAGAAACCTGTCCATACCGCCGGCAAAGCGGAGTTTAGCTGATGCGTCACCACTTGTAGTGAAGGCAGGGCCCTGCTTGCGCACATTGCTATGTTAGCATAGGCTTATTAGAAGTTTAAACGCCATTTTACGCTTTTGCTGCTTTTGCTCACAACACTGTATGTAACTGTTGTTGTAAGTTAGGCTGCGTGAATTTCTTCACATGAGAATGACTTGCACAGTGAGTACAGAAGCCTCCAAGGTTAACATAACATGGTTAGCTCTGATTTGGGCTGATTGGCTCACGCTCTAGACACAATATGCACCCAGCTGCAGCTAACTGAAATTCTGGCGCCTTTAATATTGCACTGCATACATGATTAGGACACTTGGAGAAAATCCGTTTCCAGAGAGAGAGAGCTTTTGCAGATCCTGATGTGATTCACCTCTACTGATCTTGGAGGTATGGGGTTCCCCATTCAAGCCTAAGAGACCTTCTATTATTATAAAACCTAGTCCTTAGCAAGGGAGGGTGGTACACTAGGCACAATAGGTCCTGTTTCCACTATCATTATAACATGATTTCTCCTTTTGTGTTTTATGGAATTGTAACAATGCTGATCATATTATTTTTAATCATATGCCTGCTTATGGTAGCAAAAATACTGCATCTTAGAGCACGTCGTTAAAATAAACATTTTAAACTTTTCTGTGTCTCTATTTACTCACGTTGTGGACTGGTATGAGAATAACAAACAAAAGAGTGTTCTTGATTCCCACCATTCCTGAGAGTAACCTAAGTCGCATGTTCTGGGTTGTCTAATCATTGGTAACTTTGCTCTAGGACGAAGAGCTAATGAGACATTGATGCTAGTTGGTTAGGGGTTCATGGCACTGAGGTGAGTTTTTTGGTCCTCCACTATTCACTGAGGTCCTGGGTCTCTGTGCACAGTTCTGTGTATGAGCAGAATACCCACAAAATGGCGCACCTAACGATGTGGTTTTATTTTGAGACTCTCGAGTAGTACTTATAACAGTCCACGACACCCTCACTATTGTTTCTGGTTGACGGTGGTGACGGATTAACCTACCTATAATTACATAGGTTTATTCAAGCTTGATATTTTAAAAAGGTTCTTACTTTGAATTGCAACCCGTTTGTGCTACACTTCTTTTGCATTGTTTTTTCTATTTTGTGTCCTTATGGCTGATGTTGAAATAACACTGCATAGTAGGGTGGCCGCCCGCAATCATTTGCAGACGTATGGCGTCACCTTGGAAGGCATGGCACTTGTTTTTGTGGTGAGCGCTGAAGCGGCATACCAGTTTGAGCTTTTATACTCATGGGTTACCTTTCCTGCAGTTAATGCTGGTACTGGTACGTTTCACATTTATACTCCCGCAGCCGTGCCTCTAGACTATACTCCATATAGGACACTAGAGATTCCTAATACTGCTTGGCAGCATCGAGTTTGGTTTGATGATGCCCTTCCCTAATCGGTAACGGCAGTTCGTTAGTCCCTTTGTCTATTCCTGGGGCTATGTGGCCGGTTTTGGCTGGTTACACACCGCATCCGGGTTATCTGCAAGTCACTATAGCTGACTTACGTGTGCTCTACGCCTCCTTGGTTGGAGTGCACTGGGCTTTAGTGCAATATGTTTCATGCAACGTCCAGGTGAGGGCACCTGGTGCTGGGGCACAACCAGTTGGGCCTGCCGGGATGAAAATTAATTCCTTCATGGTGAATTTGGTTATGGGCAAGCGCCCCCAAGATAAGGATGATATGTCTTTTTGGCTTGCTGAGAAATTTGACCAACTGGAAGCAGTATTTCCTAACACGACTCCTGTTGAAAAACACAGGATTCTAACCAATAGTTTGCAGAAACACTTCATCCCTGAGGTGCCAGATTGTGAGACCTGGGGTAGGATATTTGGGGCAGTCGTTGCTAAGTGCTTCGGCACTCCATCCATGGCTGTCCTACCCTCCATGATTAAGCGTGTACAAGATGAACACGGTGCGGAGGCGGCGGTTGACTTGGGGATCAGACTCGTTGGAGTGTTTGCTCATTGGAGTGTTTGAGGTAGTTCTCAATCTCGCCCTTGCTAATGTTAAGGGAGATGCGGTGAACTTCCAGGTGTCTAAAGCTTTACCCGATGTCCCCGATGCCGATAAACCCAGACAGTTACTGAAAATCATTGCGGAGGCTTATAAGACCATTGGCCGCAATAGCCTTTTGCTAAAACAACAGCACAAAAGCAAACACAGCGGCGACTTCTAATAAAGATGAACGCCCCAATTTTCCAAAGCAGAATTGGAATAAGAATAAAAAACAGGGGAAACAGCAGCAGAAACAGGGGTCACGTTCTGCATTACCAATACCTGTGTCTACTGAGCGCACATATGATTTGCGCGACCGCGCTAATATTAAGTCGCCTGATCGTTTTCGGGTTCCTGATCAACGTTCTCCTCGCTCTTTGCAGGATACATCGGTCTCACCAACTGGTGAAGGAGACAGCGGCAGAGGGAGGGGTGCCCAGCAAGGCTAAGAGCAGCCCCGCAAGAGGGAGGGTAAAGGCAAGCAAGAAGACTTTCGAGGTCAAAGACCCCAGTTTCAGAAAAAGAAGGTTGCCGCTTTAACAGCGAAGTATGGCACGGATAGTGAGAACACAGATTCGGAACCTGACGTGGGTGCTGACGCTGCTAAACAGCGCAGTGGAAATTACAGTAGTGCGGGAAGCATTGCGTCCATATCTGAAGGCGACAGCAACTGACACGTTCGTTGCTGTTGAGACAGCTGACACTAGAGTGGCTCCCCCTGACAGACTTTATGAAATAGTTCTTTTAATGGAAGGTGACATACAGCGTACGATAAAAGGGGCATTTTGGGAAAATCTGACCTCTACCTATGATTTTTGTCGGCAGAGGCCGACTGGCCCCCACCCCTCGTTCTGGCCACTCCAGGAGGGGAGGAGGTAATCCTCCCTGCTTTCGCACACACAGTGCCGAAGGAGCAGGCCTTGCGTTTTGCAGAAGAGTGGGCTACGGTGCTTGCACCGGCATTGTACTGTACTCAATGTGGTTGGGACAAACTTTCCCCCAGACATGAGATACCATTACGGTCTATGCCACAGCCGCAACCCCAATATCCCATGCGGCGTGAGGCGAAAGCTCCTGTTGCAGAAATCCTTGAACAATTGAAATATCAAGGTGTAATTGAAACATTTGTGTCACCGATGAATAATCCTCTTTTTACTGTGACCAAGCCTGATGGCTCATACCGTTTGGTATTGGATTACCGGCACAGGTGCAAAATACTCACAGTTCAACCCTTGTGGATAGTCTCGTGCGTAAACGGTTTAAAACCACACTTGACATATCCAATGGCTTTTTTTTGTCATAACCTGTCCTCTCTAAGTAGTCAACGGACAGCGTACACCTGTGGTGGTAAACAAAAACAGTTCAGAAGACTGGCAATGGGCTATAAGAACAGTCCTGGCATCTTTACCGCTCGCATAGTCTCTCTTTTGGAGGGACTCGACCCTGATGCATGCTCTTATGTTGATGACATTAATCTCACAGACGACTAATTATGGCAGCATCTGTGTCGCGTTGACCGCATCATTTGCATGTTTATGGACTTTGGATACAAATTTAACTTTGCAAAATCACACATTGCAGAGTGCACAGTGTTGTTCCTGGGCTGTGAGCTCAACAAAAAGGTAAAGGGTTAGCACCTCACTTACTGGAGAAATGCGCACAGCTGCACACTCCGACAACTCTGAAAAAACTACAATCTTTACTGGGTTTTTGAACTTCGGGCGTACTTACATTCCCGATTATGCCTAGTGTATCTAACCGCTTTATGCCTTGGTACAACCTACTTTCACCAAATCTTGCTGGCAGCTTGAACATTCAGCTATCTTGCAATCTTTGCAGGCTGATCTTCTTGAATCTAGTTTCTTACAGACTCGTGAAAACCACACTAACCTGGTAATTAGATTTGTGCCTGGGGCAGTGGGTTTCACCTACCTGACCATTAATGAGGGTAGCACAGTCCCCATTGCTTACAAGTCACACTTGTACACTTTGGCTGAAATGCGTTTTCCACAGTCGAAAAAGTACTGACTGCAGTTCAGATGGCGATTCTAAAGGTATGTGTGCTATCGCAGGGCAAACGCATGTTGGTTGTTACCCTGTATCCTTCCCTTGAGGCAGTGACGAAAGCCAGTGTACTTAATTCAAAAGATTGCATCCACGTTGGATACAATGGGCCACTTCACTGATGTCTCCGGATGTCACTTTTTTTTATTCCTGTTGGCAAACTCAAGAGAACTTACAATAGGAATTTGTTCATCTGGCTCCTCTGACCGTGCGCCTGCAGGAGGATTTCCATTGTATCATTTACGCTGACGGTTCAGCGCAATCGGCGACAGGATCGAAGCATTCTTATTCAGCGGCCTGCGCAATATTGGTTGGTACGATGGTGAATTCAAGTCTGATGTTGTGCATACACAGATATTAGGGGACTGTACCACCCAATTGGCAGAGCTACATGCTCTGGTCCTTGCGCTGGAGTATGCTGATCCTTGTGTAACCACTCTTATTGTGAGTGACTCTTACTACTGTGTTCAGTCTTACAATGACAATTTGTTCTTTTGGACTCAAAATGAATATCGTGATTCCAAAGGTAGCACAACCAAACACAAAATGCTATGGGTTTGAGTGGTTGAGCTGAAAAAACGGCTGCCTCTCATATTTGTAATTCATACTCTTGGCCATCAGCGTATAGGGGTACATGCTGTTGGTAACAGTCTTGCTGATGAAGCAGCAAAGACAGCAGTGGCGACATATGTAGTAGCAGTGGTTACACGTTCCAAAAGTAAGATCAATGATAACATCTTGGCGGCCATTGCTGTGACAGAGGAGGGAGGTAATTACTGTAGAGGTTTCCCTTCCAGATACTTGTATCATTTAAGTCCTCATAAAGTTCCCTAAGTGAGAATTAACAACGTTGGTGACAGATTGATTACCAACGCGGACCGCAGGTCATCCTTGATTACAGCCGCTCACGAGGGAATGGCCTCGGCTCATGCCGGCGTTTCTGCGACTGTATCTCTTCTACAACAGCATTACTGGTGGTGCAGATTGTACAAACAAATGTGTGATTATGTCCTTCATTGTGACATTTGTCAGCAGATTAAACCTTCAACTGCTGCACGCCTGCCCCAAACACAGTTGTAAATATCTAATAAACCACTTGGGTGTGTTTATTTAGATTTAGATCACTGTGGTCCTTTCTCCTCAGATACTGAGTATAAGTACATCTTAGTTGCAGTGAATTCATGCACACGCTTTGTTTGGGTTTGGCTGCAACGCAGCGCTGATGCCCGAACTGTCATCAGGGATTTGCGCGTCTTTGTGGGAATTTTTGCATGTGGTACCCTTCATTCGGACCAGGGTCCAGCGTTCGCCTGTACAAGGATGCCATGCGTTCATTGGGGGTCCAAGTCAAATTTTCGTCTCCATTTCGGCCTGAGGGCAATAGTGTGGTGGAGCGGATGAACCGTGATTTAAAGCAATCCTTGGCAGCTAGGGTTTTAGGTACTGGCAAGAACTGGCTGGCTCATCTCTATAGCGTCCAACGTGCACTTAATAATCTCCCTAGAAGGTCTCTGGGTGGGCGTACCCCATACGAAATGCTCTTTGGCATCAAAATGTATGTCCCGCACCTTGAGGGTCTAGACATGGCAGTGTCTGCCGCACCCTTTGACTTAGATGACCATTCTGCTGTCTTACAAGACCTACAAAAGACCCGTGACAGTCTTGCAAAGGCACATTTGCTCTCCACGACTGATGCTACACTTCAGATTCCTGTAGTTGGCTGGCTACCCCGAGTTGGTGACCTGGTCCATGAGAAGGTAGAGAACAAGAAGGGGTTCAGCCCCTCGTAAAGAGCACCAGTTCCTGTACTTGGAGTGCAGGGCACAAAAACAGTCATTTTACCTCCACTTCCTGGTCGCAAGGAAAACAGGTATATCTCCATTGACAAAGCGAGTGGCTGACTCTTCTTAGTATGACACCCGCGGTCTCGTGTCCAGTGGTGCTGAGAAATTATGTTTTGGCTCTGGCACCTACCACCAGGCCTGACGTTGCCATCAAGATGAATACAGTTACAAATCCTTTATTGAATCCACCAGCTGGTGATCCCCTTGATGATATCAAGTAGACTTACCCCACAGACTTGTCGATGCCCGATTTGCAAACTTGTGCAGTTAATCAATCACATTTTTAATTTGACACTGACTCTGATACATCAAAGTCACCATCAAAAGTTTCAATTTTTGCTGTATGGTTTAAAAAACATTTCTTGATACCCCCTTGGACTTACGTTTGGCTGATGCTTTTTTCTATTTTTCTATTCATGCCAATTGTAGTTGTGGTTTATTTTTTTCGTCTAGTAAATGGACATTATGTTAAAGAGAGACATTCAATCAGATTAATTGAAATGAAATGAAATGAAAAAAGAAACTTGATAAAGCGCACTGCGGCCAAGCGGCTTCCTGGCGCTGAAACTAGACTTAACTCTGCGAGGGAAAACCGAGGGAGCTAACAGGGAAAAGCCTGAGAAAACAAGAATGTTTTCAGGGCCTTACGAAAGTGAGTGTAGATGGGGATAGAGCGAATAGAAAGAGGGAGAGTATTCCAGAACCGGGGGGCCAGAACCGAAAAGCGGGTGCCACCGGTTCTGGATTTGCGGAAGCGAGGGACGTGCAGCAAAGAGAGAGAGGAGGACCGCAAAATGCGGGTCGGGGTATAAGGAGTGATCATAGAGCAGATAAAGAGGGGGGCAGAGTGGGTGTAGGCCCGAAAGGCTAGACAGGCCAATTTAAAAAAGGATCTGAGGTGCACAGGGAGCCAATGGAGGGACTTAAGTGCAGGCGTGACGTGAGAAGATTTGGGAAGGCGAAGGATGAGTCGGGCGGCCTGATTTTGGATGGCCTGTTGACGTCGGGTTTCATAAGCAGGAATACCCACGTACAGGCCATTCCCATAGTCAAGGCGAGAGATGATGAGGGCCAGGACTATGGATTTAAGGGCGTCCGCTGAAAAATACCGGGAAATCTTCCGAATGAGACGAAGGGACAGAAAACAAGAAGAAACAACGGAGCTGACTTGGGCATGCATGGTAAGGTCGTGGCTGACCTTGATGCCCAAGGTCCGAACGGAGGGGACCGGAGAGGGAGGGGGGCCAAAGGAAGGGGGGCCAGTGAATCGAGGACCAGGGATTGGAGGGGCCACCCGTGAGGACAAGCTCCGTTTTATCAGGATTGAGCTTTAAGTGATTGGAGCTCATCCATTCAGAAATAAAAACTAAGGTGGAACAAAATTTAGGAAGAGAATCCAGGGGGGAGGAAAGATCAAAGACGAGCTGGAGGTCGTCCGCGTAATTATACACAGAGACCCCCAGCTCGCGAAGAGAGATGATAAGGGGGAGAATATAGAGGTTAAAGAGAAGAGGGGAAAGGGAAGAGCCTTGAGGGACCCCGCAAGTAACTGCACGAGGGGGTGCGGAGAAGCCCGAGAGATGGACCGCCTGAGACCTGCCTAGAAGAAAGGACGCAAGCCAGGAAAAGGCTAAGCCCCGAATGCCCGCTGCGCTGACACGGTCGAGAAGGATGGCATGATCGACCGTGTCAAACGCAGCGGACAGGTCGAGGAGAACCAGGGCTTGGGGAAGATTGATGTCAGCTTTCCCCTTAAGTTCGTCCAGGACAGCGATGATCACTGTCTCCGTGGAGTGTCCTGGTCGGAAGCCCGCCTGATGGGAGGCCAGGAGGTGGTTCTCCTCGACATAGGAGGACAGGCAGGATGTGACATAACTTTCAAGGATCTTCCCCAAGTAAGGGAGAAGGGAAATGGGCCTGAAGTTAGAGGGAAGGGAGGGGTCTAGTCCGGATTTCTTTAGAATAGGAAGAACCATAGCGGTTTTAAAGGAAGAAGGAATGGAACCCAGAGCCAATGAGGCATTAAGAAGGGCAAGGGGGGAGCGGGACAACTGGTGAAGAGGGTTTTGAGGATCCGTGCAGGAGCACAGTCCGCTGGAGAACGGGACTTGACTTTAGCAAGCAAGTTAAGAAAACAATCGTTGGAAATGGGAGGAAAGTGATCCAGTGAAGAGGAGGGCAGAGGAGAGGGGCAGGAAACATCGGGTTGCCGCACCACTGGAATATTGGCCTTTATGTTGGCAATCTTATCAACGAAGTAGTCGTTGAGTGAGGAGCAGAGGGACTGGGTAGGGACAAGACAGGTGCTGGTGCGGTCGGAAGTGGCGAGATGATGGACCAAGGAGAAGATTTCACGGGGTTCGTTAGCAGAGAGAGCAACTCTCTCGGTGAAGTAGTTGGATTTAGCCGTCAAAATCGCTTTTTATAGTCATTTAGGAGAAGTTTATATTTAGCACGGAGAATGGGGCAGTAGTTTCGTCTCCAGTGGCGTTCCGAACGCCTGAGGTCGAGTTTAAGATCTTTGAGCTCCCTGGTGAACCATTTATGTGCGTCGTAAGGCCGGATGGATTTAACCTTTTTGAACGGGGCAACCTGATTGCAGGAGGAAGAGAGCCAGGTGCTAATGGCTTCCGTCTGGGAGTCTATGGAAAGACCAGAAAGATCAGGCATTGAGGAGGCCAGAGAAGACGAAAGAAGGTTGAGGTCCGTTTGGTTCCAGCTGCGAGCTAATACGTTTTTAGGAAGGGGCGATTTGACGGCAGAGGCAGAAAGAATGGAAAAAGAAATAATAGAATGATCGGACCAAATACAGGGAAGTATAGAAGGGGGTAAGATATCTCGGCGCAATGACCAGGTTTGGTCAAGGGTATGACCCTTGACATGGGTAGGGGCCAGAATGTGAGACGAGACATTCAGACATTGGAGGGTGGCAGAAAAGTCTTTGGAAGAAAAATCTTCTCTGGGGTCACCTGGCCAGTAGGTAAAATCGCCAAGTAGGATGACCGATGAATTATTGACCACCAAAGTGGCCAAGAGATCCTGCAAGGTAGCTACAAATAGAGGCGTGGGTTGAGGGGGACGGTACATGAGGACGACGGTAAGAGGGTCAGGGAGATTAAGGGATCGGGCCACCAGGTAGTCCACATTAGGTATGGGTGAGTGATCGAGAAGCTGAAATTTCAGGGTGGAGCGAATAATCATTGCCACACCACCCCCAGCCTTCCCAGCCGGGCGATCCGCTCGAAGGGCATAGTAGGTGTCAGGGAGAATAGCCAAAAGATCCGGGAGAGAATCGTCAGAAAACCAGGTTTCAGTGAGAAATAAGTAATCAGGAGAATCAGTGCTCAAAAGATTGAAAAGTTCAATCTGGTGCTTGACAGCCGAACGAGTGTTGAGTAGGCAGGCAGCGGCTGCAAGAGGGACGGGTGAAGAGCAAGAAATAGATTGAGGGCCAAGAGAGAGGGGAATAGGGCTGTGAGTGGGAGGGGGTGGGCAAGGAGAGTGAGGGGCAAGAATGCCGAAGTAATCAAGGCGTTGCAGCAGGGGAGGGGGGAGAAGGAGGGGGGCCATGAGTGCGGAAAGTTGGGCTGGAGAGTAGACCAAAGGATGGGCAGGGTCGGCGGCCCCTGGTCCCGGCCGGTCGCGGACGGGCGCAGACGGGCTTGCCTTAGGCGCGCCTTCGGCACGCAAACGGCACGCCCGCTGCGCCCGTCCGCTGTGCGAACGTAGGAGACACATGATTTGTAGCGAGGTTCAGGGCGTGGCCTGGGGCAGGTGGGCATGGCCTGCGGGGAGGCTCGCTGATGGCGGCGAGTGGGGAGAGCCTGTCCCGCAGCAGCGTCCACCTCGGCTGCGCGGGGGGCAGGGGGCGAGCAAGAATCCCTGAAGAAAGTGAGTAAGGTAAGTTTAAAAACAATCAGGCAGGCGTGAGTTATTTAAAAAATGACAGGATGAGGGTTTAGCTGTACTCCCGGAGAAGCCTCGGGAGAGTCTAGTGAGGATCCGAGCTCGTAGTCAGCTCCTCGTTAAGTATGGAAGTGGGCGTGGCCTCGGGCAGGTGGGCGTGGCCTGCGGGGAGGCTCGCTGATGGCGGCGAGTGGGGGAGGGCCTGTCCCGCAGCAGCGTCCACCTCGGCTGCGCGGGGGGCAGGGGGCGAGCAAGAATCCCTGAAGAAAGTGAGTAAGGTAAGTTTAAAAACAATTAGGCAGGCGCGAGTTATTTAAAAAATGACAGGATGAGGGTTTAGCTGTACTCCCGGACAAGCCTCGGGAGAGTTTAGTGAGGATCCGATCTCGTAGTCAGCTCCTCGTTAAGTATGGAAGTGGGCGTGGCCTCGGGCAGGTGGGTGTGGCCTGCGGGGAGGCTCGCTGATGGCGGCGAGTGGGGAGAGCCTGTCCCGCAGCAGCATCCACCTCGGCTGCGCGGGGGGCAGGGGGCGAGCAAGAATCCCTGAAGAAAGTGAGTAAGGTAAGTTTAAAAACAATCAGGCAGGCGTGAGTTATTTAAAAAATGACAGGATGAGGGTTTAGCTGTACTCCCGGAGAAGCCTCGGGAGAGTCTAGTGAGGATCCGAGCTCGTAGTCAGCTCCTCGTTAAGTATGGAAGTGGGCGTGGCCTCGGGCAGGTGGGCGTGGCCTGCGGGGAGGCTCGCTGATGGCGGCGAGTGGGGGAGGGCCTGTCCCGCAGCAGCGTCCACCTCGGCTGCGCGGGGGGCAGGGGGCGAGCAAGAATCCCTGAAGAAAGTGAGTAAGGTAAGTTTAAAAACAATTAGGCAGGCGCGAGTTATTTAAAAAATGACAGGATGAGGGTTTAGCTGTACTCCCGGACAAGCCTCGGGAGAGTTTAGTGAGGATCCGATCTCGTAGTCAGCTCCTCGTTAAGTATGGAAGTGGGCGTGGCCTCGGGCAGGTGGGTGTGGCCTGCGGGGAGGCTCGCTGATGGCGGCGAGTGGGGAGAGCCTGTCCCGCAGCAGCGTCCACCTCGGCTGCGCGGGGGGCAGGGGGCGAGCAAGAATCCCTGAAGAAAGTGAGTAAGGTAAGTTTAAAAACAATCAGGCAGGCGCGAGTTATTTAAAAAATGACAGGATGAGGGTTTAGCTGTACTCCCGGAGAAGCCTCGGGAGAGTCTAGTGATGGAGCTTTGGCACCCCACACCTTGACTCACAGAATAAAGAGGGACCAGTCGTTTGTGAACATCACAGCTTGGCCTGTATTTGATGGGATTGTACGGGATGCTGTCGAATTTCAGATGCATGGCCCTACAGAGGTTATAAATGTTCCCAATGTACTTCGTGTTTCAATGGGTGATGTAGTGAAACAAAATATACACTCTGATGATTGGGATGACCAAGCCATAGAGGCTCTGTTTTCTGATTTGAAATGCTATGCTGCTTTTGATGCTGAAGATTTGTACTTGGACTCAGCCAATTATGCAGACTTATTTTGCTAACAACATTATGGCAATCATTTTCTGTATAAATCTAACACGTTTAGAAATGTGGTTAATTACACACAATGGAGCAATTTTCCAGCTCACTTTGAAGGCAGCTCAAAAACTCTTTTTAAAAAGTTTACTTATTTTACTGATTTTAATCAATCTAATCCGGACGCATTTCATTTTAAGATGTCTGCTACGTTCTCTTCCAAAGTTAGACTCACCCACACTTAGGGGCATATTATCAACAATTAGCGATATTTATCGCTAAATAAGCTTAGCGACTTTTTTTTATCGCCGCGCATCGCCGGATTTTATCGCAGAGATAACGTGCTATTAGCAACGTTTATCTCCAATGCGATAAAATATCCGGCAATAGAGGCGAAATGCGTGAATATCACTGGAAATTCAGCAATATTCAGGCATTATCACTAATAGGGACTTAACCTGAATATACACCTCCCATTGGATATACAGGCTAAGAAGTGGTCTGAGCAGGCGTTAGGATTTGGTGATATTCGCGCTGAGCGTGAATATTTTAATCGCTACGCCTGCGTTGATAATAGGCGATAGCGATGTTAGCGACTGCTTTCAGTCGCTAACAGTTTGGGTACGCCCACTTTGCATGTCATTAGCGATAAATATCGCTGACATGCAAAGCGGGCCCCAAACCGCTCGCTATCACCTAAAAGCTGTCTCTAACTGATGTTAGCGACAGCTTGCTAATAGGGTGATGAAATTATCGCCGCTTTGCGGCCAATAACGGCCGCCAAAGCCGCGATAATTTAATTTCGCCTGCCTTGGTAATATGCCCCTAAATTATTGTGCTCAAAGTCCTTTATCGATCGATTGGCTATAGGGGGCTATGAGCTATGGAAAGATACTATAAATCTTATATCTGTTTGGGGTTCTAAAAGCTGGCAAGTGCAAGGCACTAAGGTTTTGCATTGTGCATGTCTCATCCCAAACCATATGTTGTTTATGAATTCGACTATTTCACAAACCACTTGCTTTGGATTGGCCACATCTAAAAAATTAAATGCTCCTTCCATTCCTGATTTAGGAGAATACCCTACATGGTACAATAACACCGATAAGTCTGTTACTGACTTGCACTTCCTGATATTAAATCACTCTTTCAATATTTCCAGCTTGGATCCCCAAAGTTTGTTATTATGTCAAAAAAAGTTCAGGTTCATGCCAACATCGTTTTCTGGGTCTGTCCCCGGGCTACACACAGGTTAGGATGGATCCCCGTTTTGAAAGCGAGCATTCTGTTACTACCTATGCAGTAGGCAAGTTATGACAGAACTGGCTCAAGCATTCCACCTTATCGTCAGTAAAACTTCATTTGTCCAAATTGACTGACGATGTTGATTTGAATGATTTTGTAAAGGGCCCGGTGGGAGGCAGGTAAAAAAGATGGATATATGCTGTTTACAACGAAGTTTGGAAACTGTCTCAAATTGAAGCTGCTTCTAGATTGCTGACTATTGATCAAGCTAATTTGGAAAAAGTGCTTGCAGTTGTTGATAATAGCATTAATATCCTTTCTTCTAGAATTTACACATTAGATAATATTGTTTCATCTGTTGTTGATATTGTGCAGGATGAAGTGTCTGTTTTGTACCATGGTCAAAATCAATTGCATTCAATTATGCAGTTTGCCTGGACTTTGCAAACTTTAAAGGCTGGAAAAGTTCCATGGGATTACATGAACACATCCTCTTTGTTTTTACCATTTAATTTGACTGAAAAGCAACAATTTATGTCTATGAAGGATGCTGCATATTCACTTTTGCATATTGAAAAATTGGAACCTTTACCATTTTCTGTTGCCAAAGACAATTCAGCGGTTTGGTTAATTCATGGGTTGATAACGTTTCCTTTTCCACTGTTCAAATTTAGATATGAACTATTGGGTAGTGCCCATCTCCATGAAGTGTGGTCTCTGCCATTTACCTATAGGTGCATGAGGGAGGATACAGAAGTTTATTTGAATGGTGAAGAGTGCACTTCTACACCTGATCACTCGCTTGTTTGCAAAAATATCCAATTGCACGGCACTTGTAATTCGAGCGCCCCGAATTTGGCATGCATTTTAAAAGGTACACCCACCCTGGCTATAACACCAACTTTCATGTTGCTAGCAAACGGTAGTTATTTGCTTATAAATAATGAGGATTTCAGTGGGATGCTGGCAGGGATTCCGTACATTGTGACTGTCTCCCAATGTGTAGTCTGCTGTAAGAATGTGCTGTTCCGCATGGGAAGCTCGACGTATCCATCTGGCCTTCCATACCCACCTTGAAAGCAGAGTTCAACAAGATGAGTCGAATAAGGACTCTATTGTCACAAAAAGAAGTTGCCCTTACTTCTTCATGTGAAACATTCGTCCTTCACATTGCAAACACCCGCACTGAAGTGCATGCCCTTTTGAATACAGATCTCCCCCTGCTTTTCGGTGCTTTGATTCACACAATATTCAATGCCTCGTTGACCATGGGCTTGGCGCACTTTTTAAAAATTGTGAGTTCTGGCCTTGTGACTTCGTTTCAAACTATATTTGGTGAGATACCGGTGTTTTTTCATTCCATTTTTTCCAGCCTCTTTGGCGGTTTACCCTTAATTCTCCTCTTGGCTGCCGGTGTACTGCTGTTACTTTGCTTGCTCAGAAATGGTTGCACAATGTGTGTCACAAGACAATCTGCCCCGGCTGCTTCAGCTTCGCAATGGAATGCTTGAATACTATGGAACACTGCCTCTGGCTACATTGAGTACAGCATATGGATTATCGTTCCGGTTCTCAAAGTTTACATGCATGTAGCCTGTCTTCCATAGCCTGGATTGCTGTTTTGTATGGGCTCTGGATTTGTGTCCCTGCAATACAGTGTCCCTTGACCCGGATTATGACCAACTAATGAGTCCCTTAGTTACTCATGAGTTGGAATGTTCTGGCATTGGGATTACGGCCTCTGCAGCGATGCATGAAGTCCTAGGAAATTGGGATATATGTGCAGCGACACATGCCTTCCTGGCATGCAGTTATATAAAAAAAAACACTGAGTTACCCTCTGATGGTGATAGAGGTTCCGGCTGTCGAAGAACATGTATGTTCCTTCCCGTTGCTTAATTGGATGGCTGAAATGTTCTCTGATGATAACAATGACTTCCTCTTGGAGACTGTTGCAATGTACTGTGCCTATACACTGCTGGACTGATTTGGCGTTGATCCATCTGCAACACGTCCAGTGCTTGAACACTTTTTTACTGTTTTTAGACTTTACACTTTGTCTAGTGCACTATACTTCACTGCTTTTTCGGAAATTAGTTGGAGTACTTCGGAATTCTTTTTACTCCCAAATATCCAGTTTGGCAATTTTTTGAACTTGGTTTTATCTCATTCCAACTTGAACTCTGCGTTTCTAAATTGCCTCCCTTCATGTACGTGTTACGATCAAGGGAGGGTGTCGTGAAGGCAGGGCCCTGCTTGCGCACATTGCTATGTTAGCGTAGGCTTATTAGAAGTTTAAACGCCATTTTACCCTTTTGCTACTATTGCACACAACACTGTATGTAACTGTGTTTGGAAGTTAGGCTGCGTGAATTTCTTCACATAAGAATGACTTGTTTTCAAAATCCCTAGACTTACATCGCGACCATAGTCTGCACAGTGAGTACAGAAGCCTCCAAGGTTACCATAATAATGTTAGCTGTGATTCGAGCTGATCGGCTCATGCTCTAGACACAACATGCACGCAGCTGCAGCTAACTGAAATTCTGGTGCCTTTAATATTGCACTGCATGCATGATTAGGACACTTGGAGAAAATCCGTTTCCAGAGAGAGAGAGCTTTTGTAGATCCTGATGTGATTCACCTCTACTGACCTTGGAGGTATGGGGTTCCCCATTCTAGCCTAAGTGACCTTCTATTATTATAAAACCTAGGTCCTGTTTTCTCTATCATTATAAAATGATTTCTCCTTTTGTGTTTTATGGAATTGAAAAAATGCTGGTCGTATTATTTTTAATCATATGACTGGTTAGGTTAATAAAAATACTGCATCTTAGAGCACGTTGTTAAAATAAACATTTTAAACTTTTCCGTGTCTCTTTTTACCCATATTGTGGACTGGTATGAGAATAACAAACGAAAGAGTGTTCTTGATTCCCACCATTCCTGAGAGTAACCTAAGTCGTATGTTCTGGGTTGTCTAATCATTCGTAACTTTGCTATAGAACGAAGAGCTAATGAGAAACTGATGCAAGTCGGTCAGGGGTTCTAGGCACTGAGGTGAGTTTTTTGGTTCACCACAATTCACTGAGGTCCTGGGTCTCTGTGCGCAGTTCTGTGTATGAGCAGAATCCCCGCAACACGCTCACCCCTGTTTCGTTGCCATGGTGGTACAAAGAGCCACAAGCAAACTCCGATTCTGCCATTTTATATTTACCATAAGGTGTAACCTTACTGTGGCCAGCTGTCCGCTACTTGCATGGGCCATTTGTCAATTCAGCTTTCAGCTTGTGTCTCCGATAGCTGACAGATGTCACCATTGTTTATAAAGTTAGGGCTTCCAGGTCACATATAACTCAATCCTGCAGTGGAACACATTGTGATAATCTTTTGAGAATGGGTGGTACTGATAATATGTTAGGTGACTTAAGATTGGAGCATTGGACCACCTCAGCCAATCCTAGTGCACTGATGATTGGCTGTGTAGTTCGCACGTGGACAGATCCGTCCTTTAGTTACCGTCGGCGGGTGTAACATCAGTCTTGTAGCTGTACTCGTGTGGGAGAGGAGAGGCATGATTGTGGCTGGAGGGAGGCGGGCTGCAGCTGGAGAAGCAGGCTGTTCTCTCCTGCCAGCTCGGCCCCAGGCCGAGCACAGTGTACAGCAGGAGCCACCACTCCCAAGGCTCGGTGTGCTCACTCTGTGTGCCCCAGCAGAGGTCCACCATCGTGCTAACTGCCTGAGGGAGTACTTTTGCAGGTGGTGGAAGAGAAGGGAGGACAGTGTGGAAACTAAGAGAGAGGTTACAAGCCTTGTGTGGGAACACGGGCCAGGAGCCCTGGAATGAGGCGCACTGCACCGTGTAGCATGCTGCTGGTGAAAACTCCTTGAATGAGGACTTGGAGTTTGTCACTCCGCATTACTGGGAAACTGTCTTGCAGTAGCACAGCGCCCTGCAGCGAGGAGCATGGTACTGCTCCTGAGTCCCAACGTGAGGCCTACACTACACCGAGGAACGTGCACTGCTACAACTGGGGGCTGCTAGCCCTACTGCATGGCAAAGGAGGTGAGTGTGAGCCGGAGGAGCAATGGAAGGAGTGCATGTCATGTCAGCCAATTACTAGTTTGTAGTAATGCAGGAGAGGGATGTGTAATACTGGGTGGCCAAGCCAAACTTCGCCCACCAGCGGAACTACGCGGAATTCCACTGACTCAGCGGAATTCTGCTCAGTGAAACTCCAGAAGCTCCACCCAGCCTTAAAAATAAAAACAACAATCACAGTTGTGGCCCAGTAACTTCTGCTTACACTGTGGCCGCATTCTTACAGTGACATGTCTGCACTAAGCGCTAAGCATTGTACATCATGGGCACTGCAGTGAAGTCGCAGTAGAGGAATCAGACACTGCAATTTTCTGGGTAGAGCAGTTCCATACATTGAATGGTATCACCTTAGCGATCTTTTGAGAGTTTTCATAGAGGAGAGGCCCAATGAATACAGAGTCTAAAATATCCAATTCCATCTCGTGAACAGTGGCAGCAAATTTGCAAGATGGAGCGAGAAATCACACTGTGCCACAAGCAATGCACACTGTCAGGCTGGCTCGTCTGGAGCTCGGCCCTCTGACATACTTCAACAGTACGTAAACATAAACGAAGTTGAACATCAGTTACAGGTGTTTTTATTAGCTGTTCTCAAAGGTATTTCTCTTGTCACATTAGTAGCAGTTCACAGCACAGCTTAAGGTCACTGCCTGATCTTGAGTTCTTTCATCCACATCGTCTTGCAAGGAGACACTGTCTGTACCATCCTTTCTGCTGCTGCAGAGAATGTTCCCGCGCTGGGCACGTGCATTCTTCAGCTTTTTTTATCACGGTCCCTGGTGGCCAATCATCATCGCCAGTGGTAGCGTAATGACGTCAAAGAACACTCTCGTTCACAGTTCTGCAGCATGCCAGGTACTGTGCAAATTGGCATTGACTGGGTCTTCCCTTTTGGTGTGTCTCCTTCAGCTTCCAGGATTTGAAACTCATTTTTCCCGACAATTACCCCAACAGAATTTAGATTCCTATAATTTGGAACAGCTGTATCGTCCATTTTTATTGCCCTGGACTATCATGCTTGTGTTTTTGTTTTGTAGCAAACTGATTTACAATTCCTCTTTGTGGAACACTTAGATTTAAGAGCTATATAGACAAAATAAATCAGTGAGGCTTTTGGTGGAAAAGCAGGGCTTTTAATGAGCAGGGGGTGAGCGGTTTTATAGTGTCAGTGTCTATAAACTCAGATCATTCAATACGGAGAGATTAAAGGATAAAAAGGGCATACAACACCCACACCAACAACCAAGAAGCAATTAATGCAAACCACAAAAACATCGAGAGCAGACAAGATGTGATTTATTGGATTTGTTTCTCGGTAAACATGATCAAACACTGTCTCCCCTACACGAAAATGAATGTGTGAAATTCACTATATTGTATTGAGCTTCATGCCCATGTCAATCAATCAAAGTGCCCCTAATCACTTGATAGGCTATCAATGTGCCTGCAGGTCCCAGAGAGTTATTCAAACAGCCAGGTCCTGAGGGCCTTTCAGATGCACAAAGCATAGTGACATCATGGCGACAAGCCCCCCCCCCACCCCGGTAGCATGCTTCCCGAAAATAACACACATCACACAAAGTTAACTTGGGAAAAGCTGCTGCAGGTTTTATTACATACAACATATGTAATACTTGTGGGTTATCTTACGGGCAATCCAAGGGCAGGCAGCATTCTCGCCACCCGCCCGCCTGAAGAGCCGTGGCGAACCACCTCCAAGCTGCCCCTTCCGGTGCTCCTTGCGGAATCACCTGACCATAGTTTCTTATCCTCACACCCTTTCGGGGCGGAGCGTAGCTAGGCAAGCCCCCGGTTGCTCAGGCCCACAACCTCCCGAAGGACTAATGGGGCACCGACATCGGTTCCAGGAACCTCCCATGAGGTCCCCGGGTGTTAGGCTCTGGCACCCCTACGTGCCACGCTGAGGTACCATTCCGTCCCCTCTGCTTCCAGATCACCCTGTAACTCCGCCACAGGCCTGGCGGCAGCCACCGTCGCTAACAGGACTCCCCAACATGCCACGATCCCACCTACTTACAACCTCTCAGTTTCAGTGTTTCCTGTAGATCAAGCAGGAATAAGTCCATGCCTACTGGTGTTAGGTGGACCCCGTCCCTTTCGCAGTAACCCTTTACCGTTTCCTGAATCATTTCGTGTCTGATGAAACCCAGGCCCCTCTGCTCTGTGAATTTATGCATGGCGCCGTTTACTTGCCTCCTGGAGCGTTCTATCGCCTGTTCTGAATTTGCACCTAGCCATGTTCTACGCGGCACGATCTCTGACCACAAGACTTCACACTGGCCCAAGCGGCTGCTGATGTTGCCCAGATCAGTCTTCATCCTGTGTAGTAACACAGTTCTTCCCAAGGAAGTGAGGTCTTTGCCCCCCAGGTGGATAACCAGGTAGTTGGGGTGACATGCAGACGCTGCCAGCGCATGGTCTAATTTGTTCGTCAGGCTGCCCCATCGCATCCCAGGATGCCCCAACCACTCGAACTTACTTCTTGAAAATCCACGCGTCCAGTTCCTGATCTCTGCCCATCTAGCTAACCTGGCGATCGTCGAGTGCCCAATGACCCATACTTTGGCGCCTGACAAAACAAAGAACACGTTTCAAATTCTTCTCTTTATTAAAATTTTGTTTTCGCGCCACAGTAATACACACGACACTGCAAACATAATTCAACAACACTGCAAAGTTTGCACCTTAAGGGCGTATATATCGTTTATAACATTGGGACTCCCAGCGTCCCACCTTTTTGACCTCTGCTGGTACCATGCCAGCAGTAAAGGCAGCCGTGGCTGCTCCAATCCTGAATGAGTGGCTAGAATAACTTTTCCCAGAAACTAAGATGCCCACCCTGGATAAGCATGCCCCGATGATCCGCTCCGTCTGGTACTTCGTTAAGGGGGACTGATCTTCGTGAATGAGTAAGTAGCCGGCTACTGCAGGGCGTAAAGCCAGGTACTCCCTGACCTTCTTGACTGGGCAATACCTGGGATCCTCCAATGGCCTCAATACGACATTGACTCCCTTGCCCCCTTGGTCTGTTTTTGACTTTCTGAGATGAACTGCCAACTTCTCGTCCAGGGTGATGTCTGCTAGCCCTAACGCATCCCCTGATTGATCTATTTTTGATCGCGCCACCAGCTCGCTGATGCGGAAGGCACCGTAAAAGGCTAGACAGAAGGCCGCCGAGAACAGCGAGGCCTCATAAGGGGAGTTGGTCACCCCCCCTACTACCTCTAACATGGCCTGCAAAGTGGGGAAATCAATGGGTGACCTGGTGTCTGGAACCTCTCTGGCCCACCCTTTGGGGGCAGCCCTGATGGCAAAAGATGTTGCTGGGTTTAAGCATCCCTTAAGTTTAGCATCATGGCTGACTGCCGCTAAGTGGCCACAGACCCAGGAATGTGCTCTACCCTGTTTCTTTGCCCATACCACGAAAGCTTGCACCCTGCCCTCCAATGGAATTCCCGCTAGGCCCAAAGTGACCACCGCCTTGTTGAAAGCATTCAATTGGCTTGCATAGCGTTTTCTGGTGCCTGGCGCCAAGGACCTCTCTCCCATGACTCTCAACTCCTGCTCCACTCCAAGATTCGCCAGAGTGTTGACGGGAAGGGGGTCATCTCTGCTCTCGCCTGTGGCCATGCCTCTCGAAACCGGTGCCACTGGAAACGAGAGAGAGCATCAGCTGCCACATTCTTGACCCCTTCTATGTGCCTCGCCCTACACTCAATATTGCAGCGCAGGTTCCCTCGCACCAGCTCTCTCAATAAACACAGCACCAGGGGGCACTTGGCAGTCTGCCCATTGATCGCTTGAACTACCGCCATGTTGTCCGACCAGAAAAGGACCCTTTGGTTCGACAGGATTTCTGGCCAGAGATGGATTGATATGACAATAGGGAAGAGCTCAAGGATAGTGATTTTGGACATAATACCACGCTTGCGTCATGCGTTCGGCCACTCTTGCGCACACCACTGATCGCCCAGGATTCCACCAAAGCCCTCCCTCCCTGAAGCATCTGTAAACATGTTCAGTTCTGGACTGTCGACCCAAGGCGCCTTCCAAATCACTGTTCCATTGAAATTAGACAGGAACTCGTCCCACATGGCCAGGTAATTTTTCAGGCCCTGCGGGATCTTGACAAAGTGGTGTTTCTTGACCACTTTTGCAGTGGCTCTGGCCAGTCACCTAGCAAAGACCCTCCCACCGGGATCACTTTAGCTGCAAAGTTTAATTTGCCCAAGAGGCTCTGGATGACGCCCAGAGGTGCCTTATCTTTCCCCAGCAATAACCGAATGTCCAGTTGCAACGCCTGCACCTTCTCAGCCGGGAGTCTCGACACACCCTTTACTGTGTTTAACTTGATGCCTAAAAAGGTGAGGACCTGTGCAGGGCCCTCAGTCTTGCCAGGTGCTAAGGGCACTCCTAGGTGTCGGGCCAAATCCTGAAAAGCGTGTAAACCTCTACTACATTCCTGCGTGCCAAACTCCACCAATGAACAAAAAGTCATCCAAGTAGTGGGTCACCTTGTCTACCTCATATCCCTCCGTGAGGGTCCACTGCAAGAAGGAGATGAATGCTTCGAAGAAGGCACACAACACTGCACAGCCCATAGGCATGCATCTGTCAAAGAAAAACTTGCCTTCCCATTTGAATCCAAGTAAATGCTGGCTCTCAGGGTGAACAGGCAGAAGGCGGAAGGCAGATTCGATGTCAGCTTTCGCCAACCAGGCTCCTTCCCCAGCCCTCCTCACCAAATCAACCGCCATGTCGAAGGAACAGTAGGATACTGAGCAAGCATTCTCGTCAAGCCATGCGTTCACTGAGTCACCCTCCAGGTACGATAGGTGCTGTATCAACCTGAAAGCCCCAGGATCCTTTTTGGGCACCACCCCCAGCGGTGACACCACCAAATTCAAGAGAGGGGGTAGGGGGAAGGTCCCTCCACCCTCCCCAATGCCACTTCCTTCCTGACTTTTCCCCCCACTACCTCTAGGTGTTCCCTGGTTGACCTGAGGTTCTCTGCATCCCTGCTAACCATGGGGCCCTGGTAAGGGATCCTGAAGCCTTCCACGAAACCCTCAGCCAGCATACTCCTGTCCTTAGCATTGGTGTAACCCTTTAGGAGGGCTAGTAAGTTCTGAATCACGATGGGAGAAGGACCTTTTGTTAGGCCAGTAACTTGTACCCTCTGTAGGGGCAAGGTGGCAAGTGGGGGGGCGGGGGGAGAGGGGGAAGGATGAAAGGTCCTGTATATTCCTTGCTCTTACTTCTCTTGTCTAGAAGGTCCCGTGGGGGACTCCCTCTTATCACATGCTGACCCTGGGTGGGGACCCCCACACTTGCTGCATGTGTGGGAGAATCTACAGGCCCTCCCCCATGTGCAGTGTCCGCCATTAAGGAGCCTGCATGTCCCACTGGATGGCCTTCTGGGCCCTTGCCTCTGTCCACCTCTTCGGCCCCCCGAAAGGACTGCTTGTGATGATACTTCTTGTCCTGCTTGTTACCCTTGTTCCCTTCCCCCTTACTGTTTTTGCCTACAGCCTTCTCTCCCGGCTCTACTCCCCCCTTGCCCATGTGCTGCATCCATAGTCACACCTCCAATTGGTCCCAATCTAGCTCTGGGCAAATGGCCATCTTCTTTCTAAACTCACAGTCATATTTGTCCAGCCCATGCCCCCGATTGTTTCTGCCTCGTTTGTAATGATGCTAGCGTATTGGACCAAGCCCTGCCCCTGGTCTGGGAATCTCTCCATTATTACAGCTGTCAGGATGCGAAAAGCCTGTGCCCATGTTTTAATGGTTTTCTCCGGCCATGCCTGGAAGCGCACTTTTTTATCTTCCTCCTTTCCCCCCCATTTTCCTTGTATCTACGCCCTCAGCCCCATGCATCAGGAGTGTGAAGACATCAATGAACTCCTCCGCCAAATGCCTTCCTTGGCTGCCAATGGCACCTGCCAGGCTAAAGAGCAGCGGCCATTGTCATTAGTGCTCCTGGAGCCGCCAGCGTTTTTTTCCAGGGGTGTTGGCGTTAGGGGAGTGTTGTCCCCTGCCGAGATAGGAGTTACCACACTAACAGTTGGAGGAGGGCGGGTAGCTACCACTGTTGGTGGAGCCACAAGAACAGTTGGGGGGGGAGTAGGAACTACTGTTATCGCCAGGCCCAGCACTGGCTGCTACTGTACTTTCCTTGTCACACCTGTCAGTTGTTCCATCCCTGAGTTGTCGCTCGTTAAATTCGAACCATGTTGCCCCCCAGGCGTGACTTCCCCTCCAAGCCACACTTGTGTAAATGGTATGCCAACTTGCGCTTGCCCAGAGGGGGCTACTGCCACAGTACTCCCACCACTATTTACGCTGCTGCCCCCTCCAGTGCTACTGGCCGCCCGTAGGCCGGCTCGTACTTCCTCCATAAAGTCAGCCAGCGAGTGTGTAAGCTTACCAACGTCTTCCCTTGTTGCAAATTTCGATGTCGGAGGAGACTCCGCTAGAGGGGTAACCACGGGTGCCGGTGCAGGCGCAGACAGCTCTGTGACTGCCCTATTTGTATGTTCAGTGTTCTTACTTTTTGTGGATGTAGATTCTTCTGGTAGGTACCTGGCCATGGCCCTCTTATGGAATTTGGACCTAGTGACCCCTGCTTCCTCAACGGGTTCCTGCACGTTAGGGGGAACGGACATGTCAATTCCGGAGTCTCCCGGATTGTTGGATCTTAATAGTTCGCTGGACCAAAGCACGCCCTTTGTCCTGACCATCTCCATTACCGCTGCCAGCTGAGCATCTTGGGAGGTTCCGGGCAAGGAATCCTCCACCTGGGACATCTGCGAGAAAAGTGAGGGGGATACCTGGGTAGACATGTCGGCACCTCGGGCTAGTCTCTCCTGAAAAAGAAACGGGGCAGTAAGCACTTGGCCACGTTTGCGGTTCTAGGCGGGCCTTTCCGTCCCTTCGAGCTTTGCTCCCCCAGCACCCCAATTCAACTTACTTTGCTGCTTTGTCGAGCAGTCGGTCTGCCACCACAGACCTTCATGTCAAGGTAAGCGAGGGGGGGTGAGAGCGCCTAGAGGTGGGAGGTCTCCTACGAGAAAAGAATAGCGTTATTCATGTACATGATTACCTGCAGTAAGCTGACCAGGATCCTATTCCTTACCGATTGTCAGGAGTCATATCGTTGCTTTGACTGTTAGCCCTGTAGGGCGCAAGCATGCACGAGCAATTATCAAACCCAAGACTGTTCATGTTTGGCATTACTGTAACCAGTAATGCGACCTCCTCAATTAATGTTTGGCATTGCTGTAACCAGTAATGCGACCTCCTCAAGATGACCGCCATTGTGGATAGTTGCGGTGGAGGTTGTCTTTCTATGAGATCCAGTGTTCGTTGGAAGCGCGAGCCCTTCAAGCTGCGCACTTCAACGAACGTTTTTTAGAGAAAGCAGTTCGAGTTCGTTCCTCCACGTAATTGCCTTAGCGGGAGGATGCAGACCCCTTGATAATCCTTAGAGTGGTTCAATAGTGAGTAAATACTTCTGCATTTGCCCTTGAGAGTTTAGAACTCTGCCAGTCAGCGGAAATCTCTTCAGCACTGAGGGAGCAGGGAACGAGTGTTTGTTTCCTTTCCTGACGAGTTCCCGTAGCGTTGAGCAGTGTGAGTGCGAGAGGACTACGAGTACAGGCTTCTGAGTCTTGTCCGAGCAGTTCCAGTGACATTTCAGACGGAGCCAGCATCGAGACTTAAACAGGACTACGGAGTGACGCAGTAAGCCGCTTAGCTACTTAAAATACAGTAAGACTCCAGCTGCCGCGTCACAGAGTAAACTAACTGGCCTTGGCTATTTCCTCCCTTCATTGCGCTTTTCCTACTCTTACCTTCCCCTCTGTTCTTCCCTTCTTCCTATTTGCGTGCTTCTGGAGGATTCCTTGGTTCCAAGACATTATGTGTATATAGTTCCAGTGCGTCTATCTACCAAGCGATAGAGGAAACATTTAAAGACAGCATTTGGAAGTCAAAAGGTACAAAGAAGGGCATAATTTTCAAAGTGGAGTTAACTGTTAAATTAGATAGTTAGTAATGTAGTGTTTCTCTTTTAGAAAGAACTTCCAGTCATTAAAATCACATATAGAAGAGAGGCGAAGGCTCCGAAGACAGCTAGTAGAATAAGTACTAATTAGAGAATAGCAGTTAGAGGTATATTGGTATGCTGTTGTTGTTCCCAATCCCCTACCCCTCTTTTGTGCATTAGACACCCACGCAGAACAGTCAGAAGAAACTGAAAAGAAGATTCCAGATTCTGACCAGGGTGCTCAGCGGACGGAGTGTCTCTTCTCTCAATCCACTTCCCCATTTCCCCCTGATTGGTTGAGGAGCTTATAGCTGCGACACCAGTTAGCGGGCGATTGGGATTAGCGTCTGTTCTGCCTCTGCAAAGCACCTGGAGCCGTGACAGATTGAAGTGCCCAAGAATTTGCTTTGCCCGGGCAGAATGGCAGAAGGATTTAACTTAAAAGCCTTAGGGGAAATCCAACGAGAAATAGGTGCAGTCCCAGAGGAAAATAAAGTGTTGAAGCAAGAATTAGTGGCGTCACGACAGGAGGGTAGAGTCTTGGCCCATAAGGTAGATGGGTTAGCTATGGGCAATCCAGCAGCAGGGGCTTTAACTGCTAATGCTTCTGTCCCCAGTCCAGATCCCAAGACAGTGGCGCAGGTGATTCATTCAGTCTCTCCACTTATTCCTCTAGCAGCCCCAGAAAGGTTACAGGGAGACCCTCAAAAGGCCCAGTTATTTTTGACCCAATGTTCTTTACATTTTATGTGTCGCCCGACTCTTTTTCCTGATGCTCAGTCTAAGGTAGCCTTTGTTTTGTCCTATTTAGGAGGGGATGCAGCTAATTGGGCAATGCCGTTAGTGACTAGAGATGACCCTTTCCTTTATGACTTTGCTTTGTTCAAGAGAGAGTTTCTTAGAATTTTTGACAGGAGAAGAGTTTCTCAGGCCACCGACAATGAGCTGCTTGAGTTGCGTCAAGGCTCCAAAGATTTATTAACATACTTGACGCAGTTTAACAAATTGATTATAGAAACCGATTGGCCAGAAGAAAAGAGAGCGGCCTTATTCTACAGAGGATTACGTGATGAGCTTAAAGACACCTTGGCACAGATACCCAATCGTCCAAAAGAACTTTCTGCTTTAGTGGATTTAGTGTTAGAGTTAGATTTCCGTAATTCCGAACGCAAAGGAGAAAAAAAGAAGGATTGGAAAATGAGTTTTCCCCGCTTTGACCGAATGAGAACGGACAGTGGAAAAGGAAATAATGATTCAGAACCCATGCAAATCGGAGCAATTAGAGGACCTTTGAGTAAAGAAGAAAAGGAGCAACGGCATCTGAAAAAGTTATGCCTGTATTGTGGGGGTTCAGGTCATTTCGTAAAAGAATGCCTCAAACGTCCCAAGACTCCAATGAAGGCAAACGACTCCAGCCATCAGTAGAAGGAGTCGCTCTGGTGGTTAACGAAGTTAAGACGACCCCTGAAGCTCATTTGATTATGAATACCTTACAGTCCATGTCACCACACGTCATTCTTCACATGACCTTGAGGGTCCGGGAACATGAATTTCAGAGTGTTGCCATTATGTTGGATTCTGGGGCCACGGGCAACTTTTGTGACTTCAAATATGCCCAGAGAATGGGAATTAGAGCGATTCGAAAAGAAAGAAAGGAACCAGTACGAGCGGTGGATGGGACAAATTTGTCGTCTGGTCCAATCACAAGTCACACTGAATGTTTGGAGTTAACCCAATCTGATGGCCATCGAGAAATCCTACAATTTAACCTCATTGATGCGCCTCAATTTCAGTTTATTTTGGGATTACCATGGTTGTCAATACATAATCCAACTATCGATTGGGAGAATCGGACAGTGAAGATGCAGTCTTCTTATTGTCAGGAACATTGTTATCAGAATCAAGAATGTCAACTGGATCCTTCGCAAGCGAGCTTACTTTCTTTTGGTGGTCAGTCAATCAGAGTCATCAATTCAGTTGATATTCCTGTGGAATATCAGGAATTCGAAGCAGTTTTCAGTGAGCAAGAAGCAGAGCATTTGCCACCACATTGCTCATATGATTGCACCATCGAACTAGAGGCCGGAGCTGTTCTTCCTTGCAGTCGGATCTATGCTTTAACTGAGGCAGAGAATACACATTTGAAAGAGTATTTAGACCGTTACCTTGCTAACGGATTTATTCGCCCTTCACAGTCCTTTCCTTTGTTTTTCATACCTAAGAAGGAGGGGAACTTAAGGACTTGTATTGACTATTGCGCTTTAAATCAGGTGACCATCAAGAATCGCTACCCTTTAGCATTAATTTCGGTTCTATCAGACCAATTAAAGGAAGCTCAGATTTTTACTAAATTGGATTTACGAGGAGCGTACCATCTCATCCGAATGAAAGAGGGCCATGAATGGAAGACCGCCTTTTGAACTAAGTTTGGTCTTTTTGAATACCGTGTAATGCCCTTTGACCTTTGCAACGCCCCCGCGTTGTTTCAACATTTTATCAATGATGTGATGGGGGATTTAATTGACAAGATTGCCATTATTTATTTAGACGACATTTTGATTTACTCCAAAGATCCTCAAGATCATCAGGAACATGTTCGAAGAGTACTAGAATGGCTGCAAACTCATTGATTGTTTGTCAAGCTGGAGAAATGTGGTTTCAGTGCCTCCAAGGTGGAGTTCTTGGGGTTTGTTCTCTCGGTGCAAGGAGTGGTCATGGATCCTGGAAAAGTTTGAGCGGTAGAGAATTGGCCTTCTCCTCAAGATGTCAAGGAAATTCAGAGATTCCTGGGCTTTGCGAACTTCTATCAGCGCTTCATTCAGGGATTCTCTCAACTCATAGTACCAATCACTCGTTTGCTCAAGAAGGGAGTGAAGGTTGAGTGGACCACAGAAGAGGAGCAAGCCTTTCGCAATTTAAAAGAAAAGTTTATCTCGGCACCAATTCTGTTACATGCTGATCCTTCTGAGCCTTTTTACGTCGAGGCAGATGCCTCCGATCAGGCTATTAGTGGAGTAATTTCTCAGCGGCACCAAAGTACTGGGCAACTTCATCCTGTGGCATACCGCTCTCGTAAATTGAGTCCAGCAGAGTTGAATTATACCATTGCAGAGAAGGAACTTCTGGCGGTAAAAGACTCTTTTGAAGATTGGAGACACTATCTGTTAGGTGCGAAGCATACGGTCACGGTGTACTCGGACCATAAAAATCTGCAATTTTTAAAGACAGACAAAACTCTGACTCCTCGCCAACTACGTTGGTCTTTGTATTTTGCAGACTTCGATTTCGTGATCACCTATGGTCCTGGCCCCAGGAATGGTAAAGCTGATGCGTTATCTCGCCTCAATACTCAAAGTCAAAGTCAAATTTTTATTGTATAAAATTATTAAAAATTATTACAAAATACATTTTGATCATCATAGAACATAAAACACATGTATAATGTTAACTATTAGGGACTGTTAGCGATATGAAAAATAAATATCATGTATTTCAATTTGATACTATGATTCCCTGTTCAGCTTGCTGTAAGAGGGATTGGGCTTTCATCATGTATTTAACCCCCCTGCAGGCCAACATAGGAGATGATCCATCTAGCCATCGAATTACAGCTTGCCTACATGTTCGAATGTTCAATTTGTTAAAAATGTTCTTTAAAAGCCGTCTCCTCAAATCCTTAAGCACCGGGCAAACACATAGTAAGTGAGTTAATGTTTCATTCTGATATCCACATAGACGACAATGAGGGTCAGTGTGACAATTTTTCCAGGATGGTAACAAATCCTTTGAAAACTGTAAGCCTAGTCGATGTTTTATATATCTTTGTTTTAGGGAACTATTGAAGTGGCTTCCCAGATAGGTCTGTGGCTTTATCCCGGAATATGAATTTATCACAGTCCACCCGTGTCGTCGTTTCGCGGTACTTGTTTTGTCTTCCAGATAGGATTCCCATTTGACCGCTTTGTTTACTATTTTGTCAAAAGTATATCTATCTGGCCTCGTGTCCCAAATTTCTTTAATTCCTATACAGTTCAGGGATTGGGACAGGAAACCTCCCCAACTGTTCGGCACGTGCAGTTTCTGCTGGGTATCGATTTCTTTCCAGCACAGGTTGTCCAATGAGCCGTCTTCTGACAATCGTATTTTGTGACAGAGTTTCACAAAGGTTCCCATACTGCGAAACTTCTGATTCAGAAGACCACATTCTAGGCGAACCTGCGCCGGTGCTGACGATTTTGGGAGGTTTAGGACTGCCTTGTATACCTTTGTTTGTAAGCTGTTTAACAGCCCTGCTTCTTTGCCACACCAAGTGGCCAATGCGTATGACAAGGTGGGTAGGGTTTGTGCTTTTAGCACTTTCAGCAGGTGTGTATAATTTGGACAACTTCGTTTTTTTTGTAGTTGCCGATATGCGTAGATCAGGGACTGTGCTTTAGCTTTTAGATCGATTTTGTGTTCTTTGTTCGTTTGTCCTCGCCCCAACTTCAGACCTAGGTACTTGTAAGATGTTTCCTCCTTTATTGGGGTGCTATTTGCGTACCATTTGAATGTTGGCTTTTTTGGATCCACGATGCGGACCACTTTGGTTTTGTCTTTATTCAGTTCCAAACATTCGTGTTCCAGATAGGTTACCAAGTTGTTGATCGACCTTTGTAAGCCTATTGGCGTTTGACTCAGAACGACAATGTCATCCGCATACTGCAGGAAGGGGATAGGAATCCCTGACAAATAGGGTGGATGGCATTCCCCGACCTCCATGTGACCGGCGATGTCTGCCATGTAAAGGTTGAATAAACTTGGGGCCAGTACACAGCCTTGTTTTAAGCCTTGTTGTGTTCTAATTTCGGCCGTTACGCTGCTACCGTCTCCCAATTTTACTCGAGCCCAGGTGTTACTATACAAGCCTATAATAGCCTCCAGTTGATTCTTCGGGATACCCAATGATCTTAATTTTTCCCATAGGCGGGTTCTGTTCACTCTGTCAAAGGCTGCTCGCAGGTCTATAAAGCAAGCGTACAGTCTCGTCTTCCTTTTTTCAGCTTTTTCCTTTAGGAGAGCCAGGGTTATCAAGTTTGTTAGTGTGCCGGTCCTTGGCCTGAAGCCAGTTTGGAACATGGGTATTATATTCCTGTCTTCCATCCAGTCTTGGAGAAGTGATAGTAAGCATGACCCATATAATTTTGCCTCAACATCCATCAGCGAAATCAGCCTATAGTTTCCTGGCTCATTTTGGTCACCTTGTTTGAAAATGGGTTGAATTATACTCCCGTTCCACGATCTTGGCAGTTTATTCTGGTTGTAAATTGAATTAAAGAATGGTGTCAAGTATTCTGCCCAGAATTCCGGTGAATTCCAGTGAATGTTTGAAGATAGAGTTTGGAAGCCCGTTTGGACCCGCTGCACCCTCTTTTTTCAGGCGGTTTATTATAGCTTTCAGCTGATCTGTTGTTACTAGGGTATCAGGCACGGTGATTACTAATTTTTCTGATTTACCAACAAGTATGTTTTCAAGTTTCCCTTTGTTCCCAATTCCACAACCCAGAGTTAGCTTCTGAGTTACTTCTGGTGGATTATGTCCTGTTCCTAAGATAGTTTCCGCATGTTCGGAATTTCTAATGCAGGATTTGCACTCTGATTTACAGGGCCAGTTTTGACCATCCATCCTGTCGAAGAACATGTTTTTTACATGCTGAATCCACTTGCTTTCTCCAATGCCAGCCTCCTGTGTTAGGGTATTCCCCTTTGTCAGTTTATTAATAATACCCCAAAATGTTCTGGCATTATTGTGTTTCCCGGCAATTAGTAATTTTGTCCACATTTCCTCTTGGTACGATGTTTTTGCGCTACTCAGCATGATCTTATATTTTTTCCGCATGGCTTTCAATTTTGACTTATCTGGTTTTATTCCACTTTTTATCAATAATACCTGCTTGCGGACTTCTCGTGCGCCTCAATACTCAAGAATGTGAACATTTGGTGGAACCTCAACCCGTCATTCCAGAATCAAAAAATTTTTGCGCTGTCGCTATAGATCATTTTCAAGAAGAAGTTGGGAAAAGCTTGTCCACAGAAGAAATTCAAGATTGGGTGGCTCAAGATGGTGACAGAAGACTACATCAGCAATTACCTTACTACAAAGAAGCTTTGTACCTTCCGACATCTGCTTTACAGCTGAAGCCCCTTCAAAACTGCCATGATCATCCTTTAGCTGGTCATAAAGGGATCACAAAGACTATGGATTTGGTGCAGCGTTATTTCTGATGGCCTGGCTTATCTTCTCATGTCAAAAAATATGTTCAATCTTGTGAGTTATGTGCTCGGAGTAAACCTAGTAGACAGGCTCCACAAGGGTTGTTGCAGCCGCTTTCTACCCCAACTCACCCATGGCATACCATTTCCATGGATCTGATAGTTGATCTTTCTGCGAGTAAGGGTTATGACACCATTCTGGACATAGTCGATACCTTCACTAAAATGAGTCACTTCATTCCATTAAAGGGTACTCCTTCAGCCCCAGAGCTAGCAAAGGCCTTTGGCGAACATATAGTTAAGCTGCATGGAATCCCAAAGGTGGTGGTTTCAGATAGGGGTTCACAATTTGTTTCACATTTTTGGAAGGCCTTTTTGAAAGGTTTGGGAGTGGAGAGTAGGTTGACTACCAGTTATCATCCTGAAGCGGATGGCCAGACTGAGCGCATCAATCAGGAACTGGAGCAGTATCTGCGTTTGTTCCTGGTTGATCAAGGAGGGGATTGATCAGATATGCTATGGATGGCAGAATTTGCATGTAATAATGCAAAAAGTGCTCCCACTGGGTACTCTCCATTCTATTTAAATTTGGTCGTCATTCTAATCCTTTTCTGTTGAATGAAGATCTGGAAGTTCCAGCAGTTGGGACTTTAATGAAAGATATGGCGTTACTCCATAAATCTGCAGAGACCAATTTAATCCAAGCTAAGAAGTCCTACAAAAGATTTGCAGATAGGCATAGGAAAACAGCTCCACAGTATCAGGTAGGCGATAAGGTTTGGTTATCTTCAAAAAATTTGCATCTGAAAGGGAATAGGAAGTTTCAACCTAGGTTTGTGGGACCTTATTTAATTGACAAGATTGTAGGCCCAGTCACAGTAAGGTTGAAGTTACCGGCCAGAATAGGTATCCACCCAGTTTTTCATGTCTCTCTTTTAAAAAAGACTGCCCCTCAGATGAGATTGGCTAGACCACCTGATCCCCTTGAAATTTCAGGTCACCCAGAGTACGAAGTGAAAGAGATTCTTGATTCCAAAATTCGAAGAGGAAAATTGCACTATTTAGTGGATTGGAAGGGTTATGGTCCTGAAGACAGGTCTTGGGAACCAGTAGGTAACATTCATGCTCCACTTTTGGTAAAAAGATTTCATGCACAGAAACCATTCAAACCAGGACGATAAATCGGTCATTGAGAGGGGGTACTGTCAGGAGTCATATCGTTGCTTTGACTGTTAGCCCTGTAGGGCGCAAGCATGCACGCGCAATTATCAAACCCAAGACTGTTAATGTTTGGCATTACTGTAACCAGTAATGCGACCTCCTCAGTTAATGTTTGGCATTGTTGTAACCAGTAATGCGACCTCCTGAAGATGCCGCCATTGTGGATAGTTGCGGTGGAGGTTGTCTTTCTATGCGGTCCAGTGTTCGTTGGAAGCGCGAGCCCTTCAAGCTGCGCATGTCAACGTATGTTTTTTAGAGAAAGCAGTTCGAGTTTGTTCCTCCGCGTAATTGCCTTAGCGGGAGGATGCAGACCCCTTGATAATCCTTAGAGTGGTTCAATAGTGAGTAAATACTTCTGCATTTGCCCTTGAGAGTTTAGAACTCTGCCAGTCAGCGGAAATCTCTTCAGCACTGAGGGAGCAGGGAACAAGTGTTCTTTTCCTTTCCTGACGAGTTCCCGTAGCGTTGAGCAGTGCGAGTGCGAGAGGACTACGAGTACAGGCTTCTGAGTCTTGTCCGTGCAGTTCCAGCAACATTTCAGACAGAGCCAGCATCGAGACTTAAACAGGACTACGGAGTGACGCAGTAAGCCGCTTGTCTACTCAAAATACAGTAAGACTCCAGCTGCCACGTCACAGAGTAAACTTACTGGCCTTGGCTATTTCCTCCCTTCATTGCACTTTTCCTACTCTTACCTTCCCCTCTGTTCCTCCCTTCTTCCTATTTGCGCGCTTCTGGAGTATTCCTTGGTTGCAAGACATTATATGTATATAGTTCCAGTGCGTCTATCTACCAAGCGATAGAGGAAACATTTAAAGACAGCATTTGGAAGTCAAAAGGTACAAAGAAGGGCATAATATTCAAAGTGGAGTTAACTGTTAAATTAGATAGTTAGTAATGTAGTGTTTCTCTTTTAGAAAGAACTTCCAGTCATTAAAATCACATATAGAAGAGAGGCGAAGGCTCCCAAGACAGCTGGTAGGATAAGTACTAATTAGAGAATAGCAGTTAGAGGTATATTGGTATGCTGTTGTTGTTCTCAATCCCCTACCCCTCTTTTGTGCATTAGACACCCACGCAGAACAGTCAGAAGAAACTGAAAAGAAGATTCCAGATTCTGACCAGGGTGCTCAGCGGACGGAGTGTCTCTTCTCTCAATCCACTTCCCCTTTTCCCCCTGATTGGTTGAGGAGCTTATAGCTGCGACACCAGTTAGCGGGCGATTGGGATTAGCGTCTGTTCTGCCTCTGCAAAGCACCTGGAGCCGTGACACCAATGCTTGCCTGTCCATTCCCATTCCCCCATCTAAACCTTTGGCCAATCTAGGTTGACCCTCCATCTTAAGACCCTCCCCACACACCATGAATTACCTTAGCGACTGGCGTTCTTTGTGCTACATGGGCTGGGCCCTAACTGCATTGATGCCTGGGGTCGCGGGGGGGCTGAAACTAAAATTTCAAACATGAATAATGCAAATTATGAACCGGCTGGAGTTCACTCCAGGCAAAACAAACTTGACTGTCTGTTGGGGCCAATGCTGTCCATGGTCCCTATTCCTGCCCCCCTATCCCTGCCCCGCTCTTTTCTGTCCGAGCTGGTTCCCCCACTTATGGGAGTGACCCTTGTGAATCGCCCCTTTACCCACACCTCATTTACCTGGCCCATATATAGTCCTGTCAAGCTTCCAGTGCCTGGGACAATCTCCCTCCTGGACCTGCGCAGAAGATGACAAAGGTGAGTGCACACAATAACGCAACACTTTTAATGTTGGATCCCCCTATGCACTCATATTCAGCATATTGCTGACTGGCCTGCTACCTTGACTGCCAGCTGGTACGGGCAATGGTACATGATGCGGGGGGGGGCGAGGGGCCCAGTGAGCCTCCCTAACCGCGAGTTATAGCACCTTTCAACTTTGATACATGCCCATGAGCCCCCTTGCCTCCTGCCACGCAACATTTGTCCTTGTGCCACATCTCTGCCATTTATTTCAGTCTATACCTCTATTTGTACTTTGAACCCTTTTGTAACATGCCCATAGGTAGCATTGTCCTCTTGTAACATCCCATTTGTTACGTCTTTTATTTTAGTTAGCTCATGATACATGTCCACTTGTCACCAGTGCCTTCTTGATAACACCACGTTTTCATTTGTAACATGCTAACTCGTAATCAATCCTCTTATCTCACTACTGTTCACATAGCAGTGTTCTGACACCTTCGGGTGAAGTCTGCGCTATATAAAACCTTAAATAAATAAATCAAAAACCGGGGACAGGGCATCTGCTTTCGATTTAATTGCCATGCTCCTTGTTCCTTACATAACTCATACCGCGCCTGGCAGTGGCCCTCTCGCACTGATGCGGGAGTAATCGCCAGCCCCGGACATTTCTCTGAACCCGGGCAGGGAAGAGCGGGGCCACAGAGAGGTGTGATCGGTTCCTGCTGTAGGCCGCGGACTGCATTGAATGCAAAGGGGGTGGCGCTGGGACCTCTATGCCGCCATTGAGGAGCTGGTGGCTAGAGGTGCACGTGGGGCCCCTTCGCGTTGCCCTGGCCCCGTGCACCGTGGACGTTACGCGGTCAGATCCTCATGGCGCCTTGGATTTCGCAAGCGCTGCGGTAAGGGGTGGCGCTGGGACCTCCCTGCCACCATTGAGGATAGATGAGGGGCTTTTGTCTAGCGGTGCTCGTGTGGCCCCTTCGCGTTGCCCTGGCCCAGTGCACCGTGGAAGTTACGCGGTCCCAGGGAAGTCCCGCAGTCAGACTAGTTCCCATGCCCCTGGCGGCCCATGCGTGTCTTGTGTGGGGGGGGGGGGCGGAGGATCGGTGGAAGGCGTGTCAACCACCGAGTCTAGCTGCCATTTTCGTTCTGCCCCTAACCCCCCGACTGGGCGCCCCGCCGAAACGAAAACTGTAGCTGCAGTTTGTTTTTTCCCACACGCAAAGCTGTAGCGCCCCTTACAGGGTTTCGTAGTAGCGAGCTACGCATGACCAGGTGAAATGGGCGGCCCTCGTTCAACTTTGGCCACACTGCCATATTTCATACCCTCAAAGGTGTGAAGCGGGCTGGACAGAAAGGGGGGGTTGGAGGCATACCGGACCCACTGCAAGCTGCATCGGGGAGGCCCTGAGCCTGCTCGTCCCCACGCCGCCCCTCCGGCGCGTCCGACCTAACCAAGCAGTGGCGGATGGCGGCCGCAGACCAAAACAAATACTAGGGGGGGGTTAGGCTGCGGGAGACTCTCAAAGCACAATGTGAGTGCGGTAGTGCGTGCCGGCCACGTCTGGGGGCCTGCAACACAGCCGCCGCCAGCCCGCTCCCCAAGGCACCAGGCCAGCCCGAGGCCCTGCGTGCCGGCAGCCTAGACCCACACCGCCACACCTGGCCCGCAGGCGGCCCCCGCGCGCGACCCCACCGATCTACATGGGCCTCATGCCATGCCCCCCAAGGGCCGTGCCGTTGCAAGCCGCGATCCCCAGGGCAGGGAAAGCGGTGGCCCGCATGTAATCTGCCCGATGGGCCACCCCACCAGCGGCCCACAACTAAGCAGGCCACCGTACCCTGATTCAACTCCCAAAGGGGGAGGAGCGAGCGGTGGGGAGGGGGCAGATATTACAGGACTCACAACAAGATGGCGTGAAATCCTGACACTGACTGTGGCGCATCCTGGGCAGCAAAGAGGCAGGGAAGATGGCAGTGGGGACTTAAGTACCCCAAACCCTGCCCCCTTGCAGCCCCGGACGCGACGTCACAGCGAGCCAGCCAGGCAGGCTGCTAAACCCCACCCTCCCTCAGGGACAGGGAGAGGGAGGGGGTGGAAGGAGATGGGCGAGGGGAGAGCCCAATGCCACTAAGGGTGCCGCCCTCCTAATGTCCCCCTACGGTGGCCTCGGGCAACTACATTGTTGGGCGGTTGAATAAGCAACTGCTCCGCTTGTTGTGCTTGAGTAAAATCTTCGGGTAATACAGGATTTCCTCACCTGTAAGAAACGCACAGCTTTTCTGGATTCTGGGGTTTATTCAAACTCTGAGGGCTATATTCATGAAAAGGTGGAGCAGGGCAACAAGTCATCTTGATGTGTTGTGCTGCATCACTGAGAAAGGGCAGGAACGTGCCATATTTAAAGCAATATGGCACATTACTGTTCTTTCCCCTGCACAGAGAGCAATGGCTGCCTAGCGCCAACGCAGGTACTCTTGCACTATGGTGCAAGGGTGCCAGCGCTGCACAGAGGATTGTTTTTGTGCAGTAAGGATCACATTTCTGCACAAAACCAATCCAGAGACGGTTTTCCCTCTTTTTATGTGCAAGGCAGAATGCAGCATACGTAGATAAGGAAAAAAAAGGAATAAATAAATATATTTCTCCTCATTATGCCACTTCTGGGGCGGTGTATCTTTTTGGCGCATTCCCAGCTTTACCTGCTCTTGTAAACACGGGAATGCATCAAAATCCATGGATTTTGCATGGGCACACCCATGGAAATGCGTCCCTGGTGCAAAATAGTGCAATGAAGCGATTTGCACTATGTTACATTACTCAAGATTAACGAAGCCACGCAGGGCAATGCAAGGTAGCCTTGAGTAGCTTCATAAATTTAATTTTTCATTTTTGTCGTTCTTGCACCATGTTGTGTGGTGAAAGAGTGACACAAAGGTGCTCATAAATATGCCCCTGAGTTTCTCAATTTCCAAACATTATTACGTGGTTTTGACTCCCAGACAACTGACATGGTATGGCTATGAGCCAGAGAAGATGTAGGTTGCTATTGGCAAATATCTCCAAGCACCACGTTACCGGACGCCCCTAAAATTCGTGCCTGTTATACATTTGCCTGGTGGTGAAAGAACTGAATAGATACATTCCATGATGGTGGTTGGGGGGTAGCTGATTGGTTACCATACACTGGTGAAATGCTTACTTAGTACAGAATTTCAAATATCGGACTGCCAACTGACAATACTTTGGAAGCGAGACTTTCTGAGCCTCATTTATGAAAAGTGTTACATTGCTGGTTAAAAACTGCAATGCAACACTTTTCATTGCGCCCTCTTTGCGATACCTTGGAAGTGGCATATTTACAATACAGCACCCCATGTCGCAAGAAGTGACTAAATACGTCAGGAATCCTGATGTATTTGATGGCACAGTAGTGACACATTGCTGGAGTGTGTTGCAAAACAGTCGTAACTCCAGCAGTTTGTCATTACACATGGGCGAGTCCCATGTAAAAGGGCCTATACAGCACGCATAAGGATTTGACGCAGTGAACTCATAGATTTCACTGCACCACTTCTACCAGCCTTTTATATGGCTGAACGTCCACCCTGCGTACATTATACCTGATGCATGTATGATGCGGCACAAGGGTTCACAAAGTGACGTATCTGCCTAGATGCATCACTTTGTAAATAGGGTACAGTGTGGCACATTTTTTATGCTGTGCAGTGTCACAAAAAGTGATGCAATGGCGGTGTAAGCCCTTCATAAATAAGGGTCTCTGTACATTTTTGTGCACTGAACCCATCAGCGGTTAAAGGCTTGTGAACAGCACCATAGTCCCTAATAGTAGGTGTGGTTCGTCTGGCAGCTTGAAACTGTTTGGCCTCTAAATTACATGTTCCAAGTCTGTGTCTTCAATCTTGGGTATCAGGAATTCAAATGAGCTGGCTAATAGTGTTTACAAACTTGACACTGTAGACAAAACCAAACTAGGTGTAAGTACCGGAGTTGTGACTCAGAACTCGTAAACAATGATCTGCTATAGAAAAGCGGGCGGGGATGGTAGGGACTCCTGCCATTTCATGTATATGGAGGCCCTTTGCCGCACCGGCAGGCTCAATGAGCCCGTTGGATGTGTGGCGGTCGAATTTTCTGACCCCCACGGTACGGCCCACCATAATAATATGGAGGGCGGAAAATGGCCTCACAATAGCGGTGAACCCAAAACCGACAGCCTGTTGGTGGGGAGTTCATCGCCATTGTAATCAGCCCATTAATTTTAATCACAAGCTGGCTAGTTGTATAACTAACTCATATAGTATATATCACACCAATATGACCACGATAGTTGGACAGAATTCTTTTTTATCACCTTTCTCTTTCAATTTTTCAAACTTATGGATCTGCATTCGACTTTTAGTGAAAACACATTGTAATCATGAATGTATTGCGAATTGTAAATCATGAATTGTATGATGAATTGGGAAACTAGCATAATTATATCATGTATCTGACATTACAACTACATTGTGCTGATGTTGCAATACACAACTCATCATCAAATATTAAACTTCCATTTCCAAGTCAGAACATTACTTGTGGTGATGATATAGTTTGCTAAGTATTTCAGTATGCGTTTAACATGTACACAAATGTGACGTTGTTGAGCCAACACTTTTCTGCCTAATTCAGGAATTACAGACAACATCAGGCTTACAAAATCAGACAACAGCATAGAACGATCACCATATACTTCTCCCCTAAACTAGAATGGTGTTTTGATACCAAAATGTTACTGCACGTTATCATTATGTTTCCTCTTTTTCTTAGAACAATATTTTTCATTGTAAGCAGAATAATGTAATTCATGGAACACAAGAGCTCTTAAGGATCAGACACAGTCTGAGCCTCATTTATGAGAAATTACGCATCGCTGCGTGAAAGTAGCGATGCGTCACTTCTCAGTGCACACTCCTTGCGACATATCTGATGCGTCATATTTAATGTATGACGCATCATGTCGCAAGGAGTTACAGATACGTCATGTAAGCACAAAAGTGACGCATTGCTGGAGTGTGACACAAATGTGACGCAACTCCAGCAATGTTTCCTTTCACATGGGGCAAGCCACATGTGAAAGGGCGTGCATCAGTCTTACGCCTGCTGTGAGGCAGGCACAAGATTTTGACGCAACGGCGTCATAAAAGTGACACAGTGAAATCTCATAGATTTCACTATGTCACTTCTACGAGGCTTTTTGCGGGGGAACGCCCCCCCTGCATACATTATACCTGACGCAGGTAAAATGTAGCGCAGGGGTTTACAAAGTGACGCATCTGCTTAGATGCGTCACTTTGTAAATAGTGTGCAGCAAGAGGCATGTTTTACGCCGCTGATGCGTCACGAAAAGTTATGCATTGGAAGCGCAAAACTGACTCTGTTTTTAAACCATTCACAATGTGTTTCCCGACATGACTATTACTAGATTTAGAGGATCTCAACCATAGTACTACAGCTTGACTTGTTTGCTTTTGAGTGTCTAATAGAGTTCACACTTCACTTATATGAGACTCAAATGTTTTCATTTGTTTACAGGGACGTATGTGTTTTGTGCAAAGTGAATTCTATTTGCAGTGTGGAGCATGATTTTTTTTCATGAATTACCATGCCATTTTTCTATATCAGTATGTGGTTACTTTTTGGGGGAAACTTTGTGTTATGCATTATCTTGCTGTCAATGAATAAATTATTGATTATACAGCCACAAATTACCCCCAATTATTTAATCTGTTACAGCCTTCCATATCTGTATACTGTGGCTTCGTGCTGAGGCAGCCGATTTGACAAATATGTTGATTTAGGAAATACAGGGGCATATTACCAACAACTAGCGATAATCATGCCTGTTATATGTTGGCTTAGCGGCAATATTTTTATCGCCGAGCTGCGGCGATTTTTATCGCTGAGGAACCTTGCTATTATCAAGGTTTATCTCCTAAGCGATAAAAATCGGCTGAAATGCATGAATATCGCTGAAAAGTCCGCGATATTCATGCATTACCGAGCTAATGCTCTGAGCCATGTTATACACCTACCATTGGATAACATGGCTAAGAACTGCTCAGGGGCAGGTGTTAGCTTTTGGAGATAATCGCGCTTAGCGCGAATATCTCCAAAAGTTGGTAATAGGAGATAGCGATGTTAGCGACTGTTTCCAGTCACTAACATCTTGGCACGCCCACTTTGCATGTCATTAGTGATAAATTTCACTGACATGCAAAGCGGGGCCCAAGATGGTCGCTATCTCCTACTAGCTGTCGCTAACTGGTGTTAGCGACAGCTAGGTAATAGGGAGATAATTTTATCTCCGCTTTCTTGGCTTTTAAAGCCAAAAAGCGGAGATAAACCCCCTTCATAATATGCCCCAATATTCTGGAAAATGCACCACTCTAAACTCTTCAAATCCGCCCTAAAATACCAGACAAATCTATGCCACCGGTCAAAAGATCTTCATTCAACAAAACCCCAACGACTATTTCTCAAAAACACTCCTTATACTAAAAACCTTCAAATAAAGAACGAAAAACTGAATATAGAACCGATTTCAGTAGTTAATGAAGATCATCCATGAGCAGAAATTGAAAGTACTTTAATGGGAATTTTCCAAGAGCATTGAGAAATGACATGGTGGTCTGACCGCCCTTCAAGTCTTAAACCTCTGAAATGGGCATTTTTCCTTGGCGGTACAAATCGTATGTTTCCTAATATGTTATCTGGACCAGGAAATATGGTATTAATCCTGGTATTTCTCTGTGACTTTCAGCCAATTAACTCTTCCATTATTGAAGTCCATGATTGATGTGCTATCCACCAGTCACTTGCATGAAGCCAGAAAGGCACTATCTGACTAACAGAACTTCCAAGCTTTTGTAATTGTGGGCCAAGAGATGCGATAGGCAGGCCTATAGGCAGGTCTGACATGGTCAAAGAAATCCAAAGAGGTCCAGTACATATTTCATCAACAGAACATTTGCGTTTTTAAACTTCAGTACACAAGTACCTCCACACCTGTGGAAAGTATGTCTCACAGACATTCACCCTACACCAAAAATTAAAAGTAAAACAAAGGAATCCAGAAAACTGCATTGACTATATTCCCTCATACATTATAGACCCCACCACCTTTTAAAAGCAGCACAGTCTTTAAAATCATAATACCTTCTAAAGAAAAGTGGGGCCTGACAGTTTCTTCTCTACCTACAGTTAACTAAAACTGGACATGCAGTGCTTACTGACAGTGCAGCTGTGGAAAATGTATTTTATGTAGAAAAAATTAGTTAACATAGGTTTGGCTTACTTGACATAACTTAGCACCACTAGGACACATTATTGAAGGTTTTTGAAAGTTTTTGCTTATATGTTGTGCACGAGCATTGTTTTTCATTTGCTTTTCAGAAATTCAGATGCAGCAATCTTCTGTGTCTGTGCATGTAAAGTAACACTTTTCTCTAGCTTCCTAGGTCGAAGGTATGTGATTTGAAACATTAGAAGGTCATTAGCTGTTGCTACTTACCAGACACTTTCCCTCCAGTTGGAAGCATCACTCACCTAGGGAAGCGAGTACTCAGGTGCGTAACCCGATGATGATATCACTCACAACAATCTCCTCAGTGGGGGTAATATATGCCACTGGAGGCAAATAGGGGTTGAGAGGTTTCAGGACAATACCTGTGAGACTCTGGCATAAATGTCTTTGGTGGTCCACTCTACTTTGATTATATGAATACACCTCATGGGGGCTGAGTGGACCTCTTGGAGCTCCTTTCTCCACCCTTTGATTATTGGAGGCCATTTTGTCTAGTCACCAGTGTGCTTTTGCCATAGGCCTGCATGTGTTCTTTTGTTGTGGCCATGCCTCCTTGCTTGCTATGCGCGATAAGGAATCAGCACCCATCCAAAGTATTTTCTGAAATAATTTCAAAGGTCCATCACATAAGTCAAAATGTATAGTTTTGTAAGAATAAGTCCGGATTTCAGTGAAAATCCAAGATCACATATGGATTCTCTTCTTTGGCTAAGAAGAGAATCCATATGTGATCTTGGATTTTTCCTGACCCTGTATTATCAAAATAAAGAACTTTGAAAAAGCAAACTTCACTGAAATCCGGACTTATTCTTACAAAACTATACATTTTGACTTATGTGATGGACCTTTGAAATTATTTCAGAAAATACTTTGGATGGGTGCTGATTCCTTATCGCGCATTGCAATCTTTGGGTTTTTGCCCTTGAAGGAACAGAAAGGGTTGTGTTCCTTGGATTCCCAAGCGCTATCCCCACTACTTTCAAGCCACAGGTGAAAGCAGGTGCAATTCTTTTGCCTCAACCCTTTTTCTGTGTAGAATTCCTCCTTGCTTGCTGTTGGTGTTTGACCAAGTGTCCGATGCCATTTTTTGTAGCCAGCAAGGGTGCTTTTATCCTACGCCTGCATGTGTTCTTTGTTGGGGCCATGACTTCTTGCTTGTTATTGTTGGTTGACCATGTGGCCAGTGGACATTGTGTGCAGCCTGCCACTGTGTAAATCATTTTATTCCAGTTTTCAAAGCCATTTTCTAGGGAAATTGCTAAGAGAGGACTATTCCTTTTTTGTATTTTTTGTTTTTTTACCTTTCTCTGATGTTAGTATATTAATATGCTTGAGGATCATTGAAATATATGTATATCTGAATGTTTTTTTTTATATTGTACGTGTTTCCCCCAATGGGGTTCTCATAGTCTCCTAGAACACCAGCAATTATTTCTTTTTAATAATTAAGAAAAATACCACACACACATATATATATATATATATATATATATATATATATATATATATAAGTACACATATATATACACACACACATACATATATATATATTTAAATGTTTTTTTTTTTACATTTTTGTAATCAAATGTTTAGGATTTAAAAAAAAGAAATTCATATACATTTTCTCTCCATCCACCCCCTGCCTGCCATAGGCACCTGTCGCACACCAGCAGTCCAACATTCATTATTTAAGGATTGACATTACTCATTTCCTCTGGACCGGCTGAACCCTTGCCGGCCATATGTGCACAGCTGCCCACCAGCATTAATTTTTTAAGGATTATTTAATTTTTCCCTGGACCCTGTGCATGCCATAGTTGCACAGTGCACACCAGCATTAATTTGTTAAGGATTATTCCATTTCCCCTTGGACTCCCATGCCTGGCATAGGCGCACAATCGCACCCCGGCATTGTTTAAAGATTACCCCATTTCCCTCTGGACCTCCTTTTCTGCCATAGGCAGACACAGGCATTCTTTTTTTAAGGTTAAATTATTTTCCCCTGGACCCCCTGCCTGTCATAGGTGCATAGTGCACACCAACATTCATTCTTTAAAGATTGTTGCATCTTCCTCTGCACCTCCCTGACTGGTACCCATGTCTCTCTTCGCCGCACATAAAGCAAACTGTTACTTCTGTATGTTGTTATCCTGATTGAAAATGAAATGTTATGGTGGTATGGTTTGGCTTTGGGATGGAGACACTATTGTTGTTAATTATTAAAAGGATAATAAGTAACCACACGAAATTATATTTCTGCACTATGAATAATTCAAACTGCAAAAATTCCACAGTTCACTAAATGTTTTTCTCGCTTGCTTTTAGGTGCATAAGAGAGACATCACCCACAGCCAGTACTGCCAGAGAGAAGGACTGTAAAAAATGACATGACCACAATATGTGACGTAAGTCCCCCAGTCTCTTTCGCTTGTGCATTTAAGTGCCACTACCAACTCACAGCTTCAGGATGGCCCCAAAGAAAGGTGCTTCCAAGAACGTGACCAGTGAGGAGGAGAAGAAAAAGCAGATTTCCGCAGAGGGAGTGCCGCCCCAAATCTTTTTCAGGAGACGTGTGCCTGCTGCACCGGCCTCCGAGCAGCAAGCTGGGAGCAGCACTCCCCCATTAATGACACCCCCCAACCGTCAATGTTTCTCAGTGATGCAGCCAGTGCAATCATGGCGACGAGCAGTGAGTCTGAATCGGATTTGTCTCAGCCACAAACTAGTACCCAACAGTACTCACAGGAAACTGAGCAAACTGGACAACAGGAGCCTCAGCCACCAATACGAGATCTTCCTGATGTAAGAGCAGAACAGGAGGTTGAGCAAGATGTATCTGTTGAAGCATTGGCTTCCAGATTTCCAGCACGAAAAAGGAAGGATACTCCACCATCTTCTCCAAGCACCCCTTCTGATGATCTGGACATGGATTGGACACTGACTGAGTCCGAGGCACACCAGGCGAGACAAAGGAAAATGACATTTTCTGAAATACTTGAAATTGTCAAAGAGGATGAGGACGATGAGCCTATCATTGTCAGGAAAATTGGCTGAGAGGACACCGACATTAACTGCTCCTATTCAACCTGGTCAGAGCGATGTGACATTGACATCACCACCACTGCCAGCTTCCATATGTGTAAGGCTCCCCCTGAGATCTGAATCCACCACTACCTCCTTAGAAGTATGCACTGCAGAGAAGCAATCGTCGACACACTCACCTATCTCCAGTTCTTCTGGGATTGGCAGCGGCACCAGTGGCCCACTAAAAAAGTTCTAATCCCTAATGTGGGACATTTTTACTACTAGCAAGCAGTAGGATAACATTGTGATATGCTCCATTTGCCACACAAGTATTTGTCAAGGTAAGCCTGGTTCACACTATGGTCTGGAGATCAAACAACTCATATGAAAAAACATCCCGCAATCCGCTGGGAGGTGCACCTCAAAAACATTGCTGCAGGTGGTGATGGTGTTGAGGGAGGGGAATCCATTCTGAAGATGGTGGGAGGTGAATGTGATTAGGAAGAGAGCTTTAGGCAAAGCAGCCCTGTCCCCAGCATTGCACTAGTTTCACCTGCCTCAGCATTGTCGAAATGGCACAAGAGTCAGATGGAAACATCACAGCATATCGTGACTGCCCCAACAAGATGCACATTGAGTCTACTGCATGCTGATTCCTCCCTCCTGAAATCTTCTGCGTGGCATCAGAAAAAATCCAGACTACTCTTACAGGTATGTTTAGGCAGGTGGGGCCAAACAAATGCAACCACCCAAAGGCAGATTTTTACCATGCAAAGCTGGCTACAATGTTAGCGCTGGACCTCCTCCCTTTTTCTTTTGTGGAAGGAATGGGGTTTTAATAATTTGTGGTGGTCATCTGCCAGAAATGGAAGGCCTCAGCCCAACCTATCTTGCCAGAGTTGCTGCTCCATTGCTCCATCATGATGTGCTGCAATTGTTGGACAAGCTTTGCAGCAGAGTGTTGTTCACACTATCCAACTGATGCCAGACATGTGGAACCATTGTCAAGCCACTGAATACATGTGTATCACTGCACACTAGATCTCTTTTGAGGGTGTTAGGCAACAGGTATCTACAGGCCTCAGGCTGAAGAAACTTTTAAGGGTGTTTGGCAGCATGCAACACTAGCCATGTTCGCCATGGAGAAATGCCATAGAGCTGCAAACATCTTGAAAGACTTTAACAGCAAGGTGTTTGAATGGCTGCGACCCAGAGGTCTCAGAAATGGGTTTGTTGCCATGGACAATGGCAGTAACAGAGTTAAGCCATGCAGATGGTGGTTATCTTAGAGTCCTGTGTTTGGTACGTTATATCAACCTGACTATGCAAGACTTTTCAAACAAAGAAATGTAGTCACCAACATACTGATCACCTGCAGAAGAATGAGCACTAATTTCAGCCCTTCTTTGAAAGCCCAGAAGCAGATGAGGATCATTCAGCATGCTTGTAAGTACCAGTTAAAGGTCTCATACAGGACTCCAACATGTTGGAACTCAACTTATTGCATTTTGCAATGTCTGTTTGAGCAGTAAAAACCAATCAATGATCATGTCATTCAAAGAGGAGGGGATGCAACAGGGGAAAGAAAGGAAATGGACAAATGGGTCTACTCAAATGCCTGACACAGATGATACTTCCTTTGATATTTTCATGCAAGAATTCAACAAGTTGGACCAGACGATGAGCCAATCCATCCTGTTGTTGCATATTCTACAGGCCCAGTCAAAAAAGGTGTTGCAAAGGTTCACAGGTATAAACAACAACATATAAGCCATGACTTGGATAAGAGTGTAATCCTTCACTTAGCTGTTAATACAAGGCTGCAAAGAGACATCATGTCATCCAAATAGTATATCTGTTCTACAATTCGTGATCTATGGTACATAAGAATATTGGACTCTTTCATTTCTATTTTAGAAGGGAATGTTTCACAATACAAGACGTAGATCATTGAGCAAGCCAGAGACCAAGAAGAAGAATGGCTGGCAATTAGAGTCCCATTACCAGGCAGAAGTTTTTGGTGCTGCTTTCAGCTTCCAGAGAGGGCAGTGCTCTTGTTTCACAGCAGACAACACCAGCACTAAGAACACCGGCAACAACAGCAACAGTAGAAACAGAATAATCAGTCCTAACCTCTACATTGGCTTGGTTTCAAGGAGCAGGGCTTAAGTCATGTGCAGAGGTGAAGGCAAACAGGTTGAACAAGTGTCAGCACCAATTTCCATTCAGAGAATGTTCCAGGACTATCTGGATGACCCAAGAGAGGTCCACGTAGATCAAAACCCATTGGTGTGTTGGTATGGGGAGATGCACTAAAGGCCAGAGCTCATCAGGCTGGCAATACAATGTCTGGCTTGTCCTGTAGCCAGTGTGTCTGCTGAACATGTGTTCAATGCAGCAGTTGTTACAGTGAGAAGGACCAGTCTCTTGCCTCAAAACCTGGAGAGACTGATCATGATCAAAATGAACCAACACTTCATACCACACAATTACACTGTTCCTGAAATACCACTGAAGGAGGAGGAGAATGACGGCGATTGGTCAGACTCCAGTATGTTAGCTGACCAACATCTGGGTGCAGCAGCTGAATTTGAAGATTAACTATAGTCCCCTGACTGAGTAGTCCACCATAGGACTTTTTAAATATTTATTGTCAAACGGTTTTGCCCACAAAAAATAATAATGGATGTAGCTAAAGGAACATTATGTATCATGTTTGTGTCTGACATACGCAGCCCCACTGTTTTTAGGCACATGTATGGCTGGGTTTGAGATGGAGCAGTGTGCAGTGAAAAAGCCTTCCCATTCCCTTCAAGGACAATGGAGACAATGCCTGCCTCTATCCCATGATTATCCTTCATTTTTCATCCCCTAGTAGGGCTGTCCCAGTGGAGATCATGTGATTTAGAAGACTGACAATATGTTAATTGCATCAATGATGGGAAATACAATTGTGTACTACCGTGCTTGGATTGGAACAGGTAACTATTGTACCAATGAGTAATATATTATCAAGTGATTGTGAGTGATGATGATGATTCATGTGGTGGCAGACAGTGAGGGAGAGTGTTTAAACTAATTTGTAAACTTAACATCGATGATTTGCAATGTTCAGACCTGATGGATGATTGGCCCTTTCACACGTAGCAGGATATACTTGCAGGGTCCATGAAGTCAGTTTAGTTAACAAACACAAATCTACACAAAATACTCAGGCTCAGAAGGAGGATGGAAGGACGCTGGGCAGGACTATCTCAACAGCCAGAAGAAGGAAGTTATCAACTTTAAAGGGAAACCAACACGAGGATGACTCTAAGAGGCATACTCAGCTCTGTGGACTGGAAGGAGGTGCTTTGATTTGGGAAATGCTGCTGAGTGTGCGTGGTGGGTCAAATGTGAAACTCCTCTATTATGTGTTTATGGATGGGGGTTGTAACTGGTGTCTGACGTGATGTAACATCATCATCACATCATGCATGCACTCAGCTAAATATTATGACAGTTGTGAGATTGATCAGCCAGTTACATGCAACTACTTGTCCGTGTTTGGTTGTAAGTTGCTCTCACTTCTTAGCTAGTTGCACATGAGTCATAAAATGAATGATTGCAGCATCCCATTCTCTTGCTCGGCCTCTGATTCTTGGTTCACTTCTCATGAAGCTTACCTTCTGTTCTCCTCCCTGACTCTACAATATTATTTCTGTTTTACAATTCACTGGTCTTCTCTTCTCCTACATGAAAGGTGAAAGCTCCATAACATTCCTGCTTACCATACTGAACTGGTTCAGCCAGGCACCCAAGATAGACATTCCAAGAAGAATGCAGATGCACTGCCCAATTTCGCATATATAAATACCAAATTGGGCGGTGCATCTGCATTCATCTTGGAATGTCCATCTTGGGTGTCAACAGTATCATCTTTTTTCACTATCATAATTATTAGATCTGTTTCAGTTCACTCCTTCATGATTTGTATTTTTCAAACCTAGAACACAGAACATTTAGATATATATTAACTTGATTTTCAGGGCGTAAAAGACTGTTTGAAATGTATTTAATTGAGCTGTCTTTCCTTCATTTTCTTTCAAAACAGATTTGATGACGATGATGATATGCTGCTTATCGCTCTGATGAAAATTGTTATTGTGAAGTGTTTGTGTTTGTCACACCTTTCCCCAACTGCCCTTTCCCATCCATTCATCAAATCCCTAACCTTCTTCCACAAGGCTTTATGATTTATTGAGGTGTGACTTAATTTGCACCATATATGGATCACACACTTGATGGGGAAGTTGTGGTGAAAGCAATACCAACTCACTTTGGGATCTTATATTACCTGAGCTATAGCCCACACCAGCCCCATTTGCCCACCCATGCATAAAAGGGATTCATAATTTAGATATAGAACCTCATTTGTCAACATCATCATTCAGGCCCTGTGTTGCATAAACACTTAACCTTATCCACTCCTGGCTCTGAGTCCACTTCTCTTGACTCAAGGATTTTGTAAGTTTAGTTTTAAAAGAATAATAGCTCCCCATTGCTCGTAAGAAGTTACTATTGCTAGTTTTTCTTATAATATCAGATCTTTGTTGTGTCATGGTGGTAGTCTGCTCTCAGTATTTGTACAGGTTAGATGTAAATATAACCCATTACCTCTGTGTTTTCTTCCAATCTAGTTGCTTGTGATCGATAATCCATTTGATTAATCCGACGGATGGAGTTCACTAAGGTGGGTGCGGCACCTCCCTTGTGATGCCTTCCTTGTTAGTGCGCTGGCCTGCTGATACTACCTCCACCATTAAGAAGGCAACGTGGGAAACCCTGCAGTAAGGTTTTGAAAGATTGAGAGAGGTAGCAGCATCACTTCATCTATTCAGGTAAGAGAACTATGGAGTGAAGTGAACTAGCTTAGTTAGTAAATAGCTATCTTCAACTGCAGATAAGATGTTTTATATCTAGATTGTTGATGGCAATATAGGCAATGGCAGCATACCCTTCTAATGGACATTATAGCTATAGAGGGTAGTAGGACAAGGGTATAACTAACTAAAACTAACTGGTATACACTTTGATAAACAGATTTTTTTTAATACAGGCTTCGCCAAACGGCAGTAAAATTGAATACAAAACACTATTTTAGGCATAAAGTATCAGAGTAATTTTTTCCTTTGCTTTTTCTTATGAACAATATAAATTTTAAAAAAACACCCCCACCATCCACAACAAGCTTTCCCCTCTCCCAAAATAAATCAGCCCAAAATGTTCAGGGAAAAGTCTGTAGTCCTGTTCCTTTCCCAATTCCCACCCTCTCCACCCACAACAGAATTCCTTCTCACCAAAACAACAAATGAAAGCAGGGCTTCAGAAGAGGGCATCATCAATGCGGGTCTGAAGACTGTCCAACTGCTGATATAGGCTTGCTATCTTCTGGTGAAGCACCGCTAGCTTGACATGCACATGGTGTTGGAAGCAATCTGGGTAGAGGAGCAACAGTGTGGTTCAGGTGGATCCCAGTTGCTGGCCGCGCTGGTGATGTTGTAGCAGAGAAGGAGGCAGCTTGCGGTTGGTGAGAGGAACTGGGGCCCAGGTCGGAGCAAGTTGGCCCCACCCCTCCTCTGGAGGCTCTGGCCTGCTGACAATATTTGGTCTGGATGGCCTCCATCCTCTGTTGCCGGAGGCGGGCTGCAATCTCCTGCCAAGGTGATGGTAGTGATGGACCAGCTGGAGTAGCTATATCAGAAACAAAAAAAAAACTAAGAAAAGACAAATTGTAAACAAAGCTCTGTGCAAATACTTATTAACAAATATATAGTGGAACAGTAGCAGTACTGGTCCCCTGGGGACATTGGAATTTTGGATGTGATTAGTTGTAGTCAAAGGGTCATTTTTTACCCTCACTGGCCTCTCCTAAAAGCACTGACTGGATGCAAGGAATTAAGCCATAATACCAACAGATTAAAAAAAACTAAGTGATTTTATTTCTTTTAAGGGATTTCCTAGTAAAGAAAACTAAACAGATACATTGTGTGTAAATAGAAAAATAAGTTACCTCTCATTAATGAGTAAGACATTATGCACTATGCAGTGCAAGTATTCTTGTTGTGCTAAATTAATGGAGGCATGCTACAAGTTGGATAAATTGCTACACTCTGCAGTCTACCGCTGGGGCAGCTGTCATGATCAATTATCTTACTTTAACTCCAATGGCCTTGCTCTTATTCGACTGCCTTTCAAATCTATCCTGACTGCAAAGAGGCAGATGAGAAATAATATTACTGCATCACACACATCACGTATAAAATGAGGATTTCCTGCTGCTGTAAGTAGACATGGTAAAAACGATGCACTGCAGTGCAAGGAAAATATTGTGATATAGATTTTATATGGCATGTTCATCACGAAGTATCCCATCTGCCAAACTCGAAATCGGACACTTAGTCCCACTTTACTCCCTGACCTCTCCCTCCACCACAATTTATTTTCCACAAATACATTTGCTTGGCAGTAGGGAAAGGAAATTTAACTTACTCTTCTACAGGGTAAATTAGTGGGATTAGACCATGTAGGTAGAAGTTGTACTAAAGAAGAGCGTGGTGTCACTAAGCAACATGTGCTAAGCTTTGGCTTAGTCAGTCACTATAGTCGAATGTTGAAAGAGAAGACCATTTTGAACAGGCATAAATCCGTTATGGAAGCTACAAAATTTATGTACATAAACAACTTGGAGAGAGAATTGCGACACATGCCAAGAACGGCACTTACATATTTTAGATACCACGTATACCTCCCCTTTTCATTTATTTTCAACAAAATATTTTCAACTACAGTTCAGTTAGCAGTATCTTGGGCATTTTTCTGGTTGACAATGTTAGAAAAGCCAGGCGGTCAAGCCAACCTAAAACTTTTCGTAATGAAGGGGCAGAGCTTTGATGACTCTGAGTCATTGAAGCGCAATCAAGGGGTGGAGTAAATTGGTCAATGAAGGACATATGGTCTTGGTTGGCAAATGCAATGGGTTCTCATACTGCTTTTCTGCCAAGCAGCACTGCCATGGAAACTGCTAGTATGCTGAATAAATGAATAATAACACAACACAACGTTGGGGGGGCCATCATGACCACTGTCTCATTTTACTCTTTGTGCATGAGCAAGAAAAATAAATTCTTCTCCACCAACATGCGTAGAGAAAAATAGCTTACTTGGGCCTGCAATCCTCACAGTAGAGTACCTAAAATCTGATTTTTTCGTCGTACAGTACCAATCCTCAACATATATAAAAGTGTAAGGGAAAACTTACTAACAAAGCAGAAGAAAGCTACAGACTAGTGCAGACAGGAGGAATTCAGCTACAGGGACAGACAATATAGAAAAAAAGGACAATGCAGGGATAATAAGTATTTAACAAACATTAGATAGAAGAGCAGTTGAAAAAAGGAGACAGTATTAAAAAAGTAAATAAGGCAAAATTATTCTGGCAGTGGGAGAGGTAAAAGTTAGGGAAATAATAATATTAACCCAACTTATTTGGGCCAGCAGAACCATTGACAGTGGTGCTGCTGGTGGTGGGACTTGACTTCGATAATGCCCTCTTCTTGCCCTTGGGTGCTGCTGTAATAAATAGAGAAGATAAAAAAATCAGATAGCCTAGAGTAATAGTATTGAGTTGACCTATTCCTAATTTCCTAAATCCTATTCTTAATTTCTGAAACCTAAACTGCATTTGGAACAACTAATGCATTGCAACAAATTATCTTTGATTCTCAACCCCCATTGATGGGCCAACTCAATCTCTCTTTTCAATGCATAGATGCATACCACATATCACTGGGAGATTGGGACTGTATGAGCTAGATAAAGAAAGGTACAGAAAATACTAACTTGCTGATATTACTGCTACCACTATCTTAGTGACAGGACAGAGGAGTCTGCATGACTTCTTAAATAATGAGCCCAAGCGAGAACCTACGATTAGGTAGTGCTGAGCACCTGGCTTGCTCAAATTGGATCACATAATATTCGGGAACGTAATCTTAATTTACCTCTGAGTGTGAACAGCATGCTATTTGCTAAAAAATGTATAACCATTGTAGAAAACAAAAAGCAAATAATTACTCACTGAGCCCCGTAACCTCAACACCCTGCAGGTCGAGCAGGTCCTGGTCGTGTTTGAGTACGTCGGCCCAGCGGTGCATCAGCTGCGGCATGGTGTGCTGAACCCCAATGCTTTGGCACATGCAACGGTGCACTTACACCCAAAACATCGGATGCTCCTGCAGGCCAGACTACCTCCCAGGTCTGCCACCTGATGCCAGCATGGAGGTGAACTGGCACTGCACATAAAAAGTAAGTGAAGCCACATCTGCCCTTGAATAAATAGGGTGGTACTGGCGTTGACCCCAAGGTATGCTGCTACCAGAAGCACTGGTGCAGAAGCTCATGCTTGGCACTGCTTCTCCGACATGGTGCAGGGTAGGAAAGGAATAGGAAAAGTAGGAATTCAGTAAGAGAAGAGAGAGATGCAGAAAGGAAGATCTAATAAAGTAGAAAGGGAAAACAAAAAAGGACAATAAGTAACAGAAAAAGAAAAAAGGCAAACATTTAAAATATACAAACATAAAGAAACACACTGATAAAAAGAGGCAAATGAAGGGTGGATGAGTGGGAAAGAGGTAGGATTAATCACATGTTAGGGAAGGTTACAAGGCCTAGTACCAAACAGAGAACAGGAAGCAGGTAAAATAAAATGCCATGCCCATGCAGACCCCATTGGGCCCTAGTGTGGAATTTGCTAATACCCCAAAAACGCTGCATAAACGGGGTGGTGAAGCATTTTCCACCCGTTGGCGGGGATATCGTAACTTATTTGGGAACTCCGCAGAATTCTGTGGAGCAAAACTCTGCGCAGGCCTAGTTCCACCTTAGCAGCTAATGATGCCCTATTGCCTTCTTGTCCCATGGCACTTTTGCCCACTACTCACCCTACAGAAGAAGTGTCAACTGGCATTGTCACCCCTCGAGTAAGGAGCCCCCCTCTCTGCCTTAAGGCATTGTCACCCCTCGGCCAGCTGCCATTGCTATGTGGACCAGACAGATAGCTCGAAGCAATCACATAGAAGCTGCCAGTCAAACATCCTCTTCTGGTCTTCAGGGACAGCGATGTCCTTTTCTTGAAACAATTTGTACTTGGGTCCCAGGCCTTCTCCTGTGTGAAGCACAATGACCTTCCTTCAAGAACGCAAGCTACATGACTGTAACTTCTTCTCTCCTTTCCTGACTTGTAAAACAAAGACACTATTCTAGCTTATAAGAGTGCTTCTTTCACCTCTAACACTAAGTGCTACCTTCTACAGTCTAAGTTCATTATCTGAATAGCAGTGCTAAGATTGTGGGAAGGGTGGTTTTTGAGCATATGAGAGACCAAGTGAACCAAAATATCTTGAGCCCGTTTCAGTTTGGTTTGCACTCAGGCTAGGTACGGTGGAAGAGTGCTATAACTTATATCTAATTGTTGGCAAATAAACTATAGCCAGGCACTGTCCACTGTAGCTGGCCTCTGTGGATTTATCCACACATTTGACTGTGCAAATAGAACCAAACTTTGGTTTATGCTGTTGGAACTAAGAATGGATTGCACTTTGGTGAATTTTCTGTACACTTTGCATGAGGATCTAACGGATGATCTAAGATATGGATCGGCGGGTGAAATGTCAAACCCTTTTACACTTGCTAGAGGGGTGCCCCTTGGATGTATCTAGGACCTATGTTGTTTATTATTTATATAAGTAATTTGGGCTCGCATTTGTGCAGTGTACGCACGGATGTACCAAGATGAGGCAGTTCTCTTGGCTCAAACTCCATAAGCTTTGCACTCCTTGGTAGAGTCATTTGTATCCTTTATGAGTAACCTTGATTTAAGTATGAACTTCAGAAAGTCCTACCTTATGGCATGTGGCCCATGCAAAAAGGGGGTTGCATCACTGCATATTAAGAATCAATCCCTGCATAGAGTAAACAATTTTTGTTATATTGGAATCATCTTTGATTCACCAGGAACTTGGCAGTCACAGGTTACCTCTGCTCATCTGAAATTGAGCAGGTCATCTGTGCCCCTACTTGCCATTCCCCAGGCACTAGGTAGTGTTAAATTGCACCTTGTTTAAACTTTAGATACACGCAATGTGCTCCCGCTGCTTTGTATGGTGCATGGATTTGGGGCCATTTTAATTCTTCTTCCATACAGATAAAGGAAAATCATATCTGGAAGTGATTGCTCGATTTGCCCAATGCAGTTCCTATTTTATTATTCACTCAGAGCTAAGCCTACCCTTCATTACAGACAAAATCAAATTGGCCTCACTTTTACCTTGGGTTAACATGTGGACTAATGCCTATGCCAGTCTGGGCAGGGACATTATTTTAGACTGTCTTAAACTAAATAGGGTGCGGTCTATGCCTTGGCTATAATACCTCTGCGTACTGTTTTGTGAGTTAGGTTTGTCTGATATGTTTATCGCACCAAGCAATTTATCGAAATCTGACACGAAAGTGGTTAAGGCCAGATTTCACAAATTTCACCACTCTAAAAGATTATGGGGAACATGCATCAGGTATTTACTGGGCACAAACGTGCTGATTTGCAGAATCGCTCGTTTGCAACTGGCAAAAAGCCATTTCCGATGCATCAACTCAAAATGCATTTGCAAAATAGGTAATCCCAATTTTGCAATTAACTATTTTGCAAATGCAGTTAACGAATCACAATTTGCGATTCCCTAAATGCAATACAAGAAGCATTCTCAGAATGCAACTTTGCATTAAGGAATCGTAAATTAACATCAACTGCAAATTGATGTTAATTTGCAAATCCTTAGAAAAATGCACAAAATAGCATTTTTCTAAGTGCCATGTGGCACACACACATGTTCTTAGGGCATGTGTGTGCACCACATGTGTACACATACCATGTTTGGGGGTGCATCAGTGTTGCCTTTCAGCCCCCTAGCACCCTTGCAATTGCATTCGCAATTTGTAATTACCGCAATTTGAGAATGCTGTCCTATTCATTCCTATGGGCCACTAGGCCCATAGGAATGGCAATTTATTTTGCGATTCCTACATGCATAAGGAATTACGAGTCCTTAATAAAGATTCCTTAATAATCGCTATTAAGGATTCACAATTCTTTTGCTTGATGCATGTGCCTGTCCGGTCTGAGTCTGGTAAAAGCACTGTTAGGAGTACATTGAGCTCAGACTGTTTGGTGGGAGAGATCACTCTTATTCTGTTTTAGGGTGAGTACTGTATGGCATCTTCTTAGTTTTTTGGAAGGCACTTTTAATCGGGGAATGTGCAACTGGGCCTGCCGTTGTAATATTTCTTCGGAACAAACCTTACTGCACTTTATATTTTTTGTAAATAATATAGAGGTATATTTGTACTTTATTTAAAGTCAATTTTAAAATGTCTCGATTTTAGGAAATGCAAAGATGCGCTATTTTATCTTCAGCTTTTAGGAAGTTTAGCTGTATGTCTTAGTGAGTTCATTTCTTAAAAGTGGCAGCGAGAACTAGGAAATCAATGGATGTTTGACTCAGAAATCTATGTCTGTTCATACCGCCTGCTTGCTTAGTCAGGATGAATGTGAGTGTTTTAACCATGTCTTATATTGGTAATGATGTATTGTACTGCCTTTTATGGTTTTATGCAAAACCGAATAAAGATGAATTGTACTTGAATTATTAATTTGACTATTGCCATATGTGCTGCGTGCACTTAATTCCTAAAGGCACATTGTGTTACTGCATTTTTTGAATGAATTGGATTCTTATTCTAACTACATTTTTACTTCCTGCCATGGTTAATTTGACACCTAAATAAATATAGAAACTAAGAACTAGAAGAAGCCTAGTTGTGCAAATTTTTCCTTAATGACCTTGGCTGAATATTTGAACATATGATTCTTCCTTTCCTTTGAACTGACTCTCAAAATGTTAATTGATTTTGAACGTCAACAAAAGTAAAAAATAAAGCAAGGACCGCTAGCACATTCCCTCAAAGCTATACTTAAAAAAAAAATACTATTCACATAACTTAAGATGCATTGCTTTCAAACCAGGCCTTTGTAAATGGAGCTATTACCCCCAGTCACTCAATTCCCTCCAAAATCAGAAGAGCAGTACATAGGATGGACCCTTTATGCGAATTAAGGGCCTCATTTACAAGCCATTGCGCCGCCGGTGCATCACATTGCTTGATGCACCGGCTGCGCAACCTGCTTTTGACATTTACAAGCACTGGTAAAGCAACTCTGCGCTACTTTACTTGTTCTTGTAAATATTGCCCCGTTTGGCGCTTGGGGCTTGACATTGGTGTTGCTGTGGGTGTTTCCATGCAACAGGCAATCGTAAACCTGGAAATGCGTGAGGGGTGGCGAAGCGAGGCGCAACAAGGAGAAATGTTTTAATTTCTCCTTGTTTTTCCCCTCCTTCAATGCGCGCTGCATTGTAAAACACACATTGGAAGAGGAAATCCCCTCAGTTTATTGTTTTTGTGCAAGAAGATGCCACTTCCTGCACAAACACAATCTCCCCATGACGCAAGCATCCTTGCTCCATGGTGAAAGGGAGCCTGCGCCGGCAAATGGCAGCAGTGTAGTGTGTGCGCTAGCTCAGGGAAAAGCAAAGAGATGCAACATATTATTGTCCATATGTCGCATCACTGTGCTTCGAACCTAAAGCAGCATTGCACAGCAAAATTACTTACGGCAACGCACTATGCTAGTTACTCTTAAATAGGTACCTGAATCTTGTTATTGAATAGAACTTCAATTGTCCTGAAAAGTAGTTAAACCACATGTTTAATGTAGAAAAAACAACTTCACTCTTAAGTTGAGGAAGACAATGGCCGGTGACCCCAGTATGAGTTTTCCAGTTATCTCATGGGGAGCTAGTGGGGCTGGAATTGATAATACAGTACAGTATCTCCCTTTGAGATAAGTATATGTCGTAATGCAATTATAAAACGTGCATACACCCAGAGGTTTCTTGGCACTAAGTACAAGTAGGATACAAAGCCAGCTGGGTACACACTTGAAAGAAGGTTATTAGGCCGTTAAGGCAGGGAATTCCATATGGTAGGACTAGGCGGAGAACATCCGGAACAACGAGGGAAGAGCCGCTAGTTCCTGAACCCCGCAAGCCTAACAACAACTTGCCTGAACAGCAACTTTGTCTTAAGCACGCATGTGCGTGGTTAAGGCAAAGTAGGTCTAGTGTCCAGGATGGGTGTGAAAAAGAAAAGAAGAAAGAGAAGAGCACAGGTAAAAAGGGGTTGGGTCGTGTTTAAGGGGGTGGGGGGATCGGGGTAGTTTTTAAGGGGGTGGGGATCGGGGTCATTTTTAGGGGGTGGGAGGTTTGGGGTAGTTTTTTGGGGTGTGGGGATTCAGGGTAGTTTTTAGGGGGTGGGAGCGGGTTTGGGTTAGTTTTTAGGGGTGGAGGGATTCGGGGTAGTTTTTAGGGGGTGTGGTGGATTCGGGATAGTTTTTAGGGGGTGGGAGGGGTTCAGATTTGTTTATAGGGGGTGAGGGTTTGGGGTAGTTTTTAGGGGGTGGGGGAGTTTGGAGTAGTATTTAGGGGGTGAGGGGGTTTGGGGTAGTTTTAAGGAGGATGGTGGTGTATTTGGGGCTCAGAGGGAGAGGGAGGGGGGGTGGTAAACTTAGCCACAGATAGCTGTTTACATGCATGCCTTTACCCCAAAAATTCATGGTAAAGGAATGCGTGGTAAAGCTATTCGTGGTTAAGACGCGGTCATAGTAGAAACCACGTTGTTAAGGTAGGCGTTGTAAAGGAACTCGTTGTTTTGACATACAACCAGGAGCTAGAACTGAAAACCTAGCACAGCCCATCCTTTGCTTCCTAAATTTGTTGCTGGTGAGTAAATTGTGCAAGGAAGATCATACATTTCTAGTTGGTAAATATTTCATAATTCGAGTCCTTAGACATTGAGGACTCCCCCCCCACACCAAGTTATGAGAATGGGGAAAAGTCATAATCAGTCTGGGTAATGCTGGCGCCAATTCCTATTGATTTCCCCCTTACGGGTCAAATAAAGAGTCCAAATCTGCAAAAATGTGCTTCCTGATGTGATGACATTTGCCCATGATCAAGTAGATGACGGGCAGGGAGCTGAAGAATGGCATGCCTCTTTTTACTTCAGCTGGAGGAATATGTTTCTTCTCCCTCAGCCGAAGAAATGCGGCCGACCCTCCACTCACTGTTTGCAAGATTAGATGAAAATATCGCTGACAGGTGCAAGAGCGGCCCTTAAAGAATAATTGAACAAAGACCGCGCCAAATTGAAAGATAGCCACTTTAGTGGTATCAAACTGTCAATCCGGAAACACTGAGATTCCGAGCTGTCTCCGAATGAGATGTTTTATATTTAATGTGGGATTCAATCATTATATCCTGAAGAAGGTGTTGGCTCCTAAACATTGTGCCCACCGAAACGCGTCGATGCCCTTTTTGAGTTGAAGTACTTTAAGTCCTGGTGACAAGAACTCTGATTGAAAAATTAGTTGGATATCAGAGTGTGCTTACAAGTGTGGCTATTGTACCTACCTCATGCCAATAGGATCCATCTTTTCCTTAAGTTTTGTTTCCCACTTGTGATACTTGAATGTATATTGTAATGAGATTTTATTATGTATAAACTGTGTATTTTTTTTAAATTGTGTCTGATGACAAGAAAGGATAAGCTTTTTCAACAAACTGAACTAAATAAACTGTCTCATTTTAATGAATTTTTCCTTTCTGCTCCTATATGAATGAGTTGTTGTGGCTAGAAAGTGTTTTTATGACATAAGATTGTACCCAAAAGGGAATCTCTTTTTGACATATATATTCACCCCAGTACAGAGATCTGGGCTTAAATCCATAGTCCTTTTGCTCCCCATGCCATTCCAGTTTGAACCCAGCAATCCGCAAATCAGTGTTTACTCTGCACCCAATGGGAACAGTCCAGCCTGAACTGCCAGTCCAGATCCTCCCTAGACTGGAAACAAACATCCTAGGACCGATTTCGGGGTTTCACCCCTCATCAGCCAGTATAGCTTGACTCCAGTGGCATAGAGAGTGCGGGACGTACATCTAGGCATACCCGTCCCACTCGGGTTGACAAATGCAAAAACAGCAAGTAATTAACAGAATGCAGAACAATGTCATACATTCACCCCAGTACAGAGATCTGGGTATAAATGCATCATTTTTTTCCTCCCCATGCCATTCCAGTTTGAACCCAGCAATATGCAAATCAGTTTTGACCCTGCGCCCAATAGGAATGGTCCAGCCGGAACTGCCAGGCCCAGTCCTCCCTGGACTGGAAACAAGCATCTTAGGACCGGTTTCGGGGTTTCACTTCCCATCAGCCAGGATAGCTTGACTCCAGTGCATGGAGAGCAGGGACCCACGTCTGGTCATACACATCCCACTCGAGGTGATAAATGCTAAAACAACAATTGATGGACAGAATGCAGAACAATGTCATACATTCACCCCAGTATAGAGATCTGGGTCTAAATCCATCGTTTTTCTGCTACCCTTGCCATTCCAGTTTGAACCCAGCAATATGGAAATCAGTCTTGTCCCTGCGCCCAATGGGAACAGTCCAGCCTGAACTGCCAGGCCAGGTCCTCCCTGGACTGGAAACAAGCATCCTAGGACTGGTTTCGGGGTTTCAACCCTCATCAGCCAGGATAGCTTGACTCCAGTGGCATGGAGAGAACGGGACCCACGTCTGGCCATAACCGTCCCACTCGAGGTGACAAATGCAAAAACAATTGATGGACAGAATGCAGAACAATGTCATATATTCACCCAAGTATACATATCTGGGCCTAAATCAGTTTTTTTTGCTCCCCATGCCATTCCAGTTTGAACCCGGACATACGCAAATCAGTCTTGACCCTGCGCCCAATGGGAACAGTCCAGCCTGAACTACCAGGCCAGGTCTTCCCTGGACTGGAAACAAACATCTAAGGACCGGTTTCGGGGTTTCACCCCTCATCAGCCAGGATAGCTTGAACCAGTGGCATGGAGAGCATGGGACCCACTTCTGGGCATACCCTTCCCACTAGGGGTGACAAATGCAAAGACAACAATTGATGGACAGAATAAAGAACAATGTCATACATTCATCCCAGTACAGAGATCTGGGCCTAAATCCATCGTTTATTTGCTCCCCATGCCATTCCAGTTTGAACACAGCCATAAGCAAATCAGTCTTGACCCTGCGCCCAATGGGAACAGTCCAGCCCGAACTGGCAGGCCAGGTCCTCCCTGGAATGAAAACAAGCATCCTAGGACCGTTTTTGGGGTTTTACCCGTCGTCAGCCAGGATAGCTTCACTCCAGTGGCATGGAGAGCACGGGACCCACCTCTGGGCATACCCATCCCACTCGGGGTGACAAATGCAAAAACAACAATTGATGGACAGAATGCAGGACAATATCATACATTCACCTCAGTACCGAGATCTAGGTCTAAATCCATTGTTTTTTTGCTCCCTATACAATTCCAGTTTGAACCCAGCCATATTCAAATCAGTCATGACCCTGCGCCCAATAGGAACATTCCATCCCGAACTGCCAGGCCAGGTCCTCCCTGGATTGGAATCAAGCATCCTAGGACCAGTTTCGGGGTTTCACCCCTCATCAGCCAGGATAGCTTAACTCCAGTGGCATGGAGAGCACAGGACCTACGTCTGGAAATATCCATCCCACCCGGGGTGACAAATGCAAAAATAACAATTGATTGACAGAATGCAGAACAATGTCATACATTCACCCCAGTACAGAGATCTTGTCCTTCAATTGTATGTCTTATGCCAACACACAGCACTGTGTCAAAACCCATGGGCGGTTACATGGAAACAGTCTTACCTATTCCGTCATCTGTCGACTTCCCCCTCCCACATCGCCCCGCCCGACCACACCGCGGTTACCTGCGCCGGCCGCCGCTGCATGGAAACACCCATATGTCACCCATGGAACGCCCCCCATGCAAACAAATGCAAATTAGCACATAGTGCTTCTTAGCCTTACTATGACCAGCTTCCCAACACAAATCCTGAGTTTTTAGTTTGACTTCTCTAAGCAATGTTTACATGTGTAACATTGACACATGAAGACCTATTGGCTTTGTCACTGTGTGGTTTTCCCACAGACTTGAAAGAAACATGAGCTGCTGCAGATAAAGCGGTAATGACAAGAGGGAGGTATAAAGGTGACACATCCTTTTAATTAGTAGTCAACGGGAACCTGACAAAGCCAAGCACAGAGAAAGGTGTGAAGGGAGGGGGAGTGGGCCGTGTATTAGAGTGAGAGAGGGACAGGGTAAGGAAGGAGGGAGGGAGCCGGAGAAGGAGAGAGTGGAGAGAGAAGACAGAGCACATCTCTGTTGAGAGCGAAAATAATGAGATTTGCAGTTTCTGACCAGAGGTCTTCGCTCGAATCAAGCTATTATTGTTCTGCTGCATTATTAATGGCAGAGGTGCATCATTTGTATCGGAGCCATCAGGGCGAAGCTGCTGGAATTTACATCCCTCTCCCACAGATCGGTATTAGGCTCATATTTTACCGGCAGGACAGTGAAGGATGCACCTCCCTTTCTTACTCAGGAAACTGTTCTGAAGGAAGCAGAGGAGGTAAATGCCTGGAAAGCAAACAAACCAGTTGTTTCTTTCATTCATCTGAAGCAATCGCCCATCTGCAGAGAAGAAATGTGTGTACAAACAAATCTATTACACAATGTGGCTATTACTGAATCTAGAATAAAAAAATGAGTCACAGTGCTCCTTCCTCTGTGGAATATTCACATGATGGGGTATTTAATTGCCCAACATAACTGGCACTCTGTGAAAGCATCTCTATAAGAATCACAATCACAACCTGACTCAAATTTGCTGGGAATAGAGCCTGATATTGTCCATACATTACAGCTGGAGCCTTACCCACATTGGGTATCACTATGCACCAAATAGCAGTTCCCGGGATATTATGGGAGGTATGATCGCCAGTGGAGAGCTTTTCAACGTTTACCACTGGCCATCAGAATCAGTCTACATTAGGCATTATGTCCATGCAAGTAGGTCAAAAATAATCACACATTTTGCAAGAGTTAGGAAAATATTGCTTGTTATGTCCATCCATCTCCCTCCATGTGGCCGGCCAAATGATTGATGAAGAGCTGGCAACTTCCAATTACCCTAATGGAAGGCACTCTGGAAGCATGTGGTGAGGAATGGGAACAATGCAGCTTGTTACATAGCTGTGGTGGTGGCAGGTGTGTTTCTTTGCTGCTAATTAGGGGAATAAGTGCATCTCTGAATAAGAGTGGGCAAAACATTTCCTTGCAGCCCCTTGCCCAACCATGGGACTTACGATGCAGGGATATGAGTCTGTGCTGCAAACCACTGTCTCGCATTTAGTGCATTTAACTTTGCCATTCATTAGTGAAAGTTCAATTTTTATGGTCTGACTGGACAGTGCAGCTGTTGCTAGACAATTATGTGAGCATCACTAGGAAGGGGTTTTGACTCCGCCCACATGCTGGGAGCCAAAAAGATGTTTTGATTGGCAGACGTTGCATCCATAAGAAAGTGCTTGTCTTCGACACAGCTGTGATCATTTTGCTTACTTATCCAGCTGCTTCAGCTTGAACTTTCACAAAACATTGCAAAGCTTTAAAAGTATCTTTGATAACTAAGATTATGTTTCAATTCTTTATTTAATTGTCCTCAATACATTAACAAGAATGGCACAATAAAGATACACAAGCCAACTGCTATGCGGGGCGAGAATATCAACAAAGTAAAATACAATACCAAAATACATCCATAAACCAGATCCCAATTAAAGCAATTAATGAATAATAATACAAACAAGGGGAATGAAGAACAGAACACAACCATCAAAAGAAATCAACGCATTACGAAAAGGAAACACACCCCTGCAATGCAAGGGGAAGGTGGCATGATCTACTACCCAAACAAACTTCCTGTTATGCTGTTAATATTATATGGGGTCAAAGTCTGGAAAACCTCAAGGGGATTGGAAATGGACCATAGGAATCTGCATGGAACATGAAACAGAACGTGATATCCTAGAAGAACATGGGGTGTATGGGCGAGTACAGCACTTCAATCTTTAAGGAAAGGGCCCCATACATCTTGAAATATCTGCAATTTGTCATTTAGATAATAAATGAGGTGTTCACAACTTGCCATAGCATACACATTGTCGAATCAGTTCTGAAAAGTGTGCATTAGGGTCGATTTCCAAAGTGACAGAATCACCAGTTTAGACACCCCTAATGCAGTGGAGAGCCATCTGTTAACATGTTGGGTCATTGAAGGGAGGTCAGAAATAACATGCGAGAGCACTGTCCAGGCAGACAATGGTCTATTTACCCAAAGGCGTTCTCTCATATGATCCCAAACCTATGATCAGAAGGTCTTCTGTCAATCACATTCCCATAAAATATTGACCAAGTCGCAGTGCGAAAGGCCACATCTCCATGAGAGTGAGTCCACACTAAGATGGGCATTGTGTAATCTTACTGGGCACAAGTGCCAGTGGTGAAGGAGCTTCAAAAAAATGAAACTTAAGACATGCTTCCCGTAATCCTTTATTATAATTCGCAGGTGAGAATCCCAATCATCATCCAGTAATTGTGTGTTGAGACACGATTCCCACCAGTCTCTCAGTGAGGTGGATGTGGGTGCAGAAAAACAGTGATCCAACAGAGTAACATACAATCCTGAGATAGTTCCCCCAAAATGTTTCCAGGTCTGGATATAATGAGTAATGGGTGATCTGGTGAGGGCAGTAGGCGTGTTCCCCTGGGGATCACTGACTAAATATCGAGGGACAAAATATAGACTACCCAAAATATAGATTCCAAAATATCGACAGACAAAATATCGAATTCCTATCTACAAACAGGTAAGTACCAAAATATCGACCCCAAAATATCGTTTATATATATATACATTATAAAAAAATCGAATTTCTTAAAATTAATGTAAAATTAAAAAAAATATTAAAAATAAATAGCTAAAATATACTTAAAAATACTTAAATTACCTTAAAATTATTAAATAACTAATTTAACTTATATAAAAAAATACAATCATATCTGTTAAACATATATATATTAAGATAATATTAATAAAAAATACACAATATTATTACCGTAGGATAGTGGAGGTGTAAAAATTACTGTTCCCACTCCTGGAAGTGCAACAGTAGGGAAAGTGTTGGATAGCATAGGGGTAAAAATTACAATTCCCACTCCAAAGAGTGCAACAGTAGGGAAAGCGTTGGATAGCGTAGGGGTAAAAATTACTATTCCCACTCCAGAGAGTTCAACAGTAGGGAAAGCGTTGGTTAGCATAGGGGTAAAAATTACTATACCCACTCCAGAGAATGCAACAGTAGGGAAAGCGTTGGATAGCGTAGGAGTAAAAATTACTATTCCCACTCCAGAGAGTGCAACAGTAGGGAAAGCATGGATAGCGTAGGGGTAAACATTACTATTCCCACTCCAGAGAGTGCAACAGTAGGGAAAGCGTTGGATAGCGCAGGGGTAAAAATTACTATTCCCATTCCAAAGAGTGCAACAGTAGGGAAAACGTTGGATAGCGTAGGGAGAATGCAACAGTAGGGAAAGCGTTGGATAGCGTAGGAGTAAAAATTACTATTCCCACTCCAGAGAGTGCAACAGTAGGGAAAGCGTTGGATAGCACAGGGGTAAAAATTACTATTCCCACTCCAAAGAGTGCAACAGTAGGGAAAACGTTGGATAGCGTAGGGGTCAAAATTACTATTCCCACTCCAGAGAGTGCAACAGTAGGGAAAGCGTTGGATAGCGTAGGGGTAAACATTACTATTCCCACTGCAGAGAGTGCAACAGTAGGGAAAGCGTTGGATAGCGCAGGGGTAAATTTTACTACTCCCACTCTAGTGAAAATAAATTAATATAATTCACATAATCATTAATTAATCAATTAATACAAAATAATTATCAATTAAGAATTAATTAATTACCAATTAAAAATTAATTAACAATGTATTCTAAATAAATACCAATTAATTCATTAACATATCTAATTAATTATAATTAAATTACTTCCCACCCTATTCCCCTATAAACCCACAACCCGCTACAGAAAATAAATTAATTTAATTCACATAATTATCAATTAATCAATTAATGAAAAATAATTATCAATTAAGAATTAATTAATTACCAATTAAAAATTAATTAACAATTTATTCTAAATAAATACCAATTAATTAATTAACATATTTAATTAATTATAATTAAATTACTTCCCACCCTATTCCCCTATAAACCCACAACCCGCTACAGAATTAAATTACACAATAATTAAATAACATAAAATTAATTACTTAAAATAAATTACAAAAATATATACACTTTTCACACATATACTAACATAAAAAACACTTAAAAAATTTTGATATCATTAAAAATTCGAAATTTGTAATAAACTATATTATGTACTTCGATATTTTGTCTGTCTATATTTTTAAAATCGATATTACATTACTTACCTTCAAAACGATATTTTTGATGTCTATATTCTGTCCATTCGATATTTTGTCCATTCTATAATTTGGACTCGATATTTTGGTTTGTCTATATTCTGGAATCGATATTTTGACCTTTTACCTTCCCCTGGACATGCGTTAGGGCATGAGACAATTGATTGAATCCCCATAATTGGGATGGCCAATTTCCATCTTAAGTCGAGGAACTATTTGATCAAGTCATTAGATATAAGGTCCTCAATGTGGTAAATAATGTGATTAATCCAGATGGGCCAATACATTTCCTCCCCACAAATCAGTATGGCAGCATGGAAGCATTGTGCCACAATGAGGCTTTAGCCTGGATGCCACTCTGAACTTGAACCAGCCTGTAGGCCTAAATCCATCCATATTGGGAGGCGTGTATGATTGGATTAATGAGAGGAGTAATTTGAGGTCTTGGAGTGTAATAAACAGCCAGATTTCGGGAAGATTGCAAGATATGGTGCTCTAACTTTACCTGTAAGGTTGGGATCTCGGGTGTAAGTAACCAATACACATAGTGGGCCAACTGCTGTGCCAATCAATAACCCTCAAAGTGGGGAAGACGCAAGCCACCCTATTCCAATGTGGAGTGGAGCTTTGCTCCTTTTAATCTTGGTCTTTCCAAACCCCAAATGAAACGGGAGCTGGAGCGCTGGATGCTCTGCAGAGAGGAGACTGACATAATCATCTGTTACATACCAAAAATGTAATTACATTTGGGGAGGACATTCATCTTAATTACTTACACCTTGCCCTACAGGGGCAGGCTCAGATCTGACCACTTTTAAAGTCACGGCCCAAGAAATCCACAATGGCTGTGCATTATTATGGAACATGTCACTAGGCCTCTATTAATAAACACCCCAAGACATTTCAAACACCATTAAAATGTCATACCACCAAGAGAGGTGGTTGAAAAATAATCCGGTTTAGAAACCAGAGTGGAAGCAGGAGCCAAGGGTTTTGATAATGTCAAAAAAATATTGTCTGCATAGTAAACAGACATAAACTCCCCCAACGTTGTGGAAAAACCTTTAATATTATCATTAGAACAAATTGCAATTGCTAGGTGTTTCAGAGCCACCAGAAATACCAGTGGGGATAGGGGATAACCCTGTTGGGTGCCTCAATGGACATCAAAGTAGGGGGAGGATAAACCTCCAGAAATGGCAGATGGAGTGGGTCTAGAGTGTCAGGAAATCCTGTCTGATGCCCATCCTTGTTATGCTCTGATATAGATAAGCCCAATCGCAATGATTAACAGCCTATTTGGCATTCAGTGAGGGGAGAACCTTCTCTTCCAGCTCTTCCCTCACCTGTCACACAATATGTTATAGAGTGCATAAGTGATTGGTTTGAGGATCGTTCAGGAACAAAACCTACCTGAGAGGGTTCTACACGAGCTGTGATAACCTTATTGAGGCTCATGGCCAAAACCTTTGCCAAAATCTTAACATTCATGTTTTTCAATGTAATGTAATGTAAAGGGCATATCTACAGTGCAACTATTACTCCATAGAGTGTCCTGGTGCCCTGCACAGACAGTGACAAACCGAGGGGTTAATTCTAGAGGGAGATTATTCCAGAAAGACGGTCCCAAAAAAGAGAAGGACCTGCACCCCGTTCTGGATTTATTATCCAAATAATTTTGGCCAAAAAGAGATTTGCTGAGCGCAGACTTCTGGGAGGGATATAAAAACAGATTCTCGCTCTCAGGTACCCTGGACCTGTCACATACAATGCTCTATGGATTAGCAATAAGCTCTTAAAAGTAATCCTCTTCCTAACGGGATAGCTTGATCATTCCAGGGGATCCTTGCCTGATTTTGTGAGCACAGATATTTGAGCCCTGGGAAATTCTGCAGAGAGCTGACCATTAACCAGGGCCTCATGATAAACCGGTACCAAAATGGGAATAATCTGAGCTTTTGTGGCATTAGAAATTTCAGCTGGAAGGCCGTCCTCCCCAGGTGCCCATGGGCGTCCGCAGGGGGGGGCAAGGAGGGGCGCTTGCCCCCCCCTGTAGCGACCCTCCTTGCTCCCCCTGAGGACGCCCATGAAGACCGTGACTTCAAGACAGGGTTCTCACTCTCTTTCCTCTCCTTTCTTTTCTTTGCATCCCTGTGAAATGGCTCCAATAAGAAAGACGCTTTAGCTGGGAATGTCGTATTTTTCTGACATTTTAATTCCAAAGTGCAGCATTGGGAATAAAAGGCAAAAAATATGAAAAATAGATAAATAACTAAATAAAGTAAGACAGAGTGGTAGCAAACTGGCCAAACTGATTTTATTCACACTGGAACACATTAACGCCACTTTTACAGAGTTTGCCAGTGAAGCACTATTATTTGTTTTCTTGTCTTTGTTTTCCCTGGACTTGGAACTAGTGCACCAATCCTGGAGGTACTGCAATGTGTGGATTGGACAACAAAATGTGTGCTGCGGCTCTGCGTCCAGGGCAATCTGGTATTTTTACCATACTGCTTACATTTTGTAAGGATATAAGAAATGGCCATTGAAATGGGTCCATTCAGGGCCCTGTAGTCGTGTCCTTAACATTTCAGGCAAAAGCACTCACTGATTTCTGAATAGTGAGTGTAAAAGCATTAAGGTAACCATGTTGTTCCTGCTTACATTTCCCATGGTTTGCTAAATTTTGCATTCCCTATAATGTTTGCTTTTTCCAGGATGTTGTTACTTTTTTTTTGTAGGCCACATATTGCTCTTGTCTAGTGCGTAATTTAAATTGAGTCGCATCCAGATGTTTATAGCAGGCAACAATTGGGTTGTAGTTGAAGACAGTGGGAGTTTTTCTCAGTGGGACAGTCCGGTGTTCAGTGGGGGGGATGTGGCACTATGGTCAGAGCTGCTGAATTTGGAACTGGGAAACGGGTTCAGACTTAGTAACCAGTCCACCAGACCACTCTCCTGCGAGAGCACAATCACATGCTAGACCTTAGAAGGCTCCGCAAGACCTTAGAAGTCCTGGTGTCTTCGCACCATTAGGTGGACCCTAACATGACAAGTGTAGGTTAACCTTCAAGGCTTGTCCACCACTATTCATACTGAAGTTCCCCTCCAGTCTTGCGAGCAGGCCTATGAAGCAGCACACGCTAGAACAACAGTCACTGAGGTCACAGGACCCTTGAGAAGGGCCAGCTCTAGGGCGGTGCAACCAGTGTGACCTCACCGGGTGCTGACTTTAGGGGGAGGCATCATGTTTGCAAGTATATTATGGTTTTAAAAATGCTTGCTGCCTCCTTCCTGGCCTCCAGCAATTGTCGCCAGCAATAAAAATGTCATGATGACTCTGGTGATTAATGTTCTTCCTAGAGCGAGATCAGAATTTTGTCCAGTGGAAGTTTTGACTCATGGAAAGGTAGCTCAGAGGGTTAATGTATCGGCTGCAAAGAACATGCACCGTGCAGATCACAAAGTGCACATAATGTAAATAGGGCAGTGGGCTACTGCTTTTGTCAGAGAGATCCTTTTGTTACTTGCAGTTACTTGCAGTTTATAAGTTAAAATCCTAACTTAGAACAGTGAGCTATTAACTGTCATCTAAGAGCTGCATACAAACTGCAAGGTATAAATTAGAGTGTTATGTGCCCCTCCCCCAGTCTTTGATTATCCTAATGTCCCAAAAAGTGTTCTTTTGGACAGAAATCAATTCGGATTATTAAGGAGAACCCCCAACCATGGTATTACGTTTTAAATTTCGGGTATTGTGTTTCTCCAGACCAATCACTATAAAACTGTACGGGCTAATAGTATGGTTGTCATGTGACTCCTACACCTTGTTGTCCTTAGTCTTATGTAACATTTTCTATACAGTGATTTACACACATATTGATTGTCTCTGTGTAATGTGTGTGATGTAAAGTGCTCGGACACCCTACAAGGGTATGAATGGCGCTGTAAATCAATTTAAATGCATCTGAGAGAGAGTGGTTATGGAGACTTGGGGGGCTCAGTTAAAGGGTGGTAGTGAGGGAATCCATGGCAGAGGTGGTCATTGGGGGGCACTAACAAACATTAATGCACAGGACACCACCAGTGCTATGGCTGGCCCTGCCCTTGAGGCCAGTCTGCCTCACCCATTGGTACCTCCATCGGCCTTGTTTCAGCAGTAGTAGCTGCAACTCACCAGGGATCGGCAATGCAGGGTTTGCACGCACACCAAACTAAGTTCACAAACTTCAGTCTCTCTGCTTCATTCACAAGCACTTTTAACATGTGCTGCCTGCTGTGGAGCGACTGGAATTAATTATGCAGCAAAGGATGACAACATTATGCCGTAGTGTTGACTAAATTATGCATTAAAAAAAGGCTGCAGCGTAATGCAGTATATTTTCAGATATTTTATTATTTTGACATGTGTACACATGCTAACAGTCTCTGGAAAGATTTTGCCTTATTAGTACCAGTGTAACATACAAACGCAGCAGTGAGAAAGGTGACTAGTCAACCTTTGCAATAGGCCATCCACTCCGCAGCAACACAAGTCACATTTTATATTAACTTTTGATATGTTTGAGCTACAAACAATGTATTAGTTTAAATGGTCAGATCATGCAGCAGATCTTGATTTATGAGGCAAATATGGCAGAGCCATAATTTTAGGAAAAAACATTTGCAAACTAGGATATTTTGCCATTCATGTTTGAACTGCTGTTGTGGAAAAAGCGAGAAGTGCTGATGACAGAAACTCCATGGCTCGGAGACAAATGCGTTGTGTTTCCACATTTTATCGTATTTGGTACATTCTGTGATTAGAAGCATATCCCACTTTGTGAATATATTTTAATGTCAATAACTCATTATAACCTTAAACAATCATGTGTATCCATTGGTTGATTAAACTGGGCAGTGAAATGCCAAACAAATACTAAAATTGGGATGTCTGTGCATTCTGGCCACTCCTCTGGCTCCACCCACAGAGCCAATCCTTGGGTTATTCCCGCCCACTTCGACCACTGTGTAAGACTCAGCATCCCTGGACCTGTGATGTGCCGCCGCTGCGGGTGCCGCATGTGCCCCACATTTACGGTGCTGGGCTTCCGCATAAGGGAGCTGGCCATTATTGTATCCCTAAACTTGCACACGTTGTCAGTTTAACATTGACTACACGTAGAGGGACTCTAAGTTTCTTTTAAAAAATATAGCTAACATTTGGACCTGTACATTTTATTTTGTATAAATTAATTGAATGTGTGTAAAATTTAGCAATGCCCGGGGAATTCTAGTAAAGGGAGCACCCATTGGCGAATCACTAGCGTGTGTGATTGCTGCATTATTTATTACTAACTTTGACGTTGTGCTTTAACTTTGGATAAAAGTTATCATGAATTCTAGCACCAAGAAGCCAATATTGGTAAATATGTGTGCTACAAATAATCCCTAACTTACACTGTGCATACAGTATATTTAATCTGGTGCTTTAATCATAGGCTGTTTTAAAGTATTCTGATAAAAATCGAATCGTGCTGAAGACAGCCTTGATTGGTGTTGGATCGAGGACCCGAAAGTCTGCACACCTAGCAGACAGAGATAAAGCAGCTTGTCAGAAAAGTTTAGCGTTTTCCCTACAGGCGGTGTTTGTTGGCCTGTGGCAGGGTCAGTCACATGTCCTGGAATCCTGTCATTTAATTGAGTCTATCCCAGTTCTGCGCCCCAGTGTTCTTGTGCCCCACCTGGAACACATCATGTTGGAGGACGGTGATGACGTTAACATTTTGCCCCCCCTGGAAAAAGGTCTGCGGACGCCCATGCAGGTGCCTTCCTGGAGGGCACAGCATTGATCGCTGATGAATGCAGTTTCCTCTGCCATGATCACACCTTCCACTTGCGTAATTTGTGTAGTGGATAGCCTTGGCATTTTAAGGGAATTGAAAAAGGAAGATTCAGAGTCTAATGCTGGATGTGTTTCAGCTGTGTAAGGTGTTCATAGTATTTCTGAAACTCTGACACTATTGCCGTCGGGTGGGTGATGAGACGACCCTCTGAGTCTTGGATGGTGGGAATCATTTGGGATGAAGCTTGCTGGTGGAGCTGATAAGCCGAAAGTCTACGTGTCTTCTCACCCCTTTCGAGTGTCTCTTTCGTATATGGAAGATGCATTTCTCTGCCTCTGTAGTATAGTCTGTATTCAGTTGATATTCAACCAGTAGAAGCTACCGGAGGAGTAATGATTTTGAAGATGAGTTACAGTCAGTAGTCAGGGATACGAACCATGCTTCTACTTCCCACCTAGAGGCTGTAAGCCTCCAATTGATCATCGCAGACTCACTCATCAGCACACCACGAAGAGCAACCTTACCCACATCCCACAATGTTCATGCCGAGGTCACTGATCCCTTATTGGCCTCCAAATACCTTTCTACGTATTCTCTGAGGCAGCGTTTTGCCTCAGGCCTTTATAATGGGAGGCATATAGGCACCAAGGTTCTCACTGAAGTGTATACAAACCCAAGTCTATCTGTAGATCTATAAGGTCATGTTCTGAGATCCTGCAAGGAATAATGTTTGCATCTTCTAAGTGCTGGGCCACTAAGGGGGTGCAAAGGAAGTAGTCCAGATGGGTATGAATGTTGTGGGAAAAGAGGTGAAAGTATAATCTCTTCTTCATGGATTCAGGAGTCTCTAAGTGTCCCAAAGAGCATGATCTTGCATTAGATCATGTAATGCACAATGGTCCCCATCATAGTATATGTCTGGCCTACCTGATCTGACCAGAAAAGGGTCGAGCTACATTCCAGTCTCGTCCAATGAGGATTCTAGAGGTGTCAAATGATGTTAGTAACCTACTGATTTGAGAAAAAAAACAGACTTAGAGGTCTATGGCATGTACACTGAGCCCACGATAACTGTGTTTTCCATGTATAGAGAGCTTGGCAAACACATATGTGACATTTGTATCTGACCAAGTGTGGAGAATGCTATACAAGAGGTGCTTATGAATAAGTATAGCAATGCCTTGTTTCCTAACTGGATCAGCTGTGTCATCCCAACTCTGTGATGTGGGAGAGATGCTACCATAAAGGACCCGGCCCACCCAGTCTCTCCATAACTTGTTGCACTCTGCTGGAGACATATGGGTTTCTTGGAGGAGGGAAATCTCAGGTTTTTGATGATCTAAATATGTGAGAATTTTCATCTGTTAAATAAAATGTGTCAAGTTGTGCATCAATCAATCAATCAGGGATTTATAAAGTGCGCTACTCACCCGTGAGGGTCTCACGGCGCGGGGGGTGCAGCTCCGGTTCATTCAAAGAGCCAGGTCTTGAGGTTCTTCCTAAAGGTTGGAGGGTGGGAGAGCATTTGATGTTGACAAAGAGCTCGTTCCAGGCTTTGGCTGCAACGTAGGAGAAAGCTCTTCCATCTGCTCTGGTGCTGCGAATGCGGGGGGTCTCTGCAAGGGCGAGGTCTGCGGTCCGAAGTTTCATGTGGAAGGAGACTATCTCGTTGAGGTATTTGGGTCCGATGTGAAGGGATTTGTAAGCGTGGGTGAGCAGTTTGTAGGTTACTCTCTTCTCGACGGGGAGCCAGTGGAGGTCTCGTAGGTGTTGGCTTATGTGTTCCTGCCGTGGGGTTCCAAGGACGAGTCTGTCTGCGGCATTCTGGATGGTTTAGAGCTTGTGGAGAAGAGTTCTGTTGATTCCGGCGTAGAGGGCATTGCCGTAATCCAGTCTGCTGGTTATGAGAGCGTGGGTGATGGTTTTTCTGCATTCTGGCGGTATCCATTTGAAGATCTTGCGGAGGATCCAAAGGCAGTTGAAACTGGTGGAGGCAATGGAGTTGATCTGCTGGGTGATGGTGAGGGAGGAATCTAGGATGATGCTGAGGTTCTGTGCGTGGTATGTCAGGGTGGGCAAACTCTCGAGGGCAGAGGGCCACCAGGTGTTGTCCCAGGAAGAGGTGGAGGGTCCTAGGATGAGGACCTCGGTTTTCTCCGAGTTGAGCTTTAGGCAGCTGCATTTCATCCAGGCAGATACGTCCCTCATTCCTTCCTGGAAGCAGAGTCTGGTGTTTTTGGGGTTCTTCGTGAGGGAGAGCATGAGCTGGGTCTCGTCGACGTATGATACTATCTTGAGCCCGTTTTGTCTGACGATGGCAGCGAGGGGGTTCCATGTAGATGTTGAATGGCGTGGGGCTGAGCGATGATCCTTGGGGTACTCCGCAGATGATCATTGTGGGTTCGGAGAGGAATGGAGGGAGAATTCAATTCAATGGGTTCTGCCGGAGAGAATGGATCGGATCCAGGAGAGGGTGGTTCCTCGTATTCCAGTGCCGTGGAGTCTGGCTGCGAAAGTGCGATGTGAGACGGTGTTGAAAGCCGCAGAGAGGTCTAGTAGGATGAGGGCTGCGGTGTGACCCTGGTCTAGTAGCATGCGGATGTCATCGGTGGCGGCAAGTAGGGCAGTCTCAGTGCTGTGGTTGCTGTGGAATCCGGACTGGGAGACATCTAGGATGGAGTTCTCTTCGATGAAGGCGGTCAGCTGGGTGTTTACGAGTCTCTCAGTCACTTTGGCAGTGAAGGGGAGGAGAGAGATGGGCCGGTAGTTTTTCAGGTCTGTCGGGTCGGCCGCGGGCTTCTTGAGGAGGGGTTTGACCTCCGCGGGCTTCCAGTCATCGGGGAAGATGCCGGATTCGAAAGAGGCGTTGATGGTACATTCTAGTTTGGGTGCGATGGCATCAGCGGCCCTGTGGTAGATGTGCGGTGGGCAGGGGTCTGTGGGGGCTCCTGAGTGGTTGTTCTTCATGGTCACGGTGGTGTGTTCGACGGTGGCAGGATTCCAGGTTGTGATGATCGGCTCTTTGTTGGTGGTGGTGGTGAGTGTGATGGTGCCTGGCATCTGTTAGCTGAAGTTGTAGAGGACCTTGATATTCAGATGGAAGTAGGAGCTGAGCTTGTTGCAGAGTTCATGGGATGGTGTGATGTCAGTGGCTTTGCAGGGGGGGTTTAGTGAATTGCTGTATGACGTGCATAATTAGCGCCACCTCTTCTCCACCCTGGCAGTAGGCAGCAAGCCGGGGTCCAGGTACAGGAGCCGGGAGAGCTACCAGTGGCTGGCGACGGCGTGCCGGGCAGTGTATCACTGCTCTGGGGTCCGGCACACCCATAACCAACTGAAGCACCTGTGGTCCGATATCCTGGACCGAGAGCAGGACCTGCTCGACCTGCTAGGGGTTGAGGTTGAGGGTACTGTTGAGTAGCTACTTATTATTGTGTGTTCTATGTGATTGCGAATATTTATTTTCCCCAACTAGCAAGCATGCTGCTGCACACATGCAGGTAGGTTACGTTTGAAAATCTTATATTATGTGATCGTTGTTCTAGACAGGTGGTCCGCACTACCTAATCGTACTTGTGTGCACATTTGCCCTCGCTTGAGCTGAGTATGTAAGAGAACTTAGGTTAGGTAATGCAGACTAGAGAGGCTCCTTTCCTTTGTCCTGTCACTAAGATAGTGGTAGTTGGTTAGTTAGTTAGTTAGTACTAGTTAGTAATTTAGCGGCCTGCATCCTCTCACTTCAGTCTTTGACTCCTTAATGGAACCTTTTTATAGTTCGTATAGTGACGGAATAGCACCCAACCAATTTGGTGTATGCAATATGCATGCGTCCATCTATGCATTTAGGACTAAATGCAGACTTCGTGAATTGCCTATTGAAAGGTAGTTGAGATGGTTGGGAATGAGATCAGAACTTAGAAGCAAATATAGTTTTTTGGAAATTCATTCCAAAGACTTTAGAATATGCAGGCTAGGTAGGTTTATTATTCAGGAAATTGAACTGTGGAATAATAAAGATAGAACGTTCCGTGGTTGCACTACTAGTCTACTAGTAGTCGATCTGATTTAGGAAAGGTCAATGTAATAGCAATTGGTGTTTCTTGTCAAAAAATCGTTTTTGAGTGATTACTTAGTATTTATTTTACACCAATCATTTTTTGTCTCTTTAATTATGTCTTATATGATCATCAGCATCCAGAGGCAAGAAGACGAGGTTGTTCAAGGCGGGTGCAGGAGCTGGAGGTGCCTCCCAGGAACGCTCCTAATCTGACGGCTCTGCTGGCCCACAGTTGTTAATATTAATATATATTTCCCTAACATTTACCGCTCCTTATTTTGAACTATTATTTCAGTTTCCTAATTTAATTTTTCCCAAAATCCTCTTCTATCTAGCTGTTTCTAAATTCTTGTTATCCCTGCATTACCCTATTTTCAGACTTAGAGGCATATTATCAGGACAGGCGATAAAATGATCGCCATTTTAGCGGCAGAAAATGGCCGCTAAAATGACGATAAAGGACTTGATAATATGTTCTATGGTATTCCAATTGAAGCTCATCTAAAATGGGCTTCAATTAGAACTCCATAGAGCATATTATCAAGCCCATTATCGCCGTTTTAGCAGCAGTTTTCTGACGCTAAAGCGGCAATAATTTTATCACCTGTCTTGATAATATGCCCCTTAGTTATTTATGTTTCTAGTATTTTTTTTTTTTAATCTCTAACTGCCTCTGACTCTATATTAGTCTGCCTGTAGATTGCTTTCTTCTGGTTTTTCAGTCAGCTTTCCCTCTTCCCTTATATATTTTGCTGAAAGTCTAGTGGTGGCACTGTAAGACTCAGAAAACCCAGTGGTCCTTCAAGCTTCTCACCCACGCACACAAGGCACTCCACAAGACTTACACAGCCTATCTCAACAGACGGCTCTCCTTCTACATCCCCAACTGCCAACTATGCTCCGCTGACCTCTCACTCGCCACTGTCCCGTGCATCCGAAGAACAACCACCTGTGGGAGAAGGCATCGGTGGGAGATCCTTCTCCCACCTCGCCGCCAAGACATGGAGCACCCTCCCACTGAGCCTACGACAGACCCAAGACCTGCTGACCTTCAGGAGGATACTTAAGACCTGGCTATTCGATCAGTAGCGCCCCCCACCCCAGCGCCTTGAGACCCGCTTTACAAATGATTGATTGTTTGATTGATTGATTGGTCCTTACTACTACTAGTACTAGTACTACCACTCTGCCGCAGAGATTGCACGCCCAAGTAAGGTATTCTACACATGTTTGTTAATATGAGAAGGCTTTCTTTTACTTTCTCATGCTCAATCAGTAAATGATAGTCACGTTGGACACCCCAGGTGAGAAGTTGGCTTGGTATATGATGTCCACTAGTTCTAGTGGGCATCTTGCACAAGTCCAATCAACCCTTTTTCATGGTAGGTTATAAAGTCAACCTTATAGAAAGCTATCCTGGGGGTAGCTGTGGAGAGCAGCCTTCAGGCTAAGACTTGGAGACGAGTTAGGCAAGTTGTTTTACCATTTATAATATCTTGAGTACCAAATGAAAGCACATCACACAAGGTATATATCAAATATATATGTATTTATTCTAAACACAACCCCTCTTGACTCTTTATGAGGTCAGAGGTAAAAGTACAATACAAGGAACTTAATTAGCATACGATAAGTTGCACAGTATACGTTTTGCCATAGGGGCCTCACAAACCATATACTAAAATAGTGGTATAAGAAGGAATAGAAAGCAGGCCTGGGGCCTGTGGAATCGCTGGGGCTACTCAGGACAATCAAAGGTTAGGATGTAGGAGGCCCACGGGAGACGCGTGCAGTGTCTAAACACAGCCGCGGGTTACCATTGACTTTCTATGGAGAACGAACAAGTTACAAGTTTAAAGAAAAAGGGTACAAGGAGATGAACCACCTTGGAACCCTTTTAGACTAGGACACTTGGAGAGTCAATGCCCACGGGAGCACCGAAGTACTCGTGTTACCTCACCCAGGGAAGCCAGGTGCATAGATATCCTTTCGTGTCTGGTTTTGTCGTCAATTCCAATGGAGAGCTGCGAAGAAGTGCTGCAGGCGCCCAAAGGAAAGTGTCCGGGTGGAACCGAGGGTGGATCGGAGATGTGAAGAACCTGAAAGCATAGGAGACAGAGTCTGGGCCACTAGCCAGTGACCAGGGCAGCGATAGAAAGATGCCACCAGGTGTCGGGTGATTTCAGGTGAAAAGGTGAAGTTTGTCTCTTCAGCCACGAGGTCCAGGAGGCGTCGACGATGACCAGGAGCTGGATTTGAGCTGTCCCACAAAGGACATCTAGTTGACTGCGGTGTCGGTATCCGGATTGGATCCAACAAGCTTTGGCAAACGAAGTTCACGCAGGATGTCGAGATTGGCTTCGATGCAGACCAGCAAGGTCTGTGGAACTCCTCCTTTGCAGGGAATTTGGAGCAAGCCTGGAGCAACCAGGAAAGCAAGTAAAATCAAAGGTTGGTCTTCTTGGGGGCTCACTAACCAACGGACTAGGAACTGCAAAGATGCGTCAAGCTAAAATGCACAAAGCGGGCCCACGGGACACTCGTGGAGTGTGGGCCTCTGAGCTTCGGTGACAAAGGTGCTTGGGCTTCAAGCACCCCAATGCTCAACTTCCGGATACCTCTGGAAGTCGGTGCATGTAGCAAAATGCAGGATGTCCAGGAGTTCCGGTACCACGTCTCTCGTGTCCGCCACGGGTCTCAGCTTTGCTGTGAGCGGAGGTCGTGGTCAGAGATGTCTGGAAGTCTATTTCCTGTGTCGCAGATTCTTCAGGATCCGGCGGGAGCCTCAAAAATGCAGACCTGTAAAGATGCTGTTGGTGCCTGTTTGAACAGGGTGGTCACTCCTTGACCACAGGGGAGATTTCTTCCATCTTCCAATCGAAATGGAATGTCGAAGGTCCAGGATATATGTTGCAGTGTTTCATCCAGGGTAATCTAAAGTCCTGGGGACTGGGGTTCTATACTCATAGTAAGCTTAGGTGTTGGACTAACTCTATGGTCCCTCCTATGGGTGGACCTGGGGTGAGGGTGGTTACACCCCTTCCCCTTTGTCCAGCTTCACGCCAGAGCTGGGGCAGAGTGCCCCAGAAACCGGTTTGAACTGGGAAATGCATGGAGCACCTTGTGTGCCCCAGGCAGTGTCTGGAAAGCATTCACTGAATGCAGCCCTCCCTGCCCCAATACATGAAGATCCTGTCTGGGGAGGTGCCAGCACCTCCCTGGACAGGAAACCATTTGTCCAGGCCTCCCCTGCCGGAGTTTCATCCAGCAGCTGGAGGGCATACTCGTGTCTGTGGCAGCAGCATCCATTTTGTGATGCTGAGGCTCTGTTTAACTGTAACCGGGTAAACCAGTAACCACATGTCTTCTCCCTCTAGAAGGGTGGAATGCTACCCCCGCCACCAGGACTGGCAGAGGGTAGTATTCCAAAGTGTTTGACACCTTACACAACATGCTTTGATAAAGCCACACCAAAGTTAGCATTAACGGCGAGGATTAAAATGCACTTAAGAGTATATGGTATGGGTATATCATAGAACAGCTATAAGGAGATGGTTCCGAAAGCTTCAGAGGTGCTCAGCTCATGCTAGGGCACCCTCTCACATAAAACCAAGCACTCTACCTCCAGGATTGTCTAGGTCTGCCTTAGGAGTGGCTTATAGGTGTATATGTGTCTATATATGTATATAGATATAGGTATACTATATCTGAGTAAGGGGTGATTACACCACCTTACCCAGGCTGTAAGAACAGACCTGTGGTGTCAGTTTGGAAGGCAAACCAGGGGTTGCACAATAAATGCTGCAGCCCCTGGTAGGCCTAGGGTGCACCTATGCCCTGGGTACCTATGGTACACTATACAGCGGCTCACAAGGGTGACCCAGTAACCAATCTGGTATGTACCTAAAGTACATGGTATCAATTTAGAGAGATAACAGCTGAGCCGTGGGCATGATTAGCAGGTCCACAGCCACACTAAAGTAAAAAAAACAGAGAATCACCGCAAAAAGTGGGGGTAACCATAGGAAGCAGACCCTACTCTCCTACACCCCAAAGTTGTGTATGCTTCTCGTCTAGGCCTAGTATTATTATTAGCAGCAGTTGATGGTGATCTGATTGCACCATGACTTGAAGGAAGTAGGAGGAGGAGGACGGCACCTTTACATTTTCCAACCAAGAAGACCTTATATCAGATTGGATGCCCAGTTGGCCACTCTTTTTCTTTTCAAAAACTCAGATTCACCAATAGCTCTAGCCAATGAGTACAGTTGAGACTAAGTTATGAACAGTTGAAGAAGACACCCTTTACTTAGCATTTGCATTAGTGGGAGTTGAGTAACTAATGGCCTCTTCTATCTTCAACTCGGCAGATAAAGTTTTATGAAGAAGACTAAGGGGCATATTCTCAAGGAACTTTTGCCAAGTTAACAGCACTTTATCGCAGCCAAAGTGGCGATAAATTTATCGCCCCATTCACGAGCAGGTGCTAACAACCCATATCACCAGTTTACCTACGAAAGCAGACGAAAACATCGCCACAGATGACCCCCACAACTATCGCTAATGAGTAGGGGTTCCCTTGCAAAAAGCCGCAACAACACCACTCTGCAACATTCTCAACAACCAGCCAGATTGGCGATAAGATCACAAAACATGCAATAAGGCTCGTTAGCAGCAGGAAATTAACACCTGCCCTGACCTGGTGTAAATCGGACGACAGCGTGCACTACAAAGAGAGCCCAGGCCAGAGCCACACCTGTAGGGCAACAGATGCCATGGAGCCACTGATCATGCAACTCAGAGCCACAACAGGACCACAACACCCACCGCCACCCAGAACGGTGCCCCCGGGCACCCTCCCCTGGGCACCCCCCCGGGCAAAGACATGTCACATCAACTTCACGAAATCACATAATCACATGTCACATGTATGTGTCGTCACAAAAATGAGCATCACACATCCACCTACGAATTACCATAAGAAAGTTTATTCAGATTAACTCAAAAGAACATCAATGAAGACACATGGCGGCTCTCGTTAAGACAATCTGTAGGTCACAGCCTGCAAGACAAAAACCCAGATGAGAAGGTGTGTCATGCGGCCATCATAGGCCAGAGAGAGAGTGAAGGAGAGAGAGATACAGAGAGAGAGAGAAAGAGAGGGAGAGAGAGAGGAAGATGGAAAGAGAGGGAGAGAGAGAGGGAGAGGGAGAGAGGAAGAGAGAAAGAGAGGGAAAGAGAGGAAGACGGAAAGAGAGGGAGAGAGAGAGGAAGACAGAGAGAGAGAGAGAGAGAGAGAGAGGAAGACGGAAAGAGAGGGTGAGAGAGAGGAAGATGGAAAGAGAGAGAGAGAGGAAGACAGAAAGAGAGGGAGAGAGAGAGAGAAAAAGACAGCAAGAGAGGGAGTGAGAGAGAAGAAGACCGAAAGAGAGGGAGAGAGAGGAAGACCGAACGAGAGGGAGAGACAGAGGAAGAGGGAAAGAGAGGGAGAGAGGCACTCAGAGAAAAGAAGAGAGGAACAGGGAGAGAGAGTGCCGACATTGCGCACCCAGGCCTCACTGCTCACCTGCTGCCACTGGTGTGTCTCCAACCACGTGCCGGTATGTAGTGCAGTTCACTAGGTCCCTCATCTGAAACAGATCCCACATCTGAAACAGAGTCCAGAAACATGAATGGCAAAGTATATATAGTTGCACACAACATCATCACCTGTCTGCCCCTGCGCACCCAGGCAGCTGTATCCCAGCCCCTCCCACCGCCCAACAGTGCATGCCCACCCCTGCTCACCCAGGCTTCACTGCTCACCTTCCGCCACCGGCGTGTCACAAAGAGGGCCCACCACGTGCCGGTTCAAGCCCCAAGCCCGTGGCCCACGAACATGGCACCCTCCACATCATGCAGCCTTCTCCGCTGGCCACCAGGTCTCACATTTGATTCTGGGTCTTGATTTCACTATGGCAGGGGACATATCACTGCACAGGGCATCATCGCAGGGTGCACACCCGCTCAGCCCTTTAGGTACCACCAACTCTGTGATCTGGGAGGTGACGGCAGGTGGCAGTAGGCCCGCGCTGCCCGCTGGCTCTGGCCTAAACTGCGGTCCAGCAGGGCAAACAAATCATGAGCAGTCCAGACCGTCAGGATGAGGCATCATCACAGGCTACACACCCACTCAGAACTTCCGGTGCCCTTACCTCAGTTTACCGAAAGGCATTGTCCCATGGCGGTGTGCCTGTGCTCGCAGCAGTGTATCCAGTGCCACCAAGGCTGTGCCCCGCAAGTCATGGACCCTGTATGATTGAGCATCGGGGTGCGGACGACAGCATGTCACCTCCGGGCCGGGGAAATGTGATGTTGCAGGGCCCTAGGCCCTCATCCCTACATGAGCACCACACGGATATACCCAGATGGAGAGTGGAAATGGCGTCGAGCATGTGCGCCCGGCCCTTTTTATTGTCAGGGTCACATGTCCTGTGAAGAATGTGTTGGATGGGTGTGGTGTGGGTGTACACCAACCGTGAGGGAGTGGCTGTGGCATGCTGACAACTAGACCTATGACCAGCAGATCACTACAAGGAAGGCCTGGGACATGTAGCATTGTTGTCACCCCCTGTGAGCGTAAGCAGAGTTGGCTGGCCTGGCATATGCCAGTCCAGCGTAAGTGTCTGAACAATGAACCCGGGGCTCTGGGCGTAGCTCCGTACTGGGCTGGACAAGGAAGTAACGAATGCGTGGGTCCCTGTTGTTGTGTCGGCACCATCCGGACCGCATTCTTCAACGTGTCGTTCTGTGACCCAAGTTCAATGACATGAGCTACATGGACGTAAGGGGGAATCACTGAGCCTACATTCATCCATACTTCCACACTTGAAAGACCAGACATGACACATCTGTGTGATTATGAATGTTTAATGCACATTCAGTGGAGTGTTGCATCTGGAGCAGTAAAGGGCCAAGCAAACCTCACATTACAATGTCGGCCCGTGGAGGGCCAGCCAGAGTCCTTCAGGGAATGACAAGTCCAAAGGAAGAGGAAGGGTACAGTCCGCAGTCTGATTGCTGCGTCATTGGCGATCAAACAGAATATGGCAGTTCATGTCTAGGACCAAGGTGAGTGTTGCAGAGTGCATTGGGAGACAGTGGAAAGTGGTGATGCAGAGAGCAGAACCAAGCAGAAACAGGCCTTATGGCAGAGATGGATGCTACAGTTTTTTTCTTACCAGTAAGGCGGTTTCATCCGCTTATTCGTCCTCTGCTGTTTCATGTGCCTCACATGTGGGTGATGGTGTACCGTCTTCAGTAAGTCCGGGTGGTAAATTTTGTTCCGTTCGCGGAATTTGGGTAATTTCGCGTTCCGCGGAGAACACGAAATTGCCCGAAATTCTGCATTCCGCAGCTTCGCGAAATTGTGTTGCTTGTTCGCATTCTCGAATGCGTGTTCACAAGATATTTCTCCCCGAGCACGCAAACAGCTATTGCAAACAGTAAAAAAGCATTGTGAACAAGCAATTTCACGTGTTTGCAGAATTCCTGAGTGTTCGCAGAGATTTTTTACCGTTTTGCAGAGATTTGCGTAACGCGATTATGCAAATTCCGCTCACCCCTAGTCTCCAGCACTGTGTGGCAGTGACACATCAGTGGACGGAGGTGGAATGTCTACCACAATGTGTGGCACTGATACTTCAGGGGCCGGAGAGGTGGATGTAGTGGTAGCAGCAGCATGCATCAGGGCCAGGCCTTGTGGTAGCAATGCCATGAGGATGGTCCTGAGGTCAATGAGGAACCCAGCTACCTCTCGCTGGTGTGCAGCCGTGGCGGCTGCTCTTTCTGCCTGCGTCAGCTCCATGGTCTCCATTGACCTCCGCATGTATTCTAACACCCGTGTGACATCGCTAGTGCCACTCTGACTGGACAGCTCCAGCGATGTCAGCCATGGTCCTTTAGAGAGCATGGAGCGGACTGTGGGTGTCCGTTAGAGACCGTGAGTGGTCCCTGATGGGACTTAGACACCCATGTATGTCACCTAGTTTGTCTGCCGTGTGGTTGAAGCCCACCCACACCTGTTCAGCCAGATTCTCCTGGGACCCAAACACATGGCGTTGGAAGGTCATGTGTTCTTCGTGGGGGTCCTGGGAGGCAGCAGTGGCAGTGGGTGCTGCCTTCTGCGTAGTTTGTGCAGGTGGTGGGGTGCGCAGGCTCTCCACTAGCTGTGGGAGGGCATCGGAGTCGAAGCTGTGGTGGTCCTCTTCATCATTAGAGAAGAGAGATTCTGGCTGCTCTGCAAGAGGTATTGATTCTCCCTCTGCAATGTAAATGGGAGATGCAGTTTAACAATGTGTTCACATGTGTGTTGTCGCATTGTGCATGTTTTCATACAGACTGTGTACATTGTGGCTGTTTGGGAGGAGCTGCCTATTTGATGAGGGAAAGTGGACATTTCGACAATATGATGGATGTGTGTTTGTACTAGTACATTATCAACTCACATTTCCTTGCAATGCCAAATGTGATTGACCAATTTCTACACACAAGCGGCACCAGTTGTGTCCTGTGTTCTGTTTTGGATATGTTGTGGTTTCTACCACATTGTTGTCAGTGTTGATGTGCTTTACATGTTATGTGTGTATGTGCTGCATTCAGGGTAGTTGCCCCGCAGCTCCGATTTTGGCGCACCTTATCCCTTTCATGCGGTGTGCCTTTGCCTTCTGTGCTTATGCAGTGCTGAGAATGTTGAATAATTGGGTACATTGGCCTCTTGGTGGGAGTTGGGGGCTGGGGCATGGTTTGTCCGCAGATGTGCTCTACTTAGTTGTACATGTATGCCATTGTGCCCATCTCCCCCTGTACCCTCAGTCCCTGGTCCTTACTCACCCGGGTGCTGTTGTGTCCTGGCATGTTGAGCAGTGTCCGGTCCCCCTATTCCTGCCACCTTCTCCCCACTGATGACTGTTGACACCATTTTTTCCTTCATATCGTCCAGGTCCTCCTGTGGCACAGGACTCTCACCCCCAGTCTGCATTACTGCCTTCCGGTTGTTGGTGAGTTTCAGCTTGGTTTGGCACTTGACATCATTCCAGCGCCTCTTGTCCTCTTCAGCACTCTGACGGTATTCACCTTGTCAACGATGGACTGTCATAGTCCATTTTTTGTTGCCAATTACACAGTGGAGGTGACAAACAGTTGTTGATAGTGTTCTACCACCTCTGTGCATCGCATCGCATTGACTTTATCGCGAACATATGACGCGTTATTGAGCGCCTATCGCATGGTACCACCGTGTTGTGAATACTTGGTTAACACAGCGTTATTTTCCAGCGATATACTGCGATATGAAGAGTTGCGTTGAGCTCAATTTGCAGTACTTATCACACGTTCTTGAGAATACCCCGCTAATAGTCAGACCTTGATGTGTTGGTAGAAAAGGGAAAAAAGGATGGAAGGAGGAAGGATGGGTGACATGTAATATATGACTGGGAGAGAAGGATGCGTGAGCGAAGGGCCCGGGATGCATATAGATGGCTGATAGGATGCATGGGTGGTTTAAGGATGTGTGAAAGGAAGGAGGCCTGCCTGGGTGGGTGGGTGAAGTTGTATGGGTGAAAAGGAATCCTCCAGGGGGTTTGATGGGTCAAACTCAAAGGCAAGCAATGACACATGGGTGGTTAAATGACAAAAAAAAAGTTTGTTGAGAATGATAACCATGTTTAGATGGATGGATGCCTGGATGGTATTCAATCATAGGTGAAGACTGGATGAAGATAATATAAAAGAAAATTAAACTGTGCCTGAGTAGCTAAGCCAAGGATGTAGAACAAAAATAATGCTAGAAGAACAATGCAATGAAAAATGGAAAAATCCCTGGAAAGAATAAACAGGGAATCGTTTATTTTTCAATTTTTTTTTTTAAATTCAATGGTTTGAGGTTTTATTTCAGACTACTCCCTAGACTCACAATAGTCTGCAAGCACAACATATATATGTTTGTACCCACCTTTCATCAATCACCTCCCTCTGACTCTGAGGCCCACTCCCTCCTTACCCATGTCATTTCGACAGTGTCAGCTATGGGTGGCCTATCGGCTGCATGGTTGCAATATTGTACCTCACGTCACGTGACGTTGTGCCGTATATCATCATTCACATTAGTAATCTTATCATCTGCCTTGTTGTAGTAGTCAGGGTGAAAGTGAAATTGAGAATTTGCCATTGATTTAACAGATTATGGCCATAATAGAAAAAGAGATCATTGTGTAGTTCAGCGGCCCCACCTGTAGACAATAGTAAAGTATCACAAGTCTGTGACACAAGCATGTCTGTCTAGTGCGCAAGCTGTGCTGGCATGCCTACAAGACTAATTTAGCTAAACAACTTTTCTTTCTTGATATAGCTACTCTTTACCAACCCACCAGGCAGGAGATAGCAGCCAGGACCCGACAAAGGAAGCCGGAGGCCATCATGGCAGAATATCAGCAGTTGGTGGCCTTGTAGGAGGAGGAAGAAGCAGGAGCTGCAGCCTCCAGTATCCCGGGCCCCAGCCAGGTCCCCCAGTGCCTCCAGCACCCTGGTCTGGCAGCCGCCCGCCGCAAGTCTTCAAGCACTGCTGCTCCCCCATTCATGTCAAACCTTTCAGCTCCGCCTGCTCTTCAGGATGGCATGCCTGGAGGCCAGGATTGAGGAGCATTTCGACCAGCTGGAGAGGAAGATCTGGGTCCTAGCCTGCTGCTAGATAGACCTCTCTTGCCCCTTTCTTTTGTTTGGTGGGTGGGACTTGTTGGACAGAGGGTGGGAATGTGGGAGTTGGGGAAAACTTGGGTGTATTATTTTTTTTTATGAGCATAGTGTAACACACCAACAGATAGATGTGGTACCCTCACTTGACCTTCTACTTACTGTCAGTAGCTACTCTAGTCTATACAGTTTGCAACTATGTTAGCCCCTATGGACTCGGAAGGGGTGTGGGTGTGTGAATTAATTTCGATCGTATATATATTATAGCATCTTGAATGAATCCCCCACAGTTCTTCTCTTTTAACTGTGATTAGGCGACGCGATGGCTACATGCTGATGGTTTCCTAACCTCCAATGGTGGTGGTAGTAGTAGACAGTAGGAGCGTGCTAGCAGACTAGTAAAATACTTGAAGCACCAGATTCTGCAGCAAGGTTCCACTCCCTCCCAGCCAAACTCAAACTGTAGGATAAGGAATATTCATTGAAGGGAACTTAATAATTACATTTACATTACCAAGAAAATGAGGCAGTCTAGGGTGACTAGACTTAGTAGAGTGCGACTAGTAGTACACAAGAAGAAGACTGCCAAATGAGAAAACATGAAAAGCAATGCTAAAGCAAAATAAAAAATAATCAAAATGGTTGGCTAGTACAAGTTACAAACTGAACTTGAGTCGACTCAAGTGATGAAGTGAAGTGGAGTGGATAGGCATAAACTTTAGTGCTGGAGGGATGATGATGCTGGCAATTATGATGGATTATGTTGCTCTAAACAAAAATAATACTGAATACTGTCTGTGCATTGGTGGGCAATCTAATATATATATTTCCAGTGGGGGCTATACTTAGATCAGAAGAAGATCCTCACCCTTCCTGCCCTTGAGTTGGTGTTGCTTTACCACATCCGCCCCACCAAGTATGTGATCAATTAATGGCGCAAATGTAATTTAGTCACACCTCCATAAAGCACACAGCTTGGGGAAGAGGGTTAGGGGTTCAGGGGTTTAATGAATAGATGGGAAGGGGGATTTGAGGGAAAGGTTTGACAAAAACAAACACTTCTACACACGGACAATACATTCATCTTGGCGGCCGATCATCATAAATCTGTTATGGGAGGAAAAGGAAATGCATGCATGGTGATGAGTACTAAACTGGTACAGGTAAATCAAATTTTGCATCTGCCCCCAAAGAGACCCAAGTTACATTATGTTCTTGTAGTGGGCTTTGAAAGGTAGCAAATAACATTAAAATATCTTTAGGAGTCAAGTAAACAAAGATAAACAACACATACACAGTTGTAGTGATTAAAGAGAAAAAATTATACTGTATTGACAAATTGGGAGTTACATCTCTGCATTCCTCTTGGACTGCCCCTTAATATTGGGTACTTGGTAGATGCCATACAGTAAGGTAAGCGTGAGTTGTTTTTCCAGTATGGTGCAGGGTAAGGGCCTGTAGATGGGAACAATATGATATTGAAGAATCAAGGGGAAAAGACTTTCAGAGAAAGCATGGCTAAATGTTTGTTTCCAGCAATCACCTTCAACAACACGCCCCCCACCCAACCTCCATTTAGATTCAAATTTGATCCAGACAGCACCGAGCACAGACACACAAAGCAACAGATCATTTTCTCAAGTAAGCAAAAAACAGCTATTTGTCAGTCACACCACACCACACTCACCACCACCACTACACAGACATGTGTAGGTCTGGTATTGTTGTTGTTTACCTTTAGGCCACTTCAAAGTCATTATCATCCTTATCGGTTAGTTTCAGTGAATTTGAAAACGTCTGTCTTCTTCTGGTGGCAGTTCTCGAAGTAGTCACGCTTGTGCCCATGACCTGAGTCATTCCATCATCTCTGATCCTCCTGAGTCTGACTCCAACTCCAAGTATGGTGTCCAACTCCATACCAACAGTGTCCCAAGTGAGTCCTGACTCAATGCAATGGATCAGCCTGTAGTAGTAAAATGTTGTTATTGAACAACAAGAAGGGAAAGATTGACTTGACTGAGTCACTTTTTGTCTGTAGAGTAGACTAGAGTAGACTAAAATTGTGTTTGCAAGCTTGGCATTAACTAAGTGACTGGTCAGGTCTGAGTCTTTGAGGAGTATAAATAAGCATAAAACAATAAAAAAGCAGTGTGGACATTGTGGCGTGGAACCGGTGAAGTAATCTTGTTATCCGATCTTTCAAATGGTAAGGAAAAAAATAACCTTCAAGGGAAAATTATTGATCAGCCGTTGGCAAGTCAAAACAACATTGTGAATCTCAATCATCATCACTAACACATTAAGCTTAACAAACAATCACCCAGTCTCACACTGCCTGCTGCCACCACATGAATCATCTCTTTGTCTCAATCTCAACTCAAGTTGACAGACACATGATGATGATGATGATATATCATCATTCACAAGTTGACATCACAACAAACAACAATCACTCAGCATGGAATGCCTGGCATCATTTACCTGTTCTTCGAGCGTGCTCACGGTGATCGATTCGTAACACATGGCAGAATACAGATCATCTATTTCTTTGCTGTAAATCAAAAAATTATTAATGTCAGATGTGGGGGAGTCCCTCTTAGCTAGGAGGAAAGAATAGATATATAGTCAGGGCCCAGGGTTGGAGGCAGAAGCCGGCACTCATTTGTTTGTATTCTCCATCCAATGTCTGGCTTGAGGGAAATGGCTTTACGGCGAGTCGGACTTCTTCACTGCACACAGTTGCAACTGCAATTCATAAATAGAACGTGTCTAAGAAGAGTAAAACATGGGGATAGAGTGGTCAACCAGACACACACAAATAATAAAGTAAATAATGCTCCTTAGCTATATCTTTTTTCGTTTTGGGGGGGCGTCAAAGAAAGAAACAAAGTAACTAGAAAGCTTAGTTGTCAGGGAAGTAGAACTTGTCCTCAAACTCTGGTGGTTCACCCAGAAGTAGGTTATCTAATATACTACTTCCATGACTTGAATCACCATCATCATCTTCCTGCTGTGATACTTCAGGTATGTTGTAATCCGGTGGTAGAAAGTGCTGATTCATTTTGATCATGGTTAACCTCTCCAAGCCTTGGGGCAAGAGACTGGCCCTTCTCACTGTCAGAATGGCACCAGCAGCACTGGAAACACGCTCAGCAGAGACCCTTGCTATGGGGCAAGCCACATCGTTTATCACCAGCCTGCTGAGCTCTGACCATTGGCGCCTTTTTCCATGCCAATACTGCAATGGGCTTTTATCAAAGTAGACCTCTGTTGGGTCATCCAGATAGTCCTGAACCATCTGCTCAATTGTCATGGGTTCTCTGCTTTGCTCTGCCTCTTTTGCTTTGCCTCAGCACTGGACTTAAGCCCTGCCAGTGGAAACCATTCCTTTGCCGATTTTGGGGCTGATGCTCCTCTTCTTGTTGATATTGTTCTTGCTGTTGGTGGTTTTCTCTGCTGTGAGCCAACCGCACTACCCTCAGGCTCTGAAATTAAACTTGAAGGCTGCCCTGCAGTAATTGTTGTGCCCTGGAGGAGCGGGCCTCTAGTTCTCAGCCGTTCGTTTTCTAGCTGACTGGCTTGCACAGCTATCCAACTTTAGTAGTTGGCAACATCCCCTTCTGAAAAAGGAATGAAAGTGTCCAATAATGGTTTGTACTGTGGATCAAGAATTGTGGCACAAATATATTGGTTGGATGACACACTGTCTCTTTGCACCATTGTATTTTCAGATAAGTAAAGGATTAAGTTCTGCACCAACTCATATGCTTCTTTTTTTCCTCCACTCCTGCGTACATTGCAGACACCTCCTTTAGCTGTTCCTGTAGCATGTGCAACAATAGGATAGCTTGGCCCATGGTGCAGTCCTCCTTGTTGATGTCACAAGTGAACACCTCAAAAGGAAACAGCATCTCTGTCCGGCTTTTAGGTAGGCCCCATTGGTCCATCTCAATGATCATGCCTTTCACAGTTACAGCCCCTCTTTGCATGACATATTCATTGATTGTTCTGTACTGCTCAAACAGATGTTCAAGCATGTAATAAGCGGAGTTCCAACATAATGGCTCCTCGTGGATGAGTGCTTTATCTGGCATTCTGTTATCACCTTGAATGATCCTCAGCTGCTTGCGGGCTTTAAATGAAAAGAATGGCTGAAATGTGTGCAGATTCTTCTGCAAGTTGTCAGTAAGTTGTTAACTCAGACTTCTTTTTTCAGAAAGTCTTGAACTATGATGTTAATGCAGTGCGCCAAACACAGGACCCTGAAATAGCCATAATCAGACATGGCCTAAACTACATGACTGCCATGGTCTGTGGCAACAAAACCAATTTTAAGCCCTCTTGGTCACAGCCATTCAAATACCTTAGTGTTGAAGTCTTTCAAGATCTTTGCAGCAGTATGGGATTTTTCCATGGCTAACATGGCTACTGTAGCATGCTTCCGAGTGACATTAAAAATGTCAGTAGTGTCAACACCTGCAGATATCTTTTCTCTAACCCCCAAAAAAGAGGTCCATTGAGCAGTGATGCACACGTAATCAGTGGCTTGGCAACTTCTCCACATGCCTGTTGTCAGGTGGATAGTGTGAACAGCACTCTGCAGCAAAGCTTGTCCAAACAATTCCAGCACATCATGATGTAGTGCTGGAACAGCAACTCAGGCGAAATAGGACTGGCAAGGAACCTTCCATTTCGGGCACTCCTTCCACAAAAGAAAAATGGAGGAGGTCCAGCACTAACATTTTAGCTAGCTTCGCGTTGTACAAATGTGCTGTTGGTTTGTTGTGTTCATACTGCCCCACCCACCTAAACATGCCGTGAACGGTAGCCTGGATTTTTTTCTTTTCTGGTGCCACTGATGCAGGTGACTTCTTGAGATCAGATATTATTAGGCTCAATGCGTGTTTTTTTGTTGCGGCAGTTACTGTACTCCTTGCCTTGGGCCCTTTGGTGTCGCGACCTGACTTCTGTGCCATTGAGATGTTGCTGATGAAGATGTGGGTAGTACCACTGCATTGCTGGGGACAGGACTGATTTGTGTACCAGAGAAAATGTCTTCCTTTTCTTCACCTTTCATCGTGATTGGATCTTCACCCCCACCACCAACAACACTTCCAGTTTTTAGGCCGTTAAGGTGTGCTTTCCACTGGATCAAGTGGTGTTTTCTCAGATGGGTGGGTTGGCCATTTGTACCACAGTTTGTCCCAAGATTACCCCGACTAACACGTGCTCCACAATGGAGAATATAGCAATGTTCACGTCCTTCCTGCTAACCGAAAAGAAGTCCCAAACTGGGAAGGTCTACTTTCTGACGCTACTGGTGCAACTTGCAATGTCGTATGAACTGGTAGGTGGACTCTCTGCAGTACCTATTTCTACTGAGGTGGTTGTGGTACATGTGGGTCGCTGCAGGGATTTTTTAAATATGGCAGCTGGAGGTGGTTTTGGTGATATCTCTGTTGGTGGTATCCGTACCACATCCCTCACAGCAATTTAGGATGGGGTAATGTCGGTCTCTATTGGAGCGGGGCTAACGGCCATGATGACTGGCTCGTCATCATCCTCCTCTTCTACATCTACCTCCATAACTCCAAGGATTTCTGGAACCTTCCTTTTCCCTGGCATTGGCATGGCGTGTCTCACTCCCAGACGGAGGAGGGATCCAAGCGGTGTCTAGATCATTAAAAAGGGGGGCTTGGAGAAGACGTTGTTGCACTAACCCTCCTTTTCCTTGCTGGGGATTTGGAAGACAATGGATCTTCTTCCTCAGCAGGAAGCTCGAGCTCCTGAACTGCCCTCCTTCGAGAGGAACTACTACTATTGGTGGTGGTTTGGCTGTTGTTGCCCACTTATCTGAGTTTCCTGCATTGATTGGGTACTACTTTGCGATAACGCTAATTCAATTTCATTGTCACTGCTCGTCAGCGTTGCCTTGATTAGACTGGCTGCCTCTTAGACAGACATGGGCTAAGGCCTAGGTTGGTGGAGTGGGTCCACTGATGCGGGGGTGCTGCTCCCAGCTTGCTTCCTGGAATTTTTAGTTTCCCAAAAAAGGTCTTGGGTGACATACCGGGGGTGGTAAGTGGCAGTGCCTTTATCTTCTCCCAGGCAACTTTGACTTTCCTGGTACTGGTATCTTTCTTTGGGGCCGTCTTGAAGCTGTCAGTTAGCATGAAGTGGCACTTGTCTTTGATTCACAGGTTGAAGAGAAGTCTGTGGTCACATTTCACATGACGTTGTTCGCAGGGCCCAGGCCTGCTGTCTGGCAGTACAATGGGTGATGTTGTCTCCTCCTCGTATGCACCTAAAAGCAAAGAAGCAAGAAGAACATCAGTGAAATGAGGCATTGTTGTAGTTCAATTACTAGTACAAAAAATATAATATAATTTAGTGTGTGGTCACACTTGTTAGTGTTACCTTAACAATACAGTGTAACCATTTTTGAGACTTTGACAACAACAAGGGCTTTCATGGTGTACTGTACAGTACACTCAGGAATGATAGGAAAGAAGAAGTACAATATAAACAATTCAAATGTAACCGTTTGGCATTGTGCATCATGTGGGATGGGACACTCAGTAGCTGCAGCTGACAAATGACAATGGAACAATCCCTAGACAATGAATACTGTTGCGCATGTGATTTAGCAGACATGAGGTTAATGGTATATTGATGCCAACCATGTTACTTTGAAACCGAAAAAATAAATTGAAAAATAAATTTCTTAAAAAAAATACAAAACATTTTTTTTCCAGGCCCTTAAGCATTCTAACACAGGGCTTAACCCAGCCGTTGTACCAGTGTTGTAGCTATACCCTATGCTTGGATCCACCAATTCGGTGAGTCACTATTCCATTTTTTATTTTGGTTTCTTCGTTGCCTCTGCCTTTCTGGGGTAACGTGGCTCTACCCAGAAGTTCCACCTGCATTGTAGCTATACCCTGACCCACCATTTGGGTGGTTTTCTGACCACGTATACAGGTGATTAGACTGTTTCTTGCAACCAGTGTTATCTTTGTGCGTGTGCCACCTGTTGGTCCATTTGCGTCCAGCACTTGTCGTTCATTGCTTATTTGGGTTATCTGTTTGTATATCCCGTAACTATATACTTGGTTTCTTTTCTGTAACCAATTGCCATGCACTAAAACATTGCTAGTTATGCACATGTCCAACTGTGAGGACTAGGCTTTATATATGATGCATATTTGTTATTTATACAGAGCACTTGGAGTCAATTGTTTGTTCTATGCACCTACGAGTGTAAGTTACAGCCACACTTGCCCCCTCTCTACCTATTTTAGGTTTTGGAAACCACCGCGAGTGCGTGCGCGAAGGTTGAGTTGCCACTAGCTTCCCCTACTAGATTGGTAAGCATTGGAGGAGTCTTCTTCAATTATTACCATAGCCGCCTTATTGAAAATATTTTTACCAACTAAATGTAGTGAAATGGTATTAAAGGAGTGTTATGAAAAATGTTCTTAGTATGCTTGTCATTAACACATTTCTTGTTTATATGGACGACTCTGAACATCAGTCCACCACAACTGATGTACTAATCCATCAGTTTTTTGTATCGTTTTTACATCTACCAGATTTGGTATGGTGGCTAGATTCACTCCCATCTCTTTCATTTGGTCCTAAAGAAAGCCACGTCCCCTCTGCGGAGGGCACTTAGGCTGAAACATGTCAACCTTTTGACCACATTGAATTTTCCAATCATGGCTCACAGGCTCGTTTTAATCCTGACCCCTGGATGTTCCATTAAAATGTATTTTTAACCTACAAAGGAGTTAGTTTTAGCTTTACTTTCACTACCCTCACACACTCCCTCCACGCCCAGCTCATCTGAAGGTTTTAGTATACCTCTTTTCAACCATGATGAAAACATCCCTGAGCTTCTCCCTCATAGTGAGGGGGTTGTAGCCCACATTGTGACCAGGTTCGCAGTGCGAGGAGGTTCACGATAATGAAGCATGCCACCCAAGGGTGGGTGAGGGAATTCGTCCTATAAAAGGGATTCCACCACACTCTGTTGTTATTTGCTTTGACCCAGGGTGCCCTGTTTGTACTGTTAGGTTATAACCATTTGGTACACAGAATGTTTTGGCTATTCCACTGACAGGCCATCCTGCATAAATGGATTTATTTTAAACGTTCTGAAATGTAGCAGGTAGTAACTTTCTTCCAAGGTTTCTCAGACGCTGTAGAAAGTGGCTGAGCTTGGAGTAGAAATAACCTCACTTGTAGGACGTGCCCTCTTCATCGAGCTCATGTACTGGGTTGCGGTCTTGGTGAAAGGACATCAACCCAGATTGGTCAGACTGAAGAAAGTTAAGCTGTGCATACCAACTCACTGCACAACTCTAAGAGATTGACCAACCAGGTATTCGCTTGTAATATGAAATATGTTAGTCAAATGTGGGCTTCCTTTTAAAGGATCAAATCTGTCCTTTTCAGGAAGGCAGCCTTGTATAAAATTGGTTTAGTTTGGAGGCTGCTTTAGCTGTTTTGCTAATTATGTTTTCCAAAACCTCCGTAACAAATACATATCTGCTTTCGGGCAGCCTGGTTTATCAATTGGGCTGTAAAGGAGGCATTCGCATTTTACCTGTGCCCACCTCTGCTTGGGGCTGTTGGTCAGCTGTCTGCTCTTGACTGAGGGATCTCATTTTGCTTGCAATTATGAACAAGTCTATCTGAAAAATGGCTCACTTTAGTGCTGAGGCTGATCGGCCAATTTATTAGTTTTAAATCTTGAATGCATGTTCCATATGTTGGCAAACATATCTAACTAATCGCAGGCTTGTCAAGGAGGGTGGCATGTTCCATATGTTTGCAAACATATCTAACTAATCGCAGGCTTGTCAAGGAGGGTGCCGTGACATTCATTGACGTGGAAAGCATCAATATACAGGGTGCCCCGAAAAACGAAAGCATTTCCAAAAAGTTAGCCAGTCTCAAAGAAAATTTGTGCTTCCATTTAGGAATTGTGCTCTATAGGTAACAAGGAGCAATGTGTGGGTGTCTTTGCATGTATTGGCTTTGCATATCACTCGAATTTTCAACTATCCTAGTTCAGACCGCTTGTAGGTTTATGATAAATATTTGACAGCTTACGCTGCTCAGGAAAATAGTTTTCCTTTGGAAAAATACTCTTTGTGGGTGGAATATAGCAAAGTTAAGTGAGAAAGGGCTGGGTTAGTGGGCTTTACGTCGTATACAAATGGCTCTTGGTAGTGTTTAAAGCATTATAAAGCCAAAGGAGCAGATGGGCTCATTTTGGTAATGTCCTCAAGAAAGACTACTTTCTTCACAATCCCAGAAGTCAAAGGGAGCATGTTCAGGATAAAGCATTTTCGGGAAAAGACATTACTTGAAGCTATAGGCTTCCGTTTTCAGGTAATCGGTTTATCTTGGAAGATCTCTGAAGGATTGACCACTTCATTAGGAATGGAGACATTGAATTCTTAATATTAAAGGAATTGTTAGGCAATAAGTTATAGTGACTGCAAGTCATGGGGAGAGAGGTTGGCCTAACTGCTAGGGCGCTCGACCTCGGACCTGGGGATCTGGGTTCGAGTCTCGGTAACGACGCCAAAAACCTCCTGTGATTCTGGGCAAATCACAAGCCCCCACATGCATCAAGCATTTTTGTAGTCGCAAACGGTGCGATTCCTTAAAATCGGCCGTTTGCGAATGCAAAAGTGCTTTTTGGGATGCATGAAGCAATTTTAGAATTCGTAACATGTTTGCGAGTTCTAAAATTGCGGGTGCTTTTAAGAAGTCGCAGATGTGCGATTTCTTAAAAGCAATGCATCATTAAATTTAAAACTGTAAATTCGCAATTAGGGTGCCAAATTTACCGAGTGGTTGAACCACTCGGTATATTTGGAAAAAGTGTTTAAAAAGCTGAAAATGTTTTTTTTTCAACATTCATGTTTCACACACACATGTCCTTAGGACATGTGTGTGTGAAACATGATGCGAAAAATACATTTCAGGGGTACATGGGGGGGGTCCTTTGGACCCCCCCCTGCACCCATGAAATTTTCTTAGTGCCACTCGCAATTTGCTAATGCCTTCCCATTGACTCCTATGGGCCTTTTGGCCCATAGGAATCAATGGGAATTGCGAAAATTACCTTAAGAATTCGGTATTTATTTGGGATTCGGTAAAAATTGCGATTTTTACCGAATCACAAATGAATACCGAAAATAATGATGCATAGCATTTTGCACTTCTTAATTTGCGATTCCTTATTTTTCGCAAATTAAGAAGTGCAAAATGTCACAATGATGCATGTGGGGGTTAATCTCCCCGTGCCTAAAATGAATGCGTGTCCTCATGTAACGTAACTGGTGCTATGTAAAGCGCTCTGATACCTGATTCAGTTCGGGTCTAGTTCGCGCTATTTAAACTGCAAAAAAAAAAAAAAAAAAAAAATTAAGACGTTCCCCAGGAACTACACTAGAAGTGCTCACTTAGTAACTTGACTGCTTATTTTTTCACCTGGAATTGCACACATAAGAATATTGTTATATTTTAAATCAAAGGAAGGTTTCTCCATGCAGCCACTGGGCTGTTTTTTTAAACTCTCCACTTTTATCTTCACAGACTAACTGATTAACTGTCAATCAGTTAAATTACCAACAACGTGGCAATTACATCTATTTAACTAAGCATGCAAGCTTGTGTGCATAAAGTATAAAGTATAAACAATAGGAGTGGGCCCAGTTTCCCTAGGTCCTGATATAATGCTAATAGGGGCATGTCTAGAAACATGTTAACCTTGTTGGAAAGCAGACTCTTAATTTCTCCTTTCCTACCACCTCCCCCTATTTAAACATACTGGCTAGGGATTAGATTCAATTCAATTCAATTCAAGAATTCTTATTTCGGCCTTCATGGCCATAAAAGCACATAAAAACGTATTACAGCACAATTTATGCACAGGATTCTTGCAAAGATAAAGTGCTTGTGTATTGCAACATTACGAGAAAGAGGAGTTCTAAATATAAAAAAGAGCTATTTCTGAATTAATATTTTTATAACATTTAAAAGGGTAAAAAAGACCCAGCTTTTAGAATAGGTGACCTTACACACTACATAGAAAATAAGTAACGAGTAACTGAGTACACTATGGGCAGACTGGTATCATATTTTAGGATACTATAGGCCTCCGAGCAATACTTTGTCCCAAGATTCCGGCACACCTGCTGTAACCATCGGTATCTAGCCTTCTTGTATGCCGGACAGACAAATATAACATGTTGGTCTGTGTCCGGTTTGTCTGCACAGATTGGACAGACCTGAATCAAAGTATTTCCCCATTTACTTGTAAATATGCGCAATGGTAGTATCCCGTACCTAAACTGCTGGTACAGTTTTTTTTCATGGGGGGGCTTTATGACATCAAGAACAGATTCCAGCTTGTATTGGTCTTTTACCTCTAAAAAATATAGGGTAAGAGCGCCTGTGTCGGAATTGGCCTTTATCTGATTAAGTTTAAATTCTCTAAAGATCTTTGACAAGGCCTTCTTGGGAGTTGTCATGATAGTTTCTTCAGCGTTAGCCCATAGGTCTCCCATCCTCATAGCAGCTAAGGTGTTTTTGAGATAGGACAGCCAGGGGATTTTGGCAACTCTCTGTAGATGTATGACTTCTTTTAGCTCTTGTCTAAAGGACTTGAGTTCTGGAGTACTCCAGATATGTCTCCAATAGAGATGAAGGCCTTAGGGCCACTACCTCCGCAATTGGGTTGACCCCAAGGTCCATACGGAGTGGCATTAATGGTGTACTTTTGGGGAGACCTAGAAGCTGCCTAATAAAAGAGTTCTAATTTCTAGATAAATGATCACATGCTCGATGGTCCCAGATTTCTGCCCCATATAAGGCCGCTCCCCTACCCTGGGCCTTGTAAATTTCCATTGCTGGACCAACCATTTTATGTGTGCACTTCCGAGACATCTTTGCTATCCCCCAGCTGTCTTTGCCAGCTTTAAGATGGCCTTTTAAATTTGCGCGGTCTACTCCATTTTGACGGTGAGTGTTAGGCCTAAGTAGTCAATAACAGACACTTTCCCTAATGGTTTCCCATCTAAAAAAGGGGTTGGTCGCGTGGTGTTACCTTCATTAAAAACCGTACATTTTGTCTTTAACTAATTAATTTCCAAACCCTGTTTTTACAAAACAGATGGAAAATGTCCAAGGCGCTCTGTATTCCCATTGGGGACTTGGATAGTAAAAGGGTATCATCTGTGAACATCAGGGCCTGGACCCTGTTGTTCGCAAGCCTAGGGCGTCTATGTCCCTTCCAGCATTCAGAGCCTCCACCAGACCATTAACAAATAAACAAAAGAGTGTTGGGCTAAGACACATCTTTGACTTACCCCTCTGTCTATTGGAATGGGGTCGGTAAGGTCACCCTTTTTGCCATACCTAACTTGGGCATAGTTGTTTTCATGGAGCTGTTTCATCTGATAATAGAGGTAAGGGGGAATCCCCAAGTCTAATAAAATGGACCACAATTTATCCCTGGGGACTAAGTCGAAGTCCGATTTTAAGTCCAAAAGGATCATCTAGAGGCTGCCTCCCTCCAAAAGCACAGTCTTCCAGTACAGAAGTTGCAGCCTGAGTATCTGATCTATTGTGGACATCTTGGCTTTAAAACCTGCTTGGTAGGGACTAAGTATAGAATGCTCCTCCATCCAGCTTTCCATTCGATCCAGTAGCACTCTTGCGTATATTTTCTTAGTAATATCTATTAAGCCTATTGGACGATAGTTGGCGGGGAGGAGTGGTGAGCCCTTTTTATGAACTGGAATAATCTTCGCCCCCAACCAAGATGGGGAGAATCAACATTCCATGTAGGGTGGCTTTAAACAGGGTCCATAGGTAAGGGGCCCAAATATTAGGTTCACTGCATAGTAGGTCACCCGGGATATTGTCTAGACCTGGCGCCTTTGAGGGGACACCCTTCTCATGGCTCCCATAATCTCTAGCAGGGAAATTTCAGTCACGACGAAACTATGGGGCTGGTGGGAAACGCACTCATTGATGACTTGGCGCTCATCTTTCTCTGCCCTTGTGTAGAGAGCTTCAAAGTGGATCTTCCAGATTTCTGCCACCAAGTTTGGTTCTATTGCCGACTTACCCTCTGTGGAGCCAGTGTTAACTAGATTCCAAAAGGACTGCATGTCCCTGGAACATAGGGCGAATTTCAAGCTTTCCCATTTGTCTACCTCCCACCTTTTCTTTAGATTAAATTAGTCACACCCACTAGTCAGGTATTTTTAAACTTCACCCTACTATTAAACCCCCCACTCCTATTTTGTAAACATGGTCTTCATCATTATACAGAAAGTGCACCCACGTAGTCCGTAGGTCGCAGTAAGCTTCGTTCCGCAGATAAACGGGATCGACCCGATGATGAAGCATGCCACCAAGGGGTAACCGTGGTGGGTGAGGGCTTCACAAGAACTCTGTTGTTTTCTCCAGTGAAGGGCCAACCTTCTAAACATAGTTGAGTTCCTTTTTTGTGAAGTCAATATCTGTGCAAAAAAAGGAAGGAAATTGTCTTAAAGGCAAAGGAAGTTGCGGAGAGGAAAACTCTTTTTACCTTGTTATTTTATGGTTGTACTGCCTCCGTAGGTCTAGTTTCTATGAGGGCAGTGGGATTGTGTCATACTACCCACGCAGTTTGCGACCTTCTCATCTGTGACTGTGGCTTCCCCATGCTCTCTGACAGTACAAGGACTCTGGGGCCCTCCGGGAATGGAAACACAAATTTCACAATAACATCTATGCACTCCCCCAGCCACACCATGCCCACCACCTCAGGCCCCAATGCAACTCTCTGATACTCTCTATGGGAGAATCAGGTGTGCAGCAGTGTTTGTGGACCTTGCTGGCATTGGGTACATTGGGTCTGGCCTGAGTCCTATTGTAGCTAGGCAAGAACTTTTCCTGTGAATCTGATGTTAAAGAAGTATTCAAAAAAAAATTGAATCCAAGAACTACCTTGCTTGTAAGTTATCAATGCATCTAACTTGCCCCGACCTCTCCCACAGACGCCATGGTGTAGCATCTTTGCCAGGAATATCCCATAGGCAGAGCATTCCAGAGGCAGTGCGTGGAAAGGCAGCATGGTCCTGGTTTCTGCACCTGGTTTCTGCGCCAAGAGCCCCTCTGCGTTGGTAGGGTTGTAGCCCACACCAGCTCTATGATTAAGCATGCCATTAGACAGGTGGATGTAAATAATAGCCCAATGCTTCACCGATTCTTGCTCCATATTATACCTTGGTTCTTAATACCAAAGTGGGCATGACAAAGGCTGCACATAAATTCAGCATAAAATTAAGAATCTACGAGCAAACAGCACAAATCGTATGGCATTTTGCCAAGCACTCAAGCACACGTTACCCTCCTATTTCAATACCTTGAGGGCTATAGGACCTGAACCTCCCAATCTCCTGTTGGCTGTTTGCGCTTCGGTATTGAATCTGAGGGCCCAATTTAAAAAGCTAAACTTAGACCTGAAGTCTAAATTTAGATCTGAAGTCTAACCTCAGACCTGATGACTAACAGCCCCATTCTCAAAGGTAAACTTGGACCTGAATATGAAGTTTAGAGCTGGTCTAAATTTAGACCTGAAGTCATTCATTCATTTAATCTTTATTTCGATTATAAAAAACCATAAAACATTTACATACCATATAAAACAGTTCATAAAACAAAACTTCAGTCCTGTGCCCATCAATTCCGACATAATATAATAGTCAGACCCCCCAGGATATAGCGACATGGATTAACAAATTTAGTGGCACAAAAATGGAAATTTAGCGGCACAAATATGGAAATTTAGCGGCAATTTTGCGGCATTTTATTTGGCGGTTTCTCCTACAACAAACACAGATATCTTTGTTTTTTTAGTTATTTAAAAACATGAAGCTATGTATATTTGGTTTATTTAGAATGTAGACACTTTGTTTAGCTTCAAGGCTACATATAGGACATAAACATGTTAATGAGTAAATGCCCCAAAAGCATTCCCCACAGGGCCCGCCACACACTGGGCACACAGCAGGCCAACCAAGAAACATTTTTTTTAAAATATGGCAGCGGGGGCCCGCCCCGTGAGCGGCGGGCACCAAAAGCAATGCCACCCAGGGCCCGCCACGTGCCCAGTGTGCGGCGGGCACCAACAGCACACTGCATGACAAGGGCAAGACAGGCGTTGGAGAAATCAGCACTACATTTCCAATCATGACCATCATTCCAGCCCACCGAAGCAATGTTGCAAATATTAGGTTGTTGCCCAGCTATTAGCCTGTTCCTCTTTAGAGAAACAAAAGTCTTTAGCGGATATTTAAGGTCTGAGCAAGGGTTTCCACATCGACTCAAGCATGGATATCTTGTCATTAAGGTTGCAAATAACTCATCCACATGCCCCAATTCTGGCTAGTTCAGCGAGCCGTTCATCATGGGTCAGCCCTGTGGGTTTCCTCAAATTACAGAGGATGCAGGATTTAACCACTAGCAATAGTCATGGCCACCCAGTTGCAACTATGTTTGGTGGGTACAGTTCTAAGTATTTGTAACAAAATCATAAGTCTGGCTTGTTTTAGGCATAGACTTAGGTGACCGTCCTGATCCCTTGAGAAGCGGTCGCTCCTCACGCTGCTCCCTGCTCTGCTTGCTGCTTGTGGTATCGTAGCGCTATACTGCCAGATTGCCCTTTGCTACCTCGCATTGCTACTACAATTATTAGTGCCTGATTGCTTCTGATATGTATATCGTAACGCTATATAGCGAAAGTGCGCATTCACGATCATTCAATTGTGCTGTGCTGCCTTTGCCTGATTAATTCATTTGTGCCTGATTGTGCCGGTGCCACTGCCAATTTCATCGCGTTTATTAAGGTTGTGCCCCAATCCTGTTTTGCTTTTGGCTTGCTGCCATTTTGTTGTTTGTTGTTGTGGCTCCCTGCCGGCTCTCCACCCCGCTCCCGCCTCCCAGCTGCTCCTCCCTCGCCCCTCCCCTCTCCACTATCCACTTATGACAGATGCCTTTGCGCGCAGCTTTAACGCGCAGCGGAAGTGCCCCATGCGCGCCGAAGGTGCGCCAAAGGTAAGCCCGTCTACGCCCGTCCGCGCCTGGACCGCGCCCAGGGCCAGACCCCTTGGCCCCCGCAAAATACGCCGCAACCCTCTCAGCCCTTAACCCCGGCCGCCCACCAAAATGCCACCAAGCAGCCCCAGTACACACCCATGGACCCTTCACCTGCCACTCCTGCAAGTTCGAATGCATCAGGACCCACACCAATTCCACTAACTCCAAACAGAGCTCCGACACTAACCACCTAAAGTGCATCCTGCTCAACACCCGCTCGGTCCACAGACACGCCATTGAACTCTGGAACCTACTCGACACTACATCGCCGGATGTCGCCTTCCTTACAGAAACCTGGATGAACGCCTCATCAGCACCCGACATCGCCATAGCCATCCCGGACGCCTACAATATCATCCGAAAGGACCGCACCAACCAAACAGGAGGAGGCATCGCCATCGTCCATAAGAACACCATCCGCATCTCTACCAGTTCCGACGACAACCTCGCAGCCGCCGAACACTTTCACTTCCAGATCCACACCGACCCCAAGACCACACTCAGAGGCACCCTCATCTACAGACCACCAGGACCCCGCACACAATTCAGAGAAGACATCACTGACTTCATCAGCCCACATGCTCTCCCCTCCGAGGAGTACATTCAACTGGGAGACCTCAACTTCCACCTGGAAAAGATAAATGACAGCAACACCACCACCCTTCTGGACAACCTGGCCAACCTCGGACTCGTACAACTTGTCAACACCCCCACACACTATGCCGGACAGACGCTCGACCCAATCTTCACCTCCAGCAAGCACATCTCCTTCAATCACACCACAGCTCTCCATTGGACGGACCACAGCTGCGTTCACTTCAACTACAAAAAGACCACGACCCACAACCCCCCACAACCTATTCCCCGAAGAAATTGGAACAAAATTACCACCGACCAGCTCTTCACATCGCTTCACCAAAACCCTCCTGCCAAATCATCGGACCCAAACCAAGCAGCCACCAACCTCACACAATAGATCACCCACAGCGCCGACGAACTAGCACCCTTGAAAAACCATCAAATCAAGCAAGGTAGCAAAAAAGCCCCCTGGTTCAACGATGAACTTAAGAAATCCAAGAAGTTCTGCCATACCCTCGAGAAAGCCTGGAGAAAAGACCCTACCTCTGACAACCTGGCCACCTTAAAAAATGCCACCCGCAAACACCACCAACTGATCCGATCCACCGAGAAATCAGCATTCAAGGATCGACTTGACAACAACGCCCAAAACAGCAAGGAACTATTCAACATCGTCAAAGAATTTACCAACCCCACCGCCGGCACCAACGACATCACTCCCTCCCAAGACCTCTGCGACTCCCTATCCTCATTCTTCCACAAAAAAATCGCCGACATACATAACAGCTTTGAAAACCAGTCAGACGACCAGTCCACTCCACCCACCCCCGAACCAAAACCACACTCTATCAACCTCTGCGCCTGGAACCCAATCACCACTGAAGACACCATCCGCCTGATGAACTCCATCCACTCAGGTTCGCCAACCGACCCATGTCCCCACCACATTTTCAACAAAGCAGACTCCATTATCACACCACATCTCCCCGACGTCATCAACTGCTCCTTCAACTCCGCTACCTTCCCGGAAAGCTGGAAACACGCCGAACTCAGCGCCCTTCTGAAGAAACCCACAGCAGACCCCACTGAACTTAAGAACTACCGCCCCATCTCACTCCTCTCATTCCCTGCCAAAGTCATCGAGAAGACCGTCAACAGTCAGCTCGCCGCTTTCCTTGAATCCAATAAATCCCTCGACCCTTCACAGTCAGGCTTCCGAGCCAAACACAGCACCGAGAACGCCCTCATCGCAGCAACAGATGACATTCGAACTCTACTGGACAACGGAGAAACAGCTGCCCTCATCCTACTTGACCACTCCACAGCCTTCGACACAGTCTGTCATAGCACCCTTATACAACGCCTCAGCAACGTCGGAATACAAGGAAAAGCATTGGACTGGATCATCTCTTTCCTCGCCGGAAGAACCCAGAGAGTCCGCCTCCCCCCTTTCAGATCAGAGACCACCGAAGTCATCTGCGGCGTACCACAAGGATCATCACTCAGTTCCACCCTCTTCAACGTATACATGAGTCCCCTCGCATCCATCGCGCGCCAACACAACCTCAACATCATCTCCTACGCAGACGACACCCAGCTGATCCTCTCCCTCACCAAAGACCCAAATACCGCCAAAACCAACTTACACGAAGGAATGAAAGAGATAGCTGAGTGGATGAAGAACAGCCGTTTAAAACTAAACTCGGACAAAACGGAAGTCCTCATCTTAGGTTCATCCCCCTCTGCCTGGGACGACTCATGGTGGCCACCGGCCCTGGGAACCGCACCCATACCTACGGACCACGCACGTAACCTGGGCTTCATCCTGGACTCCTCCCTCTCGATGACCAGACAAGTCAACGCCGTCTCATCATCATGCTTCAACATCCTACGCATGCTCAAAAAAATCTTCCGATGGATCCCCACCGAAACAAGAAAAACGGTCACCCACGCACTGGTCACAAGCCGACTAGATTACGGAAACACCCTTTACGCCGGAACCACAGCCAAACTAATGAAAAAACTCCAACGCATCCAAAACGCCTCAGCCAGACTCATACTGGACATCCCCCGTCAAGCTCACATTTCCGGTCACCTGAAAGACCTCCACTGGCTCCCCGTCAACAAGAGAATAACGTTCCGTCTCCTCACCCACGCACACAAAGCCCTCTACGACCTAAGACCCGAATGCCTCAACACGCGATTGTCCTTCTACACCCCCACCCGTCAACTCCGATCATCCAATCAAGCCCTCGCCGCAATCCCGCGCATTCATAGATCCACCATGGGGGGAAGATCCTTCTCCTACTTAGCGGCCAAAACCTGGAACTCTCTCCCCACCCACCTCCGCCTTACACAGAACCACCTCTCCTTCAGAAAACAACTAAAAACTTGGATATTCGATAAGTAAAGCACCCCCCTCCCTCAAGCGCCTTGAGACCCTCTGGGTGAGTAGCGCGCTATACAAATTTCTGAACTTGAACTATACACTTCAGTTGTGTTATTTGTCTGGATGAAATAACAGAAAACTCACAGTGAGACACTCAAATACTGGTCAGACTCGCATGCTGTATTTTAGTTCACATATTTTGATCAAAGCACTTATTTATATAGGCCACATCCCTTGTAAAGGGTATCTAGCGACTCTTCTTTGGCCACACCACTGCTTTCACCACCCTTCAAGCACTGCCCACACATTGCTACCATAAAGAAAAACAGACACTATTTTACACCAGAATATACTTATTTGAAACACGACCCCCTATCGTGTTAATAACAAAAGTGGATAATCCACCCAACCCTGAGGAAACCTGTTTCATCAGGCTCATTACATGTAAATTCCAGTTCCCATTCTTCTGTAAAACTGTTCCAAGATAACTGTATTCCTCAACTATTTCAGCCTACTCTTTCCCAATAAAACCATGACTCCTTTCACAAATGTTTCCCACAAACAATTTTTGGACCCTAGAGAGTTTGCATTTTTGTTGCACTTTCTAAAAACATAATCTTATCTTGCATACTTTAAAAGGCTTTGTAAAACTTGGGAGATAGGAGCGGTGTTATCTGCAAAATAAAGGGCATCATAAACGGAAGGCCTCAGCTTCTGGACGTCTGTCTTCCAATCCCCATTTTGCATGCCGAAGTCTGCAATATGTAGGAGAAATAATACTGGACCGCGCAAGTGCCATGACATACGCCTCTAGTAGACCCATAGAGCTTACACTGACTCAACAGGAAGAACTCTACTAATATAGGATTTGAATAGCAGCCAATAGCCCCTGTCCGTACCAATGTAAGCTAATTTTGCCCAAACATGTGATAAATTGACTGTTCAGAAAGCCTGAGTAAGAGCTAAACAGGCAATTCTGATCTCTAGTAGCATTTTCGGCACTAATCAATTGCCCACGGTAAAAATTATAGTACGGGTGCACAATATCTGCTCTGTGTACACTTTTTGGGGGAGGTTTGAAGTTTTCATTGGCTGAGATTCTAGAATCTTCCATCTTCATAACTTGCTCGTGTTGGATTGGAATGGCCAACTACGTACTTTTATTTTAAATATATAAATGCAGTAAAAAGATAAAACGGGCTTTCAATTGCATTGCACCATATGTCAGTCAAACTAATTTGTTCCTGCCCTGGACTAAGCGCCACTCATGTAAAGATTTCTAAAAACGAACAAAGTAACACACCTCACGGTGGTATTTAAAATAATTTACTGCTTCATGTTGTTTGAGGGATTGAACACTCCAATAAATGTAAGGTACAGGTGCATTGTGTGGAGCTGCAGTGCATTGTGTGATATTAAGCTATACGTTTTCGATAGGATACTGTTAATTTTTCCCGATTTACTTGTCTTCTGTGGGGTCTGGATGTCTGGATTTCACGGGCACTTTTGTAAAAATCGCTGCATTTTTACAAAAGTGCCTATTTCGCGGGCACTTTTGTGAAAATCGCAGCATTTATACAAAAGTGCCGATTTTGAGGCAAACCGTGAAATTGCGAAATCCTGGAGGGTCTGAATAGTGCTCATCGAAGTCCCAATAAAGGTTATTACTAGTAATTAAAACAATAAATACGATTTTAGAATCTAAAATCATGGACCATCCAACAGGAATATCATAATTGCATAATTACAATATTATCAATTCATTTGAACGGAGTTTTTGCATGATGTTATTTCCTTCTTAAAATATATTTAAGACTATCAGCATTACCGGCATTACAAGCAAGACTCCATGCCATACCTTTTAAAAATTATCATTATTTTCTCTACACAAGGTTGATCACAGAAATAGCTAAAACTTGAACCCCCTTCTCCTACTTATTAGGTCGACACAAAAAAGGTATCTGCTGATACTAAACACAATAGATTGGGTAGTATCAGTTCGCAGTATTCTTTCCGCCTCACTGCAACATCTGAATCCCAAAAGACGACAAATTGGTTTAATCCATTTTCTTCTAGCATGGATGTAAGCAGGACAAAAGAATTGAATCTGAGGGCCCAATTCACAAAGCTGAACTTGGACCTAAAGTCTAAATTTAGACCTGAAGTCTAACCTCAGACCTGATAACTAACAGCCCCATTCACAAAGGTAAACTTGGACCTGAATTTGAAGTTTAGAGCTGGTCTAAATTTAGACCTGAAGTCGAAACATAGACTTCATGTTTAAACTTAGACTTCAAGTCTAAGTTTACCTTTGTAAACGAGGCCCTGAGTGTTGTTTCCCTGTACCCGACAAGTGCAAAGAACCCATGGTTTTGATTGTACTAATTGTTCATTGTGAAAGGTTCCTCCACCCTCATGGTTACGTGGGCACATTGAAATATTTCAGAGAGGGAACCTGCCTCTTATTTGCTCTTGCTTTACATATTGCATGGAAATATTCCACATCATGTATGTTGTGGACAAGTGCATGGAAAGGTATCCTCTGTTAATAAACCTTACAAGCTAATCTAGAAGAGGGAAACTTAAACTGGAAGGCCAAGCAGTTATGAGTCTGTAATGAGCATGGAGAATGGTGAAACCATTCCTAAGTGAAACAACCCACTGAAGTTCATCAACAAATGGCAATGCCATGAACCTGTCATGTAAACATGTGGAAATTCTCATGTCAAGACACAGACTCTTCCTATCCAGATTTGCTGGTGCCCCCAGGACAGATATCAAATTGGCTGCAGGGAGATGACTTTAGCTGACACTACCAACAGGGCTTTAAGTGAGCCGGGTTCTCCGTTTTTGCCCTCACTCTCAGGGTGAAAACAAATCTTAACTCTGCATCAGTTCCACAGTACACTGCCTTTGAGGTAACTTCAACGAGATTTGTTATAGTTCTTTCACAGTCTCATCATTTCAGAACTGAAGCATTTTCAATGTTCTATACAACGAAGCCATAGTTGTTGCTTATTTATTTTATGCAACTAACAACCATTAACAAAGCCAATAGTACTTGCTTTTTGTATGTGTAATGTGACTTGTTGTATTACATGTCTAGATGCAATGACAGAAGCAGCAAAATACCAGTAGGGTGCCCACTATGGTAAGCAAAGATGTTTAGCTTAGGTGTTTTTATGCCACGCCTTTACTTAATATCATCTACACCCCTTTGAGAGACCCCCCAGTTTTTTCATCCCACTTAAAGCCCTGACTACAGCAATATAAGCCAATAGAGGACCACAGACTGCCGTTGAGGGGGGGGGGCTTTCCTCCACGGACAAATTTCCAGTCATAGGTTGATATTAATTAGACTAAGACAATGTCTTGAAAACTGATTAATTAAATTGCAGAAAGTCATCGGATTAATTCTCAGTAATTTAAACACAAACTTTCCCCTTATGGCTATCAAAAGCTATCAGACCGCAGATAAAAAGCCTGTTCATCGTTTCTGAATCCTGTTACTAAACTTTGGTAATAAGCAGCTTTTTTAGTGGGCGGACTGGCTCTAAAGACCAGATCATCAACTGAGAAAAAAACATATAAAATGTCTATTCGTATACTAAATTTTTTTTAAAATCATTGGCTCCTCGAAACATACTTTCATCTATTTTTTTTCTTGACCATTATCTCTCATAGACTTTATTTCAAGCTCGCCCCTTCTAGGAAAAATATCAGAAAGAAAAATATTCAAAGAAACGTTTAGTGTTTTGAGGCATTTACTGTAAATGTGACTAAAGGCCTTGCAGTTTGTCACACTGTGTCTACTACTGAGGCACCACAAGCCAGGAAGAAGTTTGATTTATGTTGGCTGAGCTGAGCTTAAGCAGCATGACAGGCTACATCTCGCAGAAAAAAAAATCGCCGTGGTTGGAATAAGAACAATAAAAGATGTGGCATGAATTAACACCGTTCCGGCATGTCAAAGGCTTTAATGTGCGCTGGTAAACATTTCCCATCCAGCCCAACGAATATGTCCTCATTAAATACATACACATTCAGAATTCAACCCTCACAGCAAGCGCAGCCACTCAGGTGTAGGGGACAATTTCACACATGGGGGCGTTATTAAACACAGCCTGATTGGAATAACCGAATAACAAAGCACGGCCTATCACTGCCCACTAATCCCCCATCTCACACTACAGCCCTCTACATCCCCTGCCACCCCCATTTTTTCCACTCTACTAACCGCATGGCCTTTCCTTAAAGGAACAGTGCTCCTTTAAACATGTCTGTCACATGGCGACACGTGCATAAGGGTTTCACTGTGCGCACCATCTGCTATGCAAACGAAGAGCCTTATCCTACAAGCAGGCGAGCTGCTGCAACCCATTGGAATAGGTAAAGGTTTAATGCAGTGCTGAATCTGTAAAAAGAATAGGTGCCTGGGACCAATGTTTCACCCAGAGGCCCGGGGCCCGCACTATAGGTGGGTGTGATGTCGAATCCAAGGATGCATAGGGGCATATTATCAAGGGGGTTTATCTCCGCTTTTGTGGCTTTAAAAGCCAAGTAAGCGGAGATAAAATTATCTCCCTATTACCTAGCTGTCGCTAACACCAGTTAGCGACAGCTAGTAGGAGATAGCGACCATCTTGGGCCCCACTTTGCATGTCAGTGATATTTATCACTAATGACATGCAAAGTGGGCGTGCCAAGATGTTAGCAACTAACATCCCTATCTCCTATTACCAACTTATGGAGATATTCGCGCTAAGCTAACACCTGCCCTGAGCAGTTCTTAGCCATGTTATCCAATGGGAGGTGGATAACATGGCTAAGAGCATTAGCTCGGTATTGCATGAATATCGCTGACTTCTCAGCGATATTCATGCATTGCGGCCGTTTTTTATCGCATTTGCGATAAACCTTGGTAATACCAAGGTTTATCTGCGATAAAAATCGCCGCAGCTCAGCGGTAAATTTTTGTCTCTAACCAAGCAATAGCGACTATTGCTTGGTAATATGCCCCATAGTTTTAATTCCACCTCATGCTTCTTTAATCCACCACCAGACACTCCCTTCCTCTTTATCTCGTTATTACTGCTCACTTCCCCGCTTTCTCCCTTGGTCACTGTTTGTCCTTCCTTATTCACTCTCTTGAGTGTTTTCTCTCTTTTGCTCTGGATCAAAACGGTTGAAAAATATAAATGCTGGTCCCCAAAAAATAAGTGAGGGAGGGCGCCGTTGGCAAATGCTGGCTAAAATGAATCTCTGATTGCAATACGCAAATAGTGGAAGAGAAGCTTGAAGGAAGAAGTAAACTACGTGGATGGAAATTGGTAATCTTTCTTCACTGTGAAAAAAATTCATGTAAATAGGACATGCTACATGTGAGCAACAAGAGTAAAAATTGTAAGGAAGAGGCTATTTACCCTGCCACTGGGAAAATAGAGAATTTTCTCTGCTGTTGACTAGGCCGCAGTGCTTAATTTGTAAAAATAAATTCAGGAGATGACTGCAGCTTGCACCACCCATTGCTCCTACCAGCGCTGCCAATAACAGTACCAACACAACTACTAACCATTACACACCTAGCAGTGTGACAATTCAGACTGCTCTTTAAATTAGGGCAGTCTTCCACGTGGTGGCAGTGTTTGTTTAAGTGCGAGTGCTGACAAGTAAGTGGGGTGCTTAGCACCGGAAACCACCAGCTCAAATTAAGCACTATCCGGCTGCTGGCCAAATGTTAGAAAATGTTTAATATTTATCCAGCAGCCTTGCAAATAGAAAATAAACCTAATTAGTTACCTGGCTACTGGCTAAATAATAGAGATTCTGCACTGTTTTGCCAGCAGCCACGCAAATAGCAGAAAAAATAGGGGTGACTCCTCCATAATGGTGGAGGAGAATCGCCCCACATCCCGTGCAAGCAAACACTAAATAAAATGATAATAAGACAATGTTATGATCATTTTATTTATGCTGTCTGAGCCCAATACAAAAGTATAGGGCAGGCCGAGGATATTAGGGAAGAGTAAAGTGCACTAATAAGTGTGCATGTGTGTTAGGCCGGCCATCCGAGGCCAGCCGAACACACATGTGCACTTATGTTTCTCCAACCTGGCTGTGTTACACAGCCGGGATGAAGAAACAGAACAGACTCCAATGCACTGTTGTAGAAAAAGGGTCAGGCAGATCAGGTCGATTACCCCTTTTCAAGGTTTGCCCGGCGTTAGCCGCCTCTCACCCAACTCAAGGTTTACCAAATAAAGAGGCAGGCGCTGGAGACTGAAAGACAGGAAACAGGAGTTTATTCCGACGGAGCAGAACACGTCAAATCAGACAACAGGGTATCTTCTCGAGGTGCTCTAAACGCATCCTTGAGGCCTGGCCTCTTATACACGGGTTTATTGCTTTATTACATGAAACACATTTTTGTCAATACTTTGATGTACGGAAAGACATCCTCAGAATCCTCACTTTGGGCCTGTTCCCACACATATTTACAGTAGAAGTCCCCACCCTGGTCACAGTAGGTGATGACTATCGCACACCAGGACATTCCGCCGGTTCCCGGAATGTGGGCGGCTGATCGGATCTCATGGGGCGGGGGCTTTGATCAGTCATAGATTCTTCGAAGAGGGACAGCTTTCTACTGTAAGGGGCAATAAACTGCATCCGCAGGGCTAGGTGATGGCCTTGGATCGGGCCGGACAATCGGGCACAGAGGAAGGGGGTTCATCAAAGGATGTGTGATCATCAAAGGGTTGGAGGGAGGTGTTAGCCGGGTACGGGATGTGGCTCCGAGGCAGGGCCGTGCTGAAGGGGTGGTTTATGGCCCAAGCATGTGAGAACGTGGGCTGTCAGCGCGCAGGGGGATGCTTGCGGGGTCAGAGAGGGAGAGAGACGCGCTGGCTATCGGCAGTGGGCAGAGAGGCCATGGCACACAAAATGGCTGCTGCTTACGAGCACACATAAGTTGGAAAAGGGACAATGTGGCGCCGATATTGTTGATGCCGTAATCTAGATTTTAACAGTCCTCCCTTTTCAACATGTCTAGCCAGCTTGTTTAATTCACGTCAATCCCCATGATATTGCGGATTTCTACATCATACAAGGCTTTCATGCGTTCGGCTTCAAAGTCCAGAGTCTTGCGGCAGATGCAATTTGCAATAAGCGAACACAAAGGTGGCAGACATTGGACGCCCAGGCAAAAACCACAAATTACAATGATCGGTATCAGGATAATCATAAACAACCTCCACCCCCAGTCTTTTATTGCACTCCAGAACCAACTCCCAAGCGACCATTCTTCTTGTTCCTGATGAACCTCGGAGGAAAGTCTGTGGAGATGTTCGATGGCTTTGTACACTGAGGGTGAATTGTCCGGTACGTAGGTGCAGCAGCTGGACCCAATGATGCGGCATGCTCCTCCACGATCTGCTAGAACCACATCTAGAACTAGGCGGTTCTGAAGAGCCACCAAGCGGACCGCTTGAAGCTCGGCTGTGTTATTTGTGAGGATGCCAGCTGTAATGTTCATGGTTGTTTCAACTGCCTGGGTCAAATGTCGGATGGCACGGCTGTTCGCCATCGGACCCCAGAGTGGAACGAGTCCCTTTATTGCATCGAGGAACTGTGCTCCAGTAGAGTCGGCTTGTTCAATGTCCTTGGCTCGTTTGTGTCTGTGATGGTTCGCTGGAGCCACATAGGTCGGAGGAAGGACGAAGGCAATATAACAGGTGCCCCCCCAGCCTTTGGGGAGCCAGGTGTAGGCCTTTGTACCACAAACAAAGTACATGTTCGGTGAGGAGACGAAAGAGGGTGGATCGATGGAGTCCAAGGTTCGGCTGATGTGGCAAGTGCTGCGGCCTACCAGCTGTGTCCCAAGCCCTTCGATGCACATAAGGCCTGTGACGTTGATGACAGATAGGTCCACAGTCAGGGTGGCAGCTGTTCGTTTACGGAGGTAGGAGAAAGTGGGTCTGGTCGGATTGTTAAATACCTGCATTTCAATCCGTTCGTTGACGGGGATGTCCATATGGATAGAATCATTGGAGGTCCGTGTGCAGAAGGGTGCAGTATTTTTCTTAGTTATGTTCTGCCAGACCTCATGAAAGAAATGGGCCATAGTTCTGCTGGAAGTGGCATAATCTCTGTAGCTCTCTTGCAAGAGGATCAGCCAAGCAAGGCAGGAGCCATGAACAGAGAAAGGTGAAGGGATGAAGGGGATGGAATGTCCGGTGGCATGTGGTATCAACCCACAGATCCAGCAATTCTTGGCATTTGCAGCAAGGTTGTGTTGGTGCAACAATTGTACGAAGGAGTTGTTCCAGAACTCCTTACGCCTTTCTTGGATTTGAGGTGAAAGAGAGACCAGGTAGTGTTCTTTCATGGTGGTAGGCTGTGCAGTCGTTAGAAATGTCTTATGGGCCGATGCGTTCTCTTCCACGATCCAGAAGGTAGTCATGAGGAGGAGGCAAAAGAGAAGAGTGATAAGAAGAGCAATAGTCTTTGAGCTGTGCAACCTGTCAGTTTTCGGGTTCCTGTAGTGGGTCTTCGGATGTCCGCTTGCTTCCATCATCTTCGTAACGGGCGCTTCCATCATCTTCAAGGTGCTCGGTAGTGGGCAGAACCACAACTTCGTCAGGCTTTCTCTCCTGACAGCCTTAGAAGTGTTAGGCCACCGTTCTGAGAATTATGACTTAATCAGTGGTCTGCTTAGCCGAAGCTCCCTCCTTTCGTCGCAGGTTATACCCTTCTCTGGATGGCACAGTGGGATCGGGAATCTTCGCCAGTTCGAGTGTCTCTGTGTCTGGATAGCAGTTCAGTGATGATCGGTCTTTGTTCAGGAGCTCTTCCTGGGCGGCCACGTCTTCGATTGTCATCAGAGTCGAGGAGATCCGCGTGCAGTGGTGCGCATGTACCCAGTTGCGTTTTCCCTCCACTCGAAGTGCTGTTCGGGTGGTGATGAGGACTTGCCAGGGGCCCGTCCACCGGGGTTCCAAACTCTTAGCACGCTGGAAATTCCGGATTAGAACGAAATCCCCAAGTTGGATGGTGTGTCCGGGACCCCTGGAAGCATCAGGGATGGCATGCAGCACTTGTTGGTGGATAACAGACAGGGTTTTAGTTAACTGGCATAAGTAATCAGACATTAGGACGTCCGGGACGTCATGAATGGATGTCGGTTTTGGTGCAGACCAGATATTCATAGGCCGGCCAAATACAACCTCGTAAGGTGTCAAGTGGTGTTTGGTGGGGGTAGAACGCATTGAGAGCAATGCCAGTGGGAGTGCGTCTGGCCATTTCAGTCCTGTGGTAGCCACTATTTTGGCCAATTTGAATTTCAATGTGGCATTATGTCGTTCAACCAGTCCAGCAGATTGGGGATGGAAGACTGCGTGGAACTTTTGTTTTACACCCAACCCCTTCAAGATGAGTTGGATAACTTCGGCTACGAAGTGGGGGCCATTGTCGCTCCACAAAATTCGACAGAGGCCGTAACAAGGGAAGAATTCCTTTAATAGTATCTTTGCGGTAGCCATGGCAGTGTTGTCACGGGTTGGATAGGCTTCCACCCATTTGCTAAATGCGCACACCACAACTAGTACGTACTTCAGGCCTTGGCATCTATCTAGCTGGATGTAGTCCATCTGCAGGACTTCAAATGGGTGATTGGGAACACCAAACCCTCCCCGGGGTACTACAGTTCCTTTCCCAGGGTTGTGTTGTAGGCATATCAAACATTGCTGGACCAGTCGTTTGGCAGAGTCTGCAATTTTATCATTGTGCCAGACTTTGGAGACAAGTTCGGTCATGGGGGCTGGTCCTATGTGAGCAGGGGAGTGTGCCATAGTCAGAATGGGAATCAAGTATGAATCGGGTAGTAACCATTTGTTCGAGTCTTGTGTCCGCCAGCAGCCTTCATCATCCTTCAGTCCCACTCGTGCCCATTCAGTCAATTCATGTTGTGAGCTAGCCGTTTGAATGTCCCTAATAGTGTCCCTAGCGTCTGTCCATTTCTCTGCTTGTGACCTAGTCACGTACATGCGTGTCGTCGTCCTATTCTCAGCTGTGGTTCGAGCAGCGATGTCGGCTAGTGCATTTACCTGTCCAATGATATCTGTCACCTTCTTGTGTGCCTGGCATTTGATGACTGCAAGTCGTTTGGGAAGGAGGACGGCTTCGATCAGGGCGGAGACCAGATCTCCGTGCAAGATGGGTGTACGATGCGAAGTCAGGAATCCCCTCTCCCTCCAAAGGAGCCCAAAATGGTGAACCACCCCGAAGGCATACTGGCTGTCCGTGTAAATGTTTGCTGTCGTCCCTCTTGCTAGGATACATGCTCGTGTGAGGGCAATCAGTTCTGCCGCCTGGGCGGATCGTTGCGTGATGCGGGCGGTTTCAACTACAGTTCGGGCTGTGGTAACTGCATAGGCAGCTGAGGTGGTGCCGTCGGGGAGTTTAATGCAAGAGCCGTCTACCCATAGCTCTCCGTCAGGGTTTGGGAAGGCAGTGTCTCGGAGGTCAACCCTACTCCTTGTCTGTTCGTCCGTGAGGGTCACACAGTCATGTATTGGGGGCACATCGGGATCGTTTTCAGGCAGAGGCAGCATGGTGGCTGGGTTCAGTGTGGTGCATCGTTTCAACGTGATGTGAGGTGAGAGCAGTGTCAGTTCGTACCCAGTCAGTCGTGCGCTGGTCAGGTGTTGGGTCTTGGTCTGGTTTAGGAGGGTGTCAACAGCATGAGGCACTAGTACCGTGAGGGAATTCGAGAGTCCGATTCCCTCACTTTGTCGGATTGAGACAGCAGCAGCGGCTACTGCTCGAAGGCAGGCAGGCAAAGCTCTTGCTACGGGGTCAAGAGCGGCAGAGAAATAGGCACATGGTCGTTGTTTGGGGCCAATGGTCTGAGTCAGGACAGACAAAGCGCATCCCTCCCTTTCGTGAGTGTAGAGAGAGAATGGCTTTGTATAATCAGGGGTTCCTAGGACGGGTGCTGAACAAAGGGTGTCTCGTAGTTCCTTGAAGGAGGATTGACATTCAGGGGTCCAAGGGAGCGGGAAGGGGGCATCTTTAGCCAGTAGGGAAAGTAGTGGTTTCACAATGAGGCTGACATTTGGCAACCATTGTCGACAGAAGGAGGTGAGGCCTACCAAAGAGCGGACTTGCTTCGGGGTTTTAGGGATAGGGGTCTCCAGAATAGCCTGAATTCGGTCGGGTGTGAGTTTTCTCCCGTCTTTGGACTAGAGGTGGCCTAGGTAAGTGACTTGAGGTTGGCAGAATTGCAACTTCTTCTTGGAGACCTTGTGGCCGTTTTCCGCGAGGAAGTGCAGGAGTTGGATGGTGGCTGTGACTGCAAGTGGAGTGGTGTCGGCCACCAAAAGAATATCGTCGACGTACTGTATCAACACCACTCCATCCGGCAACTGGACTGCATCCAGCTGTCTCTTGAGGGCCTGGCTGTAGATGCTTGGACTTTCAGTGTAGCCCTGGGGTGCTCTGCAAAATCTATACGAGCGGGATTTTAAAGTGAAGCCGAAAAGGTAGCGGCTGTCTGAGTGAATGGGGATGGAGAAGAATGCGTTCTTGAGATTGATTACCGTGAAGGTGGTGGCAGTGGAAGGAATCAGGGTCAGAATGGTGGTGATGTCTGAGACTACAGGGTACTGGGGTACAACCACTTTGTTGACTTCCCGTAGGTCGATGATGAAGCGGTACGCTTTTTCATCTCCCTCACCCTGCTTCTTCACAATGGGTAGGATAGGGCTGTTGCAAACATTGCTAACCACTTCTTCTACCACTCCTGCATCTACCAGAGACTGGATGATTTTTACCAATGCCTTCTCGCCTTCGGGCAATATCCGATACTGTGGGAGTTTGGGGAGTACTGCGTCCTGTTGAACCGTTATGTGTACAGGGTCTATCATCATGCGTCCTACGTCCGAGTCAGTCTTTGCCCATAGGTACAGAGGTAGGGTGTCGAGTAAGGACATTCAGCGTCAGTGATGGAAAACATGCGTTGTGTGCGACAAGATCTGAGCAGTGTTGGGTTGTCGTACAGAATGACTCGAACTCCGTCTTGTGAACACCTAATAGTAGCTCGAAAATGTTTCAATAAGTCAAGTCCCATAATGGCGTCGGGGGTGTTGGAGGAGAGCAAAAACGTCGTGTCAGTGGTGTTATTGTCCAAGTTAAAAGAGATCGGTGTGGACAAGGGATTAGTGGAGGGCGTTCCATCAAAACCTATTGATGTCACATGTGAGCCAGACAAGGGTGCCCTGGGAATCAATCGTTTAGACAACGCACTACGTGTTGCACCAGTATCTACCAGAAATGGAGACTTCGTACCTAGGACCTTAGCGGTGACATAAGGGCCTTGCTGGTCAACATAGAGCTCGACTGGATCCCTTCCTTGCCCTTGGCAGTCCTATGCAAAGTCGTGGGCATTGTCGCAGTCAGACTGTTGGCACTGATTCTGTCGGGGACGGTCAAACGTGTTCGGTCTGCTAGGTCTGTCATTGTTGGTGTCGTTTATGTGCCCTCGTCCCTGTCCTCTATTTCTCGGCTCGCCCGCTACGTCTCTCGTGTCTTTCTGAGTGCTTCTTGCAGAACTGGACATTGAGACTTCCAGTGGCCATATCTTTTGCAAAACGCACACTGGTCCTCATCGAGGTCTGTTCGTGGAGTGCCGGGTGCGGGTGTGCGGTCTCTAGGGGGTGGATTTCTAGGAGCATTCGACTGGTAGTTTCCTCTATACTGTTCTCTTCCTATAGTCACCCCTTGCAACTGAGCAATCATCACCCTCTCTTTCAAGTCCTTTTTCTTCTTCTCAGTCGCTTGATCGTTCTCGTTCTTTTGTCGCTCATAGTATTGAGCCATCTGAAGGATAGCTGCGGGCTTGGAGGCCGCCCAACTACTCTCGCTAGTCTGTAGTTTCTGCGAGACTTCTGGTGTCAGGCCTTTCACATAGTTCTGGACAAACAAGTGATGTCCGGTCGCAGTGGTCATGTCCTGGCCGCTGAAATCGGAGAACACCGTTTCAAACCGGGAGAAGTATTCTGATACGTCTTCCTGGGGTTTCTGGCGACAGGCCGTTACTATCGACCAGTCCACCTTCCTTTCTGGAACTAGGGTTTTTAATTTCTGCACAATCTTATCTGGTAGGTCTAGAATGGCTTTCAAAGGTTTCTGTCCCGGTTCCCGCTGTTTGTCAACATCACCGAGTTGTATCCAGGTATGTCCGAACAGCTCAAGGTGGTCGACTTTCCGGATTTGGTTCCACACATCAGCTGGCAGACATAGCCCGAAAAACAAATCGATATCCGCTAGGGTCATAATCGTTGAACCCAAAGCGGTAGCTAATTCTGTATAGAAGGCCGTGGGGTTCTTTCGCAGATCAGGCAAGGACTTTCGGACGGTCAGGATGTCTTGCCGATCCCATGGTTGGTAAACCCAGTTGTAAACTACCCTCCCTCTCGATACTTGGTGGTTAATATCGTCGTGTGTTCCCTGTCCTCATGGGGGAACCCAATAGGGAGCGGCCTCCTTTATGGGCATCATCGTGTCAATTTTTTCTACTCCGGCTTCAGTTGCTGCAGGAGTCGTGGTGCTAGTCTCTGGTTTCTGTTCCGTGAGGTGGCGGAAAACTTCAAGCGTACGCGTGAAGAGGTTCGCCACATCACACTCGTCCCCATCTCCGACATCAACTTTCCTATACAGAGTCGTTAGGTTTTCAGGGCCTTTTCCTTGGTATCGGTCTTCATAGGCATTAAGGGTATGGTAACAAAGGCGTACAACAAAGTGTCGTTTGTGGCTATTGGCATATGTATTGTGCATATCCGTTATATAATCCTCACTTTCCTTTCGCACCACCAGTGTCTTTACGATCTTATCGATCCCAGCTCGTTCATCCTTACTTAATCTATTCGACCTAGCAGGGTCTTTCCTCCCAGCGTCCGGATCATCTGAAGTAGCTGCTCGTGCTACGCTGGGCACGAGGGGTTCGGTTGGCGCAGAGGCCATGAGGACCGAGGCTCCGGCACTACTCTCGCTTGTCGGTGGGGGTTGCGGGTGCTGTGCTAAGGGTTGGGAAGGGGCGTATGGGGGGGCATGTAGATGATCGGGGGACCTAATAGTAAATCATCGTTCGTTCGCTGTTTCGAAGGTAGCTCGGGGTAAAGTGTAGAGGGTGTCCTGACGGGACACTGGCCTGATGATTCGGAATCTTGTTTTAGCTTGGTTTCCTCTCTTTCTTTTATTTCTTCCTTCAATTTGTTAGCGACCAGGTGAGCTGCTTTGCGTAATTCCTTTTCTAACCTGATCCTAATTTCTCTTTTTCCGCTGTTCTGTTTCTTTGCGCCACATGCCGAAGCTATCGAGCATAGTGGGTGTTGTCTTATTGCTACAAAGGGCTGTTTCCAGCACGTTTATTTTATCGTTATCAAAGGATCCTATCAGTGGCCACTGACTTTCCCGATCCTTTCTCGTGTATTTATGCCACAGCTTACTATAAGCCACGGCGACTAGTCCATATTTAGTAAACATGTCCTTATTAGGGGTGCCCTCCAGTGGAGCCGGATGGTTCACCTCTAATAAGCGGTCCGGGCTGAACCAACTACCAACAAACGGGGCAAAAATAGGCATGACAGGTTACAAAGGGGACAAAAGTCTGCACTACCTATCCTTCACTATTCACAAGGACTAAACAGGGTATTGCGACTCTGTGCTTTTTTGTAAATAGAGAATAACCCAAAGAGAACCAATTCCGAATGATCAGTGTTCAGACAAACACTCAATCAAATGAGGGATAAAAATAGGCACGACGGATTACACCGGGGGCAAAAGCCTGCGTTACCTATCCTTCACTATTCACAAGGACTAAACAGAGTATTGCGACTCTGTGCTTATTTGTAAATAGAGAATGATCCAAAGAGAACCAATTCCAAGACAGTAAATGTTTGGATAACAATCAATCAAATGGAGAGGGAAGTAGGCACGACGGATTACAACGGGGGCAAAAGCCTGCGTTACCTACCCTTCACTATCTGCAAACACTAAACAGAGTATGGCGACTCTGTGCTTGTTTGCAAATAGAGAATTTCTCAGAAACAATCAAATGAGTAATACTAGTATTTTCAAAACAATCAAACAATCAATTCGCAATTCGTCGTGTTACACGACCTTACCCGGACCGCATGGACGGTTTCTCGTCTTCCGCTTCCAGCGCCCGATCGTCCTCTATTCTCCGTAATTGTTGTGGCACTCCTGATGGTTCCCAGTCAGGACCGTAGATCACTCGAGAGAGGTCTGCTCAGAACCGGAAAGTTCGGATGATCGGCTGCCAGATGAGGGTCTATCGGGCAGGAGCTCTTCCCGATCGTTGCAATCGTTCACACTGTCGTCGGGACCTCTCCCACTGGATCCACGTGTCGCTGATGGGCCCCACGTTTGGGACGCCAATTGTAGAAAAAGGGTCAGGCAGATCAGGTCGATTACCCCTTTTCAAGGTTTGCCCGGCGTTAGCCGCTCTCACCCAACTCAAGGTTTACCAAATAAAGAGGCAGGCGCTGGAGACTGGAAGACAGGAAACAGGAGTTTATTCCGACGGAGCAGAACACGTCAAATCAGACAACAGGGTATCTTCTCGAGGTGCTCTAAACGCATCCTTGAGGCCTGGCCTCTTATACACGGGTTTATTGCTTTATTACATGAAACACATTTTTGTCAATACTTTGATGTACGGAAAGACATCCTCAGAATCCTCACTTTGGGCCTGTTCCCACACATATTTACAGTAGAAGTCCCCACCCTGGTCACAGTAGGTGATGACTATCGCACACCAGGACATTCCGCCGGTTCCCGGAATGTGGGCGGCTGATCGGATCTCATGGGGCGGGGGCTTTGATCAGTCATAGATTCTTCTAAGAGGGACAGCTTCCTACTGTAAGGGGCAATAAACTGCATCCGCAGGGCTAGGTGATGGCCTGGGATCGGGCCGGACAATCGGGCACAGAGGAAGGGGGTTCATCAAAGGATGTGTGATCATCAAAGGGACGGAGGGAGGTGTTAGCCGGGTACGGGATGTGGCTCCAAGGCAGGGCCGTGCTGAAGGGGTGGTTTATGGCCCAAGCATGTGAGAACGTGGGCTGTCAGTGCGCGGGGGGATGCTTGCGGGGTCAGAGAGGGAGAGAGACGCGCTGGCTATCGGCAGTGGGCAGAGAGGCCATGGCACACAAAATGGCTTCTGCTTACGCGCACACATAAGTTGGAAAAGGGACAAGGTGGCGCCGATATTGTTGATACCGTAATCTAGATTTTAACACTGTCTGAGCGGCAAACGAGGCCACTCAGACCAATACTGGCACTGCTCTCGTGTGAGAGCAACGCCTTGATTGGGTGTGGAGCATGGGCCCTCAGAGAGGAACCCTGATGCAAGCGTCACCGGGAACAGAGTGGAGGGGAGTGGGGCAGCAGGTAAGTCTGTTTTCCTTATATTTTATTTCTCCCCCCTCCCCAACTTGCCGACCTCTCCACCCGTGGCCGCCATACGACTTTAGGTAGGCGGCGGCCACCACTGAGAATAGCCTCATTATTTACATGCTTGTTCTCGCAATAGTAGAGATTATGCACTGTTCGGCTGGTGGCCGTGTAAATAGCAGAAAAGTGTCTCTATATACCTATCTGCTTGCTAATTAACAGAGATTCTACACTGTTTGACTGGGAGTCATGCAAATAACAAGGAAACTTCACTATTTACCTGGCCACTGGCTAAAATGCAAAGGTTTTGTATTATTTGGCTAGCAGTGAAGCGAAAAACACAGCTGCTAACAAAACAGCAGACATGTAAAATTAGACCAGAACCCATGTAAATAGTAAATAGACTTAATTATGTGTGTGTCTGGTGGTTAAATAGCCTGAACTTTAAATTATTTGACCAGTAGCCTGGCAAGTAGCAAAGAAATTTCAATATTTATCATGCAGCTGGCTAAATAGCAGCAACAGTGTACTGTTATGCAGTGGCGACTCGCACAGGTAAGAGCGGTGTGGCGGGGTGGTGGAAGTCAACAGACGACGGGTTAAGTAATCTATACTACTAAAGCGCCGGGACACCCGCATGGGTAGCCATGCGCTATAAAAGAGTACGCACATAACATAACATAACATAACATAACTATTATAAAGAGAGAACTGGGAACCTTTGAGGTGGGTAAACTCCAGGAGTACACCACCAATCACGACACCCAATACAGCGTTGTAAAGGGGAGTTCCAGGAGATGGACATAGGCTATACATATGCCCACCATATACATTACGAAGTGCAAACAACATTAGGGGTAAAGTAGTTCCTTGTGGGCGTTGTTCTGCTGTTAGGGAGTAGCATGGGCGTGTCAAAGTAAACATGTGGGCGGCACCAACTTCACTCTGTTACATGGGCTGCGACTTCAGGCACACAGAAATGGGCTGCAACTTCAGGCACACAGAAAACATTGCCAAACCACTCGGTGCTACAGAAAAGATTGCCAAACCACTCGGCGCTACATTCACAGCTTTCTCCAACATAAACAGCGTTGTTCTGCTATTACTGAGTAGCGTGGGCATGTGTAACTAAAAAGGTCGGCGGAAACATTGTCAGAGGAGCATGGCACAAAATACAACTAATGCCATGCGACTTACATGGGCAGTGACTTCAGGCCCAAGATCACTAAAACACTCGCCGATATATCACAGGGGCCGTCTATGCCATAAACAAAGGGGCGCTGCTTTTTACAGGGGCGGCAACAAGTAAAAGAGGTGCTGCACCATTGCTCACACACGCACGCTGTCATAAGGGGCACAAGTAAAAGAGGCGCGGCCTTATGAACACAAAAAAAACATCGCCACAAACATTTAAAACACTTTACTCTCAACACTCACAATAATTTTTGCCCATCATCATTTCCAAAATATGGTCAAAAGTTGCGCACATAAAGGCCCTTTGCTTTCTAAAACATACGCGTTCGTTCATCAGTGGGGTCAGGGTTAAAAAAGGAGCGCGGCTTCCATAAGCAACCAATCACGCTATATTTCACAAATTTTGCACAGTACTTGCGCAGAGAACTATGCAAACCCTTAATGTATTTGGCAAACAACCATGTTCCAAATAGGGGGCTAGACGAGGGAAACAACGCTTCTGAAGGTACGAACACACTTGCATTCTCATTCACAACATTTCGCCAACAACACAATCAGTACTGAGTGCGGACAGTATTTCGGAATTACGGAGAAAGGCATTCTCGCAGGGCCACTCTGTATAATTGCTGCGCGAAATAAAACAGACTTTCACCCTTTGGAGTACATCAAACCTTCTCACAGGGGGCTGCCATTAAAAAACACATGCCGATTTCTGTACTAACATTTTACACATTTCTTTTATTCCCCGGACAATGTCGGGACGGGCTGCTAGTATTAAATAAAAACATAAACAAAACCACTTATCTTGCTCGTTCTGCATCCCTGAGTCGGCGATGGAGATAGCGCAAGGTATGTGTTTTTTACTTTTTTTATTTCATATTACTTAACCTGTCATCTGTTGACTTCCACCACTCCCTGCCCGGCCCCCTGCCCCACACCACCGTCCCACAGCTCTTACCTGTGCAAGCCACTGCAGCTGTTATGTCAATGGCTTTACACATTACTCGAACAGAGACTTCATTATTTACTAGGTGGTTGGCTAAATATTGTACATTGTGCACAACTTGACCGGTAGCCATGCAAATAGCAGAGGAACTTCACTATTTACCCAACGAAACGTATTTGTTTCTGTTTTTAAGGGCAGGCAGTGGTCCCTGGGACCCCTGCTTACCCTTAGAAATATTTTCGCATGCATTTGCAAAGGGGAAGGGGTCCCCTGGGAACCCTTTCCCATTTGCAAATGCATTACCACCTACTTGAAGTAGGTGGTAATTGCAAGTGTTTTGCGACCGCAATTGCAGTTGCAAAACATTAGTACATGGTTTTGAGACTCACTATTTGGAAGGCAACGCCCCTTCCAAATAGTGAGTCACAAAACCTATATAGCAAATCGCAAATGAATTGCGATTTGCTAAATAGGCTTTGTACATGGCCCATGATGTTTTTGCATGTGCAAACAGGTTTGCCAACCCGTTTGTGCATTCAAAAACGGGTCGTACATCTGGCCCTTAGTCACTTAGGAGGTCCTTTACAAAGCTGTCTCATGCTCCACAAACTCCCTAATTCTTTATATTTAGCTGCATGTGTAACCAAGGATAAAATGATTAGAACCTTTGCAAGACTAGTTAAAATTGTTAACCTTTCTAAAGCTATGTTCTCGGTCTTACTCAGCCATGGAAATGTACTGGGCCGGATATAAGATTACCTAACGTCTCCAGGTTATCAGTACATCTCTTTTCCTGCAGCAAATCAGAACGTTCTGGGATTAATAATTCTGGTTCAATTCAATTACACAAATCAAACTACAGCACCTAAAAACAATGATTTGTAAAAGCAAATACCAGACCTGGAAATGTTGAATCCCAGTGACATAGAGTCATCAAATATTTAGAGTGATTTTATCAAAATAGAAACAATTACATAGGACCCGTCCAGAGGGAACTCCTCTTCCCAAATTTGTTGTCTGCTGGCCCTGTGGACAATTTTCTACTTTAACAGGAACTGCTGAGCACAAAACATTTGAAGGGCAGTATCATCAGATATGATGGCCAGCCGGCAAACTTGTGTAGTGAAGCTGTATCTACTCTCCATCACGTCATCATGTCATGCAAAATGCATCCCACTGGTCTATGCACTTAGAATTTCATTCCAGAAGGAGTTTTACTATTACGCACTTGTTACATACCCACTGCACATACATGCGCATGGGATGTCAGCGCAAAGATCTGGTAGTCACACAGAATCCTGCTTTGAGCTTTCTGAGATGATCTAAATGTAGCCTCCATTACCCCCTCTTCTGCTGATCAAAACTTCTTATGATCCTGAGATCCCGTTTGCTGATCACCATAGCCCTTTGGCCCCTTTGTTAGCCGTTAATCATTTTTCCTGACTTCAGACATCTGAGTTTTACAACCCCTTTTTGCCATGCTTCACAAACTACGCTTAGGGGCATATGTACAATGAACTTGCGGAGTGCGGGTTAGCTCCAAAATTGCTAACACCACGCTCCATCAGTTTTAAAAAGCAGGGATGTGCCGAATTTACAATGATACAGTGCACTCCTGTGTTTCCTCTAGCGCTGGTGTTAAATTAAGCTGCCTAGTGCCAGTGGAGGCACCCTTGCACCTTAGTGCAAGGGTGCTTGCATTGGGGGGAATGATCATTTATGTGCAGGAAGGTGTGCCTTTCTGCACATAAACAATCAAGAATGGCTATTTGTAACTGATATGTGTGCTGCTTTGTGCAGCACACATAGACTTTGCAAATCGTCATATTTTTAATGATTCTTTATGTGCAGAAAGGCACACCTTCCTACACATAAACAATCATTCATGGTGATTTGCTGTTTCTATGTGTGCTGCACAATGCAGCACACATAGAAACAGCAAACACAAGGAGAAATTAATAATTTCTCCTCGTTTTGCCCCATATTTATGCCATCCTTTAAAATAGGGGGCAGCATCAAATTCAATGGGTGTTGCTGCAGAACGCCAACAGCAACACCCATTGTCTGCCTCTTTCACGCTGAGTGTAGCATGAAAGGGGGCCTTATTTACAAGGCGGCGTTACTCCTTGTTAAGTGGCCTAATGCTGTCTTATAAACAAGCTGAAGCACTTTACACCACCAGAACATCAAAAAAAGTGATGTTCTGGTAGTGTTGAGTACTTGTACATATGCCCCACATTTTTACCCATCCACCTTTAAACTACCTTGCCAAATGTCAGTCCCTATGTCTTCAGATCTACCTTCAGACTCCGTGCCAGCATCAGATGTCATCTTCTATCACTCAGAGGGAAGAGTGTAACTGTCCCGGCTTTTTATTCTCTTTGCATGGTCTGAATTATCAGCAAATACTTACTAGTTCTACACATGAAGTGAAGAGGTGGGGGTTTCTAGGAGTTGGCAGCATAAGAAGCATGAATAAAAACCATTTACAAAAGGGATATTCTAGACTCACGTAGGTGTCCTCAGTCTCCCAGTTTCTTCCTTCTTTTCCAGGTCCTTCTGTGCCTTTAGGCATTGGTCCTTCTCCTAGTGTTGTCCCACGTCCTCCTTTTCTTGGCTGTTTTGGCCATCCTGAATCTCACCCTGGCCCTGCTCTCACTTGTTCTGTTCACCATGGTACTGGTTTCCTGAATCTGGGACTCTTGGTTATATTAGCCTTTCTTGAACCTCCTAAACCAGGTAATTCTGATCCTCACTCTGATACTGCTGATGGGTCCCTATCCACCTAACCCTGTTTGCTTAGCTCTCCTAGGGCTGGCCTCGTCATTTTGGTCCTGTTCTGATCCCATTGTCCCTCATAGCTGTGGTTCCCTGATCCTCACCAGCATGTTCTAATATCCCAGTTTCAAGTTCCTCCTGCACCACTTGGAACTTCAGGTCCTAGTCCCCTATGTTCCAACACCTCAAGTCCTCCTAGAGCTGTTCTTCCTCCTGGCCTATTCTGATCCTTGTACTTCACCTAATCCTCATGGACATACTTGTCCACTTTGTCCTGACCTTCCTTGTCCTGCTCTGCCTTTTCACCCTCATCCTGGTCCTGCTTGGCCTGATGTGCCAGTCCTGATATTTCTGGTCCTCTGTGACTTAAGCTTCCCTTTTCCCTTAGTTGAGGTCCTACTGGTCCTCCTTCCCCTGGACGGTATGCAGACAAAATATCGAAATTTAAATATCGATATACAATAATATCGATGTTTAAATATCGAAGGGACATAATATAGAAGGTAAGTAATATCGATAGATATTAATATCGAAATGATTAATATCGATGTTTTAAATATCGATGTTAGTAATATCGATGTTAATCATTTCAATGTTACTAATATTGATTTTTATATTTTTTTTGTATATTATTATGTGTTTATTATGTTTTTAATTTATTTTTATGTAATTTAATTAATTTTTGTATTTTAGTACTGTAGCGGGTTGTGGGTTCATAGGGGAATAGGGTGGGAAGTAATTTAAGTATATAATATTAATTATTAATTAATAGGAATTAAAAATTAATTTTAATTAATTGGTAATTAATTTTAAAAAATGGATTAATTGATAATTATGTTCTGTAGCGGGTTGTGGGTGTATAGGGGAATAGGGTGGGAATTAATTTAATTATACTAAATTAATTATTAATTAGTAGGAATTATAAATTGATTTTAATTAATAGGTACTTAATTTTAATTAATTGTTAATTAATTTTTATTAATTGATGAATTGATAATTATGTTCTGTAGCGGGTTGTGTGTTTATAGGGGAATAGGGTGGGAAATAATGTAATTATACTAAATTAATTGTTAATTATTAGGAAATATAAATTAATTTTAATTAATTGGTAATTAATTTTAATTAGTTGGTAATGTAATGTTATTAATTGATTAATTGATAATTATGTTCTGTAGCGGGTTTTGGGTTTATAGGAGAATAGGGTGGGAAGTAATTTAAATGCAATTAAGTAATAATGTTTTTCAATTAATTATTTTGTTAATTATATAATTGTTTATTAATTATTAATTGGTAATTAAATATTATTAAATGGTATTTTTTATTAATATTTTTAGTCAAATATTTATTGCTAATCATGTTTTTAATAAGTATGTATTGGTATTTGTAAATGGTTTATATTTATTTAATAGTTACGTTTTCTATTATTTAAAAATTGTTTTTTATTTATAAGTATGTTATTTTTACCTCTACGCTATCCAACACTTTCCCTACTGTTGCACTCTTTGGAGTGGGAATAGTAATTTTTACCCCTACACTATCCAACACTTTCCCTACTGTTGCACTCTCTGGAGTGGGAATAGTAATTTTTACCCCTACGCTATCCAACACTTTCCCTACTGTTGCACTCTCTGGAGTTGGAATAGTAATTTTTACCCCTATGCTATCCAACACTTTCCCTGCTGTTGCACTCTCTGGAGTGGGAATAGTAATTGTTACACCTAAGCTATCCAACACTTTCCCTACAGTTGCACTCCCAGGAGTTGGAATAGTAATTGTTACCCCTACGCTATCCAACACTTTCCCTACTGTTGCACTCTCTGGAGTTGGAATAGTAATTGTTACCCCTACGCTATCCAACACTTTACCTACTGTTGCACTCTCTGGAGTGGGAATAGTAATTGTTACCTCTACGCTATCCAACACTTTCCCTACTGTTGCACTCTCTGGAGTTGGAATAGTAATTGTTATCCCTACGCTATCCAACACTTTCCCTACTGTTGCACTCTCTGGAGTTGGAATAGTAATTGTTACCCCTACGCTATCCAACACTTTCCCTTCTGTTGCACTCTCTAGAGTTGGAATAGTAATTGTTACCCCTACGCTATATATCACTTTCCCTACTGTTGCATTCTCTGGAGTGGGAATAGTAATTGTTACCCCTACGCTATCCAACACTTTCCCTACTGTTGCACTCTCTATAGTGGGAATAGTAATTGTTACCCCTACGCTATCCAACACTTTCCCTACTGTTGCACTCTCTGGAGTTGGAATAGTAATTGTTACCCCTAAGCTATCCAACACTTTCCCTACTGTTGCACTTTCTGGAGTGGGAATAGTAATTGTTACCCCTACGCTATCCAACACTTTCCCTGCTGTTGCACTCTCTGGAGTTGGAATAGTAATTGTTACCCATACGCTATCCAACACTTTCCCTACTGTTGCACTCTTTGGAGTGGGAATAGTAATTTTTACCCCTACGCTATCCTACATTAACTTACTTTTTTAAATTTATTGTACATTTTTATTAATAGTTATTTATATTAATATTTTATGTATATACATTTATTTGTAATTTATTATATTTTCATTTATTTATAAGTTATTAAAATAATCTTTAGAGTTATTATTAATGAAGTATATACTATGTATTATATCTTTATTATTATTTGTTTTATTACATAATTTATTAATTTTAAATATTAGAATATATTTTTAACTATGTTTATTACATTTATAAGTATTATCTTATTAATATTACTTTTTTTATTAAAAAAACGATATTTTTGACATCTGTATTTTTTTTCTCCATATTTTTGTACTTGCCTTGTTAGAGATAGGATTTCGATATTGTTGTAATTGATATTTTTGTTGCGATATTTTGTCATAGATTCCCCCTGGACCTTTTAGTGCTTGTCATGATGGTTCTAGTTGCCTGGCCATCTCCGTAGGATTCTTTAGGTCCTGTTCTCCCAGTCTTCCTCACTCGCAGTCTGGTTTGCCTTGCAATGGACTTCCTATTCCCGGTCCTCACAGTCCAGATTGTTTTACTGGTTTTGTGCCCATTTGACTTGATCTTTTCTTTCTAAAAAAAAAATATAATAATAAATTCCTAGGACTGTTTTTGGTCCTCCTAGTGCTGATCATTCTAATCCTCCTTGCTTTGATACTGGTCCCCCTGCCTGTGGTCCTGTGGTATTCTTGGTACTGGCCGATAGACTTTCTTGCTAATTTTGGTCCCTTGGTCGTATTGGCTATAATCCTCATGCTCCTAGTATCCCTAGTCTTCTAGGCTCTGATCCTGATCGTCTTGTCCTTGTTCTCATGCTTCTTCACCAGCTGATCATGGTCCTCCTTGCTCTTGTTGTCTTACTACTGGCTATCATGTTTACATTTGCCCTGGCCATCTTGTTCCTAGCCCTGTGGCGCAGACTTCAAAGGTGTGGTAAAATCAGTCCTGACTGTACTGGCCCTGATTCTCATTTTCCTCTTTGCCCTCATCCTCCTGGTCCTTGTACTCAAGGTCCTGATCCTCTTTGCCCTGGGCTTCCTGGTCCTCCTATTTCTTTCTGGGCCTCTTAGAACTTTTCCTTCTGGTTGCCTGTGTCCCTGACATTACCTCCCTGGCACTCCTGGCCATGGTCCTTATACTTTGGTTTAATCTGAGCTTAGTTTTTATTGGCCTGGCTCACCAACCATGCTTGCCTTGGTCTTCATGGTCCAGATTGTACTTGTCTTTCTTGTCGTATTGTGCCTAGTATCATAAACCTTGCCTTTCAGCCACCCTGGCCTTTATTAGTTTCCCCACTCTTGGGACATCTGGCTCTGTTCCCTTCTGGTCCTATTGGTCCTGGCCACCTTACCTTAGTTCTTCTCACCTTGAACCTCCTACCACTTGCACTGCAGTTCCTTGTCTGTCTGGCCTCTTGTGTCATGGTCCTCTTAGTCTTTGTCCTCCTGGTTTAAGTTATATTGGTCCTACTGGATCTTTTCCTTGTCCTTTTAGTCTTTCTGGTACTCAACCTTTGACAATGGTCTTCTTGATCCAGGTTCTCCTTGTTTGGGTCCCCCTGAGCCTCCTCATTTTGGTGCTGGTCCTTGTGGCTGACACTGTCCTGGGTCCTAACCATCATAGCCCGCTAAGCTATGGCATGGTCATGATCTTTTCCCTTCACCTCGTTCTCCTCATTCTGATCATTTGGATGCCCTGGTATTAGTCCCTGCCCTGCTTATCCCGGTTTCCTGATTTTCAATTCCCTTCCAGGTCTTGATCTTTGTAGTTTTCTTCAAACTGGTCCAGCTCCTCTTGGCCTTAGTGCTCCTACTCCTTGCCTTCATAGTTTTGCAGCTAGCCTTAAAACGTACTGACCATGGACTTGCATGGTGTGTCTGGTCCTCATTTCCATGTACTCCTCGACCAAGTCCATTATATCCTGGGTCTCATGTTTCACAGGCTCCGAGTTCTGGACCTTTTCACCATTTCTATCCATAATTCTCATCCATTTGTCCTGCTCCCTTGGTTTATCTATTACCCTGTATTGCCTGTTTATAATCCTTCCGATCCTGGTTCTCCTGTTCAATGTAGTCCTGATCTTATCTGCTGTGGTACTTCTTTGTTTGTTCCTCATGTATCGGGCATTCTGGTGCTGGTCCCACTGAGCCTGGTTCCCCTAGTCCTCCCTATCCTAAGGGCCACATCCTAGTCCTTCTAGTGCTTCAGGTCTCCTGATTTGCCTGCTCTACGTTATTCTTGTCAATCTGACCAAGGTCCCCTCTATTATGGTCCTCCTGGCGCTAGTCTAAAAAATTACTTTTAAAAGGACAGCAAACAACACAGCAGTGCACACTTAAGTACATTACATTTTCTCGGCCTCTACACCTACCATATACTTGGGACTTACCCGTAGGTTGTCAGCACCAGTTTTAATTATACATAATTACCATATACCTTTTAATCAGAGCACTGGCCCTGGGCCTGGTTAGCAGAGCCCAGGGCGCAGTCAGAATCAGTTACCACCAGTATCAGTCAAAGAAATGGGGGGGGGGGGTCGGTGCACAAAGGATGAATTTCTCACAGCACTACTACTGTTAAACTACTTTTCCTACTACAAAATGCAGTTAGTGGATTGGCCCGCAGTGTTGTGAATAGATGTGCAGTTGTCCTTTGTTTTATTTTTAATATATTCCCTTTTTGGGGAATTTAATGTTAGTACATTCAAGGCCAGTGGCATGAGTATAAGCAAAGATTTAAGAGAGCTGCATGGATTTCCACTGCCTCCACCTATTATTGAGGTTGTAATAAATCTGAGGATTTCAGATCCTGCATTCCAACTAAGGTCCAGGAGGGTCATATTTGTGCCAGAATTTGGGATATCCACATAAGACATGCTTACATAGAATTAATCTAAATATGACTAATTTGCATAGTCAGTGGTTATAAAAAAAGTTTGTCAAGGATTGGTCCTCCAGATATTGAATACATTTCTTAATATCACAAAACATAAGCATTGCTGCTCATTCTATTGTGCACTAGCCAGATAAAATGTCCATTTTACAAAAGAAGCCACAGTTTGTGTGAGACATTTTTTATATGTACATCTTGGGGCGTATTTACGGGATTAACCTCCAACGTAGGTGTTTAGAGTTTAAAAACAAGTCTGGTTCCACGAGGTGAAAATTAATAGTAAATATAAACATTCTTGATCGAGCTATTTAGGTATCCTCGTAATAAATGCACCCTGCAGAGATTTGACATGTGCGACAGTGAAAACCAGTTCAATTACATCCTTGAGCATAATTCGAAGCAGCTCAAGATTAATTGGAATGGTTCATGTGCATTTAAATGGAAATTATTTTATGGAGTAACAAAAGTGTGTTAGATGAGTCAAACACATTAATAATAATTATAATAATAATAATAATAATAATTAATAAATAAATCATCATTACATGATTTTATTTAGCACTTACTTCCTCATTTTTTTGCTGTGAATGACAGATGACAATTTTTCCCAAATGTGATTTGTTGTTTGTCAGTCCCACCGGATAAAAGGTGACTTGATCCGGGCAAAATTAAGATTTGTTACCTGAAGAACACATATAATTGTAAATGGCAACAGTGCCATAGCAAGGATGCCATGGCCCTGTTGCAAGCAAGGAAAGTGATCCCTTTGACTGCTATTAGAGTGGTAAAATATTGCAATTATCAGGGATTGATGGGCTCCTCCTGGCTCTAGGCCCCAGTGCCAATTCACCTGCTTCACCAGTGATAGCCCTACACCCTGACTGAGGAATGTTGAACTTATTGAGACATCTTTCCGGCATGTTATAATTTATGTAATTTCCAAAAAGAGAGTTCCACTTAATGTTCTTGAGCAGATATGAGATGAGAGTATCATAGTAAATGAGAGAGAGAGGTCATCGTAAAATGTACACAGGAACATATAGGAGATCGGTGAAGAAGTATGCGGAATCCAGTAGGGTTAAACAGCTTCTTCTTTATTTGAAGTTGCATCTGTAACATCAAAATGTCCTATCCTCAGAGGCCCCAACAGCAACTGACTCGTGGGATTCTAGAGCTAACATGCCCAACCAACATAAACACTCCAGAACAAAGAACTCTTCTTTTTTTTAACTTTAAGATGCTTTATTGAGATAATAAAACAATGTAAAACATCAGTACAAAGTCATGAAAAAGCAGGAAATTAATAACGTGGGTCATGAAAAAAAGGCAAAAATACACAATATCCTTATGAAATAAGAGTATACTAAGCGAAAATGCATTTTAAAGATACTTTTTTAAGAAGAGAAGAAAAGAGAAAGAAGGGAAAAAGAAAGAAAAGAAAAGAAGAAAGAAGGAAGAGGAAGGGAAGAAAGGAAAAAGAGAAGAGTCCTATAAGGGGTAATGAAATAGAAGAGTAAATGCAATAAAGAGCAAATATGAACAACAATAAATAACAGTGCATACAATATTAACAATAAAAATTAAGTTGACTTTCTAGATAGAAAGTTAGTTAAAGGTAACCATAATAAGTCTCTTTTAATCAGCAAATGGGTGGAAGTGGCGTAGGCTCTGTCCATTTTGTGGCGATCTGTCAAAGAAAGATATGTGGTGCTGTACCTCTGTAAATGGATTTGCAGTCACTAGAGCTTTGTGAACCAGTGTCTCACTGGGAGTAACAGGGGAAATCCATTTGTTGGATTAGAATACCCTCAAACACCCTTGCAGGTGTCATGCTTCATCATCTGGGCTGCTCCTCGTTGGGTCAGCGGTGCAATACCCAACGGGCTCACCTCAAAGAGGGGCACTTTACCAGAGATCTTTTTCCAACAGCCGTTTGGTGAAGTGCGGGTATGGGGACGAGAACGTGTGTGTAGACGTAAAAGTGAGTTAAAAGTGGGGCTGGGAGTTCCTGAAAAAGACTTTTATTCTGGGGGTCTCCTGCCTCAGTTAAAAGCAGTGTAACTGACACTTGCTGGGGTACAATGTCTTCTGTTGCTATGTCAGTTTTTTTTAAATTATTAATACACGGTCAACATGTTTCTTGCGTCTAAGTCAATTGACTTGCGATTCTTCAGGACCAGGAATTAACTGTCTATACTAAGAAGTATGTGTTTTGTATTACAAGTCGGTGTAATTGTCAGGGACACTATTAGAACATTCCTACAGTGTACATATACCTGTGATGCGCAGGAACTACTTGTATGGAGGAAACAAAAGGTAGCATACATTACAGGCATGGGCATCAATGAACCAACTGGTTGGTGGTGTCAAAACAATTCGAGAGTGACTGTACAAGTGAAATAATTAAAATAATGGTAACCATGGTGGCTTGGTGCCTATAGTGAGTTAAGGTGGTAAACCAAGTCCCAGGTGGGATATCCTTAAAATCAGCAGACAATACATGTAGGACTAACCTAATTGTCTCAAGTAACCGAGTATCAACAGTATCCGGCAGTCAACACATCAGTCTAGACATCCCATAAATGTAGAGCTATATGAAGAGGGGAGTTATCAAACAATTGCAAAATAATCACATGAACTCCACACCTTGTATGTGTTGTGTTTCTTCTAAGTAGGGGCACTTTAGGCCCTGTGCATTATTACAAGTACAGTAAAAACATCTTAGGATAATTCTGTTAGCATTAAAAAATGTCTTGTTAGTTAATATTGATTGGGGCTCATGGTGGTCCTGCTGTCTATCCTTCAGCTAGTCCATCCTTCAGAGTAACTATAGCATTGCTTTGCTATTATTGTCGGAAAAGATACTACTGTAACATTATACAGGGGTGGGAAGTCTCACATAGTTGTGAACTGAGTCCACGGTAAAGTACTGTGAAGTGGTTGATGCCTTGCAAAGTTTGGCCCATTTGGTAACAGCCACTATTTTATTTTTACAATTATGTTTAAAGAACTATCGATGCTTGCGGACGTGAATATAATTCAAAGATCACCGTTCGTAATCGACATGCCGCTGCGGCGGTGGTCAAGCCGCTCAGCACTGCTGCCTCGTCGGAGGGGGCGGAAGGCGGAGAAGAGTAAAATGCTCTGTCCATTACCGCTCCACCTTCACCGCGAAGTCGGTGCTATGCCTAGAACGCTTTTGAACCGCAACCTCAGTAGAGGCATCGCGGTGAGCCGCCGATCATTCTGTGGTGATGACATAGTAAGTTCCACCATGCTTAAAAGGAGATTTTTGAAGTGTCCTTCCAATTAAAGGTAATAATCTGAAAAGTGATAGCTAAAAATAAATTGATAAAATTACCAGAATCTCTGTGGTTTTCGAATACAGGTGAGAGGTTACCAAGAAAGATATATTCAATGTGAAAAGGAATGTCTGACAGAAGAATATCATTCAATTTGGACCAAATGTTAGACCATAGGTTGGCTATTAGGGGGCAGTGGAAGAACATATGGAAAAGGTCTCCCTTAACGTGTGGGCATGACCAGCATTTAGGGGAATCCAACAATTTAAATCTATGCAGGTCACTGGGAGTGAAAAATAACCTATTGTAGAAATAATACAGGGCCTGTGTTGTGCTGGCCGAGCGAGAAGTAGTGTGAATTTTGGACCAAAGGATATCCCAAGTACCAAAGAGAATTTCAAGACCCAAATCTGTTTCCCAAAAAAGTTCCAAAGGGGATTTAATTCTAGTTGGAGGGGAATGAGATATCAACTTGTAAATGGTAGCTGCTTTAAATTAGGTTGAATAGTCAATAGGGGTAGAGGAGGGGGATGAGTGATCAGGAAAGGAATCGGAACTGGGGTGTGTATGGAAATAATAGGAGGTGAGGGCATCCTTAAGAAACCCATAGTGAGAAAAATGGTATGGGGAGATGTTATAAAGAGATTGAAGTTCGGAAAAAGTTAAGAAAGTGTCATCCTTTATCAAGTGTTGGGGAGTAATAATGCCTTTATCAATCCACTCCTTCCAGAATAAGGCGCGATTATTAATCTTAACATTTTTGTTATACCAAAGAGGGGTATCTAAAGAGCGAATGGTAGAAGAAAAATGCTCAGAAAGCGAGGAAAAAACTAAAGCCTTAGAATGAACAAGAGTGGGGAAGGACAGGCGTTTTGGAGGTGAGGTGACCTGAATGGCAGAAAGAAGAGAAAAAGGAGAGCATTGGGCCTGCTCCAGAGCGCTCCACGCCATACTCGGTGCAACATTGAAATCAGACAAAAAGGTCCAAATTTGTTTCAAAGAGAAAGCTGAATGGTATCGCCTAAGGTTAGGAAAATTGACACCTCCTAAATTTTTAGGGAGTTGAAGACAGGCCAGGAAGATTCTAGGTTTACGATTATTCCAGAGAAATTTGATAAGTAGACTGTTAATAGTGCGAAAAAAAGTGTTGGGGAGAGAAATAGGAGGCATAGAAAGATAAAAATTAATAATCGGGAGGAGCATCATTTTTATCGTAGCTAATCTGCCCCACCAAGAAAGGAAAAGAGGAGACCAGCTATCGGTAAAGGCCGTGATTTTTTAAAGAATTTCGGTATGGTTAAGTTTAATAAGGTCTTAAGATTATTACTATATAAAATACCAAAGCATTTAATATAAGAAGGAGTCCATTCGAAACCTGAGTCAGTAAACATAGAGGAGAAACAGAATGTATTTAGGGGTAAGATTTCTGATTTGTCTACAGTCAGTTTGTAACCCGAAACACGAGAATATGATGACCGTAAAGACAAAAAAGCCGGGAAGGAAACAGTTGGGTTAGAAATAAAAAGGAGGATATCATCCGCATAAGCAGTGAATTTTATGTCAACATTGAGAAAGTGAAACCCTGTATAATCCTTGGAACGTCTAATAGTCTCTAGGAAGGGTTCAAGAGCTAGTATAAAACAGAGGGGGGAGAGGGGGCAACCCTGTCTGGTGCCTCTGAGAAGGGGAAAGTAATGAGATTGGCAACCATTTACCCAAACCGATGTAGTGGGAGCAGAGTATAAGAGCTTAATGAAATTAATGAGTGTGGGGCTAAGTCCATGCCATTTCAGAGATCCAAATATAAAATCCCAGCTAACCCCATCAAATGCTTTTTCAGCATCTAAAGTGATAGCTGCAATGGGGGATTTAGATTTCGAGGCTAAATGAATGATGTCAAGGAGAGTGCGTGAATTTTCCGTAATTGAACGTCCTTTCACAAAACCAGATTGGTATATGTTAACTAGATTAGGAATGACTTTGTTAATGCGGAGAGCCAGAAATTTGGCATAAATTGTGCAATCAGTATTTATTAAGGAGATTGCATAAAGATGGATCTTTATCCTTTTTGGGGATTAGACACAACATTGCTTGTGTGAAGGTGCCCTGAGCATCGCCAGAGAGCAAAAAGGAGTTTAACAGCGACAAGAGATGGGGGATCTTGAATGCTTTGAAGTGAAGACAAAAACGAACTGAAAAGCCATCTGGCCCTGGAGTTTTATCCTTGGGTAACAGAGCCAATGCCTTCGTAAGTTCGATAGCAGAAATGGGAGCATCAAGGGAGGTAAGATCAGGAATGTTATCAGGGGATTTAGGGATGTTTTGGTAGAAGGAATCGATAAGATCAGTAGATGGGAAAGTCTCAGGCGTATAGAGAGAGGAATAATATTTTGAAAAGCAGTCGAGTATGGCAGAATCTGAAAAATGTAGAGTTCCTGAATCATCCTTGATGGCTGCAATTTTAGATTTTTGTTTCTTAATCTTAAAATAATTTGCTAGAGATCTTCCTGCTTTATTGCGACCGCCATACATTTTAGCATTACATTTGAGAAGAGTATTACTTGCCAAATCCCAAGAGAGTTTATTATATTGCAATTTAGCTTGAATAAGGAGAGGTAAAGTATCACGACAATTGGTAGTAAAATATGCATTTTCCAGGGCTTTAATTTGTTTGAGAAGCGATGTTGAATGTGAAAGAGCCGTCTTCTTTTTTCGGGACACAAAGTCAATGAAAAAACCCCTGGCAGAGGCATTGAAAGCATCCCAGACAACGTGAAATTGAGAAACAGAAGTAATGTTCTGTTGAAAGAACTCCTGGGCAAATGAAAGAAATTGATCAGAAAATTGCGTATCTAGAAGGAGGGAGTTATTAAAGCAGGGGAAGGAGAGGCATAGTCTATATCAAGAATTACGGGGGCAAGATCAGATATAAGGACAGAACCAATCTCAACTTTAACCATAAATTGGAATGCCGATTGTGTAAGGAAGATATAGTCAATCCGTGAGTGTGACTTGTGGACGGGGTAAAAGAAAGAGAATTCAAGAGTATCGGGGTGAGAGGTGCGCCATGTATCTATTAAACACCTATTAGTAATGGTTTTGAAAACGCGTTTCTGCATCCTATTCGGTATATCTTGTCTGAAATTTCCTATCAAGGAAAGGGTCCATAAGTTGGTTACAATCCCCACCCAAGATTAAGTGTTCGGCTGGATGTGAAGAGAGGAAGGTGGGAAGGTCACTCCAAAAAGATACATCTACGCCATTAGGGCCATATACATTGCAAAAAAATAACTGGTGATTATTAACAGTAATATCTAAATATAACCATCTACCATCAGCATCTATAAACTTATTCTATAATAAAACATTTAAGGATTTGTGAAACAAAATAATCACACCATTCTTATTATTACCAGCAGGTGAGCAAAAGATTTCACCAACCCAATGCTTACGTAACATACATAAATCTTCAAGATTAAGGTGTGACTCTTGCAACAATGCGATTTGACAATTAAGTCTGGCAAGGTGTGATAACACCCTTTGTCGTTTAATAGGATTGCGCAATCCTGGGGGGCGTGGCTAAGCGCCCGTGACGGATGGCAGCAGCGGGGTGAGGCTCCGTCTCCATCGGGAGATTTCGGCGGTTCCAGCCCCTCTCCACCGCAATGCTTACTTGTACACGGCAGCGGACCCCTTCTGGCGCCTGATACACCGCACGCTGAGCACCGGCTCCTCTTCCCGGCAAGGCGGGCTCCGTTTTCCTTCGGTCGCGGCTCCACCACTGCCGCGACCGCCATTTTGATGCCTCAGCCGGCGCCTGCCCAAGGAGCGCGCCTGACACGTCGTCACCGGCAATACAGTGCACAGCTCACGGAAACATCCCATAATTACGGGAAATGACGGCGCTTCATGACTACATGGCCAGGTGACTCTCTTTTTCTTCCGGAATTATCTTTTTTTTCATTTTTATTCGAACTCCAGCATTCTCCTCAGCTTTGGTGGCCATTTTGCATGTTTCACTGCTTAGTTCAACTGCCACTTATGCTATTCATCACATATTGATCGAAATGCGACCATTTTTTCTCATTTGCTCCTAACTTGGGTTGGATTTCACCCTAGTTCCTCCTGTCATTGCCTCTGATGGGTTTTCCTCATTCTTGCGCAGTATATTTGCTCTACCCATTATTGGAGATTTCTTTTATTGTCGCTTTCATGGCGGAGGGTCCAGGCAAAACTCCTAAACGCAACTTTGTTAAAAACTCAAAGCTATTCACTGCGTTGGCTCAATTAGAAGCCTCTGCAGGTACCTCCAGCTGCGACCCCTCTCTCAACATGGACGCCCTCCCCCAGCCTGGAGCGAAAACCACTCCTAAGAGGGTGAAACACAATCCCCCATCGCCCCCAAAATCACCGACTGCCATTTCCATGGAACTCCTTCTTGAGGAAATAAGAGCATTGCGTCCATTTATGGAGGAGACTAACTCAAAGCTGCAAGTTCTAACTGACAATTGGTCGTTAATGGATACCAGAGTTTCTCATGTGGAAAAGGCTGTATCTTCTCTCCAGGAAGCCGCTATCAAATCAGTACATATGGATGGGAGACTTTCCACTCTCCAGAAGCAGGTGGAAGACCTTGAAAACAGGAATAGGCGCAATAACCTGCGTCTTTACGGCCTGAAGGAAGGTTGCGAGGGGAATGACGCCATTGCCTTCTTCAAGTCGTTCTTGCCCAAGCTCCTCCATCTGCCTGAAGGTACTTCTCTTAACATTCAGCGCGCACACAGGCTTGGTAGAGCACCTTCCAATACTTCTCCTGCGACAAAACCAAGAGGCGTCATCATGTACTTTCTTGAGTATACTGATCTGCTGAAGGTTCTTTTTGCGGCTAAAGCAATACCTCACTTGAAATGGTCGGACTCCACCTTGTTTATTGCTCAGGATTACGCCAAAGCTACTGCCTCTCGTCGCAAAGAATTTCTCGACATGAGACCAGAACTGCGGTCCATCGGCGCCAAGTATGGACTCTTTCATCCCTGTTTATTCAAAGTTACTTATAATAACAAGACAATGACTTTTGAAGATCCTCTTCGACTACGCAGTTTCCTTAATTCCTGCGGTCCGGCTGATAGGGAATTTTCTGGCCCTTCTTCTTCCTTCCCGCCATGACTTTGTTGCTAACATTTCCGGTCTTTTTTGCTGTTTATGATATTTTGTTGTTTCTCTAACGTTATGATATTTCTTCCACAGGTTCCTCAGTTACTACATGGCCCTGTCGATCTCAGTTTATGCTGGTTTATTCTTGTTTTCCAACTGTTTAATCTACCGTTTTTCTTCTGTTATTTAGTCGTTTGCTTGTTCTAATCTCAATGTTTTCTTTTTCTCACAGATCATCTCATTGTGTGCCGTCGTGTCTCTCCGATGGGACGTCCCGTGACCCCGTTTGCTTGTCCTCCGTTGGTTGGCCTTTCCCCCCTCCTCACGTCTCTCGTCTCCACCCCTCCCCTTCTGTTTCCTGTTCTTGAACATCCATCCCCCATCATTTATTGTAAGTACTACCCCATGTTTTTCTTATCGCAGTTTTTTCTCTCATGCTTTACCCTTTTAGTACTTCTCTACCTGTTTTCTTCTGTATACTTTCCTACCTTCATTCCTTTTTTCACTCTTTTCCTTTTTGAATTTTTTGAGGCTTCCCTTCACCTTTGCTCTGCACTTTCCCCTTTCTTATTTTCTTAATGTCAGTTCGTATTGTCTCTTGGAACGTTAAAGGTTTACATTCGCCTATTAAGAGGCAAAAGATACTTTCTCACCTAGCTAAATTCAATGTTGACATTGCCTTTTTACAGGAAACCCATTTACCCAACAGTGAGGCTGCTAAACTCCAAAGAGGTTGGGTGGGTACGGTTTTTTCTGCCCCTGGTGATGGCAAGAGAAATGGTGTTGTCTTGTTAATTCGTAAATCTTTTACTCATTCAGTGTTACACTCTGACTTTGATCCTGAGGGCAGGTGGTTATATGTCAAATTATCCTCTAAAGGTGTCCCTTTCTCCTTGCTTAATGTGTATGCACCCACAGGTGGGGATCCTATTTTTTGGAAGGCGTTTGCTTCCCGTATCACCGATTGCATGGATGACAATTTCATTTTTGCAGGTGACTGTAACCTGCCATTGGACCCCTTTTTGGATAGACGCTCCAAATCTTCATTTGTTCCTAATAAATCACATAAACTTTTTGCCCACGCCATTTCCCAACACAAATTAATTGATGCGTGGCGACTCTGTCATCCAACCGACGAAGAGTTTACATTTTATTCCCCGGTTCATCACTCCCAATCCCGTATTGATTATGTATTTCTTTCCCACCATCTCTCCCAATCCCTCACCCAAGCGGAGATAGGTCCTATAGTTTTTTCTGATCACGCTCCTGTCCTTATCAACACTGATTTTTTACCGAAATCCAGTGGTCCTAAAAGGTGGCGCTTTAACAATACCCTCCTCACTGATCCCAAATTTACCACCTCCTTTACTGAATTTACTAATGAATTTTTTGTTATTAATGAGACCCCATCTATGCCTGCTCACGTTGTCTGGGACGCTTTCAAAGCAGCTGCCAGAGATTTTATTCTCAGACATGTAGCGGCAAAACGTAAAATAGCTCGTCAGCGCACTAACGATCTGCTGTCTCAGATTAAACTCCTAGAGCATTCCTACTATACCTCTCATACCTCGGAGACTCTGACAGCTCTCGTTACTGCAAAAATGAATTATAATAAACAATCCACTGATGATGCTTCCCTGTACTTACTGAAATCCAGCTCAAAATTTTATGGTGGGAAAAATAAGGCGGGGAAAATTCTCGCCAATTATTTGAAAGTGAAACAAAATAAGTTGAATGTGGAGTCTGTTTTTGATATCAATTCAGTACTGCAACATAAAGATGCTGACATCCTGGAGGTATTTTCACACTTCTACTCTGCACTTTATTCTTCCGGCACTCAACCCTCTGCTCACTCTATTTCCTCTTTCTTATCCAGCATCCACCCTCCTTCCACCTTTCCTGTTGATTTGACCTCCCTTGAAGTTCCCCTTACCATTCCCGAACTCCGCACTGCACTTCACTCACTTAAAAAGGATAAAGCCCCCGGCCCAGATGGCTTCACCGTCGAATTTTACCAACACTTTGCAAACCTTCTTTTACCCAAACTTTTCCACCTTCTTAACTCCTTCAAGACTAGTGATGCCTCCTCAGGTACTTTCTCAGATGCTTACATATGCATCATACCGAAGGAAGGTAAGGATCATCAACATTGCAAGAACTATAGACCGATTTCCCTTGTAAACATTGATTATAAAATATACGCTAAATCTTTGGCCATTAGACTTGATCCTTTTCTTCCAGATCTCCTTGGTCCTGAACAATCGGGCTTTGTTAAGGGTCGTTTTATCTCCGACAACACCAGGCTCCTTTTCAATGTCTTATCTAAATCCTCACGCTTCAACGGTTCCTTAGCTGCTATTGCCCTAGACGCCGAGAAGGCGTTCGATAGAGTAGAATGGTCCTTTCTTTTTTCTGTGTTAAAATGGTTTGGATTTGGCCCTAACTTCATTTCCCTTATTTCCCTCCTTTATGCAAACCCTAGAGCAGCGGTATGTGCCAATGGTCTCATTTCTTCATTTTTTCGTCTCGGTAGAGGAGTTCGGCAAGGCTGTCCTCTCTCCCCATTTCTTTTTAACCTAGCCCTGGAACCTTTCTTATCCAGAATACGTCAAAATCCGACCATTCATGGCTTCCCTCTTGCTCAATCACAGGTTAAACTTGCTGCCTATGCAGATGACATTTTGCTCTTTTTATCGAATCCGTCGGTTTCCATCCCCGCTTTCCTCGCTGAAGTCCACACTTACTCCCATCTCTCCGGTTATAAGCTCAATAGTGACAAGTGCGAAATCCTGCCTCTCACCAAATTCACCTTTAAACCCGATTTTGCTGCATCCACATTCACTTGGAGCCCGGCTCATATCAAGTATCTCGGTTTGCACATTACTCCTTCTATCCCAGATACTATTTCACTATGCCTTACTAAATGTTCTCAAAAATTGTCTGACCTTACTTCTAGATGGCACCCCCTATACCTTTCTTGGTGGGGACGTCTCGACACTATTAAAATGATGCTCTCACCAATTATCCTCTACACCATTTCTAATTTACCGATTTCCATTCCTGCCAAATTTTTCACTAAAATAAATTCCATTCTCTCTGTATTTTTATGGTCTGGTAAGAGACCACGTATGTCCCTATCGCGTCTCCGCCTCCCCAAATCGGAGGGTGGGGTTAATTTCCCTAATTTTCCTGCTTATCATAAAGCTTTCCTTCTGAAACAGGCAGCCGTTTGGCTTACAGACCCTGCTGACCCCCTTCCTCTATGGGCTGACCTTGAGCGTCTTTCTCTTTCTCCCTTTACCTTTGCTGAGTACTTATCCTTCTCGCGCAAGCCCCAATTTCTGTCCACTCCAATTCATAAACATACCGCGAAACTACTTTTGGCCAAGACTCCGGCCCCTCCCTCCTCTATTAAAGAACTTCTAGCCACCACAATATGGTATAATAATAGCATTCTTATCAAATTGAAACCCATTTACTGGAAAACTTGGCGGCAACGTGGTTTAATCTGGGTCTCCCAACTTTTCACGGGATCTGCCTTCACCCCTTTTCCAGTTCTTCGTCAACTCTTCTCTCTCCCTGCCTCCTTTGTCCATAAATACGCCCTACTCAAACATGCAGTTATGTCTGCCTATGACTCTCTCTCTAACTCTATTTCGACTACATCCCCTATCACTCCCATCTCTTCTCTGCATACTCAACTTCGCTCTCACCCATCAGCATCCTCCATATACCATTCCTTTTATGATCCACCATCGCCTAGGCCCAAATCCAACATTGAGGAGCAATGGGAATCTGATCTTGATGTCTCGTGGCCCACATCCCTGTGGGACAAAATATGGACCAAAATACGCAAATCTTCCAGGGCGGCCTCTCTCACGCAAACCCTTTTTTTCCTTTACAACCGCCTTCTTTACACGCCATCTCTCCTCCACAAACGTTTTCCCCTGACCTCCGACCTCTGCTGGACTTGCTCTAACCCCAATGCCTCACTCTTCCATATGCTTTTCACATGTCCTTCCACGCATGCTTTCTGGACTAAAGTCTGGAACCAAATTAACTCTATCTTTCATACCTCCATCCCCTTTTCTGTCACTGACATTTTCCTTGGTTCACTTTCCTCTTCTTGGATTGCTGTTGATGCAAATGTTCATATTGTTGATTTATTGTTGGCTGTTGCGTTCCAGCAAATTACTGTTAATTGGAAAGACTCCAAAGGCATTACTTTTAAAGCTTGGTGGTTTAATGTATGTTACAACCACAGACTAGATACTGCATTTGTTTACCCTACCTCCCTAGCTCCGAAAAGACTTGCAATGTGGCTCCCCGTTACCCTTTACCTAGATGCATGTGCCCAGCGCTCCGTTCACATATCCCCAGTTCAACAAGAAGTTTCAAAACCCCCTTGAATAACCTTTTGTTCCTTTTTATTCATTAATGATTATTTATTTGCATATTTGTGCATTGCCTCTAATGTTATGTAGATTCAATGATTGTAATTTTACAGTTTTTAGCCTCATGGTTATCTCTCTGTATTTTTCTCCTCCCCTTCCTCCCTTTCCTTTTTATCCCTCCCCTCATTTTATTTCACCGTACTTCCTATAATGCTCTCAGCTATTATTCACGCCATTCTTATAGTTTTTCTCTTTGTATACTATGTTGACATTATTCAATTATTTTAATAAACTTTTCTTTGAACTAAAAAAAAGGATTGCGCAATCCTTTAACATTCCACGTTATGATGCGTAATCCTTTCATGGATAGGAGAAGTAGAGAGATAGGGAGTTGCAAGAAAAAGTAGAAGGAGGGATGCCATTAACCGTGAGTGTCTTGAAATCAAAGCAGGAATAGATAGATAGCGTGAAGAAGTGTTTGGAGAGTGTGAAAAAAAGCGAGAAAAGGAAGAGATAGAGAAATTTTACAAAAAAAGAAATAGTATGTAAAGAGAAAAAACTATGAAAATCGTTAAGTGAACAAGACAGAAAATAATACCGAAAAAAATTGTGAAAAGAGAGAGACAGAGAAATCTGAGAAATTGAAAAACCGAAGAGGACCCATGGAAGAAGGAGGAGAGAGAGGGAGAGGATAGAAGAGCACAAACAAAGAGGCAAAAAAGTCTAAATATTGGATGAGCATTAGAGAAATCAGTAAAAAAAGAGAGTAGAGAAGAGAAAAGGAATAGAACAGAAGCCAAAGAGAAAGTAGGTGGAGGAAAGGACTCCACCAAAATAGATAACAAAAAGAAGATGTTCAGAAGTCCGAAGACATTGACCATAGGGTGAGACATAAGAAAAACCATTGAAGAGGAAGGGGGCGGATGGAAGCAATACTACCACACGGAAGAGGAACAACGAGCGAAGAGAGGTAATCAAATGGCACAAGAAGAAAGGCTTACCATAAACTGGGAGAAACAGGACCGCTGAGAAGACGATATATGCAGGGTGGAAGTGAGGGCAACCAATGGAAGGGAAGTGGCAACTACTGTGGGGAAGATGAACCTGGAAGACACAAAAGAGGGCAATGAAAACTATGTTAAATAAGTAGGAGGAACATAACAAACAGAGAGCACAACAAACACTAAGAACACTATGGGCCA